>NC_140616.1:6897565-7497565 GCF_057381915.1 Diplotaxodon limnothrissa | reverse complement strand
GTCAGTAATTTGCACCAGAGGTACACGTCAACTGTGAGAGACAGAACGTGAAAAAAAAATCCATGAATTCACATGGTAGGATTTGTAAAGAATTTATTCGTAAATCAGGGTGGAAAATAAGTATTTGGTCACCTCAAACAAGGAAAATCTCTGGCTCTCACAGACCTGTAACGTCTTCTGTAAGACGCTTTTCTGTCCCCCACTCGTTACCTGTATGAATGGCACCTGTTTGAACTCATCATCTGTATAAAAGACACCTGTCCACAGCCTCAAACAGTCAGACTCCAAACTCCGCCATGGCCAAGACCAAAGAGCTTTCGAAGGACACCAGGAAAAGTATTGTAGACCTGCACCAGACTGGGAAGAGTGAATCTACAATAGGCAAGCAGCTTGGTGTGAAAAAATCAACTGTGGGAGCAATCATCAGAAAATGGAAGACATACAAGACTAGAGCAGGGCGATATGGCCAAAAATATTTATCACGATATACATTTGAAAATTTGCGATAACGATATAACTGACGATATAATTGATGCGAGACAAAATACTCCACAACATTACTAGCGCAAAAAGACAACCTTCCATTAATTTTCACTTAAACAAGAAGCTGGTTTTTATGTACATTAAAGCTTTATAAAAATGTAACAGTGCAAATGCAAATTCCTTGCTGAAAGTTTAACCAAAAGGCATTTCCAGTAGAAATGGGCTGACATATCCTGAGCATAACCATATATAATATCCACTGAAGTTAAAAAGAGGTGCTTTGCAACATTAAACTGTAGTGTGCAGTACGTATTTTTTGGACCATAAGGCACATTGAGCTAAACAAAGCAGTCAGATAAATCAAACTTTATTAAACTCATTCTTCTTGCTTCCTCCACTTCTGTACCATTGATTCATTGATGTTGAATTCTCTGGCAGCTGCTCTATTCCCATGTTGTTGCAGTATATTAATGACTAGCCTTGTATTGTGGATGGATTATCTCAGTTGTTCTCCTGACTGACGTTTGGTCCGTTTACAGCATCCTGCCATGCGATTGCATTTGTCTCTAACCATGAGGAACCTTAGTGTTCGTCCTCCAGCTTCACTGTTTATGTTATGCTAACATAGCTGTGTCGCTAGCGATCACGTAGCACATCATTATATACCAGCTAGCCCAACTTCAGTAACCCTACAAACGTCACTGCTGTTTAGTTTCCTGCCTTCATTTATGTTGGAAGTGATAGCAGAGCTGTACGTTTGAATTTTTTCAGAAATCTCTCAGTCAGAACATGCTATATCATGCTTAGGTAACTAGCGAAACTAGCGAGCTAACTTCCGCTAGCTTCCTGCTAACTTCTAACTCCGTTAAATGTAATAAATTTTGTTTTCATGGATGCCTGGAAGTTAAACTGAATTGTTACACCTGGTAAAGCAGCAATGCTGATCGTTTTATTAAAGATGAAAGAATTTAGACAGTTAACTCTCAGTGATGCTGCAGTGTTGTTTGACCTGAAGTGTACTGAGTTTAGGACCCAGATTACTCCCAGATTTAAGAGCATCTTAGTCCGACAAATACAACAATAACGACGGCCGCTTGCATGTTCTGCAAAAAAATGTGCTTTGTTGTGTATCTGACGGACAAACACCAAACCAGTTCCACATCACTGAAGTTGCACCATTTTTACAAACCAATTCTGGTTCATCTGTTTCACTCAACAATCGGCCATGTGCGTATGAAAACAAAGGCACTGCGCATGCGCGTTTTACTCATATTCTATCGCGATATTTCATTTTCCTATCGTTGCCTAACATTATACCGGTATTACCGTGAACGGTATAATATGGCCCAGCCCTATACAAGACCACTGATAATCTCCCACGATCTGGGACTCCACGCAAGATCTCATCCCGTGGGGTCAAAATGATCATGAGAACGGTGAGCAAAGATCCCAGAACCACACGGGAGGACCTGGTGAATGACCTGCAGAGAGCTGGGACCAAAGTAACAAAGGTCACCATCAGTAACACACTAAAACGGCAGGGAATCAAATCCCGCAGTGCCAGACGTGTTCCGCTGCTGAAGCCAGTGCATGTCCAGGCCCGTCTGAAGTTTGCCAGAGAGCACATGGATGATACAGCAGAGGATTGGGAGAATGTCATGTGGTCAGATGAAACCAAAGTAGAACTTTTTGGTATAAACTCAACTCGTCGTGTTTGGAGGACGAAGAATACTGAGTTGCATCCCAAGAACACCATACCTACTGTGAAGCATGGGGGTGGAAACATCATGCTATGGGGCTGTTTTTCTGCCAAGGGGACAGGACGACTGATCCGTGTTAAGGACAGAATGAATGGGGCCATGTATCGTGAGATTTTGAGCCAAAACCTCCTTCCATCAGTGAGAACTTTAGAAAGAAAGAAAGAAAGAAAGAAAGTGTGTACATTATTGTACTTTATTGAGCCCCGTGGGGAAATTGCTCTCTGCATTTAACCCATTCACTCAGTGAAGCAGTGGGCAGCCATTGGGCGCCCGGGGAGCAGTGTGTAGGGACGGTACCTTGCTCAGGGGTACCTCAGGGTAGCTGTTAAGGGGAATCGAACCCCCGACCTTCCGATCATGGGGCAACCACTCTACCTACTGAGCTATCCCTGCCCCATCTTTGAAGATGAAACGAGGCTGGGTCTTCCAACATGACAATGATCCAAAACACACCGCCCGGGCAACAAAGGAGTGACTCCGTAAGAAGCATTTGAAAGTCCTGGAGTGGCCTAGCCAGTCTCCAGACCTCAACCCCATAGAAAATCTGTGGCGGGAGTTGAAAGTCCGTGTTGCTCGGCGACAGCCCCAAAACATCACTGCTCTCGAGAAGATCTGCATGGAGGAATGGGCCAAAATACCAGCTACTGTGTGTGCAAACCTGGTAAAGACCTATAGTAAACGTTTGACCTCTGTTATTGCCAACAAAGGTTATGTTACAAAGTATTGAGTTGTATTTTTGTTATTGACCAAATACTTATTTTCCACCCTGATTTACGAATAAATTCTTTACAAATCCTACCATGTGAATTCATGGATTTTTTTTTCACATTCTGTCTCTCACAGTTGAAGTGTACCTCTGGTGCAAATTACTGACCTCTGTCATCATTTTAGGTGGGGGAACTTGCACAATCGGTGGCTGACTAAATACTTTTTTGCCCCACTGTATGTGAGAGCTCAGGAGTAGAAAGCAAGGAGTCCCACGCACAGTCAGTGCATTTTCTGCCATCTGCAGCTTGTGGCGCTCCAGGAAGGTCCTGCTTTTTCAGGATGATCGATGACTCGCATAATATGGGCGCTAATCATTTTTTTGCACACGACAAATTTAGTCTGAGTCGTCCTCGTCCCCTTGAGAACGATCATCTCCGCTGTTGTCGAGATGCGTGGGTGGATCAAAGAAGAGTTTTTACTCATTCCATGTGACTCT
Organism: Diplotaxodon limnothrissa; assembly: GCF_057381915.1. Taxonomy (NCBI): domain Eukaryota; kingdom Metazoa; phylum Chordata; class Actinopteri; order Cichliformes; family Cichlidae; genus Diplotaxodon; species Diplotaxodon limnothrissa. The sequence goes on along the minus strand of NC_140616.1, from coordinate 7,494,118 downwards.
TTGTTCCTGTTTCTCTTCATCCTCAACTTTTTAAACCTCTGCACCTTTCTTGTTTTCTTCCATCCTAATTTGATTATTCGGATACATTGAAACATCTTAATTTCCGGTGCGCCTCCTTCTTGGCCTACTAACCTTTCTTTGTGTGCGTTTCTGGGTTTTTCTCTCTTCTTCCCCCTCACCGGGCTCTTAATGAGAGCGAGCCGAGGGAATGTGTAGCAGAGAACAAACAAATAGAGGAGATAAAGAGCTGCTGAAAGAAGAAGGGAAGGATGAGAGGAGAGATCCAGATAAATAGGCTACACTTGAAAAACGGAGCCACATCAAAGAGTCTGAAGCTCCGTCAAATATTTTGCACTTGAATTAATCATGTTAGCGAGCAGATCTGCAGGTGTACTAATGCGCCATATGACTGGGAGTAATTAGGTCAAAGCAATATTTCAGTGTTTACAAGGTTTAAAGAGGCAACTGATATTATTTTTTTATCAAATAAAGCATGTTTCATATTAATAATAAGCAGCTTTTCCAGCATATTTTCATTTTGATGCAGAAAAGAAATCGCTTAACAAGATTTTAGCCCTTAAATGAGTTTACACAAGCACGCATCATACGCATGGTGACAAGAAAAAATGGATTACGCTCACACGCTATTTTTCCCTGGTTAGTAAATCTGGCCCTCGGGATCTTCCCTATAATGTCTATACAGATTTCATTGTTCTCAGATGATGAAGCAAAGCTGCAGCATCGCTCAAGCTCAATCTCCGATCAAATAAAGAAACATACATACAGCTACATAACTTGACACACGACAATAAAATGCCCATACCGCCTTAAAAAGCCACGAGCATGGCTGTAGACCTGATAAATGGTCTACTCTATTTGCTACAGTGTGAAATTGCAGCATTTCAGCTGTAGTGAAACAGACGCAATCAAAATATAAGTCAAATATTCCATCGCGTGTCTGTATGTGTTATTTAAGAGGTAAATAGTTTGTGTTGTTTTTCAGTGATGAAGACCTTTCCTCTATTAAAGCTGTGAACTGTGAGCCGAGGTGCAGACAGACTGCAAAAATATCACGGGCAGAATGTATAATAGCTACTGTCTGCAGGGTATGTAGAGCATGGAGAAATGGTCTGTCACTCTATCTGGGGGCAGGGGGGGGTATTTATAGGAGGGCACCGAAGAGAGGATAGCAGGGGGGATATTGTGAAGAATCGAGAAAAAGACAAACTATCGGGCAGGATTACAGATACACAGGGAAAGATGAGGAATTTTGTGATAGACGGTTTACGTTGCTCTGGTCTTCTGTCTGACCCCGTTTTGACTTTTTTCATTTTTTTTCTTGGTAGCTGAAGAATATCTTGTCCTGTGTCTTCTAATAGTCTTGAGATGAGAAAATGTCTTTCGTCCACTTTTGTGAACCAGCCCTCCTGGTTTTGTTTTTTTCCCCTCCACCTCTCTCTCTGTTTCACTCTCTCTGTAACCGATCCAGGCTCATTTCAAACCTAAACATGTCTGTCTGGCTCTAAAACAGACCGGGCCACCCCTCTCCCCTCTCTTCAGCCCCCTTCCCCTCCCCCAACAGACCCCTTTTCCAATCCAGAGAGATGATGTCATGCCAATGCTTAAAAAGACCAGTGGGCTCAAGATGAGGTGTGTGTGTGTGTGTGTGTGGGGGGGGGGGGGGGGGGGTATGGGTGGAGGCTAGCCGTGGGAGTGGGTGGTGATGTTGTCAGATTATTGTTTAAAGTTCCCAATGGTGATCTCACAGAGGCTTACTGAGTCAATGAGGGTGCGAGAGAGCAGTCTCCTTCTGCTCTTTGTCTCTTTATTAGCATTCCTGTTACACTGCGATTTATTCAAGACACTCCGAGCCTCGGAAACATCATTTTGTTCTTAGATAAACATCTAAAAGTTTGGCTGTGAGAAACTGAAAGTGAGCAGATGTCACTGACTGAAAAATGTGATGTTTAATGTAAAAGTTTTTTGGCAGGGGTTGAAAATCCAAGAAACCGCCACCTCGATGTCACCCACGGGTTTGTGAAGCCTCATTTTGAATCTCGATTTTAGCATTTTGACCTTCACTGTGTTGTTATTTCAAACCAAGAAGTGCTAATGTGTGAGCTAGGTTATCAAGCTCCATCACTAGACTGTATGGGCACACATGCACATATACCTGTTAATTAGTGCTAAGTAACATCTAAATTAAACTAGTATTTAACTATAACCAGGGCACAAACTTCTTGAACAGACTGTTCAGTTCATTAAAACCATGAATTGGGCTGAGAGGTTGAGTTTAGTAACGGAGTTAACAGAGAAAGCAGACACGCCCCTAATGAGGAAGTCTTAATAATATTTAGGCAGGTGAGTGTTAAGAAATCCCATGCAGAGTTGTCATGATGGAAAAAAGTAGCTTTAAAGACCAAATCTTTTTTAATAATGAGACTATGCATTTTAACGAGTCGGCCTCAAGTGGCCACTAGAAGAACTGCAGCTTTACTACTTTGTTTTGCTCATTTTTAACCCCGAAAGCTTGTTTATATCTCTCAAATCAAGAAGCCAGTAGCAGCTTTGTTCGGGTAAGCAGAGCTAAAAAGTAACATCAGTGTACTAACATACTGATGTTTACCATTTTTACTGTCTCAGTATTCTTAAAATAGCTAATCAGAACGAGACATTAGTTTTCTCATGAAACACATTATTGGACTTTGATCTGATTATCGTGCCAGATGAAAAAAGGGAGGCTAACAAAAGTTAATGCAGTTCATTTATCAGTGGGTGCATAAATGTTTGCTCTTTGTCCAAGTCTATTCAAAAGGTTCCAGTAAATCATAAAACGTTTCAGTCTGGTCTATGTGTTCGTTCTCAAACCCTTGTTGCATTGGAACTGATTTAATAATATGCCTTTAAGAGAACATGTACGATGTATTGAGCCGGCAGTGCTGCTGCCTGCCTGGCTCTCTGTTCCCAGCAAGAGTTTTGCCATTTATCATGTACATGTTTATACTTGGCCATCCTGTTTTCACATATGCGCTACCGTGGAATCTGTGTTTGTATTTAGGGTTGCTCTGTGGCCTGATGAGAGGTGTGTATGCACTGCGCATCAGAGGATGCTTCTAATTCCAGTCTTTTTCGGGTTGCAACCGGAATCTCAGCTGTCTGCTCACCCCACCCTCACACACAAGTACGCACACACGCACATCAGGGTGTGGCTTCAACATCTCTCTGCATGCCCCTGGCTCCCCTCGTCCCTAAGCAGCTGACATAGTCTCTGGGTGGGATGAGAAGGCGCGCACACATATTCACACTGGTGATTTAGCAGAGGGGCGTTAGGAGGCTCTAAACCCATAACTGCAGATGGACATTCCTGGGAAGGGCTGGTGTGTCCTTGTGTGCACACGTTTTTGTTAAAATCCCAGTTCTAAATCATGCCTGCGCACCTCCTCTGTCTTCACCCCTTCCATATCCTCCTCCCTCGCACCTTTTTCCTCCTCTCCGCTGTGTCAGCCTCCTTCGTCTCTCCTCTCCACCTCGCCATGCGCTAGTTTTCAGTCCTCCAAGAATCTGCAAGCCTGTGACTCACTGTCCTTCCCCGCACCGACTGTGTCAGCAGCTATTTAATGATGGGTGTAGAAGTCGAGCCAAACTGGGCCAGTAGCTCACTGGTCGTCATTTGGTCCGCTGTGAAGCTGGAACATGGCCTATTTTCACCTATAAGGTTGTTTGCGCATTTAGTCCTTTATCCTTCGGTAAGCAGCAGTAAGGTGGATGCAGATATTGAACCTTTCAGCGCCCCAAATGTTGTGCTGTTTTCCAGTTAGTCATACATTCCTAGATAAAACTTCTTGGGAAGATTTTTTTGACTTTCACATATTTATGATTGTGTAATTTCTTTGTAATTTAACCAGCTAACCATGACTCTTGAGAGAAAAGCAAAATTCTTTTGCACTACAAGAACAGTGGTAATATTACTAATACACTCACAAACACACAGAGTCAGCGTACAAATGTAAAGGTGTAATATAAAAACTTATTATTAATGTTAAAGCTAAAAAAAAAAACCTGAAACATCAAAACAAGTCCTGATCAAAAGCAGGAGCAGTGAAGTCACCTTCAGTGGATTCAGTAAAAACCGTTTAGGTGATTAATTGCACTTAATCTGACAAATAGAAAACATATGATACTGAAAGAGTGAATCCAGTCGATGCTCCCAGCCTTATATTTTTGAAGTTCGGCTTGTCTAATGGAACTGAAAAGTTTGTGTGCTGTCAGTAGAGTTCAGTGTGTCAGAACCCAGTAACCCTCCCATGACTCCCCGCCTAATCCAAGTCATACATCATCTGGACGGCAACTCTGTTTACTGGCTCTCTGAATTTTCCTGGACTACTTTCTGTCTCTCTGATCTCTTTCTGTCTGCATATTCGTGTCTAATGTGTGTGTGTGTGAGTCTGTGTGTAAGCCAAAGACAGATTCAGTGTGTGTCTGAGGTCATGACTCTTATTTTTACTGCTGCATTTTCTTTTTGTCCCTCTGAGAGGCCGATTGGATCAAAGTAATATAATTTATCTTATCCTAAAACCTGAGCCTTTCGGCTGGACCTTTTTATAACACACACATTTACACAGATGTTTCACTTCAGTATACATCTGAAAACGACTGAGAAGTGAGCAACTGTTTTGTCTGTGATCAAAATGTGTCCGGGATGGTGTGAGTTAACGCATATATACGTGTGTGTGTGTGTGTGTCTTGGCCTCCCTCCTCTCAGGTCCTATATTGTTTCAGCTGTTGTGAATTAGAAAGGTATGCCACAGCTCAGCCCGGTCTTCTCGCTCTCGCTTTTTTCCTCACTCTTTCTCTCAGTTCAGAGAAATTCGACAATACTGACATAAATATTTTCACAAAACTTGTCCAACAGGACCCGATAAGATGGAACTCGATATCATTCTTCTCTCTCCAAATACTGGGCATAATAAAATAAACATAATAAAACTGAATAATGCTGCAGGTCAAGCCAAGATAGACTTCCTTGACACTTGAAAATGTTTAGAAAAGAATTAGTGTAACATTTATTCTTATGACCTCTGCACCAAATATCGAGGCATTAAAGCTAACAGTGTAATATAATATTTGCTAAACTTTATAGACACGTTTCAGACCAACGTATACAGCCTTTCAAACAACTTGTCTTTTTTTTTTTACAAAAGGTCTTGCTCATACCAGCAAACCATTTTCTTCATGCGTTACAGCAGCGCTGCCAAAAATAAAAGAAACAAACTGTCGTTTTGAGTCAGATTGTGAGTTTTGATGTAAAACACAGCAGATCTGTGCAGCTTTTACTTGTTTTTCTAGGCAAACCCAGAAGTTGGTGCCATGCTGGCTTCCTAGACAAAAAGCTTTCATTTTTGTGTTATCACAGTAAATAAGATCTGTGTGTGGCGTGGGAAAAGTTATTGGCGCTTACCGGCTTTTTCCAGCAATGCTTCAGGTCCCAAAGTCAAACGAACACTGCGGCATGACTGAGAGTTAAAAACTGTCTAAATTCTTTCATCTTTAATAAAATGATCAGCATTGCTGCTTTACCAGGTGTAACAATTAAGTTTAACATCCAGGCATCCATGAAAACAGAATTTATTAAATTCAGCGGAGTTAGAAGTTAGCAGGAAGTTAGCTCGCTAGTTTCCACCTAAACGTGATATAGCATGTTCTGACTGAGATTTCTGAAAAATTCAAACGTACTGCTCTGCTATCACTTCCAACATAAATGAAGACAGAAAAGTAAACAGCAGTGACGTTTGTGGGGTTACTGAAGTTGGACTAGCTGGTATATAATGATGCGCTACATGATCGCTAGCAAAACAGCTATGTTAGCATAACATTAGCACAGTGAACCCTAACAAGTATCAAATATAATTCTTGCTGTTTCGTGATGTAGTCAACCGTAAAGCTTGTAATGGTGGTTGTTTACCTTGTGCTTATTGCGACTGTCATCCGCCTTATGATGGCATATAATAAACAATAAATAAATGCCATGGCTGAGAGCAAACACACTGAATGAGAGATTTTTGGGCCAGGAGGGTGGTGTAAGATCCCAGTGAGTGCGAGTCAGGTGTGTGAACGTGGATGTGTGGGAGGAGGAAGAGGCTCGAATAAAAACAGCAGAGGAGGCATGCCAGAAAGAAAAAGGGGGATGACCTCTGGATTTGACTCCTTGGCAGGCTGCCTCACAGGTGCTGTGTGTGGGTGAGAGAGAGAAACATGAGGTCACTGAAAACGGAGGATCAGCCTATTTTTACACACTAAAACTGATCAAATGGTGTAATCCACCTCAGAGAGCTGACCTCCAAAGTGTTTATAATGTGGAAAGTCCTTCCTGCATTAATCGCACATGGACGTTAAACTCCATCTGTAACATAGACTGCTGGCTGCCAGCTGAATGAAAACACACTGCAGGGTTTGGCTGGGGAGAGTGTGAAGTTCTTGTTTTCCTAAAAGAGTGTGTGTGTGTTTGTGTTTATGCATGTGTGTGTGTTCACATGCAGGCTAATTTACCGTTAAATTGAAATGCACACAAGCAGCTGCCTACCTGCAACACACACAAAGCAAATCGGCCCCGAAAATCTGCAAAGTTTCAAACTACCATTATGACCATCATTGGTGTGTTTATGTGATTGGCAGGTGCTTTTATTGAACATGTTGTGCGCGATGGTGGATGTGCGTGCCTGTTTTTACTCAGAGGTGTTCGTGGTGTTTTTGTATGTGGGTCCTTGTCCTCTTTGTGTGTCTCTCTCTCTCAGACTGAGGAAGCTTGAGAACAATAAATGCTTTCACATGCACACAGGCAGGTGAAACGCTCTGCTAGTTAATATAAAACTACCCCTGAGAGTTGGAAAAAGGGAGGGTGATGGAGATGGCAGTTACTTTTTTTTTCCTGCTACCAGGTTACTACAGAGGGGGAGGGAGCTTGAAAAGCAAGATGTTGACGAGGAAAATGACATTAAATGGCAGCGGTTTGAAGAGACGGATTATAGATTTACTTTGGCTCGTGGAGGAGGAGGGAGAGGGGGGAAAAAAGTATATTTTCCTGTCGACAGGTGTTCCCCCAAGAGCAAATAAACGACCCAGAAAAGTCAATAATACATACTCTATGCCCTCCACCTGTGTTTGTGTTAATGTCACTTAGCCACACTAAGTGGTTTCAAGCCTCTAGGTGCAGACAAAGGCAGTGTGAGCCTTTAACTCGGAAAGCAGGCCATTTAGTGCACACTGCACCTCGGTAAAGTTTGCACCACAGGATCGGCCCCGGGGAAAATTAAAGCCCTAATCCTTACGCTCTTTTACTCCTCTCCGCCTCTAAACAGCCTCGCTACTGCTCATCCCATCAACTGTGTGACTGTTAAACTAGCTGAGACGACTGAGGAATGAGTGGAAATCATAGTAAAGCAGGGCAGCGCAAGTGGATCCGCAGAGGACTTGACTAATCAAATTTAATCTTTAGCCAATCCAGGGGGGCACGGGTGGAGGCACAGACAATGCGGCCTGTCAGTAGTCAATGAGGTAAAGAGGGGGTAGGGTTAATTTAAATGAATAAATTAAACTAGCCTAATCTAATTACCAGCCCCTCATCGTCCTTTTTGGCTCCTCCACTCTTCATTTTTTGTTTTTACTTTTCCCCCTCAGTGCCTGTCCTTCCTCCTCTCCTGGTAGCTGGCCCACATCTGCGAATGCTTGGCTTTAAACCTTGTTGTGGTCTGTGTAGAGGGGATTGTCAGTTAGCCGTGGGTCACGCGAGATTTTGCGAGCGCTGCATGCATGCGCGCGCGTGTGGGTGTGTGTAGCGAACTCTGTGACAAACCCCTTTTGTTTCTATGAAGACGTTTGCCTTGGACGCGGCAATGACAGCTGCAGGGCAACTGACAGAGAGGGGGTGGGTATTTGGAGGGAGGGCAGTTAAAAAGAAAGAGTGGAGTATTTAGCATATTTGACATGCAAGCCACGGGTTGATCTGTGCAACAGTTGAGAATGAGGGAGCTGTGAGGCGTTGCAAAGCAGTGGAGTAAGCTAGAGAGAAAGAAAGTAGGCTTTCCTCGATTCAGATCAGCTGCCAGGCTGCTTTAAACAAACAGTTGTGTTGAAAAAGGAAGACGAACCAGAGAATGAGGAGGAGGACGAGAACCACCACAACTGGCACTGAGCAGCCTGTAACTTTGGATGAGGAGAAGAAAAACAAAGTGGCTTAAAGTTCTCTACCTTTGGCATGTTGCCATGTTAGCTGGTATCCCCCTTCTGACTGAGTGGGTTGCTGCTCGGTGGTTTATTGCGGCCACCTGAAGAAGCTCCCTCCTCCTCCTCTCCTGTTTTTTTTTTGTGCACAGCCCCTTTTCCTCTTGGCCCCTTGGTGTCTCCCTCTGACACACTCTCACACTCTCTCTCACTCACACACACACACACACACACACACACACACACACACACACACACACACACACACACACACTCCTCTGCCGTGTTGGGTTTCAGTGAAGGCGCAGACGGGGAATGCACAAGTGGAGCCTGTGAATATCACAGACTTTTGTGTGTCTGTGTCTTCTCCATATTTATTTTTTACACGAGCAGCTCTTTTCCCTCTTTTTTTCTTGCTACCATCACTTGGACTGGACACCGAGAGAACTTGTGACTCAACTGAAACGTGGGAAAACTCTTTGACAACAGGGGCAGTAATGGAGTGAATAAAAACAGGCTGGACTTCCTCGTCTGCCTTCAGCCTGGACTATTGCTTTAGAGAAAAAAGAGAGCGACGGCTCATTGCTGATAAGCCTCATTCTCTGCCGTCGGCTAACAGTCCCACCCCCTCCTCTCCCTACCTCCATTCCTCCCTCCTCTCTTTCTTTTTCTTTGACTCTGTATCATTTCCCTCTGTGTGGACAGTGTTTTTGTCCTCATAGGAGGAGGGAGGAGGTTTACCCTTCGGAGAATTAAGAGTGGATTACAAAGCTGTGATGAATGCAGCCGTGAATGTAGCCTGCTCACATCGCTAGCCCCCTTCTCTCTCTTTTTTTCTCTCTCCCACAGTACCAAATCTGGCTACAGTGGCAGCCAGACAGTGTTAGTGAGATACTGTATTATAGTGCCTGCATGAAGCAAACTCTCAGCTGGGTTATCATATAGTTGGTTTTTTAATTCATACTTTCCCCCCCCTTTATTTATTTTAAAACGGTTTTAATAGCATCCCTTTATCTAATCTGCTAATTTTATTTGGTAATCCTCTTCTGCACAGCCCTCTCTGGCTCCACGCTCCCTCTTAGCACACTGCCTCCTTTTCTCTCGCTACTTAACTCCCTAACACCTCTCTCTCTCTCTTTCTCTCCCTCTCTCTCTGCCTCTGTCGCATGTGTGGTTTTTTTTTTTTTTTTCTTTGAGGGAGAGGAAACCAGCATGATTGGAGCACTTCCTGTGTTTTAAAACCAGTGCAGGAAACAGAACAAACGGAGCTGAATTCAAACACAAACAGCGAGAGTAGCGAGGGAGGCAGCCAGCGAGAGAGAGAGCGAGGGTGAGGTGAGGCGGGGGAGCAGCAAGAGAGCGAGAGTGAGAGGAAAAGAGGGAGATTTTTTTAGCAGCTGCAAACCATTTCAGCTCTGTAGTGGCCTGAGAACAGAGGCTGTGAGAGAAAGGAAAGGGAGAGGAAAGCTTGCGGAGCCCACACGTTTCAAAGGCAGAGAGGAGGAACTGCGTGGCACTTTGTTTCATTCTCACCACGGAGTCGAGACAGGAGAAAGAAGGCTGCGGAGAGAGAGCGAAAGGGAAGGGAGCGTATCCTGGGATTGTCTGCTGGTAGAGAGGGGGAAGACCCTGCCTGCAAAGCAGAGCTCGGACTGGAGCTGGGAGGGCTGTCTGGGACTTTGCCCTCTGGATACAGTCCCACGACTCACCGCTCTGCCCTTCTCGCCTGCCTTCCTGCTTGCCTGGCTGGTCCAGGATCCAACCCCCAGCCCCCCTCCTTTCTCCTCTCTACCCCCAGATGCCCTCTTTCACTCCAGCCTCACCCCTCCAGGAGCATGCCTGCTTTCGATCCACGGTACCAGCTCTCCCCTGGAGCTGCAGATGATCCGAGGATAAGAGAGAAAGACAGCAGGATAAAAGAAAGGAGTTGAAGCATGGATAAGGATTTCTTCTGATTTCTCTTTGTTCGGGATACATTTTCATTAAATACGGGATAGTTGTATGGATTATGGAGTGGATTTTCTTTCACTAAAGACTGAATGACTGATAATCATACTGATGAGACGTTTTGGAAAAAATTCAGGGTTTTTCCTGCAGGCATAAACACTGACTCTTTGTGATGAAAGTGGAGGACAGAAAAAGACTGCCTGAACAGTGACTGGACCACAAAGTGGCATTGACTTGGTAAAGGAATTTCTATTTTCATGCATTTTCTTCTGCACCTTTTTTTTTTTTGCCTTAAAAATCCTTTAAAAGATACAAACTTTTTCTCTTCTTTCCTGGATTTTATCTGTATTTTCCCTGCAAGAAATATTTTTGAAAATAAGAAGATAATAGTGAAACGTGTTCTTGGAGTTAGTACTTTGCTGTTCCTTGCACCCCACGCAGCCTTTCTTTTATATAACTGAGAGTGGGTTTTCTCACCTTAAAAGGAGACTTTTACACTTCCATGCCTGCCTCTCAGAGGTTGCTGAAGTTGTCCAAGCTCTAGCCTTTTCCTGTTGTGCCACAGAGAAAAGAGGAGGCCAGAAAGGAAGGAAGGAGGCTAGAAGCTTGCATGGGAGTATAACCGGAGTCGAGGAATGAGTTGTTGTGCCTATACTTGAATATGAAGGAGAGGGGATTGCTTTGCCTTTCAGACAGCAAAACAAAGGGATGTTATCTGCATGGTGCTTGCCTCACCTTGGACTACTCAGAGGGGGAAATGACGACCGTTTCTTTCCCTTCCTCCCCGTGCTCATCCCTCTACCGTTTTTTTCATTCCTAACAGTCTTTGAAATAAACAGAGCTGCTGATTAATATGGTGCCGAGGGGGTGGGCTGTCTCTCTCACTCCCCCGCTGATGCCACACAGCATCTCAGAAAGACACAGGAAGTGCTCAGCTGTTGAAGTGACATAGAAAGAACATAAGACTGCATAGTCGACATGACGCTGTGGATGGAAAATTTAATTTTCTTTTTGTTTTTCCAAATGTGAAGGATTGCAGCCACATGGACTGTCTATTTCTGTGGATCATTACACCAGGGACAATTAAAGGAACAGGACATCTTTTCCCACAAAGATTCCTTTTTAATTTACCTTTTTTCTCGGTTAATTTCTTTAAGTGTTGTGCCATACCTGCATCTTAACTCTCAGCACAATGGGGAAGCCCCTGAGCCGTCCAGACTGTCTGAGGCAGAACCCTCGCTGCCTTGGAAAAGGTGATGAGGACGAGGCGTACATAGAGGACTGTTACGTCCCCCAGCGATCAATTTATGATACCATGCGCATCAATGAGCAGATTGACCAAGGGACCAAACTGTGTCAACCTTCCAGGAGTACGTTGGGTTCAGGTGGGGAGGTGAGAGGAGAGGGAAGCACGCTATCCAGCAATGGCACTATTGCAGCTGATTTAGGTGGTGTTTTCGTCTCCAGGAGTGCAGACAATGCCGGAGGTGTGAGGAAACTGGATGAAAGGGTGATCTTTGATGCCTTAAAGCTAACTGGTGATGCTCAGATTATGTCACCTCCTGTTAGTATCGTAGGTTCAGGCTTGCCTATTGCTCCATCCTCATCAGCAGTTGGTGGGGTGGCTGCAGTGGCTAAGAGACGTCATCAGGGAAGCGATAAGAAAGACAATCCAAACCGGCGATCTTGGAAAGCCTTTATGCCCCCGAGTTATCCTGAATTTGCAGAAAGACTTGAGATGTCCTCTGCTGAGGGGGCAGAGAAACGTTTGTCTGGGGCAGGGATTCCCATCTCTCCTCTACAACCTGTTCCTTCTCACCTCCCTCCATCTACCCCTACGTCCTCCATGCCTTCCTTGCCACCTTACACACCCTCTCCATTATCGTCTGCGCCCCACACTCCTCCTGTCCCCACCTCACCGTCGCTGACACCCACACTCAGCCCTTTGCCTCCTCTTCAACATCCTCTCAGCAGGCAAAAGCAGGTTCATCCTGCTTTTCAGAAGCAACAGAGGGAGGCCCACGCAATGCCATCTCCTTCAAAAGAACAGCTACCTGCTCTTAGTCAGACTCGAGCACTGCAGGTTTCTGGAAATACACCACAGCACAGCCCCAGTGTGTCTCGACAGGTAGACCGAAAACGAGAGGAGCACAGACGGACTGCTAGCTCTTCTAAAGCTGGAGTTAGACAGATCCCAGAGGAGCATTTTGAGTTGGTCAAGACTTCAGATTCAGAGAGGGATTCTCCTCTTTTGGACCAGGACCAGGGAGACAATGCCCCTCTCATCCCACCAAAACCAGTCTTCTGCCCCCCTACCAAGGCCCGCACCTGGCCCCGCAGCATAACAACAGGGAAAAGGACTCAAGTTGGCCTGAGACACAACTTCCCTGTACTCCCTCCTTTACCCCCCTTGCTTGGGGAGGATAATAACACAGATGAAGAGTCACTTTATCTTCTAGACCCCCCATCTCCCTTCCTGAAGGAAGAAGAGGGGCTAATATATGGAGGTCTGCCTCTCTCTCCCTGTATCAGTCAGGAGGGATGTGACGAGGGACTGCTTGGATGGGGTACTCAGGGTGGCGATCTCAGAGAACGCACAGCATCTGAACTCAAATTTGAGGAGGATGAGCACAGGATTCTTCAGGAGCTCGAAGAAGAGGAGCGGAGAAATGTTAGAAGAATACTTGAGGAGGAGGAGGAAGCCTGGAAAAAAGAAAGGGATAAAGCAGAGGAGGAGAGAGCTGAGCGAGAGGAAAGGGAGTGGGAGGCTGTTCTTAAATTAGAGAATAGGGAGATCATTGAACAGGCATGGCACAGGGAAACACTGGAATCAGAGGGATGGGATTTAACGGGCTCTTCTGGACATTGGCCTGTGCTGACTCCCCCTACTGGATTTGGGGGTCCTGAGGTCCCCAGTGCTTCACCTTGTCCCAGCTCGGGAGCAGAGTCAGATGACCTCTTTTTAGAGCTGGAGAGGCAATGTCAAGAGGATGAAGGAGAGGAGGGAGTGGAGATGAGTGTGGACCCTGAGCCTCTCGACCCATACACGCTTCCTTATTTGGAGGAAGAGGATAGAGAGGTGGAAGCAAAGACTGGCTGTGTAGATTTTGAAGGAACTCTTCCTATAGATGCATTTAATTTTACAGAGCCTGATGGTCTTGATCCTGGTTTAGATAAAACCACACGAGACTCGAACATAATTCACTCTGAGCACAATGAAGAAATTATAAACTTTGACTTGATTAAAGCACAAGACCACAAAAAAGAACATGGTTTCATAGATGAAGATTGTGACATTGACTATAATGAGGAGAGTAAGGTAGAGGAAGAGGAGATGAGTTACCCAACAGACTCTGCACTTGGTCAGCAGCTGGATACAGACTCCAGCGGGGGCCGTTTATCCCAGCCAGACAGAACTGGTACCAGTAACCTCACTCAGACAGACTGTGAACAAGACAAAGCTGCACAGACTGAGACAGACCTGGACAGCGGGGCGTCATCAGAGCATGACGGAGAGGATTACAAAGAGAGAGCCTCCTCTCCATCTCAAAGCCCTCTCAACCCTTATGCTGAGGAGGTGGAACATGTGGAGGAAGAGATTGAGCACGATGAAGGGAAATTGAAAGAGGAAGAGGAGTTAGAAACAGAGTGGGATGTGTATGACCAATCTGAGCCGAGTTTGGACAGTAGCGAGGGAGTTCTCATGGATCACTCCCTTGAGCCTCCGCACATGGCTGCAAAAGAAATCGACGATGAATGTATACAGGATGTTGACGTTCAAACTTCCTGTCATGACGCTCCTGTCCCCTCAGACTTTAAGCCTTCTGTGGCAATAATATTTGACCCAGAGGGGACATCTTTTGGATCAGACACTGAAAACTTAAATGTCCCCACAGATGTAGCTTCAGTACTGGACACATCTGAACTAGCCCCAGATCCAGAAGCCACACCCAAAATGACTGCTAGCACCCCCAGATCAGACTCTGAGCATACACACTCAGCACCACCTGCCTCTTCACCTCAATCACCTTCTAACACAGACTCTTGTGGCGCATGTTTGGATTCTAAAGACTCTGAAGCTTTTGTAATATCAGATAGTTTTGTTTACCTGGCTGTGTCTGCGCCTTCCCAGTACCCCAGTGACTATCCCCCTTCTCCAATTGAAGACTCAATTCCTCCCAGTCCTATCCCCAAACCACCCTGCTGCCAAGACCCCGAGGAGGAAGAGGGATCCTTTCTTTCGCCTGACAGCTTTGTTTACATGGCAGCACCTGAACGCCCCCAGCCCGGCCCTTCAGATGTTGGCTCAGCCTGTGAGGATACTCAGGAGCAAGACTTGGACTCGTACTCTGAGGGTACCCAGTCCGGGATGGACGGGGTGGAGTTTGTCCTGGGCTCTATGACAGGTGACAGTGACTGGGAGTCAGATGGCTCCGCTCTTGACGTTCCTCCCCTCACGAGCAGAGACCTGGCCTGGGACCAACTTGAGCCAGGTCTGCTACAGAGTCTATTTGCACAGACGGAGACGAGCCGAGCTCAAGCCTGTGCGCCCCAGGAAGACGAGCGCCCCACAGCTTCACCCGCAGACCCCCGTGTAGAAATAGAACGTGGTTCTGAATCAGAGAATGACTCGACTGCATTACCGTGTTTCAACCCTGATACACAATCAGAGGTATGCTTTTATTTTGAAAGTTTGACCATCAAGGTGTTTGATTTTTTTTTTTTTTTCTTTTTGAGTGTTTTGGACTCATACTCTGAGTTGACCCAGGGTAAATCTAGAGTACATAAACTCGTGTTGTGCTCGGAGATGACCCATTTACAATAACACATTGTGCTGCTGTGTCGTTTAATTGTGCCATTTAGATATCTGGGATTGCGTAAATGCACTAAAACCGATTGATTTGGAACAGACCAGTGTCTATAAATGCCATGCCGACAAAGAGAAAGCATTAAATTAAACTCCTGGTTTACTGGTATCAAAATTTACCCTAATAAAAAAAGTTTGCCAGCAGAAGATCAAAAATGTGTTTTTAGCAATGATCCATTAGATGTGTACATGTGAGCACACAGAGGCACAGCGTGGAAAAAGAATTGGGTCAGGTAGCCGAGTGTTGAGAATAACTGATGTAGACATGGCATGGAAAATGTATGTGGAGGGAGGGAGTGGTGGAGAAGTTATGTAGACGCCATAATTAGCTAGTTGTGTTTCAGTAGTAGGGCTTTAAATTATTGCAATATGATGCTAAGCGGGGCAGGGGTTGTGCTGTTCATGGGAAACTAGCCTCAGGGCTACTCTGTTTATACCTATAATATGTGTGTGTCTGATCGCAAATGCAGAGTTGAAAACCTCTTCCCCCGAGGCCGTGCTGCTGTTGTGTTTATGCTGTCTGTATATAGAGTACCGAACGCCTGTTTTCCATACAGAGTCAGGGCAGCTGCTCGTATCCCAGCTGTGTGTGTCTGTGTATGTGTGTGTTCCCGAGTAACACAGGCCAAAGTTTTCCCCGTTGTTTGAATTATTTGTGAGAAAGGTGCTTGAGGTGTTTTATGAGGCTGTGTTTGTATACCAAGTGAGACCTTTGGGTGACTTTTCTGTTTGGATTGATTTGATTTCTGAGTTTGTGATCAGAGTTGGAGCACAGGCAAGTTACCGATATGAATTTTTTATAAATGCAGCAAAATTAGCCTGACTTGAAACTCGCAGCAGAGGCCTGTCGGTGACTGTAGCGCGCTCATCTTTATCTGCATTCAGTATTCGACTTGTTTTGTCTGCGTCGGGTCTTCTATCTCGGAGGTGTGTATTTATATGGGTTTATGTCATCGTGATGGCACGTTTGACAGCTTGTCCTGCTTTCTAGGTGTCAGCGTCTGGCTTAGATTTGCTTCTTGACTCAGAATTTATTTATTTATTTTTGCTCCTCACGTGTTTTTAAAATGTGCTGCAGTTCTGATAATGAACCGTAGCTGCTCGAACAGGGTAAAGCTGGTTTCAGAGATTAAAGATATTAGCAAATCTATCATATCTCCTTTGAGATGTTTGCATACATGAAGAGAGGCGAGCCGTTTGTAATGTCTGTGTGTGAGTGTATTGCTTATAAAACAAAAATGTCGTCTTGTTTTGGGAAATTCTTCTAACACGATGACCCTAGCGGTTTAAGGTAAGGCAAAAAAGGTAATTACTTCTCATCGCGTACATTATGTATGAGCAATGTGCGGTTTGAGTGGTCGCTGATGCACCTGCTGCCACGCTGACGACGCAGGCTCCTGGTCGTGTTTTATTACATTATATTTTTTATCCAGGTAAACGTTGGCTGCTCTTGGGTAACGGCCGAATTATTGTACCCTGTGTGGGTTTA
This sequence comes from Diplotaxodon limnothrissa, assembly GCF_057381915.1. Lineage (NCBI taxonomy): Eukaryota > Metazoa > Chordata > Actinopteri > Cichliformes > Cichlidae > Diplotaxodon > Diplotaxodon limnothrissa. Next base: position 7,477,598 of record NC_140616.1, on the reverse strand, counting down.
AGAGTACATTACGCCGTGTATTGGTGAGTGTGTGGTTGGGTGTGTAACTGATTTCTGTGTTATCAGTCCTCGTTTGTTTGTTCTCCCTGCAGTTACAGCTGCTCTGGCCTCAGTTTAATGCAATCAGATGTCATGTTCGCTCCCTCCTCAGATGTAAAACAGGAGAATTGCAGCAGGACAGAGCGCTGAGCTCCAGGTGACCTGAAATGACACCAGGCCTGTTGCAGAGGAGGAAAGAAAAGGCTCTGGATGATGTTTTTAAGACTAAAAATGGTAAAACTAGGATTGCCACTCGTCAAGCCAACATCCTGACTATACTTACCTTTTAAATATTTATGTAGTGTAGAATTTGAAGGCTGTTAAATCTGTATGAGACCTTTTCAGGTCTGTAATAATTCTTTTTACAACTTAGATATACAAAGAGCTCCAATTAAAACTTTCATTCATGAAGGAGATGACTAGAATTTACTTTAGCAGGGTTTTTTTCTGAGAAAATAATTTAAAGATCACTGCACTGATCCTGAACCTCAGTATGCATATTAGTAACACCCCGCTGCCACGGAAACACTGTGCTGTTTATTGTTTCACAGTAATGACTAATGGACAGCAATCGGGAAATTTGACTCTAGGGTTCTGTTCACGTTCCTGAAAGGTGACCAAAGAGGTTCTTTTCAATGCATGCTTGTGTGTTTTGTATTCAGACTCACACTTCCTCTTCTCAACTGACTGTTGCATGCTTGGATGCATGCTTGGATGCTTTTGTCGCTGAGATAAAGAGGTGAGAGGTAAATACTGCGGCTTTCTGTGAGTGGACCTGCCTCTGCCAGCATGGTTGCACAAACAGTGTGTGAAGTTGTCCGGGGAGTATAAACTTAGATATCAGATAAGGATGTGTCAGGACTAACACTCAAACTGTGGGCTGGACTTTGTTGCTTGTTTTTGACCTCTAAAGTCTTTGTCTTGTTTGCCTCTCGGTGTGTCCACCTCTGCTTCTGCTTTTTACTTTTTTCCTCTTCGTTAAACTCGTCTTTTTCACGTCTTTTTTTTTTTCGTGCTCTTTGTTCTTCTTTCTTTATTTCTTCCCTCCCACTTCAATATTCTGCTCTCGTTTAAAACCAGTGCGTACACTTAAACAAACACCAGGCAATTTTCATGTTAAGTTGCTGATAGAAATTAATTGAAAAGGGATGATGTGACAACCATGGGGAGGACAGATACCATCAGATGAACTGACAGAGTTTATTAAGACAAAGGAGCAGGCACAAAAACACAGGCGACAGGGGAGGTAGGGTGGAGGAAGCTTTTGTTTTCACAGGGAAGCACCTTTTAGTGGTACACGAGGCCTTAGTACAAAGATAAGAGAGCCACGCTGGCAGGCAGACGCAAGCAGAAGGTCTTTGGATTAGCATGGAGCTCATTTTAAAGCACAGTGTGTGTATGCGTGTCCCGCAAACAGACAGACAGACAGATGGACGAGCTTTGCATGCTGTTTGATGAACTGGAGCGAGGGAACATACAGTACAGACAGGCTGAACGATGGCAGCTTATGCACTGAGTGACAGTTCTGAAAGAGTTTGTTTCATGGTTAACATTTTGTTGTCTTTGGGTGCTCTCTGCAGACACAGGTTTGAAGTTCTTAAAAGGGTCTTAAATGATTAAAGGCTCACATCAGAGGTAGTCACTACGGAGTGGATGTAAAAGATGGATGAATGACATCGCTCATTGGTTGATAGACTCTCATGTTGAAGCCTCAAGTTAAGCTTCATGAGCAGAATGGAATTTGTGAACAAAAAGGTTGGGTGGGGGGGGTGATTACTGAGAACAACAGGAGACTTTTAAGAGTCAATAAATATGTGAAAATGACTCAGCTCTGTGATGTTTTACAGCGTCACGGATGACCGCATCCAACCTTGTATAATGCTGTGAATGACACTGAGATTAGGGTTGATCTCTTCCCTCAGGAGTGTAGCTACTCGTCTCTGTTGGCTCCTATAAAATCTGATGCTCTGAATCGTTTTCCTTTTATTTAGTTGTGGTGCTTTTGATGTTGAAACGGAACAAGATCCAGATCATCCCTCCCAACAGTGCCATCGCTTGTTGTTGTTGTTGCACGCTGAAGACTGTTTCAAGATGTAGTGCAAAAATCTGAGGAGGGCCTAAATATTTATTCTGGCCTGGGATAAAAATGTATTTAGACGTGGCAAGAACGTGTTGACCCAGGCTAACAGCAACTTGTTTATGACCAAGCTTTATGAGCAAGCTGCACCCATAAACTATAACTCGTTTTGCACAGACACAGCTACGTGTCTGTGCTTGAGTTTTTTGTTAGCACTAGTAAACACACAACAGGACACATTATTTGGGAGGTAAATGCATTAAAAATGCTCCAAAAAACACTAATATCACAAATACAGTGCAGCCCTCAATTCAAGCCTTAATAAAATTTAGACTAGAAAGCTTTTAAAAACATAAAATAAAATAAAAATCCAGACATCCACCATATAGTTGCTGTGAAATGGAAACTGGCTTTAGAGGCCAAAAATGAAGTCTTTAACCAGTGCATAAGCGTTAACGCCGCTTTTGAGTCGGCCTCCAGTGGCCATTGGAGGAACTGCAGGTTGTAGCGCTTGCTGGGTTTCGTTCTTCAGTTCTAAAGTTTGCTGGTTTGTAGTCATAAGAGGTTTTTCCCTTTGTTGCGACAAACTTCTCTCAGTCCGTACAGATCAGTCAAAACAAAATCTGAAACATTTGTAACATTTTAGAATTATTATATTTTTTATATCCTGCACGTTTTTACACATTGCATATAAATTATGTTCCGCTAGAAGGAAAGACATCTTTTGTCAGCTTAACGCCTTAATATTTCTTTTGAAATGACTTCTGAAAGGTTCGGTGTGGCGTTAATAAATGGGTCTTAAAAAGATTTGCTGTAGCTTTCAGCTGTTGCTGAAATCAGAACAAGTACAAGATGAAACGGTGGAAACAAACAGGCTGAAGAGGCAGATGAAAAAGCAGAGAGACAGACGAGCAGGGGTAGATCGAGCCAGGTGGCTTAAGGTCTGCAGCTCATACATTTGTGTTTCAATTGATGTGATAATTCCGGTTGTGAACATCCGCCTGTGGGATAAACCTGCAAAAGACGGAGAAGAGAGGGAGGGGGGATGTGGAGCATTAAAGCAAAAGCAGGGAGACATTGATCTCCCACTAGAACTGAAGGTAGTTGTGTTTAAAATACATCAATAGTACATCAAATGTTTGCAGTGTTTTTAGTGGTTTTTACATATTTTTCCTCCCCCTTTGCCTCATGCTGTGTCACTCCCACCTCTCTCTCTTTCTTTCTTTCTTTCTGTGATATCAACGAGAAGACAAACTCTTAAAAACACAGAGCACTAAAATCCAGGGAGATTTTTCAAGAGAAACACCAGAGAGGGGAAAAAAAGATGGAAATAATTCAGAATTCCTCCATTTCTTTGTCTCTCAGGGAGTGATTTAGCACAAAAAAATCCCACAAATATGCAGAAGATGATTAATCCTGTGAATGAAGTAAATGTTTAAAAATCCCCTCCCCCCTGAAAAAAACTGCTGGTTGGACAGAACGGGGGAAGAAAAGGAGTGGGGCGAGGTTTTGGGACAGTGTGTTTTGAATGCAGTCCACATTTGCATGAGATTTGTATCTATTTGTTGGTGTTCAAATACAGGTTGGCTGGTTTCAAATGGGATTTATGAACCTATTAGCTCCCTTCATCCCTGTGTCAGATTTATTTAGACCGTGGATTAAAGGAAAACCTCACCGACAATACCATTTTCACTTTGCGGTTTAGTGGGGAAACAGATTTCTTCCCCTTCCTCCTTTCTCCTCTTTTCTTGTTCCATTAGAAAGGAGAGAAAGGAGCAAGTGAGGAAGGATAAGGGCTGGAAGACAGGAAGAGAAGGAGAGACGAGAGCTGAGGCAGGAAGAGAAGGGGAAAGGGCGAGAGAGGAGGAGGAGGAGGAAGGATGGGGGTGAAAGAAAAGCAAGTCTGGGCAGTGCTGTCAGGACCAGTTCAGTGTGTGCTCATTTTCTCCTGTTGGTTTTCTCTTTATTGCTCGTGTACGCTTCTTCATCGCACAGCAGGTTCATCTCACCTTCTCTCAAGTTTCAAGCAGTTGTAGCTTCACAGACACTCTTAAAGAAGATGTTTGTGATTTGACCACCAGCACTCACAAAGTTTCATAGTAACAGAAATCAGTTATGAAGGGAAAGGCAGATGAAAGGAGAGGACGCAGTTCAGAGAGCAACTTTAAAGCCTCGATAACAAGTCGGAAAAGCTGAGCAACATCCTGCAGAGCCCAGATCTTTTTAGATGCAAGTGCTGTGTGTTATTAATTTCCTTTTTCTTATTTTTTTTTTTCTTTCGTGCATGTTTGTAACCGTAATGGTAACAGTTAAAGGAAAGCTGCTGTGTGTTAACAGCCAGCATGTCCGCGATCTGAAATTGATGTTCTCGACATATGCCATCGCACAGCTCCAAATCTGAGCCGTGTGTGCGATCGATGCGCCGTGCAGCTACCGTGATGCGAAATTCCAGTTCGAGATCCAGTGAGAATATTCCTGCTGGGATCGCGAGTTCTTTCTGCATCCGTGTTGTTAAACATCAGCGCCACAGTCACATGTTCACTGTGCTCGCCATTATTCTTGGTCAGAACTGAGATCATAGCTTGACTGCTCACTTCAGCAACAACATAAATTTCAGCCCAGTTAAACCAGTGGATGTGTTAAAGTTGTGGGTTTTTGTTTTGTGGTGTTTTGGTCAGGAGGCATGCCCAGAGTTGGGAATGTTTTTGTGCAGAAAAATCAACAGGTGCTGGCAAGCAGGCGATCATTAATAATCCTTTTCCAACATGGATTCTCCTTTGGAAACCATGTTAAAGCTTTTGCTAACCTCTAGGTTACTATTGTTGAACAAAGGCTCTCTTTTTCCCTCATCTCCACGGTGAGTGAGTTTGGGCTTTTAGGGGGGAAAGGGCTGAAAGGGATTAATGACACAAGACAGATTGAGCACATAAGCATTTTTTTCTATTTTCTCATTTTCATAGTCATTGGGAGTCATTAAAATCATGATTTCATTAATCTACTAATCACTAAGTGACAGTATCTGCCTGTGATCTCATGATGGATGTTTCCTTGAGGGCCTGAAAGCATGTTTTTTTTCAATCAGACTCCAGCTGCGAGCAGTGGGGGTGCACATACAGACAAATAATTTGAACAGTTTGAACAGAGCTTTCTTTAACTGGGTGTGGCTCCCTTGGAGGAAAAAAGTGATGTCAGCTGCTTTCGTTTGAATCAGAACGTGACCACACCGCTCCCACTCGGTTGTGTTGAAGCAGATACAGTGCGAGTCTTTGGGTGTCACATTTCTAATATATAAATTATAAATCTTGTATTTTTAGCTTTGATTCTGTTGCTTATTTACTTGTGAATATTTAATGTTTGGCAAGTTTCTTTTATTTATTTATCCTCTTTGAAAGATGCGCTTATCAAACTGTTAACCTTTGAGGCACAGGCCAAATACTTAAATCTGGGAATTGGCTGCTAAATTTCTAAGCGTTTCACCAGCTCTTTAAACTGTTGAGATACTGCAAACGGAGCTTTATTTAGCCTCCTGTATCAACACCTCACAACCTTCTCCAGCTTTACTCAGATCCGCCTTCATCCCAGTGTTTTGTATCGCCTGTCCACGCTGAACTGCGGCTGAAGTGAGAAAGCCAGTGTGGGTTTGCAGTCCAGATGGAGAGTTTGAGTAGGAAGAAGGGGAAGTATGGGAGACGGGAGGAGGAGGCGGCTATGGCGGGGAGAACGAGAGGAAGATGAGAGGAGGTAGAAAGATGAATGATGACATGACGTGAGGAGAAAGGTTGAGTATGGCAGTAAAGCCTAAGTAAGATCAGTCGGAGAGTTTGGGTGCATTTTTAATTCTTATTTTTTTGCTGCATTGCTGGCTGAGGTAGAGAAGAATGACAAGTATGTGGGACATTTTCCAGAGCTCTGGTTTAGTAGATTCAGCTACTCAGAGCTGGCGAGAAAGAGAGCGAGCAGGGCGGCTGAAGTAGAGGCAGAAAGAAAAGAAAGAAAAAGGAGGGAGAGCAGACAGAAATGCAAGTGCACACAACCTATAACGTTTTTATATACATCTCTGTGCATGCGTGCGTGTGTGTAGGTGATGAATGGGCGGACTTTCCCTGTTTTTTCCTTTTCTGCTCTCCTCTATCTCAAACACACACACGTCAGGATAAGGCGAAGGGTGGAGCGGGTCATGGTTAAAGTCATTGTTGTTCTGGCCGACAGACTTCCTGTTCCAAGCAGCTATGACGCCCATCGCCGCAATACAGCTGTGTCCAAACTGGACGGGAATACACACACACAAAAACGGCTCATTCATATTTAATCATGCACAGCGACTAATACCTGTAGAACACTTAGTCATTTCGTGTACACACACACATAATTACACACACTGATTAGCACTTCTGCACAAAAAAGAATCCTATAAACACACAGATATGGAAGTACACGCACAAACGCACACGTGCGTGCTGGCATGGACGACTTGTAGTTTGATGCCATATATAAACCAGATGAGCAGAAACCTGTAAAGCCTTTGATTACGACCAACTGCAGCTCAACAACTTCCAGTCCAGCTACAACAGCGAGTCTGTAAATGTCTCCAGCACATCATAAATCCGGGTGTAAGGATTTCAAAGCTTTAGACTTCAACAAATCATGTCCTGAATGGTAATTCTTCTTCTCGAGATTTATTTTTCATCATAAATTTAAAAGCCTGAAGAAAATTCACTCTTTAGTTCCACATTTTATCACGTTAAAAAAACATTACTTAGCAGAATGCGGATATCTGAAGATAACCTTTGATTATTCTTAGTGAATCTAATAGAAAAACTTTGAATAGAAATCTGTGGAAAGTTCAGTTTTCTGACCTTTCACCTGTTCACTGTCACCTGACTTTAAATCGATGAATGCAGGATTGTTTTGCATCTTACAATTTTACAAAAACACAACATATCTAACATTTCATAGTGAAAATAATGACCCATTTATCTAACACAGTATTACATTATTACTTTGGTAACACTTTCAGCTGTGAATGCTCCCAATCTGTGGTGGCATTTCCCTGAAACCCAAACCTTTATTTTCCCATTTTCTCCTCTCACTCGCTTTAAGTGAGCCCCCCTCTCCTCAGTGTTTAACACCAGCTATTTTCCCTCAGGCATTGGATTTACCACAGTCTTGTGTATGTGTGGCCTGGATGTGCACATCTGGTTATTGTGTGTGTGTGTCTCTTTGTGTGGCCATTGGGGTTTGGCTGCAGTAGCATCACAAACCACCACCACCAGACCTAATTCTCCCTTTTTGGACCGATTCTAAATGTCAGGACTTCTCAAATGTTTTCACGACAGCCCCCTCCTCCCCGCCCCTCAGCCCGGCATTACTGTCATGGATTCCCATTTGATGGGATTTCATCCCAGAGGCAGCCAAGAAGATTTCCTTTGTGGTGGTTTGCAGCGTTCCCACTGGTCAGAAAGTTGGTGGAATACTGTGAAATTTTCGACCTTGTCTTGCGGATTTGGCAAATTGTTGGATATAACAGGATGGTTTACTGGAATTTAGCAGAATGTCATTCTTTTTGTCCTGACATTTTATTGCATTAGGTCGTGGTTTGGGGCTATTTTTCTTCACAGTAAGGCTGCAGCGAAAACTGTTTACCCCTCTAGAAAAACAGCATTAATAAACCAAACAGGAACAAGAATTTATAGGTCTGGGAAGAACTCCAGATTCTGAAATGTGGAAATTATAGTCAAGTCACACAGGTTTGTCATGTGATGTTTTTGTGGGGCCTTTGAAAGAAATGTAGGATATGAAAAACGCCCATCACAGTTACCACGGGACGAGTAATAATATTAGATTGTCAATATACGGTTTCAAAAATCTAATATATTTTATTTTTCCCAAGTTCGAGATAAATAACTTGCAGATTAATATCGCTCAGTTTACTACTGACACCTTAGCTGCTGGAGAGCTTTGCAGTTTTCCATCGGTGAGCCAAACGGGACCCGTCACCGCTGCAGAATGTGTTTGCTTACAGCCGTGACACAGTTTTACTCTGAGAGAGGGAGACTGACTTATTGGCTATCGCTCAGTCTTTTTCGGCCTGGGAAGTCAAGTCTGGTTGTCTTTAGCGTCGGATGGCTGCTTCTATTGTCATCACAAGATGGCTCCAGCCCTCCACTGTGACGTGCATGCGTGATTAATGTGGCCAGACAGGCAAAGTTGTGTGTGTATGTTTTATAAACGTGTGTTGGTGTAGGTCTGCCTGCCTGTTTGTGTGTGGATTTGGGGGTGTGAGCGAGTGAGGGCTGTGTGCACCCATACGGTACGGTTTGTGTGTGTGTGTTGTCAACTCAGCCTTTTCCAGCCATCCTGTTACTCGTCTAAACCTCTAATCCTCGTAATCCCCCCCTCACCCCTCCTTTTTTTCTCCTCCTCCCTCCACCCTCGTTTTTCCAGTTCCCTTCCTGTCTCCCACTCCTCTCTATCCAGTATATCCACTTCTATATGTAGGCACATAAAGTGGGACGGTTCACTTCCAATTGTTGTCGTGCAGATTGAGTATGTGGTGTATTTTTGGCTGCAGACTGCTGCTGAACTGTGTGTTTAAATAAACAGTTGAAACCCTTTCTTTCCTTCTGCATTTTTTCTTTTCTTTTTTAATAATTCATGGATGGAGTAAGTCAGTCAAACAGTCAGTGACAAACCCCTTTCTTTCTCTTCCTTCTCCTCTCAGGCTGTGGAGAGAGAGCAGGTAGACAGCATTCAGCCAAAGCTGCAGCACGTCAACGCAGTGGGTCAGGGTCTCATCCAGAGCGCCGCCAAACACACCGACACCCAGGCGCTGGAGCACGACCTGGAGACCACCAACCTCCAATGGAACTCACTCAACAAGCGGGTACGGCTCTAGAAAAGATCCAGTGATGGTCAAAACCATCAGGATCAGGCAGGGAAAACAGATAATAGGCCAAAATCAGCAGCGTAAGCACTGTAAGCACTCAGCCTTGGAGATGGTTTAAAGGTAAAACCAAATACTTAAAGCTCACTGGTGCATCTGTACTGGTCTCGACTCCTGTGTGCTTTTCATTATCTCAGCAAAGATGTTTAATTTTCACTGTCTTCTGCATCACATCAAAGACTAAGAAAATTAAGAGTTATAACGTTGTCCTTTTTTTTAAATCACATTTTGAGTTCAGCCTTTTACTGTAGCTGCAGTGGCAGCTTGTTGTTATACTTCTCTATATATATTTACCCGTATATGTAAAAGGTGGATGTAGACAGTCACAGATTTTCTTTTGATTTCTTAAGTTTAGCATTTTCAGCAGGGCTGTTTGGGGGTTTTTGGAGCCAGGTGTTATCATAGTTTGCCGAGAGGGTGAAGTGAATGAAGCTTTGTTAGAAAGCTGCCTCCACATTCTGTGCAAACTGGTGAAAGATGTTAAAAGAATTTCTCACTTCATGCACTGTGTGTTTCTATAAATAACCACACAGCAGTGAAAACTGTTTTTAGAGTGAATTTGATTCAAAATGCTCCAAAAGGCACCAAGAAACAAACATGCAGTCCAGTTCATGGCTCCAGATATCTGAGTTGAAGGGTACCAGCTAGCAGTTTACTCAGAATCCACCTGACAAGTGGACGAGTCTGTATTAAGTAAACTCGTCATAAGCCTCACTATTCTTTAAATCTGTTAGTTAAGTGCCAAGCTGTTAACATGACTATTTCTTCTCTTTAATTCTGCATAAGTACATGAAAGTCTTTAGGGATTGACTTCCTTTGGAGCTTATTGGCTCTTTCTTTATCCCAAGATATAACCTCTTGACTCTATTAAACCTACGAATCACTTTTGTTTCCCTATTCACAATCATCTCTGCTGTCCTCAGGTGGCAGAGCGGATCGCCCAGCTGCAGGAGGCCCTGCTGCATTGTGGGAAATTCCAGGATGCTCTGGAGCCGTTGCTCAGCTGGCTGAGCGACACAGAGGAGCTGGTAGCGAATCAGAAGCCTCCATCGGCCGAGTACCGCGTGGTCAAGGCCCAGATCCAAGAGCAAAAGGTACGAGAGGGATGAGAGAGGAGGGAAAATATGAAGAACAGTTTCAGTGTAAAGTAAAGCAGCACAACACTCAGCAGCATCAGTGAGAGTTGCTTTAGGTCAGGGGTGCCCAATCCCGGTCCTCAAGAGCTACCGTCCTGCAGCTTTTAGATGCATCCTTGTTCCCACACACCTGAATCAAATGAATGGCTTGTTATCAGGCCTTTGCCAAACATGATGGCATGCTGTAGAGATCAAACCATTTGATTCAGCTGTGTTGGAGTAGGGATGCATCTAAAAGCTGCAGGACGGTAGCTCTCGAGGACCGGGATTGGGCACCCCTGCTTTAGGTCATAAGTGAGGCTTTCATTCCGCGTCTGCTCTGATTTTAAATTTCACAGATTTAAAGCAGCATTATTTATGCTATTCAGATGTCCTCAGTGTCCTTCATCCTCAAACAACCTCAAAAAGTTATTTGAATGACGAGCGCATGCACACAAACACATGTACACTCGGTCAATGGTCCGTCTGACTGGCATCCAAACGGCCCCAGCTGACCGTCTGCCAGCGAGACTGGCATAAAAACACACACACACACATATGTGCACACATGGTGGAGTTGTATTGTTTTCAGAGACACAGTCAGACTCCTTCCCTTGTTTATCCTACATACATTTCCTGTGTTTGTGCACATATGGGGCCGTAGTCTCAGCCAGCGATCAATCACATGTGTTTACCTCCGTGACGGAGAGTCACGTCACCTGCAGGGGGGGTGCGTTCTGAAGCCGAGCTGTCAGCAGAGGTTCAAAGCAGGGAGAGTGGGGCTGATATCTAAGCAGGAAGGAATTAACAATGAGAGACGTCGTTTCTTAATGTGCAAACAGTCCGATCAAAGGTGACAACAGCCTTTGTTAATGTTTAACAGTTTAGATGGAAAAGATATCGGCCAACCTGCACTATCAGACAAATTGATTTTATTAAAAAAGGAGACTTTCTCTGATTCCCTTCACTCCTTTCATGCCTCAGACACATTAGCACAGACTTGCATGCTTTGTTGAGGCATATTTTCTGATTTTAGTCACGCCGCCCTTTGACAAACATGGACGGATTAGCTTTCACGTTCTGATTTGAAAATGAGAGCGTGTTGACAGAAATGTAATTACTATCAAATTTAATTAGGTAGTGTTATTGAGCAGATAAACAGATGACTTCTAATGCGTAAGCTTTAAAGCCAACTTCATTATTGTGTTCAGTTTTTGTTTTAATCAGGTGTTACTTAACTTTATGATCCATTTCCAGACTCCACTGCTGTTGAAATGCGGTCTGTTATTTCGTTCATACTCCAAACTTCGCTAAGTGTGTGTTCCTGTCCTTCAGCTCCTCCAGAGATTGTTAGATGACCGCAGACCGACAGTGGACATGATCCAGGCTGAAGGAGAGAGGATTGCAGCCACAGCAGACTCTCAGGACCGAGAGAAGATCCAGACCCAGCTGCAGAGTCTAGCAGAGAGATGGTCTGACCTGCTGGACAAGGCCAGCGGCAGGTAAAGCCCCTCACAGCTAAGGTGGCCCAAAGTGGGATTTACAGTCTTTGCTGGTGACAGAAAGACGCTCTCATGCGGTCTTCTGAAAAGCCAGATCTGCGTATCCTGATTTGGGTGACGATACGCTTAAATCCAGCGCTGATTTGCTGAACAGAAAAGTATGCAAGAAGCACAAACACTGGCAGCAGTTTTCAATAGTTTAATACTCGTTTTCAAGAGTTGTCCACATATCTTCAACACAGTGCTCTGATTAGTCCACATAAAAACATGCAGATGTGGGTCTGCTTTGCTTTGCACCTACAAAATACCTGAGAGCTACTGTACCAGGTTCTGTGAGAAGAACCCAGGTCCAAGCTCTGATGGTGTTTTCTGTTTTTAGTCCCCTTCAGCGTCGTCAGTGCTAAAGTCTAAATCTTTATCCTTTTTTAAAGAAAAACGCAGCAGAGATGATTTATGAGTTAAGATGTTCCTTGCTGCGTGTAACGTTGTGACTTAAGTCTACCTCAACATCATGTTATCTCTGTGTGGCTCCATCGAACGCCTCTGTCCCTGAAGAAATGTTGGAATCATAACTTTTGGTTCCTGTGGTGTAATTTTAGAGGTTCTTTTGTTCACCAGGGAAATGATACACATAAATACACAACACACAAAGCACAGCTAAGAGGTTTGATACCTCTGATGTGTCTGCTCGTGAAAAGTAGAGGAGTCATAATGTATAATGTTACTACACATTCATGCCCGGCTGCAAGCTGTAGCAGATGATAGAAGAATCTCTGACATGTCTCTGGAGTTTATTACAGCGTCTTTCCTGAACACACACACACACACACACACACACACACACACACACACACACACACACACACACAGTGTTGCTTTCTGTACAAACACGCGATAAGCTTTTCTTGGCAATGACTCTCACTTATCTGCGCACAAAAGTCGTGTTTTCTTACCACTTTGCAAATCCTCCCTCTGCCTCAGTCAAGCTACAGTAATCTGTTTTATCTTTTCATGAAATACTTTTAAGCTGAATTATTTATGAGAAACATTTAATAAACAAAGATATAACCACTTTATGACAAACATCCAAGACCCAATCTGTCAGTGACACAAAAAACAAACTGTGAAAGCAATAAAGAGACCCCTCTCCTCCTGCCGCTCCTCCTCTTCATCATGGAGTTTTCTCACCTCCTCCCCTCTCGTCTCTCAGACAAAGGCAGTTGGAGGAGCTGCAGGTTTTGGCTCTTCAGTTCCACGAAGCCCTCGAGCCACTCGGGGAATGGCTGAGCACCACGGAGAGACGCCTAAGCTCTGCTGAGCCTATGGGAACCCAGACGGCAAAGATCACCCAGCAGATCGTCAAACACAAGGTACCGTTTGCCCTCAGAGACCCGATTAGGGTAAGACGCTGACTTGCATTTAGATTTTATAGATTTTCATTCCCCGTGTGTCGAGGGAAAAGACGACGCATCCATCCGGACGAGCAGAGTCGGCGATCTTCATTGATGAAAATCATCCTAGAACCACAAAGCACTAATTTACAATCAAAACATGACCTCCTACGAGTTTCCTTTTATTGGTTTTTATTTCAGTGGTGTCAAGTTTTTTCTCTTTAAGTCATTCAGTCATCCATTGATGTTTGTCGGTTATGATTTTATCATCTGCATGCTCATATTTTAAGTTTTTATCCATGTTCTTTGTGTTTTTCTTTTCTTTGTTCACCTCCCTTCACTTCAAAAACACTCTCTCTCTCGCACACACACACACACACACACACGCACACCTTCACTTCCCAGGCGCTCCAAGATGACGTGTCTTCCCGGGAAGCAGAGGTTGACCACCTCGAGTCGCTGAGCCAATCGCTGAGCCCGCTCAGCTGCGCGGCTGATCGCGATTGGTTAAGCGAGCGTGTGGGATCGGTGAGGTCTGGTCACTCAGAGCTTGCTGATTGGTGCTCCAGGCGGGCGGGCCTGCTGGAGCAGGCACTGGCCAACGCTCAGCTGTTTGGGGAGGACGAGGTAGAGGTGCTGAACTGGCTGGCGGAGGTGGCTCAGAGACTGGCTCAGGTCTCTGTACAGAGCTATCGGCCCCAGGTGCTGGCCGAGCAGCACAAACACACTCTGGTACGACTTGATGAACACACGCTGAGTGTCACTAGAAGCGCTTCATCTCCTCAAAACTCAAGAACTTAGTAACTCTGTCTCTGAGAGAGCTGCACAAATATAAGATCCCTTCAGTAAGATAACAGTTTGTGTCATGGGCGTTAAACACTTTCAGTTACACATTTTCCAAAATCACAACAATTTATACTATAAAAAAATATGAATATTTAAAGTGGACCTATTGTGTTTATGCTTCCAGCTCCACATGTTTATTATTGGACTCTGCCAGAGTAGCTTTGTGTAATTGACAGTTTAAAATAATCTTTATTTATCCCGTACTGAGCCCTGGTGTAGCCCCTCAGTTCATCCGCTATAAAAGACCTCATATCCACTCCTCTCCCTTTAAGCCACATTTCATCTTACTCGCTGCCCCTCACAAACAAAAGGTTTCAAGCAGGCGGGTCGGGTGAATAGTAGTGTTCACATGTGACGATGTTAAGGACAGTCTCACTCTGTGACTGTCTGAAATGGAGCGTTTAGAGCTTAAGTGGGTCAGACCAGTGCAGCTGCCCTTCTATCAGTGTCAAAACGTTTAATTAAACATTTAATTATTTTCATTTCATTTCATGTTTATCCATTATTTACCTACTTTGGTGTTGTGTCAATGAGGAAAAGCTGCAAAACCTATGCAAATAAAGTTAAAAGTTTAAAATTGATTAACTACTTCATGTTTTCCAGTTTTTGAGCCGATTCTGGCCCCTGGGCCTTATGTTTGACACCCCTGGTTTAGAGTTTGAAGGACTACATTGACCTCTTAGGTCATTTATAATATGAGCGTCCATCACTGTAACAGTACATATATGACAGATCCTAACCATAATAGGTCTCCTTTAAGGACCGAGAAGCCTGAAACAGAGCTAAACCCATTTAAATCAAGTGTAATAAACATTATAAACAGAGTTTCAGTGAGTATAATAAAACTTGGATGCTGTTTTATTTCTTACATTTTTCCAGTAAGTCTTTGGCTGCAAAAATAAAACAGTTAGTGTTCATTTTCACTCCTTTTATTCCCTCAGGCTCTGAATGAAGAGATCTTGAGCAGGAAGAAAACCGTGGACCAGGCCATCAAGAATGGACAAGCTCTACTCAAACAGACCACAGGTGATCGCTCACGTCTTTGTGAATCTTCTCAGGAGTTTCTTCCTTTTTCGGCTTGTACTTAAAAGTGTTGGTCTGGTGTCGGGTTGTGCATTAAATCTGCCAAAGGATAAAGAAACTCTTAAATCAGTGTTTTTTACGGATGCAGAAAGTCCAGGCTTGGGGAGAGACTCGCATCCAAACCACATATTTTTTGATCAGCAGTGAACCAGACTGTAACATCTGGTTTTTGTTTATCTTGGTATATCTTGATATTAGCCATGCTGACTGTTTCCCCTTTAGTGAGTTGATTGTTGGTCTACCCATGACTGCATTTTGTGTTTTTATTGTCATATTTAGGCCGTTAGACAAATGTTGTGGCCATAAAAGGAGCGCCAAGCTGTCAAATTGAGGATCCTGTGAGATTTTACAGAATATATCGATTTTTTTTTTTTTAGATTGAACAAGTTTGTGTGTCTCACTAAAGATTCTGCAGAGATAATATGCTCGGCTGGAATGAAGGAGATCATATTTTTATACACTCTGCACATGGTTTGTTGACGTATCCTGGTTGAACCCAGTTACCTGACCTCTGCGTTGTCCTGCAGGTGAGGAGGTCCTCCTGATCCAGGAGAAGCTCGACGGCATCAAGTCTCGCTACGCCGAGATGACGGCCGGCAGCAGTAAAGCCCTCCGTACCCTGGAGCAGGCCCTGCAGCTGTCCACGCGATTCGCCAGCGCCCACGACGACCTCAACCAGTGGCTGGACGGTGTGGAGACGGAGCTTAACACTGTTGAGCCCGACGCCTCACCCGCCTACCAGGAGAGACAAAAGGTGGGAGGAGTCGGGTGTAGTTACGATTCTTATTCTTTTAAAAACAGACTTTCAGATTTAAACGGCAGCATTTTTCTTTTTTGTTAATTGTGTTTTTATGGATGTTGTAAACTGTTTCCATTTAGCCAAAATAACACAAAAATAATCGTGTGCAAACATGAAGACCGCAGAAGGGATTAAAGGCAGCTTAACTGGATTTCTTAAGTTAAATATTTAGACACGATGATCTAATGTTTGTGCTCCAGTTTTTCACACGAGAATCACAGGTTCCTCGTGTATTTGTTCCTCTGCCAATAAGCGAGTGGGTCAAAAATTTGTGTTTGGAGTATCGCTGTAACACTGCATGCATCAGTTGCAGGCATTCTTATGTGCACACTGATTTTCAGTTTCTCCAGAATCTCCTTTAAAACAGGCTACGATGAAGCATCGTCATCTTTTTTTACTACACGATCAGCTTTTGCGCTTTTTAGTAACCAGTGCGCTGCTCAGTCAACCACATTTTACAGCTTTTAAAGATCATTTTTTAACATTTTCATAATAAAGAAATTGTACAAAATGTCTGAAAAGCTCATTTAACTCCAGTCTATAATGACATTTTCAGCCTTTCCAATCTCAACCTACCCACAGCTGAGTTACCATAGAAACATTGATTTCTGGGAGCTCCATAACAGTTTGTAAAAGCTATTGAAAGGATTATTGCCATTTAATTTGTTCCAGTTTTTTCACTCTTCGGTGACATTTTCGGTGTTCTCATTTTGACTCAAGCAGCAGAAAAAAACAGATGATACACTCGATGCCATTTAGACAAGTTTATTTCAGCTTTACGTTGATGCATGTGGTCATATTAAAGAATTGAAATAGGAAATATTTCTGCTTTTTGGCAGATTGTGCTCTATAAAACTAAAAGTTTCACTGTTGCAGGAGTTGAAGAAAGTGTCAGCAGAGAAGCGTCTGGTGTTGGATACAGTGAACGAGGTGGGCAGCGCTCTGCTGGATTTAGTGCCTTGGCGAGCCCGGGAAGGCCTGGACCGCCTCGTCGCAGACGCCAACCAGCGCTACCGACAGTCTGATGAAACCATCACTCAGCGGGTTCAACTGGTACAAGCTGCCATCCAGAGGTCGCAGCAGGTACTGCAAGTAGTTTAATAAGTCTAAATTTTCATTCTATTTTTTACTTTGATTGGTTAAAATGGCTGAACGCTAACTCCTCCCTTCAGTATGAAGAGGCCGTGGATGCAGAGCTGGCCTGGGTTGGGGAGACGGAGCGCAAACTGGCATCTCTGGGGCCGCTGAGTCTGGAGCCTGACGTGACCGTGGCCCAACTGCAAGTGCAGAGGGCGTTCAACATTGACATCATCCGACACAAAGACACAGTAGATCAGCTCCTCAGCACCAGAGACGACATCTTAGAAGCATGCAGTGATGCTCAGAAGGATGCACTCATGGTAAGATGCTCACAGACACAGTTCTGGGCGTACTGAGTGAACAGGAAGGAAAGTGAGAACCTTCAAGAAGTGCAACAGAAATAATCTCTTATATCTGAATCGTCATCCTCTTCCTCAGCTCAAGACGGGCTCTTTGAGCGCTCGTTATGATGCAGTGAGTCAGAGCCACAGCGAGCGGTTCTCAGCTCTGGAGCAGGCCCAGGTTCTTGTGGCTCGGTTCTGGGAAACCTACGAGGAACTGGAGCCGTGGCTGGGTGAAACTGAGACCCTCATCGCCCAGCTTCCACCACCAGCTATTGACACAGATGCTCTCCGGCTGCAGCAGGACCAGATGAGAGTAAGCGAAGACCTTGAATATCATAACCTGGTTGTGCTTTTCTGATTAAAATAAATGCTCACTATCCGTGTTTTTAATTTCCTCTCCAGCTGCTCAGGGAGTCCATAGCAGAACACAAGCCACACATCGACAAGCTGCTGAAAATCGGACCTCAGCTGGCCGAGCTCAGCCTGCAGGAGGGTGCGAGTGTGACGCAGCGCTACGCAGATGCCGAGAAACGGTACCAGGCCATCAAAGAGGAGGTCAAAGGTCGTGCTACAGTACTAGATGAGGCGGTGTCCCAGTCTGCACAGGTATGGAGGATAAACTAAATGTTTGGACATTTTTGCCTCAGCTGCAGACCTGGGTCTAATAATTTTAGTAAACTGTGCCAAATTTGTGTAGCTACACCAGTGTGGCCGTCAGCACAGATAAAAGAAGTGCTTTTGAGCCCAGGTCTGTTTAGAGCTTTAATGCAGTGTCTGCAGCCCACAACTAAATGAGTACGTCTGACATGATAACAGCATGAGATGTATGCAAGTGTGTTTTTGTGTCTAATGCCTGCTCTACACTAGATGATACACGATTTGATGGAGATACATTTACATTTACTTACACGTGCAGTTAAAGCTACATTTTATTTTAGTCGTTTTCAGATTTTGAATTTTTTTTGTTGTTTAGCCAAAGTGGCCTCATGTAACTGTGTTTCATCATACGTTCATAGCAAAACATAATTTTTTGTGCCATATTTCATCTTCTTATCAAGTAATCTTCTTTACAGACGTTTAACTTTTTCTTTGCATTTCATTTCACGAGACATCACTGAATCACGGGTGTTGCTGCCCTCGATGTATCAGTTTGTACCGTTTGCATGACTCTGATTTAACTCATTGCATTGTTTCTCCACCCTCTTCAAACCAATCCACATGTGGCTCCCCTCTCTCCCTCCACCCGCACTGTCCACCACTTTCTTCTCATCCCTCACTCCAAACTACACCACCTCGTCTCTCCCTCTTTAATCCTTAACCTTATGTTCACCTCTCATCCTTGCAACCCCCATCCCTTCCTCCATCCCTTGTTCATTGTGGATGTGCTGTGCGTGTTGCCCCTCACCACCATTTTCTCCACGGTCACTGCTCACTGCAATCACCCAGCTGGTAGAGGTAAGACCCCTGACTGACATGAAACCGACACTCAGGGTGTGTTTGGGCCACATGATTGGATCAAATAACAAAAAATGAATCAATACTAAAGCAATAAAACTTTCACAAATCAAGTGCTAATCATTGGGCTTTCTTTTTATTTCACATTTGCAGGATGAAAGCTGTTATCGATTTTTTTTTAAATAAATGATTAAAGTTCAGTATTGAAAGTAATCGTTTATTCACTGGAAAATTAACTTGAATTGATTTGTGTCAGCTACAGTTTTATTGATTGAAACATTCATAAGAATCATGTTGTTTCTCACCCTGAGTGACCAAAACATTGAATCAGATCGGTCCCTTTGGTTTATGATTGCAAGCTTGAATAAAGCGTCTACACCAGGCTTGATTCAAGTCCTAGAGGTCCTTCTGTATCATGTAGCGCTCTCCTCGTGGTTAGATGAGATTTGTTTTGTCATAATCAAGCAGTTTGATTTCCCTCTAGAAAGATTATCCTCTTAGGAATTGAACCACGAGTTCTTTCTTCTGTAACACGTCTGCTACATTTATAGTTCCCTTTTGTGTGGTAGGTTTGAGTCCCGCGTTGTCATAGTTACATAACCTGGCTGGCTTGTTGAAAGTGAAGAAGTGATATTTTATTACATTTTCTCTTGAAATCTGAAATGAAATTATAATAAAAATTATAATTAAAAAAAAGTTTGAGCAGTCTGCCACAGATGGCTGCCCACCTACGCGATATCTCAGTATTTTCCCGCTTTCAACATGTCGCCCAGCTATCGAACTCTATCAAATTCTCTCCTCCGTCAAAACGTCCTCTTACACGTCTCCTTCTGCCCTCAGTTTCACGACAAGATGGACCCACTGTTGGAGACTCTGGAGGGGGCGGTGCAGCGGCTTCGGCAGCCTCCCCCCGTGGCTGCAGAGGTGGAGAAGATCAGGGAGCAGCTGGCAGAGCACCGAGCCCAGGGACTAGAGCTGGACAAACTGCTGCCAAGCTTCTCCGCCCTCTGCGCCCGCGGCGAGGAGCTCATCGGCCGAGCGGCTCATGACGACCCTGCTGCTCAGGGTGAGTGACTCGAGGATGAAGCTGTCTGTCAGTGACAGCTTCACAATGTGTAGACATAAAAGAAGCAGGCAGGTCACAAAGTTGTATTTGTCGCATATTCTGCATCCAGCGATGAGGGGCTGGATTAACTGATCTCATGACATCTTGTTTATGGAGGACTAAAACTGCCAAAATCATAAATAAACGATCAATTCACACACAAAATTTTTTTTATAGATAGATAGATATAGATATATGATATGAATTGAATTGAATAAATAAAAAGTTTTTTATAGAGAGAGGGAGAGAGAGAGCGATCTGTATATGATTTGAATTGAATAAATAAAAAGACTGAAATGTAATTTAATTAATTCAGAAAAAATGATCAGTTTGACATTTCAGAAATCAACAAATGCCTATATTTTAATTCAATTATAATTGCATTATTAAGGATTTAATGTCATATTAATGATTATACTGAATTAGTCATTTAGTTTTAATTCGGCAGTGTCAGTCCTCCGTATAACTGGCTTATAAACAAGCTACAAACTGAACAGTGCAGCTCTGACACCTTTTACTGGAAATGGAAAATTCAGGCTCTGACTGGAACAAAACATTTCCCTGTCTAAGAGTACAGGGCATCAAAATTCGGAGTGGTTCAGAATAAAGAGGCTTCTGTAACCTTTGTAAAAACCATTACAATCTTATTGTGGGCTCCAGTCCAGTAAGTTCACTAGCTGAAGAGAGTGGGTCTCTAATTGTCACCAGGTCAGTTCGCAAATCTTAAAAAGAAAAGGAAAAGAGGAGAACCAGCAGTGAAGTTCTGCTCAGCACATTGTGAGACAGAACACACACATCTTTGTTGTGTTGGCCTTTCTGCTTTGATGCCCTGCAGCCCTCCTCAACATGAAAGGCCTCACTGTGCACTGGTAGTGGGAGTGAATAGACCAAACATACCAGTGCAGTACATGAGATGTCAGGATCCAAACTAATATGACATATGAAACTGATACCAGACTGCATTGTGTGACCTAAGAAGTGTTTCCCAGTCTGACCAGCAGCGTTTCTATATGAACCTCTTTAAAATGTCACTTCCCTCTTTTCCTGTTTTCATGCAGCTGTCCGTTCCCGCCTCCTCCGCCTGCGCTCTCTATGGGATGAGATCCGGCAGCGTGCTGAAGAGCGAGAGGGGAAACTCAATGATGTCTTGGACCTGGCTGGGAAATTCTGGGCCGACGTGGCGGCGCTACTGAGCACGCTCCGAGACTCCCAAGATATCGTGAAAGACCTGGAGGACCCCGGAGTGGACCCATCGCTCATCAAACAACAGATTGAGGCTGCTGAGGTATGGAGGAGGCAGAAACATGCTTCGTGAAGACGAAAGAGTTCATCAACAGCTGAAATGTTTGTTTTTGTCTTTGTCCTCCACATTTTTATGCTAAACGAGTCATTATGATGTCCCTCTGTGCATGTGCTAGGCCATCAAGGCGGAGACGGATGGCCTGAGGGAAGAGCTGGAGTTTGTCAGGACCCTCGGAGCTGACCTCATCTTCGCTTGTGGAGAAACTGAGAAGCCTGAAGTCAAGAAGACCATAGATGAGGTTAGAAATCACAATTTCCTCTGAGATTAATAAAGTATATCTGATTCTTAAACCAGGATCACGTTGTTGTGAAAAAGTGACCACTTCCTTCTGAAACGTTTTACTAAACGGTGACTCTTTTTATCGCTCTCTCAGATGAATGCTGCTTGGGAGGGACTGAACCGAACATGGAGAGAGAGGATGGAGAGACTGGAGGAAGCCATGACTGCCTCAGTTCAGTATCAGGATGCACTGCAGGTTTGTGCCCTTTCTTGATACAGCTGTATAGCAGTGCTACCATAAAAAGCTCAGTTGTTTTTGTACCAGTTTAACTGTGGCGATCAGGACGTTCCCGTGGATTACTGTTGGAATAATTTCTGTGTAATTTTTCCAGTCCATGTTTGACTATCTGGACAACGCAGTGATCAAGCTGTGTGAAATGTCAACTGTGGGAACTGACCTGGGAACTGTCAAACAACAGATTGAGGAGCTTAAGGTTGGAATGATAGTTGGATTTTTCACTAGTTGTGTATAAAATCTAGATATCTTACAAACACTTTTTAAAGTCAGATGTATATCAGTGCCTAACAACAAGCTGTTCTCTGTCTTATTTCGCACCTCGCTCTTCTACTTGCGCCTCCACTGACCTGAGCAGCAGTACAAGGTGGAGGTTTACCAGCAGCAGATTGACATGGAGAAGCTGAGCCACCAGGGGGAGCTGCTGTTAAAGAAAGTGTCAGACCAGACCGACAGAGACATGATCCAGGAGCCGCTGACCGAACTCCGACACCTGTGGGAAAACCTGGGGGATAAAATCACCCAACGACAGGTGTTGAAAGCACATCTTAACATTTAAAATCTGAAATTTGTTCTTCGTCTCAGCTCTTCTGTTTCTCCCGAGGAAGCTGTTGATATTGTTCTTTTTGTTGGTATCCTGTAGAATTGCGTGTATTTGACTGTCTTTCTTCTACCACAGCACAAACTGGAGGCTGCCCTGCTGGCTCTGGGTCAGTTCCAGCATGCCTTGTCTGAGCTGCAGGCCTGGCTGACCCACACACACACCACTCTGGACACACAGCGACCCGTCAGCTCTGACCCCAAGGCCATCGAAATTGAGCTGGCTAAACACCATGTATGTCCTGTTATTACCTGCAGGAAGTGTATCTCTGTAATCAGTTTTAACTTTCTGAAGAGCACTTATGCGTATATTTTTCCATCCCAGCATTCAAATCTTTCTTCCTCTTTCCTTCCCAGGTTTTACGTAATGATGTGCTGTCCCATCATGCCACAGTGGACACTGTGAACAACGCTGCCGCTGAGCTGCTGGAGTCCTCTCCTGGCGATGAGGCGGGCAACCTGAGGGATCAGCTCGATCAGCTCAACCAGAGCTGGGGGAGTCTACTGCTCAAAACCCAGGAGCGACAAAAACTGCTGGAGGCCGCCCTGCAGCAGGTACTGCAAAGAAGCAGAAAATTAGATCTGTGCTTGCTTTAGTTAGATTTAACTTGACTGGTAATTAACAAAATATATATTTCATAGTGATTGTTTAGATTGTTTTTGAGCTAGATGTAGATCTTATATCATCTGAATGGTTGTGAAGTGTTGATTGTGATGCTCTGTCATTAATTTCATCATAATAGGTCTATTTGATTGTTTCATGACATGATTTTCAGTTTAGGTTCAACTTGTTCATGCTTGTTGGTGTCTCACTGGTGTCTTTGTAGGCTGAAGGTTTCCATGGGGAGTTGGAGGAGTTCCTCCAGTGGCTGAGGAGGACCGAGAGCCAGCTGTCTGCCGCCAAGCCAACAGGCGGTCTCCCTGAAACCGCCAGGGAGCAGTTACAGCAACACATGGTAACGTTACACCTTCATACTCACATCATCAGGGACAATACACAGGCACACGTCACAGCCCACAGTGGTTAGACACATTGGTGTTATAACTCTGAAAAAGGGAAAAAAAATACTTTATAGAATAAAAAATAAATAAACATTGAAGTACAGCCTGGGATGTCTATGTGACGTGTTATCATGCTATCAGATATTGAGATTGGGCCATAACATCCACGTCACGGTAATAAAAACCAAAGTGAAACTAGCTGAATTCGATCTGCCGCGTGACTGAATTGTTAGAATTTATCAACGTTGCCAATTTACACCATTTAAAGTCTCTCTTGCATGTTTCTGAAGTGTTTTACGTCTCACATGTTGGAGTATTTTTGGTGCCTCTGTGAACAAAATAATTAACTGCTTAAAAACATTCATGTGTAGAGGAAGCATTTTAGGGTTTGTGTGACATTATGCACGTGTGCATTAGTTGTTGTTACTGCAGCTGAGGAATGCTTTCCTATCGCAGATCACAAACGAATGTTGCAAAAAAGTCTTCTGCACATATCTAATTCAGTGTTAGGACGGGATTCTGTAACAGTGCCGGAGTGCTTTGACTCCAAAATTTGTGCAGCTGCAGAGTATCGACTTACAAACGCACTCTTCATTTCACACAGAGAGACACTTGGCATATGGAGGCTATAAAAGTTTAATAGCTTGTATTGTTCTATAACGGCCTGTTAGACACGATGAAGCTCACCTTTTCATCATCTTCTGTTTGTGCTCTCGCTGTCTGCAGGAGCTCCAAGCCCAGGTGACTCTACGTGCAGAGCAGTACAATCGCCTGCTGGATCAGGGAGAGTCCATGCTGCTGGCTCGTGGAGGAGAAGAAGCAGGACCTGGTACCACCCAGACCCAGCAGAACCTGGCCATGCTGCAGAACAAGTGGGGCAGCCTCAACACCAAGATGGACGACCGCAGGGTAAATCTTTACGAATACACTTCTCTTTGTTTTGCTCATGTGTTCTGCAGCTCTTTCGTTAACTCTGAACTCTCGAAACTTTCCAGGCAAAACTGGACGAGGCCGTTTCTTTGGCCACGGGTTTTCAGACTTCTCTGCAGGACACCATCAACTGGCTGACCCAGGCTGAGCAGACCCTGAACATGGCCCAGCCCCCCAGCCTCATACTAGACACCGTCCTCTTCCAGATTGATGAGCACAAGGTAGCAACATTAAAAATACTTATCTTAGATCGCTTACTTTTCAGATCCTGTTTGTTTCTCGATATTGTCATGAACATGCTGTTTGCGTTGCGTGTAACTCTTTCCACCCTTTGTGTCTGTCCAGGTCTTTGTCAATGAGGTGAACACCCACAGAGAGCAGGTCCTGGCTCTGGAGAAGGCCGGCTCTCAGCTTCGCTTTGCCAGCCTGAAGCAGGACGTGGTTCTGATCAAGAACCTGCTGCTCAGCGTCCAGGCCCGCTGGGACAAGCTGGTCCAGAGGTCACTGGACCGAGGCCGACACCTGGATGAGGCCCGCAAAAGAGCCAAACAGGTAGAAACAGGCTCTTTAAAGATGGTTTGTTGCGGCTACATGAAGACTATTTAAACTTTTGTGTCAGTCTGAGGATTGTTTCAGCGCTGTGGTTTTCTCTCTTATATTGACTTTGACTAAAACTTCAGAAAAAAGTGCATTAAAACAAGTTTTCATCAAATTGTTTTCTTTAGTTCCACGAGGCCTGGAGGAAGCTGACAGACTGGTTAGAAGAAGCCGAGAAAAGGCTGGACTCAGAGCTGGAGATCTCCAACGAGCCGGATAAGATCAAAGTACAGCTGACAAAGCACAAGGTACAAGAAGAAAAATGCATCATCAAATATTCAGTTTTCTTTACTGCTCCATTTCCTGCTACAGTCTTTTCTCTCCCATCATTTTTCCGCCTCTCCAGGAGTTTCAGAAAGCACTGGGATCAAAACAGCCAGTCTACGACACCACGGTGAGGTCAGGGAGGGCCATGAGGGACAAAGCTCAGCTGCCTGCAGACACGCAGAAACTGGATAACCTTTTGGGAGAAGTTCGTGACAAATGGGACACCGTCTGCGGCAAGAGCGTGGAGAGGTAACGAGAAGATGAACACTGAAACTGGTGTGCTCGGCTTCACCGGACAGGTTTGCATTACTGTGAAAAATAAAATCTGTTGAGTAATAGCCGTCATCTTCTTTTCTCCATCAAGACAACACAAGCTGGAGGAGGCTCTGCTGTTCTCTGGTCAGTTTGCTGAAGCTCTTCAGGCTTTGGTGGACTGGCTGTACCGAGTGGAGCCTCAGCTAGCAGAAGACCAGCCCGTCCACGGGGACCTGGATTTGGTGTCCAACCTCATGGACTCGCATAAGGTGTGTATATTAGAACAAACAGAACTATACTGTTATGTGAACATGTGTGCTATGTTCACTCATGACTGGTAACTTTCCCACTTACAGGCTTTCCAAAAAGAACTGGGGAAGAGAACCAGCAGCGTTCAGGCTCTGAAGCGTTCGGCCCGTGACCTGATGGAGACCGGCCGCGATGACACAGCGTGGGTCAAAGTTCAGCTTCAGGAGCTCAGCAACCGCTGGGACACAGTCTGTGCCCTATCAGTCACCAAGCAGACGCGCCTGCAGCAGGCGCTCAAACAGGTCAGAAAGGCGGCTGCACAGCTGCTTTCACTGTCAAACTTTTCTCCACATTTTTCCGTAATCAGACAATCGCAGATCCATAAAAAAATGCTCTGTGTGCCTGTCAGGCGGAGGACTTTCGCACAGCGGTGCAGCTGCTCCTGGAGTGGCTCTCAGAGGCGGAGCAGACGCTTCGTTTCCGCGGCGTCCTCCCCGAAGAGGCGGAGACTCTGCAGGCGCTGCTCCACACACACCGGGACTTCATGGGCACAGTGGAGGAGAAGAGGACTGACGTGAACAAGGCTGCTGGCATGGGAGAGGGCATCCTGACCGTGTGTCACCCCGACTCCATCACCACCATCAAACACTGGATCACTATCATCAGGGCACGCTTCGAGGAGGTGACGAAGAAATAAATCAATATTTGTCACAAGTATTGCTTTGTTGTTGAGATTTCTGACTAATTAATAACCGTTTTCAATCTGCAGGTGCTGACTTGGGCTAAACAGCACGAGCAGCGGCTGGAAACGGCTCTGACCGAAGTGCTCAACAATGCCAACCTGCTGGAGGAGCTCCTGTCATGGCTACAGTGGGCTGAGACCACACTGGTCCAAAGAGACACTGAACCACTGCCTCAGGACATCCCACAACTCAAAAACCTCATCACAGAGCATCAGGTGAGTCCTTCAGTAGCCTCAGTGACTCATCAGTTGTTTGTCTTTTTACTAAACTCGCAGACGTAGTATTTTAATGTATTACACTCTAAGACTGACTATGTTTGGACGCACATTTGAGTTACTGTCTGTTGCTGTTTGCTGTACTCAGATGTTTATGGAGGAGATGACGAGGAAGCAGCCGGATGTCGACAAAGTGACAAAAACCTACAAAAGAAAGCCAGCCGAGCCTCCCAGCAGCCTGGCGGAGAGGAGAGGCGCTCGTAAGTCTCCTGTGTTTACCTCTCAGCGAACAAATATTATCATCTCCCACGTCTGTTTCACACTGACGCTAGTGAATGTGGTCGAAAGGTGCAGGTGCCGTTTCGTTTAGCTTTACCTGTTCTCTGCAGGAAAACACCAGCAGCAGCAACAGCAGCAGGCGGCCATGCAGGTTTCTGGGGGAAACCCACGACTCAACCAGCTGTGTGCCAGGTGGCAGCAGGTGTGGCTGCTAGCTCTCGACCGGCAGCGCAAACTCAACGATGCTCTGGACAGGCTGGAGGAGGTACATTAAATTTGGTCAAGCAAAGCTACCCACACTCACTAAACATTAAACTTTATGTATTTTTTTTATTATTGTTGTTAATTAATTTTATTTGAAAAGGGACCATGCAGAGCATTAACATAAATATTGCCATTAAATGCTTTGTAGCAGAGTTAGCTTAAGCTAATTTGCATCTGTTGTGTACTTTGAATCCTAATTAATGCCACTGTTGTCCATTTTCAGCTCAAGGAGTTTGCCAACTTTGACTTTGACGTGTGGAGGAAGAAGTACATGCGCTGGATGAACCACAAGAAGTCCCGCGTCATGGATTTCTTCAGACGCATCGACAAAGACCAGGATGGAAAGATCACACGGCAGGAGTTCATCGACGGCATCTTGGCCTCGAGTACGAAGCTGCAGTGGTTTTGTTTTGTGTTTATATTGTTGTTTTGTTTTATATTTCAAAGACGGTAAATATCATATCTAATATCCTCAGAATTTCCAACCAGTAAGCTGGAGATGACGGCCGTGGCAGACATCTTTGACAGGGATGGAGACGGTTACATAGACTACTACGAGTTTGTTGCTGCTCTGCACCCCAACAAGGATGCCTACAGGCCGACCACTGACGCCGACAAGATCGAGGATGAGGTAAGAGGGAGCTTAGAAAAACGTCTCGCTATAAATTTAGCTCAAAACATGTCAGTTATTTACGTCTTGTCTGGTCTGTGGTTGTGCAGGTGACGCGGCAGGTAGCCCAGTGTAAATGTGCCAAGAGGTTCCAGGTGGAGCAGATAGGCGAGAACAAATACCGGGTAAGTTCAGCTTTATTTATCGATCTACTGTTAGAGATAAAATAAAGATTCAAATAATAACTTTTGGAAAAAAGATATTTTAACAGGAATTGTTTTAAAAAACTGGGTCAAAGGGGATTTACTTTGATTGTGTAGCAGTATGCAACCTTTTGAGGTGCATATGAGGTCGAAGTAGTATAAACAAACACTCAGGTTCAAATTTACACCTAACACAAGAGTGGGTGTGACAGCACCCAAAATCAATGTTTAAACAAAGATTATTTTAATGTGTGAAGCGAACGAAGAGAAGGAAGTAGAAATCTAAGCATGACTGCTAAGATTTACCCGTGAATCCCATTTGACTCTGTTCTGATTGGTTCATTATTCATTACTGACTGTGACTGCACTTCATTAACTTCTCAACTTAACTTCACAGCATTTCACGCACGTGTGTCCATCTCACATCATGATAATCATGGTGTATTTAAGTGTTTACGCTGTCGCTGTCATAATATGTCATAACATCGATAGAACATGTTTATAACAACTGCGGGATGGCTGTCTTTTTCATCACAAAGCATTAATAATCCTGTAAATGCGACAGCACAGATACACACAGCAGGGTGGGAATTAGGAGCTGTAACTGAATTACTGTTGGACTGTAAAACCTGGTTCTCTGCAGGAAAAATGTGGAGTGAATCTTAAACTAGTTAACAGAGTTTTTGATGATGTCGTTCTAAATTTTATGTCACTGAAATACATTTTTGTTTAATTGTTGGGGATATTTAAATTCTGGGTTGTGAGGAGTAAAGTTTATTCAGTGTCTGAGAACCGCTGATATGGACCCGGAGCCAAAGTGTTTTCCTGTATTTGTTTTTATGAACGCCATAAAGATGAAAGACTTTAAAGACTGTGCTGTGGGAGATCATTGGCTGTATTGTAATCCTTTACCCTTTTGGAGGTAACAGCCAGTATTTTGGTACACCCAAGCATGCATGAATATTTTTTTATAAACCTTTACATTCATAGATCACCAGTAACCTGGTTAAAATCTGCCTTCTTATGTGGAAGATGTGTTTTCTTGGCATAAACACAGTAAAACCTTATTGAACCAAAAGCAAAAATACCTGTAAGAACTCAGTTTAAACAGTAATTTCTTCTAGTTTCAGAAACTATGCTTGCTTGGCTTGAAACTAAAATAAAATCAAAATAGAGGAGTAGATGTGAACCTAACTGTACGGGTCACCAAAAAACTGGACCAACATGAACAGATTAAGTGAAAAATGACTGAATATATTTAATTTTAATCCAAAATCTAACTACAGAGGAGGTGCCTTGTTACTGCACCTTTTAGGAAAATTCTCCGGACGTTGGTGTAGGGGTTAGCACTGGTTATTGATGAATTTAAATTGGCTGTAGTTATGAGGTAGATGAGGCGCTCTATGGTTAAATGTGTCTTGCAATATAAGCTGCTTGGTCAGTAAGACTAGAAAGTCATATAAATGTGAGTGCACTTGCATTATCTGTAGACTGAACTTCACACAACGTGGCAGACAGCAGCAGTCTGTGTGTGTCTGTGCAGCATTATACAGCAGACCTCAGCTCTGACCGTTTTCAGCAGCATTTCCTGGATCGGCCATCACTACCACTGCTACAGTTTGTGTCCACTCCATCATTACCCAGTGGGTAATGACATCCAGCGTCAGACTGCAGGACGCTGGGGATACTAATCGTCACAGTGTTTGTCTCTCTGCTCCTCTGTGTGTGTCTGGCTTCTCTTTTCTTCTCTGTCTTTGACTCCATCTCCTGTCTCGACTTCATCGTCACCCATTTTCACATCGCTGACGTAACTGCCGCACACGGCTTCTTTTTGCTTTCACCACTAATTGTGAGCCCAAGTTTGAGTTTTCCGAAAACACTGCACACAGATAAATGGTGTCCTTTCATACATCACAGATTCAAGTTGTCGGTATTTGTTGTTTCATTCTCTCTTTCTCTTCCCTTTGTCTTCCTCTGCTCCGTGTCTTCTGGATTTATTGTAGTTCTTCCTCGGAAACCAGGTAAAGTGACGTCCGCTGCTGCGAGTGGACGTGTGAAAGCTGCTTCCCCGTTCTCCACTGAAGGAGTGCACCGCTTCCTGTTTCCGTATACTTGAAGAAAATACCGTTATGATACAGTAAATCTGTATTTATTTAATTTTACGTTTTCAAGGAAGAAGCACTCCTTTGTGGCTTTGCAACGTGTAAGCGGGTTTCACCGTCCGCTCGTGTTTCTGCTGTGATTTGTTTGGTGTTGAGAGTGACAAATTGCACAATGCGAAGCTGGCGACAGTGACATGGCTGAAGGGGTAATTAGTGGTTCGGTGATATATAGTGTGCTTGGGACTGAAGCTGGGAAACAAATCAAGCTGCTTGGAGAGAGATCCAGAAAATTCCTTCTGTGCTGGTATCGCTTGGAGGTCTGCTTCGCTGGGCGGTTTGAAAAACAATAACACGTTAGAAAACTTCAAAGACTGAATATAAATACATGATTGATTTATATTGTGTGTGACGATGCGTGGATATGAGTGGCTGGGTGAACTGGGCTGAGATCTGTAACTTCTGTCAGTGCATGGTTTTTCTGTCAGTGCATGGAGTAGAAACGATGCTCAGATTTGGTACTTGGGCTTCTTGGTGTGATGGTTGTAAATCTTTAGAAACCAAATAGTTGTTTTTACTCATTAATTTTTTTCCCCCTGATTCCCTCTTCTGTTTCCACTCTTTTTGGCCCTTCTTCCCTCCGTTTTTATGTCACCTGCCCCAGTTTGGAGACTCTCAGCAGCTGCGTTTGGTGAGGATTTTGCGCAGCACGGTGATGGTGAGAGTCGGAGGAGGTTGGATGGCTCTAGACGAGTTTCTGGTCAAGAACGATCCATGCAGAGGTGAGCAAAGTGGGCACACAAACAGATCAGCCTCCTCTCATTTATACACACACACACGAGCCTGACTGATACTGGATTACAATGGGGCTTTTTTTTAGGCATATCAGCACAATTTCAATTTGACACATGCATTTTTGATTGGAAAAAAGTAAAAATAAATAATAAAAAGTAAATAATTAGCTGTGAAAAATAATTATATTGATTAGTGTATACACTGGAAATAATTCTGACATAATAATTCTACATTTTCACCTCAATTAAACTTAAATTAGATCTGCTTTGTTATTAGCATATATCTTATTCTTAGCTTTTATAATCAGAATTTGTTTGTTGGCAAACTTTTAAATTTATATGATTAACTTTCAGTTAGCACTCTACTAAACAACTTTTCATTATGTGTAGTGACGATTTTCAACATTTTATTTTTAGCTAAAACTTTTAATACACTATCTATACTTTAGCTTTGTGGCTAAGAATTTTAACTGCAAATCGTGCTTTTAGCTAATAACTTTTATAACTTTTTATTCCTGATTTTATTTAGAAACGTGTCAGTTATGATTAATACAATTTTTGATTCTTATATATTTTAAGCTAACTCAAACCATTAACTATAACTTTCAAGTTAGTAATTATGAACTTTTTAGCTTTAGCTAGCATTAGCATTAGTAAACTGTTAGCTCGTACGTTAAGCTGATATTTTCCAGCTTCTCATTCCTACTTAAATCTTTTTGTAACTGTTTATCTCTTAACAGTTAACTCCTAACCACATGTGTTAATTAGTTTTTTAATTTAATTCTTTTTCAAATGTTTATCTGTTATGTTTAAGCAACAGTTTAAACTTCCATTATGATTAGCTAACATTTTCCAACTTTATATTGATACTTTTATCTCTTTTAGTCATTTGTCTGTCAGGTTTAGTTGACAATTTATTTTATCTCATGATTCTAACTGCTTTTACATATATTTTTTTTTTATTTTTAAAAAACTTTTTAAAATCTGATTAGATCATTTATGCAGTTTTATTATTACTAAGTATCAGTTCTTTTTAGTTTAGCTTTAGTTGTAGGCTTTAGGTCTGAAAAGGATCTTTAAAAAAGCCTCATCATTAAAACTTGAAGCCATTTATGGGGACTAAGATGCTTTTTTAAATGAATGGGGCACCATCTTGAGAAAAAATATCCAGTGGTATATATCGGTCAGGCACAAGCACTTAAGACACCATCACACCAAAGCAAACAAACCCTCAAAGATGTTTCTCAACATGTTTACAACGCCGAACACAAGTGGCTGAACGCAAACGGAGACAAAACACGAAATAAAGGACAAAACACACAAACCGACTCAAGTTTCTTTAGTTTTTCTGTCAGCAGGTGATGCAGTGAAGCGCACCGTCTCATTTTTCTATCCAGTGTTTTCTTCCAGTGACGTCGGTGTAATTGTTGTGCTCCTCGGAGTGGTGTTTCTCTCTCCCTGTCTCCATCTCTCTTCCCCAATCTGTCATTTCCCTCCGAGCCCATCCTCTGTCGATCCCAAAGGACTCAATCTTCATCATCATCTTATCTCGTCACGTTTTATTTCTGTATACACACACGTCCTCTCCTCGGCCTCTCTCTGTTCATTCTTTCTTAAATAAAAAACGTAGTATTGCATGGTGCATGATCCTCAGTTTCTCTTTATTCCCTTTCTTTTTTTCCCTCTCTCCCTTTTTTCTCTCTTCTCAGTGCAACATCCAGGAATAAAGATTCTCCGCTCCGATTCGAGTAGCTCCATCTCATCTCGTATAGGTTGGATTTCTCCTCTCTCTCTCACGCTTTCTCTTAGCTGCCTGTGTTTCCTCCGTCTGGTTTGGTTTTGATTGTTTTTTTGTGTTCCCCTGGGCTTCCACCTTTCTTTTTTTCTCTTCTTCTTCATTCTTTTTTTGTTGCTCTTATCTTTATCGTTCTCCCCTTTCTCTTCTTCTTCCTTGGTTTGGTGGTTTGGCCTTATTGCTGTGCCTTGCTGACTGTGATCACCTGACTAACATTATGTCTCCCCACTGTTCCTCCCCTACTGTTGCTGCTGGCTCCAGCCCTGAAATCCTGATCTGTTCCCTTTTTCCAACACCTTTCAGGGGTCTCCGACACTCGTCCGGACCCCAAGAGTTCAGCTGTGTGTGTGTTTGTGTGTGTTTAGGGCTCGTGTGTATCTAAAGCTGTTTTTTAACAGATTGGTTAAACAGTCTTAGGATTGTGTGTGTGTGAGAGAGAGACTTTCTTCATTCCACTTCCAGCATGCAGTTATTTCACGTTGTCTCTTGTGTCTCTTAGTGACAGTCACTCCTGGCTATTTCTGCTGCCGAGGTATCTACACTTCCTCTCTGTCTCTCACTCACCATCCATCCATCCATCCATTCATCTCCATCTTTAACCACAGCTGTCCTCTGTGTGTCTATATATGTGTGTTTGTTCACGTGTGTGTGCTCTTTATAACCGTGGTCAGGTTTGTGCGTTGAAGGCATTCATGTCAGTCCCGTCTGTGTGGCACATGTTTGCGTCATGCTTTCCTCACTCACAGTAAAAAGCAGGATTTGGCCAACCCCCTGGTCTTTAGATGTAACTCGAGGTTTGCTGATTTTTACAAAGTAAATCCGTAAATAAGACATTATTGAGACAAGAAGAGAGCGTGTGTAAAACTAAATGAATAAACACAGAAAAAAAATACAGCGGTCACTATGAGTACTAAGTAAAGACAGAGCTGCTCTTTTGTCTGCTTCGTAGAGAAGAACGTAAAAACTCTTGATTTGTAGGAGAAAAATATTGGTGTCTTAGACCTGGGCGTGGCCAGCCTGGGTTTCTAATAACGCTGGCTTTCCAACGCGGCTCCTTTAAATGTGATGGCTGGTTGGTGGGAGACACAATTACAGGGTGCACCTGGCTGGCTGGCTTTGAGGGGGGACATAATTACAGGGTGCACCCGTTTAATTGACTGGCCTTGCTATTCAGTTGCTCGGGACGAGCTAGCTGCAGCCCTCCTCTCCTTCTTCTTCTTTTTAAGATTTTTTCCACTCTTTTCTTTCACTCCATTTCTCCTCCACTCTGAATCTGTGTCCTCTCTCCCTCTCTCTTTCTTTCTGTATTTATTTGTTCTCTCTTGAACCCTCCCGTTGTCCTCGGTCTCTCCACTCTCTCTTTTTGTGGCTGGCTTCTCCAGGCTTGCTGTTGTCTGCTGGGGCTGCTGCACCACTTTTTGTCCAAGAATGCCGCTGAGTGTTTTTTGAAGACGGGAGAAACCCTGAATCTCTGGGTTCTCTCCTGCTAAGCATAAACCAGGCATGACCCCCACA
This sequence comes from Diplotaxodon limnothrissa, assembly GCF_057381915.1. NCBI lineage: Eukaryota > Metazoa > Chordata > Actinopteri > Cichliformes > Cichlidae > Diplotaxodon > Diplotaxodon limnothrissa. Next base: position 7,443,585 of record NC_140616.1, on the reverse strand, counting down.
TGTATTTATACACAATCTGTGTGTATACAGCAGAGCTGAGATGCTCCTTTGCAGCAAGAAGTGAAAAACTACTTGAGATCTTGTTGACAAACAGCATAAGAGCAGCTGCACTTTGCTTCCAGCGCGCTCAGACGATTTTAAGCAGATACGCAACGAAAGTGTGGCACTCAGTCACAGTTTGCAGATTATGAGAGCAGAGACGCGTGCTGTTGCTTAAGGAGTTATTTAAGGAGGAGTCTTTCACTTTTATATGTGATCTATAGAATAGTCTATCAGTCTTATTTCTCTGTTTACAGCATCAGGAAGCAGCGAGTGGGCTGCTGTCAGTACCTGTAAAGTTTGCTCATACAGGTGTTACGAAGCATGCATGGTGGCCTGCTTCTTAGCCACACAATTAAACTACCTGTTTATTCAGTTTTATTTTTTTGGCATAAACATTACATTTCCAATAATATTGATAGTTTCCCTTTATTTCATAAATGATTTGCAATGTGGCCCCCTGCTGGGTGAGAACAGTACTGCAGGTGGGCCTCAAGAAGTTATTTACAATAAAGGAAAATAAGTTTGAAATAACCACCAAGTTTTATAGTCTTTCTCTGAAGCAATGGCATTGTGTCTCCGAACTCGTGTCCACCAGTGTCGATGACTAGCTGACTTTCGTTGCGTATCGCAGTAATTAATTTGCTCCCACCTTTGCACTCAAACAAAACACGCCCCTCGCTCGCCTCCCACCTTAAAAATGACTCAACCGAAGTGCACTTAACAGTCCCTCAGTCCCCGAAACCCCACCCGACCAAACACCTGCTCTGCTCACGCGCACTCTCAAAGAAACATGCACCGACTCTGACGTCTGCAGCCAAGGAAGCACTGACTTTCTCCCTCACTCTGCTCGCTCCCTCTGCCGCCCCCTACTGGAGGAAACCTCCGAGCCGACTCGAACCCAGACTCATTGTTCCCTTCCCTGTCCGTCTCTTTATGTCCAGCTCGAGGTCGCACCAACCTGGAGCTAAGGGAGAAGTTCATCCTTCCTGAAGGAGCGTCTCAGGGTCTGGCCGCCTTCCGGTCCCGGGGCCGTCGCTCCAAGCCGGGCTCTCGGAACGCCTCGCCCACCCGCTCCTCTTCCTCGGCCTCCCACAGTGGAGCTTCCCTCCCCTCTGCTCCCTCTGCCCCAGCCACCCCGACGGCCTCTGCATCATCCAGGGTAAGGTTTTTCCCTCGAGTCATTACACAGCATTAATGACAGAGCAGGGATATAAGCACTGAGTAATAAACATTTACAGTAAATTTTGAACTAATAGTGGTTTAAAAGTTGGTTTTGTAACACTTTTAAGTAATATTCAAAATACTAGAAAATATGGTTAAACACACATCTGATACTATCATAGGAAATGAAACTTCTTATTACTTGATCAAGTTATCTACCCAAAACATTAAAAGCCTTGAATCCCACTGCACATGCTGAAATGTGCTTGTTACTTAAAAGCAAACATTCTGCATGAAGTGTAGAAGTGCCCTCGACCTAAAGATATAAAAGATGGCCTTGGCAGTATGAAGTTAGTTTTCAGACGTAATAAACGTAGCGTTGATCTTACTGAGAAATCAGGGAACGCTGTCAGACACGCCTTAAAGCATGCCCTACTTTAACCACCTGTTTTATTCTGGTTAGGGAATGTCAAGAAAAACAAATGTAATTTTTGCTATATATTACTTAATAACTTTGGTGTAATATGAAAGGGGGAGCTCTTTGTCAGTAGGAAAGTCCAAAATTTATGCTTTTAAATTTTCCAGAGCTGGCTGATCGGCCTTTCCAAGGAGTCTCCCCCTAGAGCGAGGGTGGGGAACTCCAGGCCTCAAGGGCTGTGTCCTCCAGGTTTTAAATATCCGCCTGTGTCAACTCACCTGAATCAAATGATTAGCTCATTATCAGCTCTGGAGAACTTCAAGACATGTTGAGGAGGTATTTTAAATCAGCTGTGTTCAAGCTGTGATCAAGGATGCATCTAAAACCTGCAGGACACTGGGCCTTGAGGCCTGGAGTTCCCTGACCCTTCCCTAGGGTCCCTAGATTTTTGTAGCTCACACACACACACACACACACACACACACACACACACACACACACACACACACACACACACACACACACACACACACAGTCTTTCATGCTCATCTTCTGTTGTGTGTTGGAGTGTTTGTTAAATGGAAACATCGTCATTGTCAGGACAAACAGACCATTGTTATTTCTTAGTGTCGTCATCTGATGTCAGTGATGTTTCTGTTTGTCATGTGAACGCTGTGTGTGTGCGAGGTGGTGCACATTTGTAACTGTGTTTTTATGCATTGTAACATAGTTGATTTGTTGTCATCCTCCTGTTGTTTGTCAGAAATCACCGCATCCCTAACTGTGAAATTTTATGTTTTGTTCTTTTTTCTTTCATCTTTTTGCCTTTTCCCCACGTTCCTCTTATTCAACCCTGCTAACCTCGCTGCAAACGTGTCCTTCCTGCATTGATGCGGTCTCTCTTTATGGGAAAAAAAATGAATGATCCACTCTTACACATTAATCTGCTGCGCTGAACTGTCCATCCAATGCCCCCACACCTCCTCCCCACACCCCCTCCTTCATTTGCTTCTTCCCTACGCTGCTTTGCTCTCCTCCACCCTTCCTTCCTTCCTTGCTTCCCTTCCTCCCTTCAGTCGTCCCATACTCACTCGCGTGACTATGCCAAGCCCTGGCTGGCACACAGTAAAACTCCAACGCCAACCAAGTGCCACTGCTGCCCAGATCTCGGTCACAGCCACACCACTCCTGGGCACGAGGTAACACACCCACCCACCCACCCAACCAACTCCCCTGCCCCACCCAACCCCACTCCACTGAACGCGCTAATGCACTAATGCACACTTGCAGGTGCTCTCACATGGGAAGCTTTACTTTGGCTGGGGTGATTTTGAGCTTTGCTTGAATTGTTTTGTTTTTTTTTGTGTCAAAATAGGAGAATAAGGATAAAACCTGCACAGTTTAGTGCATTTATTTATCATTTCTCAGCTGAGTCGCTTCATTTCTTTAACTGAAATGACAGTAAAATTATTATTTTGTGGCTTTTAACTCTTGATTAGATAAAAGCAAGTTGATGAGATATCCTCTGTATTAAAAAAAGAGCAAATAATAAAGAAAAAAAATTAAAGGACTAATCAGCAGATTTATTACATATAGTTTCATGTGGTCACATAGTTTTATAAACACATACCTTCACAATTAATAGTAGTGTTTAATATAGTGTTCATATGTTGTTGGTGTTTTTGTGTTTAACACGTTTCTTTGTGTTGTTTATTATTTATTTGTAGATCTGTTTTTGTTCATGTCCATGTGGATGTGATATGTTGTGTTAAATCCCCTGTGTGTGTGTGTGTGTCTGTGTGCGTGTCTAAAGTGATAACAATGAAATTATCCTCAGCTGACGTCTGCCATGTGCTCCTGCAGGGGGCGCCATCTGGGTCCAAGTTAAAGAGACCGACCTTCCACTCGAGCCGAGGCTCGCTAACCGGGGAGAACGGTGGAACGACGCACACCAGCAAACCATCGCGGACGGGTGAGACACCAGCCATGTGTCCTGGCTACTTATCTACTTCATTAAGGAAGACCTGCTAATTGCAAGCTCTATATTTTTATTCATTAACTCTACTAGATTAGCTTTGCAGGACTCACAGTTCAAAGTAAGCCCCTGTCCCTGCTAAGACCAGACTTACCAGGAGGTTTGATTGTAAAGTGGGTGGGGCTTCTCTCCTTGAATGCAGGGCAGGTTTTAAAATTCCTACTTCTGTGACCAACAGACGTCAGCGAATGTGTTAATTCACAGCCAATTCACAGCATTGTTGCTGCTGAGATATTTACTCTCAGATAACTGAATTCAGTTCTACTCATAAATTTGTGTCAACATCTGAGACTAAAACGTAAAAATGCCAAAAACTGCAGTTCCTCTAACGGCCACTTGGAGGCTGTCCCCTGAAGTGAGTTAGCCTCCATGCACTCCAGGGTTAAAATGTCCAGCGTTACAGCAGAAAGAAACATGAGTCATAGTTTTCCCCTTCATGGCAGCTGTTCACTGAGTGATTTATGTTGTGAAGTCACCTGTTGATGTTGTAGTAGACTAATTATTTCGGTAACTTCTGCAGCATTTTAACGCGGTTATATGTCAAATAATAATAGCTTAATTGCACTAATAGGCCATGTCCAAAAGGTTTATGCACAGGTTGTTACTGAGAGTGAAATACTAGTATTTTATTTGCTTGTTAAGATTCATTATTGGGTGTCTGTGTCTAGTCCATAAATTAAGCTTACAAACCAGGCTAGCTACTGTTAGCCAACAGTCTGCAGCAGTCTGCCCTTTTCGTACAAATATGGCTACTCTGACCCCACAAAAAGCCAAGATGATGACAGCTGTGGTTGAAGATCAAAGAAAATTCACAAACCACTGGGTGACATCAAAGAGGCTGCGTCTATCTTGTATATGCAGTCTGTGGTCTCGGCCAACCCACAGACATGGCAGCCTCCACAGCCACAGTGCTGCAAACTAAATGTGAATCTGCACAAATGCATGCTCTGCTTTTGTCAGCACATTTTTACTGTCTTTTTTTTTCTCGTTTCCCTCTTTTCTCCTGTTAGATCCCAAGCGAGGGGGGTCCACAGCCAGCGGTCCCACCAGCCGAGCCGGCAGCCGAGCCGGCAGCAGGGCCAGCAGTCGCCGTGGCAGCGACGCCTCAGACGCATCAGAGCTCCAGGACGCTCGGTCCGTCTGCTCCGACACTTCAGATACCCCGCGACGACCGGGCAGTGGGGCCAAACCCTCCAAGATCCCCACCATCTCCAAGAAGACCCCCAGCCCAAAAACCCCGGGATCTGCGAAGAAATAAACCCACCCACAGAGAAACTGGAGGAACTTGCAGTGGGTGGGCCACTATTATCTGCCATTTTGGGTGTACCAGCGTCACTCTGAGCATCCATCCATAGGGCTTGTCTAGAATGTGTGCACTATGACTGATACTTTCCAGGAGAAAGAAGGAGGTGGATGAGCTGAGTGAATCTCCGTCTCGTTCTTTCCCCAGCCGACTGAAAACCTGCACAAGAGGAGAAGATTCTGGTCTGGCGGTCTCAGGCCAGAGTCTGTGGGGTGAAAAAAAAAGACTGTTCCCCTTTAAGAAGCGACCCCAGTTTGCCTTCCAGTCTCCTGCTTCGTCTTTCAGAAGTTCCCCACCAGCGAGGAACCAAACACAGACCGACCCGATGTGATGCTGCCTTACTTTGTGTTACAAACTCCTGTCCCGATCAGACACACAAACACACATTTTAACACAGAGCCGGTGCAGGGAGTGGGACACGCCGCCACCGCCGCCGCCACAGCTACAAAAACAAAAAAAGCTCAAGTGGCATTCAGGAAAAAAAAAAAAAAAAAAGAAGGAATTTGTGGGTTATTATTTTGGCTTGTGGGCCAGATGCCTCAGCGATGAGTTAAAAAAGAAAATATGCAACGACTGCCATGTCGCTTCCCCTGCGTTGGTTGGCGAGAAAAAGAGTCACCTCAGCAGATCTACGGAGGCGGGAAACGCTGTCTGGCTCCCACAGCGGCCAACCTCAGACTCGGAGGATCGGCGGTGGCGCTGCTGCAGCTGAGGGCAAACTCTCACACACTCAAACGCCGCAGAGCCGACTCCTCCCGACCGCTGGAACGTTAAGACGGGCCTCGCGGGTGTGCGTCTCGGCGGTTTTGTCACATGTCTGCGTTACAATCCGACACACACAGAAATAAGAAATCACAAACTGGCAATAGAGAGGACTATTTTTATGGCGACACACTCAACTAACAGCACATTACTGACAATACACGACATGCGTAACCTGACGTAAACGAGCGCGTTCGGAGAGTCCGACAACCAGCATGCACTAATTGTCTCTTCCTCTGCAGCCCAGCAGCACATACGCGCACTCTCAAACTCAAAAGGTGTGTGCGCGCATGTGTGTGTCGCGTGTGTCTTTCTTATAGGAAAGAATAAAGGTCAATGACTTGAGTCACTGTATGCAAACGTTTAATTTGCGAATGTCTTTTTGTTTTTTTTTCTTCTCGTTGTTTTCTGGTTAATTTATAATCCAGTTTTGTTTTCTAGCTTGAGAGAAAGATCTATTTATTTTTCACGTCATATCACCGTTGGCAGAGAGTGATTTAGTATTATGGTGAAAGTTTTTTTTCTCTTTTTTTGTACCGAGAAGATGCCCACTCCGCTGTTTCGACGTGATCTGTGTGTAACGTGTGTTTCTACTCTGTTGTAACATGACATCATTCACTAGGTCGCTGATTCTAGTGGCAGCCTTTTTGTTACATTTTCTTTAAAGCTAATGACTACAGTTTTCCTGACCACGACCAAAGGGGGTTGCCCTTCATGTGTAGAGAGAACTACAAATATGAATGACAGGGGACCTGGGCTGAGCGGACCAATGAGAGCGGGCGTCCTCCCTCGTGTCCCTCCCCAGCGTCTCTTCTTCTAGGCTTTTCTTTTTTTTTTTCCAAATGCTCCATCTTTGGCGGGGCTCGAGTTTGTCTCTGTGTTATCTCGGTGTAAGAGATGAAGTTTATGAAAACTAATGAATTTACAATAAGGAAGAAGAAGAAGACATCATAAGGTGATTTTTATTTATTTATTGTCTCTCTGAGGGGGGAGGGATCGGGAGACGAGTCCACCACCTTTTGATGCTGTGCTACTCTGTGTGATAAGAACATGGAGGGAGGGGAGGGGGTGTTACTATGAGTCACTTGTGTAAAATTAAAACAACAAAAAAAAACTAAAATTATAAACAATTTTTTTGTTCTGTTTTTGTATTAAAATTATGCTTGCAGTAAAACCTCTTGTCTTTTGCGTCTGTGTATGTAAGAGCAGCCGAGTTTGATGTGTGAATGTGACCCGAAGCACCCACAACTTATTAGTTATTATTAATATAAGCAAGAGGTCACCGGTCCCAACAACTCCAACCTGAACTGAAGCCCTGATTTATGCACCAGGTCAGGGGCATCAAACATGTGGCTCATATGCATCAGCAGATGACTTTGCTGTAAATTTCAGACTTTGCAATCATAAATCATAGAAAATTCTCAGTGCTCTGCTGTTCTGTGTGTTCTAATGCATGAACTACACAAAACCCCTTTAAAGGTGTTTCCTGATCTCTACGAGGTATTTAATCTTATCCAAAGTCCTAGAAGCAACACTAATATGTGTGTGTTCACTTATTTAAAGCATTAAACATCTAAAGTAACTTTAATTTTAATGATCATCCGTACATAAAGGTTTCACGTTTATGATCACTGGACGAACCTGATTTAAAAGCTGCCCCAAGATAAGGTTTTAGTTGGAGGTTATTCTGCTAGCACCAAATCTGCCCCACTGCACAACTGAGCTGGGATGTTTGAGTGCCAGGACTCTCTCATAGCTCTGGTCATAAAGAAATAAGAGCCATACTGTTGTTAAGGGCAAGAGTACTCTGATCATTTGATCTGTAAACGGGCAGTTTATTAAATCTGCTCCCAAAATACCTCTTTACACTACAACAGGGGTCTTAAACTTGTGGCCCAGGGGCCACTTTCGGCCCACCTCACCCCTACTTGCGGCCCTTATATTGACCTGAAGAAATGTAATGCAATTTGGCCCCAGAAGTAACTTTTTTGTCAGGGAGGATTTGTGTATTGTTGAGTGCAATGTTAAAATAAAGTCTTTAAAAGTAAAAAATGATTTAATATGAAGGCAACATGAGCAGAGAGCACAAACGTGTTGAGGGATTGGCCGTGTTAGTTCAGTGAGAGAGTCCAAAACTAACGTGCACACTTATGTCTGCATTTTTGTTTTGTTAAATACAAACAAATTTATAGCAGAAGTGCTGCCACGTGTCTGGCCAGAAAGAGTAGCCATTGGTTTATTTAGTAGTTCAATGAAAAGCTTCAGTTCAGTAAGAGGTGAGAGAAAAAATGTGTTCACGTTTGCAGTTTTGTCTTGTTACACAATATTTGAAAAATTAACAAAACAAAACACTAGATTTTTGGAAATATTTGTGGGAGTTTTCTTGTTTGTTTGGGGTCTTTTTGTACTGCATGAACAATGAGGTGACCGTGCCAGCAGTGGCTCACAGCTCATTGAAGTTTGAGACCCCTGCACTGCAAGAATGGAAGCCGTGTGGCTTTTATGCATGGCTTTAACTAGCCCCGCCCACCTAAATTCAAACTCCCAAAGACCAGAGAGTCAGATACTCCTGCACTGAATGACTGACCATTTAAAAAAATAATAACTGCACTCGATAAATGGATAATATTTCTTCATTTACATGATATTAAAAATGAAAGTCTGCTGATTTTGTGAGATGGGTAGCATCACTTGGTCAGTTAGGGGTATTTTTGTGAGTACATTGACTTTTTTTTCAGGTCTTAAAGTGATATTTCCAGCTTGTTTTCCTTGTTTTTTGTTATCATTAGTTTTTATTTAAGGATTTCTAGTCTAATTAATGGAAAAGGCCTTTAAGTCTCCGATTTCTCTGGTTTGCATGTGCGTGCCCACACTCACTCACTCACTCATGCAGACAGCGGCCCACAGACACCGGACATTCTTAGGTAATTACGCTGTTACAGATAAGGGCACGCCCGACTGGATCGTCTCTCCTGTACACGATGAGTCGCTAACCCCAGGGGAGGAGGTGGTGGAGTAAGTAATCTCAATAATCTGAGCTCCCTCCTCTCGGTCCTGATGTGTTTCTTGTCGTGTTCAAGCTCCCCAGTTTGTGTCGGTGTGAGACGGCGATGGAGGATTTGAAAATAACTCCGTCCTGTTTATTTGGTGGTTCCACCGGAGATGATGAGGTCTGAGTCCACCCTCTGCAGCTGTGTGTACACTCACACTCGCACTCCTCTCATTTTCTGTCCACTCTCAATCCATCTACGCCCGTCCTGCCTGCAGTCCATCTGTCATCCCAGACTGCTCCCTCTGATGACAGTCCTCGCTCTGTTCCACCACTTCTGTCTCGCAGGAATGTCATTTTTCATTTATGCTGGGTTTGTATGGTTTTGAGGGCACTCGGGCACATTTTTTTCCTCTCTCTCCTCTTTAACTCCCTGTTTGTTCTTTCACCTCCGCCTCTTCATCTCCTCTCACTCCTCTCCCCCTCCCCTTTATCTCTCCAGACGAGGCTTCCATAAAGTTGCAGATGTGAAGAGCAAAAGAAAACAAAATGGGGCAGAGCGTTAATTCCTGGCATTTGGGACTCGCCCTTTCGGCCAGGACAGAATGAACCGTGGTCACTTTGGTTTGGTCAGTGTTATTCATGCCTTTCAAAGTGACCGCAAGTACCAGGCCGCTTTGAAGCAAAGAGTACACAAACACGAGCTGGCACAGGCCTGAGCCTCACTACTATATTTGAGTCACTTCTTCCCTCCAAGTCTTTTTGATTTAGAGTCGCACACATGCACACAGTGTGTTTGCATTAGGCCTGCTGCACGACAGGCTCTGTGAACTAATGAATAGCTTAACGGGAAACCTGCAGCTTCAGAAAAAAAGCAGACTTATGTTAGACGTTAATTCTGAGCCAAGATAACACATCGATGTTGGAGATTTTAGAGCTTTGAAACTGGCAACAGAGGGAAACAAACATTCATCCAACTCACAGAAGTGAACTGAAAGGATTCAAGTTGAAATAAAATGCAGTGGAAACGGAGGGTATAACAGCAAGGTTTGCCTGTAAACGTGGATTATAGGTTCATACATCTATATTTGCTGAGATCTTTTTAGAGTTCATCCTTCATGCTTTCCAGATAAACCAAGTAAACCTTTCAGAGGCTTAATCTTTTTAATTTGTGACGATGTCTCAACTTGAAGCCTTTGTGAGACACTGCCCACCCGCCATCATGAGACTTACTAAGATCATGTGGGTGTAGATGTGAGTGGCGGCTGAATCGTCCAGAAAATGATCTCAAGACAGTATGGTGGGTGTCTGATAGTCGGTGTTGTCAACCACCACCTCACTCTGTCAAACTATCTGCCTTCTTGGTCCAAACTGTGAAGATTAGCATCCTCTAACGAGTGTCCTTTCTCCTTTAGGTGCCAGGTTGGCCTTGGGTCATGTGACTCCTAATGACTCAGAAGATTACAGGGTGGGCCAACGACTCTCAGGACCACCTCCCACGCCCTTACGATTCTCCATCAGGTTGTAAATCTCTTGGACGAGAGGTGAGACGTCTTCATGAACCACAAAGTTGTCCAGCTGCCATCATTTTAACCATTTAAGACAACCATAGCCTGGATGACTGAGAAGCTTTGATTTTATACAGTTTTTAGTTTGAGTTTGTAGAGCCGGCCTCACGTGGCCATGAGAGGAAATGCGGTTTTTGGCACTTTCATTTACAGTCATTATTCATCCGTTGTTTTTGTTGAAAAAGAGCCAAAAAACCCCAGAATCCATCAGTGAAAACTAAAATAGGGTATCATTTTATTCGCAGGTGTATTTAAAGTTAACTTGTTGCTAACTTCTAAAAAGGTTTATTTTTTTAAACGTTGCCTTTTTGTCTTGATATTATTATTTTACGACCTTTCCGTCAGTTTGGCATCTCTGTGCAGGGTTACATGTGTAAAGAAATGCTTCTCCCTGACTTCCTGACTTCTGACTCACCGAGCGAACAGAGATGTTTTAGCATTAAACAAGGCAGCTGGCAGCCAGACACTTAAAGCGGAGTAGCAATGAAAGGAAGCAGTCATAAGAGGATGAAAAGATAGATGGGTGGAGGTAAGGAGGAGAGAGATGAGGTCTCCCAAAGAGACCACTGGGAGGGGAGGTTGACGAGATGTAAGCAGGACAAGAGAGAAGTTTTAGGACTTGAAAGAGGAGAGGCAGAGGCTGGGAGGGAAACTCCCTTCTGGTCTTGAACAACTGTTCAGGCTTCAAACACTCAGAGCGCTGCACAGCTCACGCTGAGCGAAGGACTGCAGGAGAAACCTCTCACCCCTCTCAAGGATTTACAGTCAGGAAACAATTTTTATAAAGTGGATTAAGAGAGACATCTGGCACCCCAGAGACGTGTGGGAGGCGAGCGGCCTTGAATGAATGAATAAGTGCTCACGGAAGACTGGATAAAAGTTTCCAGAAGTTATTTTTCGTCAGCAGATGGTCCTCGTGAGGTATCCCGGGTTAATCTTTGGCTCACTGCAGGTGCGAGCTTCATTTCCTTGTGCGGTGGAGAAAAAGTCGGAGCTAACCTGATGATACAGCTCTCCGGTTTCACTCCAATTTCTGCAGCACCTGCTCATCACTGAAATTGCTTTCCATCCTGCAAGTTTACAACTTCAAAGCCTCGAGCAATCTTCCATAGGGGCATTGTTTGTCTATATCCAAAACACATCTGAAAAGCTTGTAATTATGCTCTCACTCTCATTATCTCTGCTTCTCCTGCTCCACGGCTGAGAGGTGAGGGAGAAGTGGATGAGAGGAGATTAGAGAAGGTAGAAGAGGGAGGCAGGGAGGGATAAACAGGCAGTTTAAGGCTGTAAACACATCCTGTCCAGAGGCAGCTGTTTTCTAAACACATTGGGCATAAATCAAGGTTGTATTTGTCTGTGGTGACTCTGAAGCAGTCGGGGCACAAACAGGAGCGAGCAGAAAGCACTCTGTGGTGGTCAGGCTGGTCACACTGGTGGAGGTGAGAGAGGACGCGAGGAGGGAAGTGGATTATTTGTGAGGGGAAACTTTGAGAAGAATCGGGGGCAGACTACAGTCATGGCCTCGGCCGTCTCTTACAGCCTCTCCTGCCTTTTCACCAAGATGACACGGACGCACACGGGGAGCGCCAGATCCACGTCCGCCATCCACCCCTGGACCCTGCTCCTCCTCTCCCTGCTGCTCCTGCTCTCCCTCTCGCTGTGGAGCCAGCAGGCCGAGGCCGTGGTCCCCTCCAGCTTCCGGAAGCTTAGTGGACGAGAGAAGAAGGAGATGCAGAAGGAGATCCTGACCATCCTGGGTCTCCCGGGGAGACCAAGACCCCATCCTCCGCTGCGACCGCCATCCTCTGCGCCGCTCTTCATGCTGGACCTGTACCACGCCATGTCGGTTGATGAGGATGAAGGCAATGAGATTATTGCAAGTACACCTTTCAAGGGGTCATCTAAAGGGACTCCTCAGGTCAACCGCGGGGCCCTGCCGACCCTCAGCACGCACACACCGCCGCTGGGGACGGTAGTCAGCGAGGCTGACACGGTGATGAGTTTCGTCAACCTGGGTGAGTCATAAAACTGTTAAAGGTACTTGTTTTCCTAAAACTAAGGCAATCAACACAATGACTTTATGTCCAAAACATCAGCGACTGGGTGAAGCGTTACCAGGTGTAGCTAAACTAGAGCCATGCTTTTCTTTTGTGTAATACCAATTTGTACCACAAGATGGTGCAGTGAATCAGCGTCACCTTTATATAACATGTAAGTCAATGAGAAATTGCACAATGGCAGCCTGGTGTGATGTAAAACCTGAGGGAAAATTGTGTAAAATGCTGCCCCCTGGTGGTAAACATTTTAGTTAAATTCTGCAGCGAGTACTTACAAAATGTACCTTTAATCGTTTAATATAACCGTAGCTGATATATAAAATATGCACCTAACGTCCAGGTCTGGAAGTGTCTTTGACTGGCATTCTTTCATATGCCCAGCAGGGGGCGACTCCTCTGCTTACTGTAGAAGTCTATAGATAAACAGCCCTACTTTTCACCTGATTTCTGACTTCAAGAAACATTTTCCTGATGATTTAATGTTCTCAGTTTCTAATTTGAAGTCCTACTTAATACAACGCGATGTTCACTTTGTAAATTATGGTCCTCATTAGAATCAAAAAGGCCAGTAGAACTGGCTTTATGAAACGGTCAGGTAAATGTTTGTGAAAGCAAGACTTGCGAGACATTTAAAACCAGGAAATGTCATTCTCAGCAGGTACTGATGTTTCTTGACCCCGGTGAAAGCCACGAGTGTTTCTGGAGCTTCAGCCTCTTTAGATATTTACAGGAAAAATGTAACTGATAGATGTGCCAGAGTTTTCTGAAGTTGTCTTTCTGTTTTGTTTGTCTTCATATTTCTCCCATGTCAAAGAAACAAAGAAATTTCAAGAAAAATAACTGAATCATTTTAAAGTCTTCATCGCAGTAACTGTGATCGAATTACCAACAAAACCAATGGCAGTGTTTTGCTGATATGTTGGTGCATCTCTAGGTTTGAGTTTCGTTTTATTATAGCCATTAAACAAACAAGATCTAAAGTGTTAATTGGTAATAATTAGGGTCACAGTTGGCATCAAGTAGATTTTATTACCTTGAAACTGAACCAGCCCAGATGTTTCCCCCTCCAGTTTTCATTCTCTAACATCTGTAGGTAAAGCTGTGGCATCGGTCTTCTCATCTGGCATCACTAAACGGTCTAAGCTTTGGACTGCTCCTTATAGCTTAAAGAGAGGAACGCTGTTTATCATCAGGTTTGAATGACAGGACAGTTTTTGCTTTTTTGTGGTTTGGCTACAAAACGCAAACTCAGAGGAATGAAATTACACAGTGTGTGAGCTTGATGACTCTGACAGTGCCATAATTTTTAGTCTCATGTAGTTTCCTCTAACTCTCCCCCCAGCAGAGCGGATTAAACCCGCTGTCAGTACAACAGATTTTTATTGGTAGGTTTACGTTTCAGTTCATGGTTCCTAAAATCCACCAGCCTCAGTCCCCTGCTGCTCCCCTGATATTAGATGAAGGACTTTGATGTTTAAAGTAAGAGGTGAAAATCTGTCCAAATCAGGGGCATCAAACTAATTTTAGCTCTGAGGGCACAAATAGCCCAATTTAACATTAAGTAGGGTGAAAAAACTAAACCTGGTGCATGCAAAGTGTTTGTTGATTTAAACACACACAAACTATGCAGGTGAAACGTTTGGCATTGATGATGTGAAGGAATGGTCACAAACTTCAGCTGCTCTTCTGCCTGCTGATCATCTTTGGGCTTCAGCAGGAACTCATTCATAGATCCTCACATCTCTGTTTCAGCTCGTGTCTTAGCAGATTTATGTGGACTTTTGTAAACTGCAATCAAAATTTAGGGATTGTCTGAACATGTGGTCCAGACCACCAAAACACCGTAACAACCTAAAACATCTCCAGTCTGTTTCCCTTTGGTGTAAAGAAATACATCCTGAACCATCTGTTCAGAATGAAACAGCCTGAAATGTCTGTTTCTCCACACTCAGTCGAAATCACACAGAAACATTGTTATGGAAGTCAAACACCTCACCACAGTTCCTTTGCAGATCTGTCAGCTATAAAGGCCTGCCATACTTTGAGTATTTATCTGTAAGACAGCTTTGACATGACAGAAACGGACTATGAGCCACTAAGAAGTATATTTTAAGTAAACCTCTCTTCATATAAAACTTTTCAACCACCCAGTGGGCTGAATTAAACCCTTTATTGGCTGCTTCTTATCCACACTCTGAAGCAGATCCACGTATTTAATGTCCTTTGTTTAGATCATTTTACTCAGCTTTCATTAATAATGGCTGCATGGATTAACTGGGCATAATCTTCAATACGTTCAAGCAGGAAGTTAGTAATTATCATTAAAATATAGTGTTAACTGTAGTTGCATATGAAATTAAGTTTATTGTTATTTTTAGTTTAGTTCAGACATTTTGCTGGGTTGAGCCTTAATTCAGTTCAATTCAGTTTTATTTATGCAGCACCAAATCACAACAACAGTCATCTCAAGGCGCTTTATATTGTAAGGTAGACCCTACAATAATACATACAGAGAGAAACCCAACAATCATTTGAGCCCCTATCAGCAAGCACTTTGGCGACAGTGGGGAGAAAAAACTCCCGGTTAACAGGAAGAAACTTGGGGTGAGAGAAGGAAGACAGGATAAAAGACATGCTGTGGAAGAGAGCATGTCTTAAACCTGCATTTTTTTCTAATGGACAGCAGGGGGCGACTCCCCTTGTTGCTGAAGACTGGGTTGTAAAACCACCCTGCTTCTGGCTTTATTTATGACCCCAGTAAACACTTTCCTGATACGTTTATGGTCAAGATCATTAAATTAAAGTCTCATCGAATATTACATGATGTCAATTTGGTAAATTATGTCCCCTTTACAATAAAAAAGGTCAATAAAGCAGGTTTGCAGCTGTTTACAGTGTGATTGAAAAGTCACTGCACTCTCTCTCTCTCTCATGATGTCGTTTTTAAAAACAGAGATGCTCACACTGATTATGCCCATCTTTTAATTATGGTGAGAAATGTTGGTTAGCGTGAACTCGATGGAGGTCAATTAATAGGGGACAAAAACAGAGCATCACCAAGAAAGTGTTCATGTAAACTACATGAGTTCATGTAGTTTACCATCACCAACAAAGGTTCTAAGCAACTATATTATTTAAGAAGCAAGCAAACAAAAACATTTTTATAGATTTTATGGGAATAAATGATACTATGTGGTTAAAAAAATACTAATGCAGTTTGGTTAAATGTTGCAACACGACCAGCATGAGGAAGATTGTGTTTATATTGTACTATATGTTAACTGACATGGCCCTGACAGTGACCACCCAGCATGTACACACTAAACTGACCCTAAACATGTTTATACAGTTCAGAGAAAGGAAAGTGAAGCTGAACAGAAATGAAAAACTGATTTGGAATTTTCAGTGTTTTCTAACATTTTGCAGCCCAAACAAAAAACTAATCCATTAAGAAAATTCATAACATTTAATACCGAAAACAATATACTGCTGAAAGTTGCCTCTTGGCCTCCGTGTGTGGATGTTTATGCGTCCACCAACACGACAGCGCAGCCCCGCTGATGCCTATCTGTCCGAGCCTGAACATTAAACATCCTCTTCCCGATGGTTTCCTTCCTCCTGCTCGATGGTGATCTGCACCCAGTTCACCGTGGGAAACGTCACCCCCTCTCTGCTCGGGGTCTCTAATGAACTGCCTCAAATGAGAGGTTTGCTTTTTCAGAAACAAAACATAAATCTGCTCTGCTACGGAAAAGAAAAAGCACCCTGAAATTTATCAGTCGGCGCTGCAGAAGCATAGCGTGTCATCTCCCAAAGCAGCACGATTTCGTAAACAGAGGTGACTCATATCTTTAATAATCACCTACAGCTCAGGACAGAGTTTCCTTTGGAGAAAACCTTTAAAACTTCACTGAACGTACTTAAAAGGGCGGCTAAAACACATCAGGCGAACAGAGAACATTCGAGATATCGTGCAGGAAATAAAGACCTCAGGCTGAGTGTGTGAACTTTCACACAACAAAAAGACGAAGCATCCAACCACACACCAAATATATTTAGCAGCTCCTCGAATAACTAATCGAATCAGTGCGTGTGGTTCGTGTAAGCTGAATGAAACAGGCGAGCGTGTGTGTGTCTGTGCATATGTAATGGGAAGACACAGCTGGTTAGAATTAAAGGCCCACTGACACACAAAAAAAGCCAACGGTCTGAATTGAGATGAAAATACTGCTGTGGAGGGAGCGACACTAAAAATACCAGGCAGGGCTGCAATTAGTGGTGTGTGTGCGGAGCAGCTGCTGCGGTTCAGAGCACTAAGTGTCTCTAATTACTGCTGCAGTGTGTGTGTGTGTGTGTGTGTGTGTGTGTGTGTGTGTGCTGATATGCGCACGCCCAACCCATGAGGGGTGTCCTCTGCTGAGTATCTCTATTTAACATGCTCTGTGTGCGTGTGTGTGTGTGTAGACCAAACCCCAAACACACACACACACACACACACTCGCTGTGCTGATGTATGAGGGCGTGTGTTCACTTGCTCACCTCTGCGTTTACAGATTCAGGCCTCAGTTGCATTTTCCACCTCGTGTCATGTTTCGGGTTTCCTCCTGTGAGTCACGATCAAACCCTGAAGGACTTTTCATGCTCGCATGTTCTCAGCAGCTCCTGATGTGCCCTTCAGCAGGGCACCTCAGCTGAACCCTCAAGTCACCAAGTGTGGTCATTTATAGCTACCATTATAGTTTATACAGTAAATCTCGTAATGGCTCCGTTTGTGTTTGTAAAGCCAAACAGTCAAATGTTACCAGTAGATCTTCTGATCAGGGTTTACTGTCCATCCCCAAATCTAAACTAAAAGTGAGTCTTTGCAACTTAATCTGTGAGTTTTAAAAACTGGCATTTTCCCCCAATATATGTAAAAATGTAATTTATTGGAATCTGATCAAATGAATTGTACTTGATTGGTAAATTTTCATTTTATACAAGTTTGAATAAATAAACATTTCATTTTATAAATCAGTTGCATTTTACTCAATCGTTGCTTTGTGATTATTGATCATTTTATGAGTGAAGTAAACTGATAAATTCAAGAAACATTTTTATGATTTAAAAAATATGACAAAAATCATAACAACGGTCATAAATGTCGGCACTAGGCGATCCCGGGAGCATGTACTTGGATAAATACTTTGATTTTGTGCTGAGAAAGTGCAGAACAGGTGTGCATGTGAGGACTTGCATGAAGTAATAAAGCTAACGCATTTCATAGAGAAAAACTGCTATGCTTTAAAAGGACTTCACACAGCAAAGCAACCAGGAAAAAACTGTAAGTTCGAATCTTCCTGGTTTGAAGCTGTTAAACTCGCTGATCACCGTCAGTTACAAAATCACCGACAGGTGAAGTAACATAAATAATCTAATTTCAGAACAACGCTGTGCTGCAAAGCCCAGGATCATGGCACACTGTTGCAGATCGAATGAATCTTAAAAAGCCAAATGAATACAAACAAAATAAAACTAAAGATTAAAAAATAAAGTAAATAAAAGTCATGTCAGGGAAGATGGAGGGAGAAGTTGAACTTTCAGGGGGAGGAAAAGCTCTTAAAGGGTGTGTTTCCGAGCAAAGTTTTAACCAGTATTTATTCGACCTGACTGGTTCTAGTTAACTTAGATCACTCTCAGGGTGGCTGCAGACTCTCGGGGCCTGCTTCTAGAAAGACTTTGTCCAATTAAAGAACTCAACAAAGGCTTTTTGAGTATCCACAAGATGCATCAGACCGAGTTTTAATTACTGTCCTAGCTCACAAACGAAAGTGCTCAAAAGATATGATGACCTCAGATTAATGTTGAGGATGACCGGTGTTTACTGTATTCAAACTACAGTAAACAACATTTTCCTGTAATTATTTGTCTTTTTTCTGTATTTTCCAGTGTTTATATGATTTTGAAGCGCTTGTTCCTCGCTAGAAGAATAAATGACAGAACCGAACAGCTTATTTATTTAATACTATGAAGGAAAAAATAGTTGAAACCTTTAAGAAGAATGTGTTTACGACGTGCAGCCTGTAGTGCAGGCCACAAAAGGTGGGAGCAGTCACCTGATTTGTAATTGACAGTCCCTGGATGACCCTCCTTTATCACGGAATCACCATTGGCAACTGAGCCGATGAGTCATCGGGTCACGGCGAGACGGAGCTGCAGGCAGCGCTGTCGCCCCCTGGTGGGCAATAAAAGAATGCAATTTTAAAACTGCGACCTTACGAACAGAAACACGTCGGTCTTTTATACATTTGGGGGAAATGTTTGCTTGAGTTCTGCTTCTCGGGTGCAGTTAGTTGGTATGATTTTTCTGTGTGAAGGATATAATAGTTATTTGTTTTATTTTTTTGCACTTTACAGTAGTTTAAATTGTCTTTTACATTTTGCAGCTACAGCAGTAAATTATCATTAATAAAAATAATGAGGAATAAATTGTAATGATCACCTTTCTGTCTGATCTTTTACTTGTGTTACAAAGATGTGAATAGTTCTTTCATCACTGTTTCCCTCTGTCCTTTTCTCTGACTCATTTCCTGATGAGCTCACTGCTGCTCCTCTTCTTCACTTTTGTTGCTCCTTTATGCTCCACAGTTACACACATTTTCTCCTCTTTCATCTGCTGTTAACTAAAACTCCTCAGACAAACCGTTCAGATCTGGTTGGATGAAACCATTTTCCCCCAGTTCTTTGCACAACAGGAACAGTTTGTAATCTGATGTTGGCACCGACAGCGACTGGTGTTGGTCCAAAAACCTTCACCTGGTAGCTTTTTTTCCCCTTGTTTGAGTTTTTTTTTGTTTTTGTTTATCGCATTATTTAGTTTATCCTTTTTTTCTTTGATTGTTTGCTTTATTCTGGTGTTCTGAAAGAAACTGCCCTCATTTACAAACTTGTATGAATGTGCAGGACCAGCATGCACTGACCAGGAATGATGCTTGAGCATCTGTGCCTCCATCTTCCAGAATGTATGCTTGAAATACTTCAGCATTACTGTCAAATCATCTAAATGTTTACAATCTAACTCTATTTAAAGTTCTCAAACAAATCTGTTCCTTCTGAAAAGCCATGCTGATGAATCTCCCCTATTCTTTCTTTCCGTGTGCAGTGGAGCAGGAGCGTGACCTCCTGCAGCCTCGTCCCTACTGGAAGGAGTTTCGTTTTGACCTCACCCCTCTCCCCAAGGGTGAGACGGTGACTGCGGCAGAGTTTCGTATCTATAAGACGCTGACGGTGGGTCAGAGGGCAAACCGAACGCTGCACATCTCCGTCTACGAGATCAAACGAGAGAATAGACAGAGGTTTCCTCTCACTTTTATGTCTTTCTTCCTTTACGGTAGTTCTCCTTCTCAGTCTTGGTCTCAGTTACTTGATTTTAGTCCCACACGGCCAGCTTTAGGCCTTCTGACGCTTTAGCCTGTCTTTATGTTGTTTTAAATTTATGGGTATAAGCCTATAAACACCCCCCCCCCCCCCCCCCCTGTGCCTCAGCCCTACTTTGTTTTTACACTAACTGGTTCAAACACAAAACTAGACCGATAACCTTATATGAAA
This sequence comes from Diplotaxodon limnothrissa, assembly GCF_057381915.1. Taxonomy (NCBI): domain Eukaryota; kingdom Metazoa; phylum Chordata; class Actinopteri; order Cichliformes; family Cichlidae; genus Diplotaxodon; species Diplotaxodon limnothrissa. The sequence continues at coordinate 7,423,663 of NC_140616.1, read as the reverse complement.
TCAGCAGGTCAAATCAGATCAAAGCAACACTGAAAACACAGATTCAAAGATCGCGAGCCTGGCTGCAGTCTGTGAAAATAAGACCATCTGAAGTCTTGTTTATAACAGCCGTAAAGGACGTCATCTGTCAAACTGATAAATACAGGCTGACTCGAGTGTTTACGATTGTCTAGACTGATAAAGTTTACTTGCGTGTGCTGGAGAAAAACACCAGAGCTGGAAGAAGCATTCAGATCCTAACCTTGCAGAGATTTTTACGTAAAGTGTAAAACAACTAAAAGATCAAAAGACCTTTGACCATATAGTTAATTTTGGTGATTGTATGCTCAATCAAAATATGTGAAACCACCAAGCTGTTCTTCTAAATTCTAAATTTCTATACGTCCTCTTCCTGCAGAGAGCCAGAGCTGGTGCTGTTGGACATGCAGTCGGTACCTGCAGGGCAGGAGGGCTGGCTGGCTTTTGACGTCACCTCAGCCTCCAACCACTGGCTCGTCCACCCCCGCAGCAACATGGGCATACGTCTCTACGTAGAGACAGAAGAAGGTGGGTCCGCCTCTGGGCCCAACACCGATGCTCATTTCTATCAGTGCCATTAGATCCATTAATTCGCCTTATATGGTTGTAACCTCCAACTATCTCCTGCTTTCCTGCCCTGTGGTTTTAATCAGTGGAAAATACTTAAACAGGTCATGTTACTTTCATTTCCAGCTCCATATCTTCACCCTTGGACTCCTCAAGTGTAGCTTTGCATGAGTCAGTTCAAAATAATCCGTATTTATCTTATACTGGGCTTGGTGAGTAGGGAGTATTTTGACCATATCACAGTTTTTATTATATTTTCCAACTCCAAGCTGTAAAAACTTAAACGCTTATTGGACTTAAGCAGATCAGGTGATGTGTATTTATGTAATGAGGGAGGGTGTGGCCTCAGGAGGTCAACACCCTGTATCAAGGTCTCCATAATTATTAGCCAGCTTCTTTACCTTTATATGTTTTATATAACGAGACACTTTTCTTTCAGACCGCTCCTTGGCTGGAGGGTGGATTGGGTTGGTGGGTCGGAGGGGCCCTCGCTCCAAGCAGCCTTTCATGGTCACCTTCTTCAGGGAGAACCAGGTCCCGTGTCGGCCGCCGCGAGCCGTTAAACCTCATCCCCGCAGGAAGAAACCCAAATACGACCTCCCAGTCCCCAACTTCAAAGGTCAGGCTCCGGCCAATCACACTCTGGGATTACAGGCCTTACTGATGACCGTGTTGAAACCTTTAACTCGTTGTTTTATCGTGCAAATAATTTTCACCTTTTTTTCTGTTGTTCCTTCAGAACGTAATTCTGAAAACAGAGGTCAGCCCTGTAAAAAGCACGAACTCTACGTCAGCTTCAGCGATCTGGGCTGGAAGGTCAGTCCTGTTACTCGTGGTGTTAATCATCTGTTTACTAGTGACCTATAAAAGTTAAATCATCTTTGATATAACGTCTCATGTGTCGCTCTCATACGTGACATTTCTTTATAGATTAGATAAAACTTGTAGCTTCTGTATCATAAACTATAATTGTGTCTTTGTGCTCAGGACTGGGTTTTGGCTCCTACTGGATACTCGGCGTACTACTGTGATGGAGAGTGCTTTTATCCTCTGGGCGCCTGCATGAACGCCACCAACCACGCCCTCATCCAGCAAGTGGTCAGTACACACGAGTCAATCACATCCTGACCTCGGCCATGTCAGAATACAGATACAGATAAAATAAACACCGTGAAGCTTGTTACCTTTCCCCGCGGGCCCCTCGTGTAGTAATCTCAGTCAATTTGTTGCTCCTGTTGGCTTGATGTGTGTCATGGTGATGTGTGTACGCACTACTCGACCAACAAAAACAACATTGTGCATTTTTAACACGTTTCCAAAAAATGAGGTCAGCTGACCACCTGAGTATCATGAGCAACCATGTTTATTCCATCAGTGGATTTTTGCTTCCCTGACGGAATCATTGAGGAACATTTCAAACACATATTGGCCATCACAGAGCCAGACCTTAACCCCACTGAGGCGACTGATGGTTCAGTCCCAGCTCCTGCATCCGAATGTGCCACTGGGTAAACTCCTGAACACTACTGAGTACCGCTGATGCATACATCTGGGTTTGCGCAGGTGTGGATTTGTGGCCTCTACTTTTGTGCCTATGATATATTATCATTGCGCCTCTGCAGTCTCTTACTGCAGTCTTTTAGAGCTGAACTACTTTTTCAGGTCATTCTTTTTTATGTGGGATTTCAGATCTGAAGTGTTTTTATTTTAACAAACATTGCAGAAACTTTACAGAAAGATCTGCACTTGTAGCTGGTTTGTGAATTTACACACTGTAATAAATGTGGTGAAGGAGGCATGTGGCTGTTTTTCTTTAGTTGTGGGTAATTGTTGCGAAAGAAAGAAAGAAAATCCTAATCACAAATGTTTGGACAAATTTGGAGTGTATGAAATGGATCTTTTCAGTTAGGAGCATTTCCTTTTATTTTATTAATTTAACTGAAATAACAAAAGAAACACGAACTGATTCAGTAAGAGGACCAGATGTTACAATCTCTGATAATTCATTGCTTCAAATGGAGAAAGGCTCGAGGGATGGGTACCATGAAGAAAGGGTAATATTGAGTCTCTATGGCTGCCACACTGACCAGCTTCTCTTGCAGAACAGATCTGGGTCTCAGTTGGACATCTTGGTAAAATAAAAGTCCTTAAAACTTGCCAACAGACTCTAACTCCTGTAAACACCTGATTACAACATACCTAAATATTATAATAGACTTTACTTTTGTCCCTTCTCTGTTACATATCTAAAACATACTTTAGTATAACAGCATTAACTGTATTTCACTCTGCTCTGGCAGGTTCACATCCTGAAGCCTGACGAGGTCCCCAAAGCGTGCTGCGCCCCCACGAAGCTCAGCCCAATCTCCGTCCTGTTCTACGACGACAACAACAACGTCATCCTCAAAAAGCATCGCAACATGGTGGTCAAGACCTGCGGCTGTCTATGAGTGGCCGAGGCCCCGCTTAGAAGAAAATGTATAATGGGTGATTTATTTTTCCAGACGCTGCAGAAACATGAACAGTTTGGATGATGATGGACCAACAAATCTCATCCAGCAGGTCTGAATGGTCCCGTTTTTCAGAGTTAAAGTTCGCAGATTTCTCCTTTGTCAGTGTTTCAGCATTTTCCGAGACTCTTTGGCTTCACAAAAACAATCGATTCGCGGCGCACGATTACATTGCAGAAATGGCATAAATGTACACATTGAACATCGCTTAGCTTCTTCAGGGAAGTTACGAGCAAATGTTTGGGCATTTCTCTTATTTTGATACATTTTCAAATTGAAAAAAGCTAATCTATCAGCATCAAACCACAAACTTTAGTTTACTACAGAAAGGTTTAAATTCTCATGAAGGCAGATGATTTTAGATGGTAGGAAATCCATCAGTGATGCCTGATAATTTTTTTTGGTTTTGTTAACTGACAGCACTACTGTTGTTATAAGAAAAATCTATATGAAGAGATTATTAAACTGTATTCAGTTAATATAAAATAAACAGTACATTTATTATCAGTTTGAGATTGAGGCGTGTAAATAATCTAATTTTATTTTTGCAAGTTTTAAGCAAATCCTAGTTATTCCACTAAAGTGAAATGCAAACATGTTGTAACCTGAGTCCAATCTGAAGCCAGCTGCTGTGAAACCAGAGTCTCAACAGGTGTGAAAGTAAACGTGATGATGGGCTTTTTACCAGCGTCTCTATCATCCTGCCTAAAACCTGGAAATCAGCCTGACGCCTGGATGTCTCAAGTCCTTAAATGCATCTGGAGGACAGAAGAGACGAGCTTTCCACGGAGGAAGTGCCTTCACATTTATGTATAAGCAGTCCTGCACACAGCTGCAATATTCCACCCGGTGTGGAAACAGTAGGGTGTACTGGAGTATTTGCAGTAGCCACTCCCAAAGCCGAGAACATCAGTGCTCCAAACGCTGGGATCATAAATTATTTTATGGTGAAAATGTGAGGACCGGGTTCTAGACTGAACCCTGGTAAATCTGTGGAGGAACAGTGAGTGCTGCTTTTAGCAAGGCTAAATCACAACTGTGACTTACGCTGAACATGTAGCTGGTCTGGAGCACGTTATGTTTGCTCGAAAATCAAATTGGAGCTCTGCGGTTTCTCCGATTCTTTAACAATAACACAGATTTTATCCTGAAGGCATGTTTTATATAAGTAAACTGTTGAGCTGTATCTCACCAACAACCATGAGAATTTACCTGTATTTAGTTAGTGCTGCAAATGCGTAAATATATTAAGCTTAAAAAGCTGTTAAGTCTTGCTAGAATTACAGAGTCACACCTGTTATTGTCACCAGTGTCTCTCCGATCACGACTGTCCAATTAACATTATTCAGACTAATAATTCAAACCAGAACATGTCTATTACCAGAACTCTTCTATTGTCTATAAATATCTGCATACTCATGTTAAATTAAATAGACTGCATTTATTTCAGCAGGAGCAGACCAAGACTGCTCCACACCTCGCTTTGAGTCCGGATCCAGATTAGTTGATATTTTCTAAATGGTCTTGAAATCATCGCCTCTAAAACAAAATTTCATGCAAATCCATCCCAAACTTTTAACTTAACCTCTTTATATGTTAGCTTGAAGTAGCAAGTCTGAGTTAAAGACAGTTAATAGTCACAGTCTGAGTAATACACACACAAACTAACTGTATTGATTTAAAAACAAAAACGATTCTCATGCAGAATAAAAGGCATCTGAGCAGACCGATCACATTAAATACATTTTTCAATTTATTGAAAAGGGTAAAAAAAAAAGTTACAGTGAAAACAAATTATTTTTGCTTGCTAGTGATTTAAAGAAGACCCAAAAAGAAAATCCTTAACTCTTATCTTTTGCAGTTTCGGAACTAAATGATTTCTCTCTCAGTCCTTTGGGGCTACGTACAGCTTCTTCAAACTACAGCTGAAAGCATCGCTGAGCACAGAGCTGCGTGTTTGGTTTACAGAACAACTCCTGCTTTAACTGAGGCGGGACAAAGATGGGGGGTGTTATTGCCAAGAAGGATGACACTGAGAAGTCCAAGTGGAAGAGATTTGAAAAAGAGTGCGTTATAGACTTGCTGTGTGGTTAACGTGAGGTACTGTTGTAAGGTGTTACCGAGTGTGGACACCTGTGGAGCAGCAGCAGCATGGAGGAGGCAAAGCTGTGGAGTCCGACCATACAGACAGGAAGTTAAAGGAAACGTTTAGTCGCCTTAAGGAGCCGATTTTGGGATTTTTTTTTGGGGAGAGAAAGAAAAATCAGAGCTGAAGAGTTGACCCGACAGCAGAGCCACGTCCATGTGGGAGTGAAGTGAATGTGCCGTCGCCTCATTGGACGACACCGTTTCAATAGAACCGGCTGTCAGGTAGACACACATTCAGAAATTTTATTTTACATCCTACTGAAGCTTTTCCAGATCCCCGTCATTAGTCACAATTTTGATTCAGTGTAAGCAGACAGATAATCTTGCTGGTTCTGCTTCCCCCCCCTCCCCAACTTGGGATAACAAGGTAGTTGTACACAATAAATATAAAATTGGGCTGCTGGTGTACGCCTGCCCCATCATTACTGTTTTCTCTTACACAAACATGTACGTACACAGCACATACACACATCCGCCCCGTCCCGCCTTCTCAACCCGATGTCCGTGAATTCTGAGAGGTCCCAGCGTTCGTCGCCAACGTCCTTCAGGTGCCGCGAGTCGATGTTTAATCCGTAGTCATTGTGTATCTGTAAGCAACAGTTTGTGGGGTCATGTTTACAGTTTAAACACAGTTTCCTCATGTTTGCTGTGTAGTTTCACTCCAATATTAATTTAAACAGAATCAAGAAAGTTCTCAATCTGCTTTCGGTTCCAACTGGAGTGTCCCGTCAACTCACAGCCGGTCTCCAAAGCAGAAACGAGGACTACCGACGCCAGCTGCAGTCCGAGGAGGACTTGTAGTGCATCCAACATCATACAACACAAATCTGACCAGTAAGCAACCTGGCAGAGCAAATTCTGGTCTAAATTTGAAACCTGGAGAGTGGGAAACACTGTTTTTTTTAAAACACTACAGGTACTACTCACCCAGATTCAGGTCCAGTCAGCAGTCCTTTATGCCTGAACATCCGCAAGCTCGGGGGGCATGGGGGACTTGGGATGTTTGCTCTCAAAGTGCTGCTTGAAGGTTTTGGGGTCGGGCATCTGTGTCTGAAAGGAGGAGGACAGTAAAAGCATGAGAAACAAAACACCAAAAAGGTCTCATTCCAACCATTAACAGGGCTTCACTTCCCCTGGCACAGCAGGTTAAGTAAGGCAACAGCAGCCTTACTTAACCTAAGTATGTTAAGCTTACTGTACTTGGATTCTGATCCAGGAAAATCTTTATCAGATAAACTATTTTCTTACGTGTTTCAGACCACTTTGTGTTTGCTGACTGGGGGCAAAGCCCTTAAAGAATACTTAACCGAAAATGCACCAACCAGCACTGTGAGTTTAACAATGTTTGAAACTATCAGCTATCATCTGACTGAGCCTCTGGGGGAAATTCAAAGTTTTGGGGTTTCCGGTGCTGATGGCAGAAAGATAGTCAAGCCTGGTTTCCTGTCTTGTGTTTCAGTGTTTACAGTTCAAACTAGGATGCAGATTTTAAAAAGCTAAGCTGACAAATTTCTACAGTTAATTTCAGCCACTGTGTTTCTCTTGCTTTCCACATAGACCATTTACCTGCAGGTAAAGCCTTCCCATGATTGGTTAACATTAGACAACAAACAGAAGCCAAAAAGCTTCCAGTACAAAAAAAAAAATCTTGTCTAAAATTCATGTAAAATCAATCCTGCTAACAAGTTATTAACATCTGAGACTGTCGCAGCTTGTAGCTACAGCCTAACAGTGGAAGATGTCAAATGACACCCTTTAAACAAAAAAAAAAAAAAAGGTGTAACATCTGGACTGATCCACCTGCTCTTTAATAATTCACATGTGCACATGAACCTGAGGAGGTAAGAAAGTTCAAACGTACCTAATCTGTGGCCATCAGCTGAATAATTACCAAAGTGGATGCAAACTACTTTCCACTTTCAATCACTTCAGACTCTGTAAGCAGAACAGCTACATTTTAAAAACCCAGCTAAATGACCTCTGACCTTTTCCATCTCTGGCCCTGGTTGCACTTAACCGAGATATTTATGTGACCATTACGATAAACTCCATGCAATTAACTTGAACCTATGACAATTACTGAAATTAGTGCATACAGACAAACCTGTCTTACATCTCTACAGTGCTGGTGAGAATCACTGCTCTAAAGAGTTTCCCTCGTCTCTCACATGCACAAACCCAGCCACATGACGTATGCAGCTGCTGACTGGTTGTTTTAACATCTTAAAATATGAAGCATCAACATTTTAAAAACAAAGGTGAAAGGCCTCTGCGAGCTTCGGCAGAAGCTGTGGCTGTTTCTTACCCGGCAGACAGGGCAGGTGTGGACCAGGGCGGCCTTGGCTGCAGTCTTCTGGTCAGCGCCCTGAGATTTCTTCTTCTCTGCTGCCTTCTTGGCGTTCTTCTGCTGGGACTGAATCTTCTGCTGCCCACGAGCCATGGCCCTCAGCTTCAACCTGCAGGAACGACCGGCAACAAGTTATAACGGCGCAAGAACCTACCTTATAGTCGTGCATTTCTTTTGCATTAAACGAAGTATCTTCAGGGATCTGAAAACCACATGTTAAGAGTTTATTTCTTCAGACAATAAAGGCTTAAAATCAAACTGATTTGGATTATTGGCACACTGAATTACTCTCTGGTGAAGGGAGCTTGACTGAAATGTTTGTGGCATAGCTGTAATACATTTGTAAAAATTTACTTTGTCAACTTTTTCCATAAAGTTCTGTATAAGTGCCAGATTTTACCTTTCAGAAATAAACATTTGTATTATATGATTACGGACTTCTTTAATTGTCAAAGTGATCCAGCAGCCACAATCTCTTCTTGAGCGGACCTTTATTATTGTGGGGTCACCAGGTGTGTTTGATCTAGCAGAGTCAGATGGTCTTCACGCCTTTGGAGCGGGAGTTGCACGTTTGATTCCCACCTAGGTTAGACCCCCCTATGCTCTCACAGCTAGAGATTGACAAGGTACAACACACGTGCTACGGCAAGGGAGAGATATCATCACCCCAAATGCGATAGAAGAAGGATCACTGAATGCGAGAGGAACTGACCGAAGCTTGAAACCGGACTATGTGACCTCACGTACCCTCAGAAGATCAACTAGATGATGTGACTGCAGTACTACGGTGTCAGTAGTAAGAAGAGTTACTGATATAATCATCGAAAATGTAGGCAGGTTAGTCGTTATAAATATATTATATATCTACTCAAAAATAATCTCTCAGGTGACTTGCTGTAGCAGTGTCTGGATGCGACTGCAGATACAACTTTTCACACATTTTAAACGATTTGAATTATACAGCGATTCCAAACGCATCAACACAGATTTTATGGTCCCGGGGACCAACAACCAAACTTGATTTACTTATCACTTCAAACATAACTGCCTGGGGGGCGTTACTAAGATGGTAAAGTAAAGGCGTCAAATCATCACAACTTTCAGTCCTTTAAAGATCGTTAACAGCAGCTACCCTCGACGACCGAGGAGAGAGCCTCTAACAGGTTACTAATAACTAACTGATGCCACTGACTTTGTATTGTTTTCCTGACAAAATGTTAAATAAACAGCTGAAAACCGTCATCACCGCCAGCGGGCCTCTCCTCAGCCGGGGCCGCCTTGCTAACCCTGTTAGCTGAGCTAGCTAGGGAAGCTGATATTACACGTGATCGCGAGTTACAGAGCTGTGCGGTGTTTTTATACTAAAGACGAAGCAGTGTTGAGTACAAATCCGGATTAAAATACGCCAGAATAAATAACAGGTCCCTAACAGGAAGATTTTTTTCTGCGGTTTTACCTTCGAGATGCGGCTCTGCCTTCGCTCCTTTGTCGTTATCTCTTTTTTTTAATGTGCTAAAGGAAGCTGCGGAGGCTTTTATCTAAGCTTTGAAATGCGACGAGACCAGCAGCGCCCCCTGCTGGACCGGGGCGGAGCTTCACGTTCATCCAGAGATAACTATCTAGCCCCGAACGAGTGACGTTGTGATACACCTGAGTTATTATAGTTGTGATTTTTTATTTCATTTTATGCTTGGTTTCAATCTGTAAAACAAAAGCCCACCCAATTAATGGAAGTCTTTTTCTCTTTCCTTAATGTCCTGCCTCCGATACAACTTACTCTAATTTTCACATAATTTCCTTAGGGATTATAAAGGTATTCTGATTTTTAAGCCTTTGTTTTTCCTCCTCTCTCTTTGTTGTACATGGCGCCTCTCAGTACTCCTGTCAACTTTATGCATCTTCCTGACTATCCTACTTTTTCTTTGCTGTTTTCCTTTGAAAACTTTCCTGCACTTCCTCATTACATCACCAAGTCTCCTTATTTTCTTTCCTCTGTCCAGAGGATGTTTCAAACACCTCAGAGAGTGGTTTAGAAGAGTTCTCAACATTCTCCTTTCTTGTACTTCCACCATTTAATCCTTGACTCTGTCTTCACCCACTACTTCTTTTGGATTTCTAAAGTTGTCCGACAGACTATCATCTGATGCTGCCTAGCTACATTTTACAATCTCTATCACTTCATCCAACTTACTCCAGAATTTTTCTTTCTCTTAATTGATATCCAATCTGTGGGGCATATACACTGACATCAGCCCTTCAATTTTTTAGTTTCAAACTCCTGTCTGACTCTCTCTGTACCTCCAGAACATTACTAACATGCTCTTCCTTCAAGATTAACTCTACCCCATTTTCTTCCTATCTACAGCATGATAGAACACCTTAAATCTACTTCTAACGCTCCCAGCCTTGTTTCTCTTCCTCTTGGTCTTTTTTCACACATCTACCTTCCTTCTCCATGTCATATCATCCTGCTCTCTCTCTTAACCAGTCATAGTCTCTACATTTAAGTGTCAACAATATCACCGTTTCCACTGGCATACTATTAGCCAATAGCACAGGAGGCAGTTGTTGTTAATCAGGGCTCCATCTGGTCTGGTAGAGAAATACTGTGATTTTGGATGTTTGATTTGGGAAAGATTGTATACTGGATGCCCTTCCTGATGCAGCCTTCACCATTTAACCAGGCTTGGCACTGGGTCTAGGAGTACATTAACCATGAGGGAAGCCACAAGGCAAAGTGTTATTGGGTGTGTTGTTTAGATCATATCATGTCCTTCTGTTTATCCTGATGTAAAGACCCTGCTGTATGCTGATGACACTGATCTATACCGGGGGTACCATGAGAGAAGACCTCATCAAACAGTCGACATTTTATGAAAATAAAAAGCAGACCCGATTCATATATGAGACTGTATCAACCCTCCTTTGTACCATGACATTCATATACATATTATGCTGATGTACCCCGGGGCAATGCACGAAGAGAAATAAATAAATAAATAAAACAGAACTGAGCTATGATTGAAGAGAAACCACTTTTATTTTGCAAATAAGGAAAGGAATTTTAGATTTTGGTTTAATGTGATTGATTGCAGGTAAGTGCTTAACACAGCCCTGGTCTAAATGCACAAATGAAAGGAAGACTCTCTCCACAAGGATGACGTTTCGGTGTGGGGTAATCTGATAAGAAAACAAGAGGAGTGACCATTCTGCTTTATATTTCAAAATGCATTTCTGCAGTCACTTGATTTAGTCACGTTACAATATACCTATTGCAAGGCAACGTCCCCATTTATTCCAGCTCTTTAGCAAGTCAGGGGCCATGAGTAAATCAGTTACTGAACCATCACTCCATAGCCAATCTCCAAACTGTAAAAAACAAAAAAGACAAGCAGCGTCAAGCAATGTAAGAAGAATTCAGCTGTAAAAATAAAATCACAACAACAGTCAAGGCACGTATTTACAACAAGCAGGGAGACATTCATTCTTTAGCATAAATGTTCTGCTATAATAACAATTAATTGCATTTTACATTACCCTGACAGCATCAAAGGCGCCAATCCAGGCCGGACCATTGTATCCCATTTCATTCATGAGATTTATTACGAAATAATACTCATCCCATTCATGGATGGAGGCAAGGTTTGCACCAAATGACCGACAATATTCCTGTAAAAGCAGACACATCACAGGCAAACACAGTGCCTCAGACTTCAATGGTAACTGCACGCTTAAGTTACTTTTTAACTATGAAAAATATAATGGATTTCTGAGTAATTTCTGAAGGTCTTCAGTAGAATTATGATGTAACACGGTTACCTCGGCATCTATCCAAGGCCGGGGGATATTAAAGAATCCGAAGCATCGCTCCCAGTGCTCATGAAACTCAGGGGGACAGTTCCCTGGGAAAAGTGCTGGTATTCCATAGACAATAGACTTAATTCAGAGAGTTTCTTTACATTTTATAATTTATATAAGTTATAATTTCTTTTTTATATATAATGAAAAAAATTACACAATTGCCATGGAGGCGAGTCTTTATCCTTCACGCTCACGTCCTCTACCAGAGGCCTAGGAGCTTGAGGGTCCTGCGCAGTATTTTTGCTGTTCCTAGTGCCGCACTGTTTGCTGTTCCTGTTACAGAGATCTTGGATGACATTCCTGTGATCTGCCGGAGTCGCTCGCTCAGTTTGGGGGTCACTGACCGAGGGCTTGGATTACCACGGTGACCACTGTTGCCTTCACCCTTCACATCTTCTCCAGCTACTTTCTCAGCTCTTGGTATTTCTCAAGGTTCTCGTGCTCCTTCTTCTTGATATTGCTAGCACTTTGTATAGCTACATCTAACACCACAGCCATCTTCCTCTGGTTGTTCACCACTACTGAGCCCAGTTGGTTAGCCATCATCAGAGTTTGTCTGCCTGTATCTGGAAGACCCGTGTAATCTTGCTAGCTTCTTGCACCCTGCTGTTATGTGCTGGGTTGCTCAGGGGCTTCTTTACACAGCTGGAGCTTGTGCTCAGAGCTTGTTCCTGTGCTATCAAACCTTTCAGTCCAGCTTGCTGTAGGTTAAGCCCCCCAAAGGGACATCACCAAACTCAGTTTCCTCCCTTGAGATGCTGTGTAGAAAGGAATACTTTGAAAACAACTCAACAGGAAGACTCCTGGATATCTATACTTCTAGATAGATGTGTTAGCAACAAAAGGATGCAACATCATGTGATACAAATGAAAATTATCAAAGGGAAAAAGGGGTTTTGTGTTCATTCTGTCTCTACTTGTAAAACCAGATACTGGTCACACTGATAAGGACCTAACACGCTGTCGAGTAACTGTCCGTCTCCTGGACTCTCCTCTATGTGCTGTGCTGGGTGACATAGCAAACCTAGCAATGGGACGTACTTCTGTGAATCCAGAAATTGGACTACTTGCACAACCTCTGTAGGGTACAGCTACCAGTAGTGACAGTAGACTATGCAAAACATGAAAACAACCCCCCAGAGTAGATGAGGAGGGGAAAAAATGTCAGTGGATTCCACCTGTGAAACCATTCCTTTTGGGGGTTGTCTGATTGTTGAACCTCTAGTGGACCAGTTAATTTAATTGACAGCAAAGAAGCTTAAAGTGATTAAAACCCTCTCTGCTACTTAACTGACAAGATCAATATTCGTGAAGCTTAACAGACTTGATGCTGAACTGTGTCCCTTTCATTTTCCCTCTTGGGTGGGGCCCCCAACTTGTGTTTGTGGCCCTTCAAGCCACAGTAGGTCTTTAAGCAAGGAACTGGGGGGGGAAGATACCAAGACACTGAAATTTACTCGCAGACAGAGTCCAATATAATTGTTCACCCTTTAATCAGGGATGTGATTTAAAGTGATGTATTAGGTGACGGTCTACCAAAGTAAGCAGAAGTGAGACATCTCAGTCTGAGGACAAGCTTGTTTCTGCAGGTTTGGCCCACAAAGAGCTCGAGCTGTGGATAAATGTTTTTTAACTTTTAATCCAAGTCACAAACAAGACAACCCACGCTGTGACACAGTTTCATCACTTTATTACAGTAAATGAGTCCATATCGTACGCACACAGAACAGAGACAGACTTGTTTCTCTCTCCCTCTCCCTCCAGCACTCAGGCTCAGTGGTCTACGGGCCAGAGTGACACTAAAGTAAACAGATTAAATAAAAAATTAACAGATGTGATTTGTTTTTTTTAAAGGAGGTAATATTAACATCTGAGTTTTCAGAGAATTTAAGAACAATTTCTGAGATTCAGACTTCATGAAACTGTCAGTAATGTACATCCACACACACCTGATAGGTCTGTCGTAACACAGGCGCCCATGTCCACCCTGTTGTGATCGTTAGCAGCGATTCTGAATGCCACACAGCGCATAAACACAAAAATGCCCACATGTTGAGTACTAGCTGGACTCTAACCCAACTAAACACCTGTGAGATCGCTCGACACTTTTCCTCTCGATACTGCACAGTAATCATATTTTGCAAACTGTCACAAGCAAAAAGAGTTCTGTTCCAAAATGAGAATTAATGAGACGCTCGCTCTGATCCCGAGGCGTCAGTTAAGACTGCATTGTCAAACCTGCTGGCATCTGTGTTGTGATGCTCTGGGTAAAAAGCACGAAAATTTTCCGAAACCATAACCAAGCAGTTTATAAACGCATAGATTGAGGCAAGTGAAAGTCAAAAGTGAAAACCTGTTAATCCTGGAAAGTCACCAACACTCCTCCAAGCTCCTTATGACGATGACAACTGGAGCTGTGGTTAAGCCTCAGAGCGCCAACACTGAAGGACACATTTCGTATAATGGGGGAGACACAGAGGCACCTAATAAAGCACCATCATATAACTCAGTAGGACATGTAAATCTCAGGTGCTTTTTAAACCTGCTCCACTTACAAGGCAAGAAATACAGGAAGTACAACCACACATAAAAATAAACAAAAAACACTAAAGAGCTTTATGAACTCTGATAAAAGTTCTTAACTGGAGCTGGAGAAGCTAAGAGTTAACTTTCAACTTTATGCCACAGACTGTAAATAAATGATGGACATAACTCCTGTCAGGTCACCCGTTGGTTAGTGAGGTCATGTTATAAAGCCCCTGAGCAGATATTTTCACTGTCGCCATCTTAGCTTTCTGTAACGAGACATCATAGTGAGGGGGTAGACCCGACTGTGAAATGAAAGAAAAGCAAGATCGCAACTTGTTAACCAATAAGCACCATGTTCAGAGACTTGCAGTAACAACAGACAAGTGGGCGTGTCCAAAAACAAACTACACTTCAAGACGAGTGATTGAAGCGACTGAAACGAAGGATACCAATGACTGACGTGTGAAGAGGTGATAAATACACTGATGGGTCATCTAAGCAACCAGAACCTTGGCTTCGCTTTTCAGAATCAGCGGCTACGTCCATCTTTTATATACAGTCTGTGCTTAACAAACCAAACTCTATGACTGAAATGAGTGAGAGTGGTGCGTTTGAGTGTGAGGAATAAAATAACTACACTGTGCACTGACCTTCACTGAATTGTTATGGGCTGCTTGTACTTTGTACTCTACCCCCTGTGAAGCAGTAACAGGAGCAATTACTTAGCCTAATAATGAAAATGAGTGCATTACTTTATCTGTGCTATAAGGATTAGGCTTGCTGGTGTTCGCCATCTACAGTCAAAAGGTAATGACTACTGTAAATATGACCTGCACAACCTGCAAAGAGATTTTCTTTTGCTTTATGTTTTTCCTCTTTCTGGGAAAAGCTGCAGGAAAAGGACCTGTTGGAGGATTGAATTAGTGCAGGTGGGAGTAAGTGGAACATCCTGTACATAAACAGCTCTTTTAGATATAATCACACTTAAATCAAAAATAAACCCCTTAAGTCTCACTTTAATGGTTTAATGTTCTGGACATTTCACATTTATTGACGTCACTGGCTGGCTTCTCGGGATAGACTCAAACCCAGGATGCTGCTTTTAAATGGCTCAGTCCTTTACAGGCGTCAGATTAGCTGATTATATTCACACTCGGTGAGCTGAGAGAGAGCATTATGGAACAGAACCCTTATAAGAGGCTCATTCAGCAGTCAGTCAGTCCACAGAGGACTAAAGGAGAAACAGGACGAGCTACTAAACAGTTTCACTGGTACACAAGAAAGAGAAGGAGAGAGAAAGATCGTCAACAAACATGAGGAGTGGCTGTTTTTTTTTTTTCCTTTTCACTTTTGCAGTATTTACATTTTGGATAGTGAAAAAAATTATTTACAAAAATGCAGGAACTAAGACAGCTTAATGAGGGGAAATAAGATATAAACAACTCTGTAATAAAAGTAAAAAGAGGAACAAATAAAAATCAGTGATATTTACACGTGCGATAAGAGGAGGGGAGTTAGGAAGTAAAATGGCTTCTGAAACCAGCCACATTTGAGTCCTCTCCTCAGGCTTGGTCACAGCTTTTCATTGCGTCAGAAAAGACTGACAGCTCTGCGTGTGAACGCTGTCGACCCGCAGAGTCGATCAAACGTGCTGGTTGGGCTCTTACAGCAGAGAAAGGGGGATGCAGCCGGCTTTAACGCGCCACAAACAAATGAAGCGGCTGGCGGGGAAGAGTGATTCTCCTTGTGTAAAATTAATGTGAATGTGTGGAGCAATTTAAAAAAAAAAAAAAAAAAAAAAAAAAAAGGTGGGGTGGAGGAAAAGAGCAGGTGGAGGCAATGGTACAATAGTATCAAATATACTATACTACAAACTTTCAAGTGGTCTGTGTACTAAAAATCAGTATTGTTGGCTGCTCTATTCCTAAAACACTGGCTGTTCAGACTGTAGGTGGGAGTATTCTCAGACACACACACACACACACACACACAGACACACACACTCTCTGGGCTCCAACTACTTAAAGAAAAAAAACAAAACAATGCAGTGAGGACAGGAAGAACATCCTCACCATCACGGGGGTTAAATCAGAGTTGGTCCTCAAGAACACAGGAGTACCACACACACACACACACACAGACACACACACTCAGCTTAAAGGGATTTCCCTGCTTGCCTACAGATATGCTTCCTCTTACGTCAGCACTGATGAGCTGATAGCCCAGCTCCATTTATCCTCGCACCATCACCACGACTTTAGAGTAACTCCAATCTCATCCAAAGACAACCTAATAAATAAACACGAACTCGCCGGAGCTTTCATTTGTTTCTCTGCTGCCTTTAATCAACAGTGAGACAAATACTCAAGCGCCACATTTCCAAACCAAGGAGGATTTAAAAAAAAAAAAAAAAAAAAAAAACCCAAAAAAGACAAAAACAGCTTTCTGATATCTGGACATGATTTGCATCTAAATCAATTTTTCTGCTAAGTTTTAACTGAAGTTTCGAGGCTTTCATATCCACACAACTACAAAAACCGGATGAGGGACCAATCAGATAATTCTCTGCTTCTTGTTTTTAAGCCATTAAAAGTCTGAATAATTTCAGACTGTAACACCAATTTATATGTTCATATCACTGACTTCATATCACAGAATTGAATCTTAAAAAGGAAGCAAATATGGAAATATAGTAAAGAAATAACTACGTTTTTGGTTTAGTTAAAACAGCAGAACACAGAGCCGTTTCCAGAGAAGGCTGAAATTCAAACATGTCTTTGGGGAAGGTTGAAAGTTTTCCTTTTCTGCTTGCTTAAAGAAAAGACTTTTTTTTTTTTTTAATATAAAGTCTCCACCTCCACTTGCACATTATGGGGAACTTTTGCAATCTTCTTTCACAACACTGATCTAAGACTAAAAGTACTGTCTGAACCTTTTCCTGACATTTCATGATCAGGCGAACGCAGCCAAATTACCTGTGAAGAAGGAGAACGAGCAGCCACGCTTCTGTCCAGCCATCTAGAAACATTTCTGAGGAGGCCATTTCTTTTCCCCCAACCCTAATAGGTCTAAAACTATTTCCTGAAAAGTGATGCCTTCTTTTCGAGTTGCACTTAAGTGCCCTTTCCTACAAATATGCCTCTGTGGCCGACAATGTGGGACCTAATTTTAAAAGTAAAAACATGGTTAAAAACTGAGAAAGGGTCTCAAGCCTCAAAAAAATTAAGACTCCTTCCTTGTTGGGTATATATAGTTTAGTCAGAGAAGCGTTTAGTTCCTTTAGCAGACACACCTGTAAGGATGCTCGTTTCCAACACGAGGCAAACTGACATTTATCTGGCACTGGCCTGTTTTTTTCTTCCATCTGCAGCTAAAACAACAACAGCTGAAGGTTTGATTTGTAACTTAGGTAGAGGACTGGACTAAAATAATGTCAATGTCCCTGCAACTGTTCTCCCATCCTGAGTTAAATTAAAGTCCTACTGTGATGACCTGTGATGAGGGGCCCAGTTCTAGTCTTGTTCAGGCAGCGTGCACTCATTTAAAAACACTGAATAAAAAAATAATCTTAAAAGTGAGGGGGGGAAAACAGGTATATAATGATTTTACCTAGCCAAATAAATAAAAACAAAGAAAACAAAAATGAAAAAAAATGGTTAACAAAAGCTTATAATACTGAGGACCAGCCCCGACTATTGAACCTTCTAAAACCACCCGAGCAGCAGCGGGACGATTCGGTGTGTGTAACAATCTCCTGTCGTAGTTTCGACCCTGACACCTAAACAACGAAGGGTTTGCTCAGTGGATTTACTGTACAGAAACAGACCATGGAAGAAGATAGCAAAGCAGCATGGTGGACAGCTGTGGACACAGAGTGTGTGTGTGTCTGAGAAAACGTGGTGATGCTTTGCAGGCAGATGGGTGAGAAGCTGCTTCAGATGCTGTTGAGAGATCCTGGTACTGAACTGTGTTGAGATGAATCTGAACCGGTACCATCTGAAGGGGAGAGGAAGAAGAGGCAAAAGGTACAGTGAGCTTTAAATTGAAGCTTTACAGAGCAGTAAACATCAGACAGTGTAATAGAAAATAATCAGTCTGAAATTTTATGCGTAGTGCTGCCATCTTGTGTCAGGAGAGAAAAAACAAAATAAAAACACCCGCTCCCCCAAACTTTCTATTTCAAACTATTTATGTCAGATTTATGTTTGTTTTTTTTAAATACACAAGGTGACTCTTAAGATCTTCAGAAACTTCTTAAGGCCTTAAAATCAACTTTGCATCTATTTTAAATCTGTACAAAACAGTAGCTTAAGTTTCAATTTGAAAGTCCTAGGCGACTTCCTTCTCGAGTAATCGGATTTACAAACTTTGGTGTCCATGCTGACCGCCCACCCACCCAGCAGGGTGACAACAAAACCATAAGATTTTTACTGCTGAGACGTACAAACAGCATAATATTTTTGAAAGACTTTTGAAGAACTAATTTAAGGCATTTAAACTTAGAGAATTTTGTGCAGCCTGTCTCAATTTTACCAAATAGCCATCATAAACTTTTCAGGTGAATGAGTTTAATTCCCTACAAGGCATTTTAAGGATTTGTATGAACTAAAAATAACAGAGGTGTTCAAATTTATACAAATATACGATGTTGATGGGGACATCAAGGATGGGACTTAAATAAGGTGTGCTTATTAAAATGTTTCCATGAGATATAAAGATGGTTTTCAAAAATATAAAGACAATTTTAAGAGTTTTAATTCTTCAGTGTCTGGATTTAAAAAAATAAAATCAAAAAGGTAAAACATAAAAATATATTTCAGTTTTTTTCCCTCTCAGCTGCTATTGACAGTGTCAGTAAAATTACAATAAGAGTTTCCCACCGTGTGCAGAAGCAGCTGTGTGAGAGCGAGCGTGAGGAGGAATGAGGATTGAGTTCAGCTGAGGCTGGATCGACAGCTCTGCAGAGAATAAAAGGAGAGTTTTTATTTAGCGCTGAGTCATAAGGAGAGCGCAGTGTCATTCAACAGAACAAAAGAGGCATACTGAATTAACCGGAACACCTCAGCAGTCGCAGAACAAACTGACTTTAAAGTCGTGTTACAGACATAGAATCATCATGCAGAGCAGCTACAACTTAGCTGAACAATTAGCAAAGAAAAAAGGGAAGGAAACGAGACTTTAACTCTGCTACCTGTGGTGCTAAAGTTGAAGAGCATCGGCAGTTCTCGTCCACTGGGCAGCCTCGTGTTTGGCTGGCGCAGTTCGTCGAAGAAGGCATGTGCACAGGCCTCTA
This sequence comes from Diplotaxodon limnothrissa, assembly GCF_057381915.1. Lineage (NCBI taxonomy): Eukaryota > Metazoa > Chordata > Actinopteri > Cichliformes > Cichlidae > Diplotaxodon > Diplotaxodon limnothrissa. Next base: position 7,404,390 of record NC_140616.1, on the reverse strand, counting down.
GCGGGGAGAGGCGTGAGGCTGGCGTGTACTCCAGCAGCCGAGAGCAAAGCGCAATGGCCTCTGGAGGGGTGCGAGGTTTAAACACCTGAGGAAATACGAGAGCTTTTCTTCAAAAGTTCCGACATCAAGCAACATGTTTTGATACTGGCAAGACATTGGTTAAACATACTGGCAAGCTCCATATGCCAGTATGTTTAACCAGTGTCATGCAATGCAGGGTTTCTTCCATTCTGGAAGTTAACCCAAAGTTAACCCAAAATGACAGACAGTCATTTCTATGCAGGAGTTCTGCATCTACAAAGGCAACAGCAGGCAGCTTTTGAAGTAGAGCCAGCTGCTTTGTAGTAAATTTACAAGGGATTCTTCTCTTGGCTGCATGCTGAGTATATACTTTTTGTATATCTCAGTTAATCAAACATTAAAAACACCTCAAGTCCATGTGGCCTCATCCTCACAACCACAGGATTTCTCTTTTTTACTCTAATAAACTTGTGCACCTAAAAGAGGTTTTCTACTCTCCTCCTCCTTAGGTCCTTTTTTTAAGGGAAAAGATAAATTATAGGGCTTTAAAATTCAATAAACCTACCAATAAAGATGAGCCTAATGATTGCTTCTGAGTGGCAGCACTTTATGGTTGCACTGGAAGCAGCAGTCGGTACATCAACAAAAATGATGTCCTAGCTGTAGGTGCCCCGTGCTTTGGTATCTCAGTTTTTCTAACCTGGTGCCATGTCTACGAGTGTGTTACAGCTCTACAGCAACATATAGCAATGCACACAGAGAGAAGCTGCAACAGCTGGAAAATATGAGACATGCTGGAGAAAACCTCTGTGACTGCTTCATTTCCTGTTTTGACTTCTTCTGCACCAGCGCTGGTGAAAAGGTTGCAACACCTACTGTATTGGAGAAAACTAGCAAGTCCAGAGTGCCACAAACACCAATGTAAATATTCCCAGGGCTGTGATGATGTCATGCATACCATTGCAGTAACCATAAAGGAGGCTTACAGAGGACGTTGGGCACCAAACTGAACGAGACTTCACTTGAAAATACACTTAATGACACCAAAGACCAAATGACTCCTATCCCTGCTACACTACAGTAGCTACCAGTTAAGATACAGAAATGACTTTAAACTTTTAAATGTAAAGCATTTCATGGGCTCGCCGACTATATTACACATCAACTCCCCTTCAAAAACTGAGTCACTGCCCAAGTTCCTCGGGTCAGACTAAAGGAAATTTAGACACCCTGCAGTTGAGGAACTGTTTTGCAAAAGAACCGAGGTTAGCAAATTCTGCATCTACTTTTAAATCATTTCTTAAAACTTACTTTTGCAGAAATGATTCATTTTGTCTGAAAAAGTATAAAAGCTGTAACTGCTGGTTTTGCCATTTTCTTTTTAACATTATGAACAACAATACTTCATTTTTTGGGACTGTTACTTGACATCTAAGTCAGTGCCATCAATATAATTAACAAGAAACTACCAACATAACATTTTTCATTTACTTGATGAAACTGTGATAACTTTTATTTCTCACTTCAGACAAAAGATCGGTCTTATTCACAGTGCACCTGCTTCCAGAGAGCATAGACCTGGAGAAAACTGACTGTGCTGCTGTTATTCGTCCTCAGGTGTTATTTACCTTGGTCCAAGGATGCGCTTTGATCTGAGGGAACTTGAATTCTGTGTAGTTTGGATTCATCTCTCGAATTTGTTCCCTTGTTGGTGTTCCTAACACCTGAGAACAGAAGAGGAGGATAAGACATTTACTTCAAACAGAGTGTTTGCAAGACTACATTTTAATAGTATAAATGAATGGTGCAGAAAGACTTAAATGAAAAAACAAAACAACAAACAAACAAACAAACAAACAACTCACTTTGATAATCTCCACTAGCTGATCCACTCCACTGTCGCCGGGGAATATGGGCTGTCCGAGCAGCAGCTCTGCCAGTACGCAGCCAGCTGACCAGATGTCGATGTTTGCTGTGTAGTCTGTGGCGCCAAAAATCAGCTCTGGGGCGCGGTAGTACCGTGAGCAGATATACGACACATTTGGTTCACCCCGGATAAGCTGCTTTGCGCTGAAGGAAGCACAAGAATCACGTTAAATGGTAACAAAGACGGCAGGAAAAAAAGAAAGATAGGAGATCAATATATACCAAACGACTCCCTACTGAGCACTCAGTTGTCTGGAAAATAGTGACACTATTCCTGGAAGATGCCTCTGTGTGCAGATAGTAAGAGGGTCGGAAGTTTTTATATTTCCCTGAGCATCAAAGAGAAATATAGACTCTGAGGACTAACTTCTTTCCTTTACCTTCCCCTTCTGTCAGCAAGCAAAATTTGAAAACAATTTTTATGATATACAAACATTCATAAAGCAATATAATCTTAAAAGAGTACTTGATGACTTTTATAAAATTTGCAATCAGGCATTTGCTGTTTTGAATTATAGTTTATTTCTATCAGACAGATTAACACAACTGGGCAGAGCAAGATTAACACTTTATTACACACCATATGAGTCCTTTCATTTAACAACGTCTTAATTTAACTAATTAAACATTGTAATTAAAGTCTGATCTTCAACCAAATGCCTGATCATCATCTGCAGATACTGAAGAGGAGATCAGTAATGCAGCTTGAGTGCAGGAGAAAGGCTTGTGAAACAGAAAAATAAGCATTTGAATAAAAAAAATAAAATACTACCAAAAATAAAAACAGAGCCGTGTTCCTGACGCTAAACTTGAGTTTTTGCCAGCTGTCATTTCTGGATCTAATATAAGACGCATGAAACCATACATCACTGTTTAATACTTCACACTCTGTACAGGGCTTTTCTCAGCACACGTTTACAGCAGCTGTGTTACTTTCTGCTTGTTTTATGGTTAACTTTTTTGTATTTTTACAACATTACTCTTTGCTTTTCCTTTGTGAAGTATAATGCTCTAATAGCCATTGACGTGTCCTCGTTTCCAATTAATCACATGCAGCAAACTCCAAGTCTTTCACATGAATGTGCTCATAGCTAGATTAGATGAGTTGAATTGAGGTGACAACCACCTTCATTACCCTGTTCAGACTGTTTGCAGTCCTATGCATGTTGAACTTGATTCACAGAACAGAATCTAAGTGTTAAGCATTAGAAATGCTGTTATTCTTCCCATATTAGATTTCAGAAAAAATATATATACTTAAAAGGCAGATAAACGTAATCCTGCTACTACTGTTAAATTAAGTTCTGATTTGTGTGGAAATTTTTTTGGTTTAGCTTACCTGCCAAAGTCACACAGCTTTAGGACGGCAGTTTCTGGGTCGACGAGCAGGTTTTGGGGCTTGATGTCTCTGTGACACACACCTTGGGAATGGATATAAGCCAGACTGCGAAACAACTGGTACATGTACACCTGTTGGAGGTCAACACAAAATACAAAAATCAGACAACATAGAAATAATTTATTAAGAGGCATAAATAGCATAAAGCTTGGTATTTGTACTGGAGACCTGAGGAGATTCTTGAAAACAAGAAGGAAATTCTGAACTTTACAATGTTTGAAGTTTTTGGAGAATAAAAACTTCAACAGAAAAATACTGTGACTTGGACAACATGGAAATGTTTTGGAAGGAAATTAGGGGCAGAATTACCTTCACATATATGATAGGAATAATGCTCTTGGCCTTGTTAAAATGCCTGGCAACCCTGTAGACTGTCTCGGGGACAAAGTCCAGCACGAGGTTGAGGTACACTTCATCCTTCTGCAAAGGATGGAGGGATTGACACAAAGGTAACTGTAGTTAAAGCATTTATGGTTTAAGACAGCTAAGCAAACAGACAGACAAGCCTGGCATAACCTCGCACGCTGATACAAAACATTTCCAGTAAGTTACTTCTGCAACATTAAATCAGATTCTATATTTATCAGTAAAAGAAACTAATTTCTTCCCCTTTTTAGGGTTGGGTTATTTTTTTAATGCTATATCTGAGCATCTGTATATGTATTATGGACATGCACCATTTCCTTTTATTTATAGTTTCGACATACTGAAACTACTGGGAGTTTAGAGAGGTTTAATTATTTTATGTCTATTTTTTTTATGGTAAATGGTAAATGGTCTGTATTTATATAGCGCTTTTCTAGTCCCTAAGGACCCCAAAGCGCTTTACATATCCAGTCATCCACCCATTCACGCACACATTCACACACTGGTGATGGTAAGCTACATTGTAGCCACAGCCACCCTGGGGCGCACTGACAGAGGCGAGGCTGCCGGACACTGGCGCCACCGGGCCCTCTGACCACCACCAGTAGGCAACGGGTGAAGTGTCTTGCCCAAGGACACAACGACCGAGACTGTCCAAGCCGGGGCTCGAACCGGCAACCTTCCGATTACAAGGCGAACGCCCAACTCTTGAGCCACGATCGCCCCATAAACCATAGCTTAACTTATGTTAGTTTTGTTTCACCATCTCTTCTTTCAGCTCTCTTTAGAGTAGTCTGTACCATGACTCTTTTGTTTTTTTTACCTTCTCGCCACTAGAGTAGAAGAAATAACGTAATCGGACAATGTTGCAGTGGTCCAACTTCCTCATGATCTGTAGTTCCCGATTCTGTACAAACAGACACATGAGTCAATGAGGGAAACCAAGTAAACAAAGTGATCACGAAAACTATTAACAAGGAGGGTGAGGGGGGTGCCATTGATAAGATTATTACAGAAACTAAATTACACGCCTACCTTGAACCTCTTATCCTGCAGAACCTTTTTGATGGCCACCATCTCCTGTGTGTCGATGAGGCGAGCTTGGTACACCACACCAAACGACCCATTCCCAATGACCTGCAAGGTTTTAACAGAACAGGAGAGTCAGACTGAAGGACAGCCCATCAGGTGATCAACCACAAACATTTATTTAATTTCCTGAAAGCTGCAGCTGCTGGTGTTTCCATTCTTTTAACAGTAATAAATTGGCTCTATCCATCTTTGACTGATAGTCTGTTTTTTTCTGAAAGTCTTTTTCAAGCCTACAGCGCATATGATGACTCTTCAGTGGAGATCTGTCACTCTAACAACCACAAAATTTAAATTATAAAATAGCAACTTATGTATTTAAATCCAAACAATCTTCCTTTTTTGTTAATCCTACCTCAGCCTATTCTTATAAAACTAATGAAGTAGTTTCTCATGCCTAAACCTAACGATTTATGGTGTCCAACCAAATTCCATTAGTAATCTAACAGAAGTGTTAAGGGTCTCATGCGGGACTTCTGTGAAATGATAACTATGTGGACATATGTAGAAAATTTGTTTATAAAAATAAATAAGAGGGGAAATTAATGATCAAGAAAATGTTTTAATAGATTAAATCTTGTGACTGTTTCACAAAAGATAGATGGATAGTCAGACATGAGCACAGAAACAGTACATGAATAAATCAAAATTCTTTGGCAATTTTCCCATTTAAATCCTTTGGTATTAAAATTACAGGTATTAAAAATGGCGATTAAGCACATTGAGATGTTTGTAGTCAGATTTTATTTCTGCTTAAGACTCTTGCCAAATTATACAAATATAATGATAACGTTCCACTGCTGCAGGCATCAGACAAGTTAAGTATTTCTGATAAGCCTAAATGACGATTTTATTGGCTTTGTGATAAAAGTGTGATAAATCTGAATTTACACACACCTACAGAGCCATTAAGTAATCTTAAAAGTGATAACAGCCTGGCTCTGTGCAACACTCTTCTTTATGTAGTTTCAGGCTACAGTTGACACAGTTATGTCATTTTTTCCAAAGACACAAGCAAAAGAATGTGCGCCTTTAAAATCATGCATTTTTATGGCTTGGCAGAATAATTATGGAAATATCAGCATTGACCAATACCCTTATTAATTCCACATGCAGTGATTAAAGTTTCAAATAACGTTTGACTTATCCCTGTGAGCCAAAAGCTCAGGATTCAGATTGTTCCACTGGTAGCTCTATAGGATGGGTGTCAAACTCCAGTCCTTGAGGGCCAGTGTTCTGAAACTTCATGCTGAGGTGGTGATGTTACAGTAGCTCATGAGTGAATGAACATGGTGCAATTAAAGTACTTTTAGGAGTACATTTTTCCAAACACATGTATTTTAATTTACTTGAGTTAGGTTAGGGGTTGCCACCTCAGCATGCAGTTCTATAGTCTTGCTAATGACCTACTTATTTTATTCCGTTGTGTTGCAGCTGGACATGTTTAAAAGTTTCAGGACACTGGCCCTCAAGGACTAAAACCTGTGACGTTTAAAAACTCATGAAAACTAACTCATCAAAAACTAATCACGAGAATCCAATAAAAATATAAAGTTGGAAATAAGAACGACAGATCCCATTTAACGTCTTTAACGCCCTTGTCATACCAAACGAGGGCAGTTTTTGCTGAGATTACATACAAAGTTTATGCACGATTTGGTTTGCCAAAAATTTCTGTTAGACAATAAGAAAAGTGGCAATAATGCGTCTGTGTGGGTTGAAAATATTTCAGCTTCAGTGAAAAATCTGCTTGATGCTGTATCATGATGACCCATCAGCTGAAACTCTCCTACAGACTGGATGTTTTGGTGGCGTCACCAACAATGACAAATGGAGGACAAGCGCACTGTACTCGCCAACTGTTTGATTCAACTTCAGTTTCTCATTGTTACAAACTACATAAACTATAAATTCATTTTGCTCTTGGAGAAAAGGGGGGGGAAAAAACCTGGATGCTACTAAGAACCAATCAGAAGTCCTTAAAAGTGGTTTGATTTTGATACATTTTCTTTTAGTTTCAAGAAAACTGAAATTGTGTTGTTCTGATTTTTAAAAATCCAAAAGAAACCAAAGAAGACGTATAAGCATTTGGTTCTGCACAAGTGTGTTTGGTCTCTACTTGCTACATAGACTGGGGGCTTTACATGTGCTGTTCACAACTGTGCGTTTAATATGCAGCAACTAAGTAAAACCATCCTCAACAGACAAAACAAAAATGAGGAGAAGACTTGGAAAAAGAAAGTTGTAATTTCATAGAGCTTCAGTTTTTCTTTCTTTCTCACCTTGATGTCAGTGTAGGAGACTTCCTGTGGGCGGTCTGGTCCCTGACCCGGTGTGGCCACGACTGTTGTCACCTTCCCGCTGTCTCCTAGGAAACAAGCAGGAAGAGGCATGTTAAAAATTGTAGGTATAGTGCGGTTAACTGTGCTGCAGACCACAGAACAGTTATAAGGAGGTTTTAAATGTCCTGTCATCCCTCTGGCTCATTTCTATGAGACTTAAAGAAATGAAAGACCTTTAGGATACAAACTAAACAGCACTCCTGACATTCAACTGACTGCCAACAGCCTTTACATCTGGGCTGTCTCTCCACTGGCCGGGTGATTATTTAGGTTAATGACAGCCTGTGAATGATTGTCAACTTTACAAAACCCTCCAAGGAAGAAGGAGCGAAAGACAGAGTTCATATTCAAGACGCTGTGACTAATTAAAGTGGGAATGGACCCAAAAATAGGCCAGCCACTTTCTTTGTCTTCATAAATTTTTTTTAAGTCATAACAGCCTAACATAAAAGGATTATTTTTGTAGCATCATCAGCCATATATTAGCCTCCAGTATAATGGGAAGACTGTAGCATTTCACTCAATTATTGTTTAACTGAAATGGAGGAAATATACTTTTCTGCCATTAACATTTTCACACGTGAGCCTCAGATTGAGGTTCAATTACCCAGACATCTAACCTACCCGAATGGTTCAATCATTAAGGTGGTGACTTTGGTTTGCACACATGATTTCATGTTTTTCCCATCACCTCGTTTCCTGTCAGCTAGATGTTCGCTCACTAAAGCCCGTTTTTTTCACTAGCACCTACTTCACTCGACTGTTTTTAGGTTTTTCCATTAGGTGGTAGTACAACCTGGTACCAGGTACTTTTTTAGTACCTACTCGAACGGATTTCCAAGTGAGCCGAGTCGAGCCGAAAATGTGCCATCAACAGACTGCACGCCACTGATTGGCCAGGGAGTGACGTCAGTCAATGAGTCATGAGGGCAACTTTCAGGAATAAAACCAGTCATTTGTGGAAACCTGGAAATGATGAAAATGGCTACGCACAAGTGCCCTCCATTTTTGTGTTTGTTTTGCATAAAAATGTCACAGGACCTTGCTATAATACCACCACCCACATTGAGGTAGTAATCAATTATAATGGAAAACAATCGAAACTCAGTAGAGTCACGTTGAGTAGGTGCTGGTGGAAAAGAGGCTATTTTTTGCATGTAAAAATAATCCTGAGAACAGAAATCCTGCATACGTGGCTGAAACCGTGACTCTCTCTCAGGTCAAAGCTGGTCGAGGTGTGAAAGCAAAAACTGAATCACAGACCGAAGGACGGTGACATTCTTCCGATGAGCCCCAGTCTCTTACAAAGAAAGAAATATCAGAATACTGCAAAAAGAAATTAAATGCATGGGTTGTTCTCTATCAGATAAGGCATGCCTTGGAGTTGAGAAAAGTGTAAAGCATCTCCAACATCGGCCCAATTTCCTTTCACATCTATTTTTTACCAACAAGGTTTCTAAGTGTCAAAATGTTTGATAAATTAGCATGTACACTTCAATCAATCATCATCAACACCACCACCACAAACAAACAGATAAAAGTAAAAAAAAAAAAATAAAAAAGGGGGGGGGGGGGGGGGATACAAACACACAAAACGTTTCCTCAACAGTCCAAGTAGAATCATAGTTTAGAAGTACTAATTCTCATAGGAAGATATGCCTCGTGCAGAAAAGTCACTGTCTTGTATATGAAAATTTGGGAATCATCTGTTGTTCCTGTCAACTAGTTCTGAAATTTCCAGTACAGACCAAAGTAGTTTTGGGTTTCCACCAAATGAAAATCACCAATACTGTGTTTTCAGTGGGGTTTACTAAACTCAAGATTAAAAATGTCATTTTTGTTTGGCAAATTGACGGGTCTTAGTTTTGAGTATATGTGGATCAATCATGCCTTTATGCAATACCCTTAAAGACTCATTTGAGCCTGGAAAAACCTCGAATAAACTGCATCAGCAGGTTTCCCAGACATGGATTAGGCCTAGGCCCAGTCTAAACGAAAAACTCAATGAAAACCTGTGTTGACGGTCTGCGATTAGGCTTAATCTATGTCTGAACCTTGATCCGATTCCCATTTCTCTGTGTGGCCATTGGTTAAACTTAATATGACAACCCTGCTTTAACTTTAAATTTAATTTTCCTGTGTTATCTGTGCAGTCTAAATAATGGGGCAACACTGTCATGTAGCTATGATGGTTCTGTGTCACTACCACTCTATGTCCACACACTTAATGCTCTGTTTACCAAACAAGACAATGCACTTATTGATATTGTTCTCGTTCACACAGAACTGCATACCCTAGTGTTCCTGCATGTCTGTGTCCACACAGCAAACTGTCCTGGTTATCCAAATGACACGATGGCAGTATCTGTTACAGCTGAAACCGTGAGGCCTGCAGCGTGACCGTGTCAGTGGGTTCCCTACCTCATTGACTGGGTTCAAGCTCTGAACCCTGATGAACACACTCACTTGTCCAGGTTAAAAGTAGGGCAACTGTCTTAGATGCTGCTCCCCCCCCTTCTGCTGCTGTTTATTTTTTATAGCATGAAAAATAATTTCCACGGGCTTGTAACTTGCTCGAGGCTGTTAATCTATCACGATAAAGATGAAGCCTTTTCTCCGTCTTCGTCAGAGTTCCTGATTTATCACCGCTTCATGGTTCAGTGTTTTCCTACCAGCGCTGCATTGTGTGTCACCGCTTGGCTTCCTGTCTTTCACCTGACATTCACAGACGGGAAACACGCGTCTCCAGGAGGAAATAATCCCTGCATGCATGCCATTATTCAAACTCTGTCACACCAACACCAATTCAGCTGCAGTTTTTTTTTTTTTTTTTAAAGGCTGATACATTGTAGCCAGATCAAAAAATGCGTGTTGCATCTACTCCTCCTAACCTCCAAGTCAAATTAATAATGACCTCAGCTGAACATTTATCTCCCACTGGGATATTTCTAATCAAAAAATGTTTCTTAACAGGAATTTGGTTGTATATTTATACGTTGTATTTTACTGCAAGTGGCTCATTGTTGTGGCAAGGAAAATGAACACTTGCATGCAAGTCCCGACAATAAACACTCTGATTTTATTGTAATTTCCCACCCATAATCGTTATATATGATAATAGACCTAGAACAAGATTTACTGCTGCAGAACTCTTGATTTTGAATGTTTCTCTGCAAATATTTTAAATACGACACATCTAAAAACCATGTGTTTGTTTAGACTTGCTCTGAAACAGAAGCACAACAGAGGATAAAAGGCTGGTGTTAAAATAATAAGGGCACACTGTACCCACCTTAAGTGTTCCTTTTCTAGTATTACTGACACAAATAGATTTAGTAATGTAGTTGGTAATGGTGCATCACAACAAGTTTCCCCTCATGTTACTTGCGGAAATAGAGTTGTGCTAGAAACCTACAAATATCTGCAGCCAGTGGAAAAGTAAGCTGGAATCAAAACATATTGTCAGCATTAACCACCGAGTGTTAAGCTTCTATTCAGTTCTCTCCTTTTTTTCCTGTCTGTCTGAAAACCCAACGTGAACCATTCATCTCCAGCTGCTTTTAAATGCCATCAATAAGCTTGCCCCTCGTTCCTTTTTGAAAATTTTTACACCACAGTTGAAACAGAACTTGAGTAAACAAGGATTCATATGCACACAGAAAACCATTCACTCACTGTGCATCGCTTTGAAACTGATGATGATCACTTGTGGAAATCACAAGGTCCATCTTGTCTAGTAAGCCTCTACCTTATTTACCACTAGGTCTTATGACAAATATGACATTTGACACTTTCACTGGTAGCCCCTTCAGTCATTTGCTGCAAGTTGAGAAAAGTTTATCTCAGGTCCCGCCCACTTTTGCGTTGCCAAATATGTACATTCTGTGATCTCTGGTCACTACAGTGCAGCAAATCACTTCTGGTGTGGACACAGTTTAATTGAATGGAAGATAATTTCACACCTTTTAAACTTTGAAAACAAAATGTAAATACATTGAAGTCCCATACAGAATAAAATGGGCACCATAAATAAGCGTACTTGGTCATTTATAAGCCAAATAATTTAGTCAGCTGAGGGTTACACTATGCAAGAAGTAGTCTGAATTGCCACACTTAAGCAGCAGGTTTCTGTGTTAATATCTTTACACACAAGAAACAAACTGCACTTAGATGAACTCCACACTTTAAAGCAAAGTAGTTCAAGAGAATTAAGTTTACCTTATTAATATGCAGTTTAATGCAGCAGCATCTTCCAAAAAATCTAACCAGGGCATCTGCTCTGTGGGGAGAACTGCTGGTGGAAGAAAGAGGCTTCTATTGTTTTAGAGTATAGCACTCATGTTATGTTTAACATGTCCATAAAAAAAACAAACAAACCAAAAAACAAACATGTCCACTTCCCGGTACACTGAGGTTACATCTGTGAGTAAACTGTAAGCTGATTTACATCAACTTTACATAAAATCAATGTAGCTGTTACCAACCTTGTGATACCCTCAAGCCTGAGGTGATCACATGATTGTATCAGAAACGCCTCTGCAGTGTTTCACAGAAGAGATAGTGACTCAACACACATTTCCTACTTTATCAAACTGACAGTCTGACACTGAGCTGTCCGTTTTCTAAAGCTTGTCCAGGTCACAGGTAGAGTGACCTAATCCTAACAAAATAAATATTTGTGTGGATCAGATTAAAAAAAAATGTTTTAAATGTGTGTTACTGGGAATTATGCACTCGTTTATTAACAACATTAGTATTTAACAATGTTTCAAAGGGTAGAAACACGCATGAATGCTGTTGAATAAGTTAACAGACTTATTCAACAGCAAGGCCTATTCTAAGCCAGGAAACACCTGCTACAGTTAAAAGACAGCCTGAAATACTGACATTGTTAACCTACACAAAAGCTTCACAGTTACAGGTGTGGCATCATTCGTGTGAAGGACAAACATCCAGGATTTAATTTAATTGCATTTTTCCCCAACTTGCTTGCTAAGAATAAGCAGTAAGCATAAATGAAAATAGATAACTCTTTCTCAGTTTTACCGATGGATAAACACATTTCAAAAATCACAACTTTTACTTGGAAGGCGAACGGTCTCTTGCCCCTGACTTGTGTCCTACATGTTCAACCTCCACTGTACAGGTATGATGCTCTGAATTTTATATATTGCATTGCAAAAGTCAAGCCCTCATATCATTCATCCAGCATTGACATCGGATTTCCATGAGCACGAAACTAGAAGTTAGATCCTCAACTGTATTTTGCATTATAAAACTTCAAACACTGCAAAGGAATTACACTTTATGCATGAAGCAGACCTGAGATAAATCCTGGTGCTGCTCACAGACCATACAAAAAAAACAAAACAAAACAGGAAAAGAGAACATCTTCCTGGATGCAGCGGTGACAGCAGCCGACAAGGTAATTATACAACGATGTGAAGAAATGTTCTGCTTCATGGAAGCAGGACCTGTTTCCTCTTTTGAATAGAAAAACTCTACAATACACATACACACACAAAAAAATTAAATTCACTGTCAAGCAGCCCATAATATTAGCATCAATTCTGATGCTGGTACTCTAATTTCCAAGAGAGAAATATTTTAGTGATTATATAAGTATTAATAACAGCGTATTTCAGCAAAAATGTAATCATAGAGGATTACTGTACACAGCATGTCTTTAGTCCTCCTCCTTCACTTCAAAGACATGTCAGGGCTTGTCAGCTCAGGAGGTACATTCACACAGGGCCTTAATGCAGAAAACTAAGGTTTTCAGGACATCTCCACACCAATTAAAACTATTTTGGCAGGTAACCAGGTGGGTAAGCAACCTGTTATTTAATCTAAGCTATAAGGAGGTGCATTTTTCTTCATTGTTTAATACACAGTGAGGTAAAAATGTCATCTTTAAGAGTTACCAACAACAAGTACCATATTTAGAGCAAAGGACTGAAATTAGACCAATACCGGTATTTTATAACATCAAGGAAATGCCTCAACATTACATGTTTTCCAGTCTTTATACAGACAGATCCATTGAAAAACAAGCCAACGCGTTAGAGATTTAGTTGTGGACTTTGACTCAGGCTACACACTAGCCCGGATAGATTTGAAAACAGCGTTTTCGTCTGAAAAACGCTCGGAGTCCACAGTAGCGTTTTCAGTCATTTTCACAGAGTTGTGCGTCCACATTGAAACGGCAGAAAACGCCTACGTTCCAGTACCGCGCATGCGTGAAGCGCAAGAAGATTCGGCCTGCCTCATTTCTGTCAGCCGTTTATTTACTTTCCGGCTCGTTGAAATGTCGCGGCAAAATGTCGAGGAAAAGCACAGAGTTTTTCAAATGGACTAACAATGAGGTGGAGATGTTGCTGCAAGTAACACAAAAGTACAAAGTTGCAAAAGCGAGTGAGAATTAAAGAATTTGAAGAAAAGCTATCTGGAGCATGTACAAACTGATATTAATGTTTAAAAGGGCTGTCAAAATTGAGAGCAAATAAAACAACTGCTGTATAATGCCCTCCGCTATCTTTGTTTAATTAGTCACATGAGTGCATCACATGACTAAAATGCGTCATCGTTTTCGAAAGTCTGCGTTTTCACTGTCCACACTGCGACGCAAACGCACCGTCTTCAAATGTATTCGTTTTCCAGAGCGTTTTCAAAACGCTGCGTTTTTCCTTGGGGAAAGCGCCATCCGGTGTGGATGGGAGGCCAAAATGGAGAGAAAACGATGTGTTTTCAAAACGCATTAGTGTGGACGGAGCCTCAGAGCTGAACTTTTCTCATGTGAGATTTATCTCCAGATCTGCCATTTATCTCCTTAAAAATGCCACAAAAGTGAAACCATTTCTTTATCTCTCCAAGTGACCAAGCTTTTAAAGCAGGCTTGAAAAATGCTCAGCTATCTAGTCTTTGAAAAAACAGCAGCCTGAGTGCTTATCTGGACAAGATGGATGGTACGCATTAAGGCCCTACACGGTCCTTTGCTGCACAAATCCAGGAGTTTTCCAGCAAAAAACAAAAAAAGTGTTGGCTTTCTACCTAAAGAAAGATCAGCAGGATTATGATTTCAAAGTTGTTGGTTTTTGTTTTTTTTTTTAAATTCTTGTTAGTGGTGTTTAATGTTTAATGTAGACTTTAGTAAGGCAACACAGATTCTGTGCCTTACATATACTGGAAGAAATTGTGATTATATTTGCAGTCATCACTGCCCCAAAGGTCCATTTTTAGCCAGAAAAAAGCCCTAATGTGTCTTATATGCTCTCAGAGTATACGCCATTATACCAGGTGGGGCAGCTTTTTACTTTTTATGCTTCAAATCACAGGAACAATCACTGAAATAGAAAATCTAAAACCGGCCTCTTCAGCCTGGCTTGTGATTAAGTATGATTTATAGACATAGCTTACCACTTTTTAAATTGGCTTTGCTGTATCTAGTTTTCAAAATGTAATTAATGTTAAATCCCTTTCAAATATTTATCGGGCGTTACCTTCCTGTGTTCCCTTCTCCTTTTGAAAAGGCATGTATGGTTTAAAATAAATAAAATAAGTTATTGTATTTTATTCTGTTTGGTTTTATAATTTACTCTCTACTTTTTATTTCATTTGTTTTATTTTTTTTTTTATAGGCTTGTCAGTCATCTGTGAAGCACTACAATTCAACTTTGCATTGACTAAGCTCCATGTCCAAGTTTAATTTTAATCCCCCAAATCACTTCATTCCCTCACGTGTCAACGTTGCTCCGGGTTCACTGTGGTCTGCTGGGAGTGAGGCTGGCTATACAATTAAGCATATCAGAGGTTTAGGTGTTTTTTTTTTATTTTTTATTATTATTTCTGATGAACAAAAATGGATTAAAGTATTTTTACCCAACTTACAAAAAGAACTTGTTTAAAAAAATAAAAATAACTAAATATCACAGTCCTGGTGATATATTCAGGAAAATCCTACTGACAGAAATTCTGCCTCCAGGTATAGCTTGCAGGTTGCTCAAACATGACAAAAAACACCTGATCAACCATTCAAAAGAGTATCTTTAAATTGCCAAAGGCAACATTTGATAGGACATCAGTCTGTGTTGTTCTGCTGCAGAGAAACTAGGGGTCACATGGCTTTGAACTGGAGATGACCTCCCTTTTGGGCTCTAATATCAAGAGACGCGGCAGTGGCTGCAAATGGATGATAAGGTTTGGATTAACACACACACATAGATCTCTGCTTACACCCGCTACTACAGTGATAAAAGGGCATACTATTATTTCTCCTCAGACTGAGGAAACCCACTCCTTGGGCTCTGCTGTTGGACGTGGATCACTTGCATCCTCCAGGCGTCGGCCACCTGCTGCTAAGCTTCTTTTTTTAACACTACCCCGCAGGTGACCTTGGTGAATATGCAACTTTTCCGCCCTGACGCTCCACCAGTGGATTCAGACTGTTAGCTAATGGCACTCTCAGCTACACCTACAAAAGACCCTTCAATTGAGCACTCAACTTGGGGTATTACAGTCTAGCTTGGTCACAAAGAACAACGGAGCTGATTTAACAGCTCAGCAGCCACAATGACCACAATAAAAAAAATCCAACCCACTTGCAGCTTTTAAACACATATTAGTTAGTTACTTCAAATCTTTAATGTGCTTTAGTTTTGCTCGATTAAAATGATGGCATGTGAAACAGTCTTGACACCAGACGGGGTGAAAAGAGCCATCGGCCGGACAGGGAACTAGTAATGTACAAAACAAGTGGCTAACGTTAGCAGGCTAGTAACCTTGCTAGCCAGTTCGCGGAGAAATAACGACTTTCCTCTGCGCTGTGACACATAACGACGGTGTGTAGTTTTTAGTTTGTAACTTGTAATATGACATATTGATTCAGCACATTCTGATAAGGAGTTAGTAGATAATTACAACTTACTGGCAAGCTTAAGGTTGGAGCATCCTGACGAGCTGCTACCGGAGGCCTGCGAGACCCCGGTCTTTCCTGTGCTGCTCCCCACGGCAGCGGCTGATCCGGCGGACGCAGCAGCGGCTCCTGGAACACCTGGCGGCTCAGCAAACGAGCTGGTCCTGGGCCGCCCGCTGCCGCTCATATCTCTGTGCAGGGGTCAGGGTTGTTGTTTCACCGTTTTTTCAGCTAAACCACTATTACTTATGAACAACCGGCAACGAACAATCACACCAAAGACACACCAAGAAACACCGCTCCCGTTGCCGCCGGCTGTCTGGGCTTATAGCTGTTGCTAGACACCTAGAAACAGACCGCACGCAATGACACCTGGGAGATGGAGTTAGAGCCAACCGCTACTTAGGTTTGCCGCTCTGAATTTTACAAATCAAAACAACTACAAATTTCAACTGGATTAACAGGAGGGATGTAGGCCAGAAAGAGCCGCAGCTACAGTTAAATTTAAATGTAAAACTATAACATTTGTAGAAAAGCAACAAAAAATTCAAGATACATCACAGAATTTAGCTTTTTTTCTCGGAAATAACTCACACCCTTTTACTTTAGTTCATATTACAGCCTGGACTCTTATATTAATTTTTCTCTTTGTAAAAATGTAATAAAAGTAACATAAATATTGGAAATACAAATAAAACTCAATGACCGATCACTGTGAGGTTCAACACTGCTGTGCCGTTTAAATCTTTAACAGCATATCCTTTAAATTAAATGTATTTTTTCCATTTTATTTCATGCCTTTGGTGTTATGTCTTGCTTGGGTAAACAAAAAAAAAAAAGAACTAATGAAGGCCAATGGATTTATTTAGGGTTCAGAAGTGGGCAGCCAGGTGTTATCTCCAGCTTC
This sequence comes from Diplotaxodon limnothrissa, assembly GCF_057381915.1. Taxonomy (NCBI): domain Eukaryota; kingdom Metazoa; phylum Chordata; class Actinopteri; order Cichliformes; family Cichlidae; genus Diplotaxodon; species Diplotaxodon limnothrissa. The sequence goes on along the minus strand of NC_140616.1, from coordinate 7,387,429 downwards.
CCACAGAGCATCTGTTTTACTGTACTGAAAGCTCTTTGACCAGGTCTCCTTAACTTAACCCAGCTTCTCGCCCAATATGACCTGAATCTCAAAGGCTGCTCTAATCCAATAAGCACTTTCAACACTGATATGCTCGATAAAGGCCAGCTGGAGAAGCACACACTGTATGTTCCAGGGATTTTGGGATTTTGCTGCCATTATGATTTTTGCAGAGATTCATCTCCCACCGACACAGATTCACAAATAAGACACACGACATTATAAAAGACTCAAGAAATGCAGGGACATGAAATAAATGCAAGTACATAAGAGGTTGTGTTAGAACTTTAATATTTTCAATATTTAGTCTTTTTTTGTTGTTTAGAAATATTGCACATGGTCAACATGCCTGCTTATGAGATAACACTCACATCGCTCATCCTAAAATTTCCTTCTCCAAAGTAAGGACAGTTTATTTTTAAGCACAATCATACAGTGTACACGCATACGTGTGTGTATGCACATACGTCTGTGTGGGTGTGTGCACGCGTGCATGTGATTGCACATGCATGCAGACAGACACTTTACAGCCCTAACCCCGAAGTAATGTGAATTGATAGTCTTCTTCTTACCTGTGTGTATTTATATATATATATATAGATATATCTACATATCTATATATATAGATATATATATATATTTCACATATATCCTGAATCAACTGGGTTTGATAACAGTCAAGATGGCAGACAAAATAGTCATGGTGACTATAAAAATACTGTCTCTAGAGTAGAATATAGAATGTAGATACAATGAAAAATATACTATTGATAATGTTGCTGTGTGGTGAAAGAACGAGAGGTTGGTCGTGATAACACGCTACCTGCATGTGCCAAAACATACACACAACACCCAAACACAGACCTAAATGCACATATATGGAAATACCGGTATATATATTTGTTTTTCACACATCCAACTGTATACAGAGAAATTATAGAGATACCCATAATAATAATAACTACCCCCACTCTTCACTCGAGAAGCAAAGAGCCAAAAAGTGCTATTTAAAAATTGTCTTTGACTTTTAGTAAGTTATACTTTCTATCGCTTCAACAAGAACAATAATTGCGTGATTCTTTTTTGTTTTCTTTTATACCATATTTATAGACAACAGCTCATCCCTCTCACTGTCTGACTGGGTTTAATATCTATGGCACAGAGCCTTGCCCCGAAAAAAAAAAAAAAAGAACCCACCCATTTAAAAAAAAAAAAAGTCCTATTGCACCATTTGATGGGAAAGGATAAAGTGTCGAGAAGAGAGGGACAAGGGGAGGGCTCCGGAGACTGCCCTCCAGTGCTGGTCTAGGATCCGCTTTCCCTGAACTAACCCTAACCAGAACCATCCTGAGCTACATAGCGCTTGACCCGGGACCAGTGCTTAAGGGCACTTTCAGACAACACTTGAGGGTCGGAGGGAGGAGAGCAGTAAAGGGGGGAGAAGGAGAGAGAGAGGGCTGAGGAGGAAAGCAGGGAAGGAGGAAAAGGGTGATTGATAACATAAGGAACAAGTTATTATTTTTTAACTACTAAAACAATCTCTAAAAACAATACTTTCCTGATTTAACTTGTGGCGGCCCCCAGACGGAGAGGGCCGCACAAATTGTGCAAACACCTGATTTCAACGTTTTACAAAACGACAAACGCCCCTGCTCCCCCGCTTCTGTGTCTGGTGAGAAATCGTAGAGGGAGGGGAGGGAGGGGAGAGACGGGGCACACGCTGATTTTTGTCCCCTTATTTGTCCAGAGTTTTGTTGTTATTATTTTTTTATGCTGGAGAAGAAACACAATAGAGCCACGAGAGAGAAAAACAGGCCACGTTAAAACTGGTTATTTCCACGATAATGAGAGAAAGCAACATCATATCCATGGGGGGAGGGAGGGGGGAGATTCAGAGAAGTTTGGTTCTCGTCATGTTGTCCGTATTCACCGCTATCACGTCTTCCCATCGTTGGAATATGAATCTTGCATCCAGTTTTTCCTTCTCCCGCCCTTTTTCTCCGTGCTCTGTTGGGAGCTGGTCGGTGTCAAGTTTAACGTTGATTCTTCAAAGCCTCACAACCTAAAAGTCTCTTTACATAATCTCTTTATGGTGCCTGTTCGCACAGGTTTTGGGGGTCATGACCCCCGGCAGACATACAGACATATAGATCATCAGCTCCCGCCAGTAAGGACTCGAGTCTTTCATAATGGCAATAAACTGAAGGTGCAAAGATTGGTCACACTACATCACGACTCCTGCCTTCTTGTTTTTATTTGTTTGTTTTGTTTTTCTTTCATGCTTTCAGTTTCTCTTCTCACTACAATCACTAAAAACTGTGCAGGCCGATGGCTTGGTCAGACCAAGGGGTGGGGTTGGTGGTGGTGTTTGACTGTGTTTGTGTACTCACGCTGTACGGACGCGTGTTTGTGTGTGTGTACTGTGTATGTGTGTGTGCTGTCTGTCTTGCAGCATCGAGGGGCTGTGAAATATCAGTGGAGGTCGTTGGGGTTGTGTTTTTATGTCCTGACCACTGTGCTGAGGAGTGGGAGGACGAGAAAGAGGTCAAGTCAATGGCATCTGAGGGCTGGCTGGCTGGCAACAGCAAACTGCATCTGCACAATAAGTGACAAAGTGCCTTTGTGTGTCGTGGTCCTTGGTAGCAACTCCTGGGGGCTGCCAACCAAGAGTAACAGTCTGATTGTTAAGCGTGTATGCGTGTTTCTGTGGGATCATGTGCATGCTGGAGATTACATATGCACCAGGGCTGGTGTGTGTGTCTGTACGCATGTGTGTGTTTGCCAGAGAGATAGAGTTTGTGTGTCAAACTACAAACTACTGTACAAATGTGCTGAGAGCAGACCCGGGCAAAAGGGTTAACTAAAGACATTCTGGATACTTGGAAAATAAACAGCGAAAACAATACAAGAAGCACTTGACTCATCGTGACTTGCATGTGATTTGACCATATTTGAGGCTTTTTGATTTTTTTTTTTAAAGGTCTGATTAGATGATCCAAGCGCGCCTTGAGTAGTTTGAATTATTTGTGACCACATTCCACATTTCTGCCCAGGTCTGATGGAGATTAGCGCCAGTAGATAGGACCTCACTGGTTAACGCACTCCTCTCTCTCCCTCTTTGTCTTTCCTCCATTCTTCTGCTCCGTCGCCCTCTCCAGCTTACGATCCTTCGCTTTTCGGCTCCTCGGGGCTCCGCCCTTTGTCTCCCTGCTGCTCCACCCCTGCATCCTCCCGGGTTGATTGATTAAAAGAGGAGCTGTGGGAAGAGGCGGGGCTGGCTTCGGCCAACGCTCCGGGCTCGAGGGCTCCTGGCGTGGCCGTCTGCATGATCTTTTGACGGACTTCGCGGATTTTCAGCTGCAGGCACACCTTGTTGGGAAACGTGTCTGAGTAGCGCGCCTGGAAGGCAGCTGTGGCCTGAGCTGGAGAGAGGAGAGTGAGAAGGAAATTATGTTTATGTCATTTGTGCACTTTGAAAGCCCCTCGATTCTCTTCGTCACAGACTGCTGCTTTTCTCACTCATCATTGTATCTTTTATAAAAAAGTGGGAAGGTCTACCTCCGCACCCTTGTTGTGACGTTTAAATAGCATACCAAAGTCCATTCACAGGACATTTTAACATTAGGTAGACCTCTGATAGACACATTAAAATGCTCTGCTGCCTGCGAATGGGACGAGCTAAGAAATAAGAAAATGTATGAAGCTACATTTTCTTATTTCATTACAGCGTTTTAAAGGATTATATTTATTTGGACTGTAATTTATCTGATTATTCTGAAGTCTGGTGTATTTCTTTGTATTAAGTGTCTGTACTGTGTTGTCTGTGTTTTTGTAAACATCTTTCTTGAAAAAATAGCGATGGAAACTCCCACTTAAATAAATAATTAAATAATAATTTGAAAAATGCAAATTCTTCTTTCCTTGCTTCAGTCTGACAGTGATTTTGCTTTTTAAGTTGTTGGTGGAAGCACACAGCTGTGACATATTTTCATCATTACTGCTTTTGTTATTAACAGGTTTGCACTACATAATGATTCTAGCTTTAGTTTGTTGCTTCTCCTGTGACGTCATGTCTTATCTACTGTTAGCTTACCTGAGGGGAAGAAGCCATGGTCATGAAACAGCTGCATGACGAGGGCCCGACGCTGATCCAGTGTTCTGCGCAGAGACGAGTACGAAACCCTGTCCAATTCTCCCGGGGGAACCTCGCCTTCTGGACCTGGTTTCACAGAAAGGTCCATCAGACCAGCGTCAGGCCATCTCGGCATCTCTCGATAGGTTGTAGGTGCCGTACACGTCATACCTGCTCTGTCGAAGGTAAATATGTCTCCCTCACACTTGGCGGCGCTCTTGGGGGTGTTGGGCTCTGAGCTGCAGCTGGACAGGCGACGAGTCTTTCTCCTCGGGGAGCTCGGGTCTTCCCCAGTCAGCTCAAGGTCTGGAGGGAGACGGACGCGTGAGGAATAATGAAAGGCAAGCAAAGGAAAAGAGGAAGAACAGAGACTTTGAATGTGGAGATTTTGTTCCACAGGATATCAGTTGTTCAGATCTAAAGTTTGGAGTCATCTCTGAATTTCTGACTCGTACCCGTGGAGTTGCGTCTCTTCTTGCGGTAGCTGGTCAGGATTGCTCTCGGTGAGGTGGCCAGACTCTGCAGAGTGGGCGAGGGAAGGACCTCCTCTGGGTTAAACTCTGGCAGCTCAGCAAAGCGTTCCTCAAAGTACGTCTCCGAGAGGAGCCTGCACACACAAACACAGTCCAGTTGTGCGGTGGTTCAAGTATCAAGGGACGACTTCTGAATGTATTCGCATTCCTTAAGGCCGAGTTCTGCCGTGACTTTCTCGCCTCTGCGGCTTCCATGCTACTTTCCTACCATCTAAATAAAGAACATCAAGAGTAAGCACTCTGCCCACTCACATTCAGTAAACAGAGTTTCCACCATAATCTTAGAAAGTTGGAGGTTTGGCCGTGCACTAAAAACAGACCTGGATGCCACTACGCTTTAAAACAAGTGCTCATTAATAAAGTCAACAAATTGAGTCCTGTCCAGGGTGCTGCTAGTTTCCCTTCAAGCTGCCAAAATTACATAAGATTCATTCCTGTTGTATGCGCTCTCTCAGCTTGAAAATATGTAAACTGTTAAAATGAAAGGAAGTCTTTTTATTTTTTTTATTTTTACCAAGACCAGAAAGCCAGAAAGAGCTGGCAGACTTGGCTTATTTTTCTCTGATTTGGCAACGATTCTATGAAACTTCAGTCTGACCACGGCGAGACCAGATCTGGACTTTAATAAAAGCTTTTCTTGCAGCCAGAGATGGAATCTGGCTTCATTAAAATGCATACTTACCTGTTTCACATCAGTTTATACAGTCCGAATCTGAGGTTGCTTAAACCAACAAACCCACACAGTTGTAGAAAATATAAGAAGCAACGCTAGAATCTCAGGAGTCCTCTGACATAAAGGTTTATCAGCCCACTTACTTGTCATGAGAGTCAGGCGTCTTTTTGAGTGGCGGGGGCCGAAACTTGGTCTTCTTTGAGGAAGAGGGAGGATCTCTTTCTACAGGTGGAGGAGGAGGGGGGTCCAAACCTGAGGGTAGTGGTGGAGGTGGGGAACGAGGTCCAGCCTGGGAAAAGAGTGAGAGGTTTTCATCTGTTAAAGGTTGCACTGTTTGTGTGGTTGTTTCTGAGGACATGAGGAGCTTTTTAAACTCTCCTGTGAACGCAGAATGATTTTGGCCAATAATTGTAATAATTGTAATAACTTAAGGTTTAAAGTTCAAAGAACTTTAAACGTAACTCGAATAAAAAAATAAAAAGGTTTGATGTGTGGATGCCTTGTGTGGGCAAGCAGAGGTCTCTGTTGGCTCACACCTCCACTGCAGGATGTCTGTGGTGGAGGACGGGGGGCAGGATGACAGAGGAGAGCTGCTGGAATTAGACTGCATGACGGACACTTGATGCAATTCAGAGACAAAAGCAGCTGCAACAGTTTTGATTCTCTCTCAGGCTCAAATGTCGAAACATTTTACTTCCTCTAAGTGAATGACTTACAGACACTCCCAATGCACACTGAAGGGCGAGCCAAAATCTCAAGGCGCATCTGTCTATATGTTGTTTGAAATATCACCAGTCCTCCTTTTAATTTTATAGTGGTAGATGAAGGCAGCATCTGGAGCTGGCATGACCTTTCAGGACGGGGAACTCGGTTCGTGGGAGAAAAGTGAAATGTAAAAAATGATCACTTTATCTCGACTACCATGATTTGATCTGTGGTTGTTCAAAAATCTCTTAATTGTATTTCAAAATTGTGATTTGTTGTGAAAACCTCCAAAATCACTTCACACAAGTTCTGAAAAAGAATCTGTATCGTTCACAGATATTTTTTGATTTGATTCTGATTCACTCGGAGAAACATATGGTAAACAGATAAAAACTTCAGATATAAAAAGTATTATTATAGTATGAGTGAAGGCCCCATGCGGCTTTGTTCACCTCTTTGCTGCTGTTGCCCGTGCTGAGCTCCTCTCTCTCCGTCTCTCTGCCTCGCTTCTTTTCACAGCTCTCTCGCTCGTCGTCCATCTCACTTTGTCTCTCTCTCTCATATCCATCCCTCAAATTTTCTTCTTTGATGCGCAAAGTGGTGTCCTCCTCTTTTTTCACTAAAACACAAAATAGATCATTTTTACCAAATTACTTATCCAGTTAAAAAACTTGCACATTGCTGTAATTTTCCTTTAGAAGTGGACGTCTGATGAAGCCCACACTACACTATAAGATAAGTACAAATAAATCCACCAGTGTTCTAAATCAGTGGACCGTTACCTGCGATGATGCTGCTTGTACAGGTGCCCATCGAGGAGCTGGTGACACAGCTCGACAACCCCTGAGTGTCACTCTGAGCATCCAGCTGGCTCTCGTGCTTCACCTCCACCTCTGTTCCCATGCCAGGGTGAGGGGTCGCCACCGCTGAACCCTGCAGCCCTACAGCGAGCGGAGAGGGAGGGTTCGCCACGTCCTGAGCTGGAGCCGCCCCTGCAGGCGGCACAGGCGTCACTGAGACCACACCAGTGGGCAGAGCAACGGGTGGTGCAGGGTAGATGGCAGTTAGTACCTGAAGAAGGAAACAGGAAACCAGGCATGTCAGCGGGTGAAATAGACTGAAGTGAACAACAACAGTGTTTGAAAAGACACTCCACCCGATGCTGCCAAAAACAGGTCTGACCCCTCCCTGCACCGGGTCCTTGCTGGTGTCCCGTGAACTCCTGGACAATGGCAACGATACTTTTGGGATCTGTATGTCCAGCTTGTTTTGATGCTTGATGGGGAAGATTTTGTGGACTGTGCCAGAACACGAGGTTTCCCAGAAGACCATCACATTGTAACCAGATGATCTAATTCACTTCACCTGTCAGTGGGCTTAGTGTTGAGGCTGATTACTGTGTGTTTGTTTTGTTTTGTGCTCGGATGACGTTTAACTATTTCATATTCCACTGGCGAGTGAGGAAAACTAGTCTGTAGTGTGTGTTTTAAAAAGAAAAACCAAAAGATAGCAGTGACTTTGACGGCAACACAAAGTGGTATAAGTAAGCTACAGCCTCGAGTTACAGAAGTACTTTTTTTTATTAGCATTTTAATAAAATAAATTAGTAATTACTTAAGTTGGGTTAATATAGTTATTTTTACTTTATTTCTGTGTTGCTTGACAGATGGCAGCAGGTTGGACAGTTTCTTTTTTTGGTTCACTGATCCCAGTGATGTTGTGATGTTTTGGGTGGGTTTATTCACCCGCTGAGCCTTTTGATCTTTGGAAATCCACATCTCATACTGGTTTGTGATGTTTCCAGTTAGAATAAGGCCTCTCTTTCTCTAAAATTAACAGCCACGTCCAAATATGGGATTAATGATTGTGGTGACTTAGACTTTGCCGAGAGAGATGGTGGGAATTCATCCAAAACAGGGGCTACAAAGCCTACAGTGTGCATCTTGTTCTCTGTGCACCACACTGAGTAATTATTGATTTTCCTCTCTAATATGAATTCTAATGCATTCAATGATGGCGACATGTTTGAGAATGCAGTCATGGATGTAGAGTACAAACAGGAGGGCGTTACCACCCTGAACTCCTTCAGCAGGTGAGACAGTCACTTTGAACTGTCTGGGGTCTGTTTTAGAAGAAGTCTGGTACTTAAACATGTACATGAAGACTGATTTTGTAATTGTTTTCACATCTTTATCATTACTTTCTCTCTCACACCTCTACACTGTAGTGATATTTGATACTGTGCAAATCTCTTTTTACCTGACGACCGGTGGTGCCCGCTGTCTGTCCCGGAGAGCTCTGTGATTGACAGCTTAGAGGCTGAGCTGGGGCGAGTAGCGGAGGCTGACCAACGACTGGCTGAACCAGGGTTTGTGGAGCTGGGGCGATGGCGGTGAAGCCCAGGGTTGCCAGAGAAGACTGGAGATATGCAGGACCAGGGGGTTGTGGACCCTGCTGGTGCGTTGCCGTGGTGACACCTGGACCTGACTGAACATACGTGATCCTGGACGAGAAAAAAGCCATATCAGTAGTGACCAGAAAAAATATATAAAATAATAATAAAATGATTAGTGTACGTAAAAGACGGTCGTAGCCACCGCCATCATGGTCCTAATTTGTCGGTTTTGTGTTTTCTAGTTCCTTCTGCGTTATCTGACTTTGACTTCGTGTTTGCCAGTGAGTAATCGGCCTATTTTACTCTGAAAGTTAGGTTAGTCGTGTGTTTTAATGCAATCTAGTCATGTGTTTTAATGCAATCTAACTTCCTGCCTTTGTTACTTTTCCCTCCTTTCCTGATTGTCTGACTTGCCTTTCTTAACTGCTTTCACCTTTGCTTTGCTACCCAGTCAGCCCTCTGTGTATATTTAACGTGTCTGTTTTTTGTCAGACTGTGTTCATGCCCTCTTATCCTGCCTTTCCCATGCTGTTTTCTAGCCCTGTTATTGTTTTACAAGACAAGCGAGTGGAGAGCTAAGTAACTGAATAGACAGTTGCATCCATGAACTGTATGGTTGCAATGCACAGACACATATCTGCTAACAGACTAACAGCATACTAGAATTTAACTCACCAAAGCTAACTCACACAGTCTGTTAGTATAATTAATTGCACAGCAAACCATGTGATGTGTTGCATAAATGCACTAAAATTCTCCAGAAGGCTCTAAAATTGGATCAGTTAGCTGCTTGCTGTATCATTAGTTGTATCGTTAGTTGTGTAGTTACATAACTTAAGACGCTAACAGTACTTAAAACGTAAGTCAAAATTCATCCCCTGTACAGTCTGTATGAAGAAAATATTTATTTGCAGCTGGATCAGATAACTATTGGGTTTGTTTTAATAAATATGGTTTAAATGTTGGGTGTAAATTTGTTTACTGTCTATAAAATACTCAGTCATGATTCCAGCTTTAAAGAAACTTTCAGAAACTTCTCCGTATGTAGCAGTTCTCTTTTGCAAAGTGTAAGGCTTTTTATAGTTGGTGTCATAGTTCACATGGCTGCAAGGGATAATGGAGAATTAAATCGTGCTCAAAGTGTTGACTTTCTTTATCTGCATTTGCAGCACATTAAGCGATGGCATGACCCAGCCAAAATCAATATCTGACAGCATCTTTTAAAGTTGTTGAACTCCAGTGTCTCTGAGTCCTTTCTGACCAGCTCACTCATTAGTCCAGTAAAGTTTAGTCAGGGCACGTTTTGCTTGTCTTTCAGGTGTTAGGCCTGTGTTACTGACCTGGTGGGTGGAGAGGTCAGGAGAACGGTCTGTGGGGGCGCAGCACCGGGAGTCATCACCGTTGCCATGGAAACAGGATAGGGGCTCCCAGGATGTACTGTTGCTGCACCACTAGGGTGGACGTTGGTCTGCACAACAGGCATGGAAGCGATCTGGATGATCTGGAGTGGGGGAATCAGAAAAACACCATTAATTCCTCACCAGGTTTCAGTTTTTTAGAGAACAGGTTTCATATTTTATCATCTCTCTGTCATGTATCCAGTATTTAAAAGCTATAAACATACAATGTATTTTCATGGTTGTGAGAAATCAAAAGAATTAAAGCCGGGTTTCTGAGCCTATAACAACATCTCAAGCAGACCTTTGAGCTCGAAAAACAAAGAAAGCAATGGCGTACATGTAATTCGCCCTCAGTTCAGGTCACGGTGTGAAAGCAAATTACTAAACTTTTCTGTTCTTGTGAGAAAGTTTAATTCCTTCCTAAGAATTAGAAACAAAGCCACAAATGTGACAGCCCCTCTCACTAATGTTAACGACCATCATCTAATTAAAAAGCTTATAGAGATCTGTCAAAAGACTTGATATCTTTATATGGTCATCACAGAGATAAAATAGCTTCTTTCAGATGGTGCATGAACTGACTCAGTATAAGATAAGAGTTGTCTTGTAAATAAAGTCCAAGAAAGAAACATGGAGATGGAAATCAGCATAATAGGTCCCCTGATTAACGATACAAATCGGGTGTCCTTGAGCACTGAAAGAGATATTATAAAAAGGAGACATGGCATTCAAATTATTCTGATTTGAAAAATACCCTAAGTCTGCAACACAAAGAGGGCTGAAGTAAGAGGTAGAAGTTTCACTTTCAGAGGAAAGAAAGCTTTTTAAAACCTCATTTTGTAGCAAATTTAGCACTCTGACATCAGATTTGACTGATGATTCTACACGTGGAGTTTTTATGATCTTTTAATTTAAATAACGCTCAACACAACTTCACAAATAAGAGTAAAAGGCTGCTTGTAATGTGTGAATCTAATTTTCTTACTCAAAAAGAAAATTTTGCTCCAAATCAGATGAGTAAAACACGCGTGGACGTCCTCGTGTCATCTGCTTTGTTGTCGCCTCACTCGGGTTTTAACGTCGCTGCTGCTCCGAGCCACCAGGCTGGCAGGTATTTATCTCTGACACCGTGTTCTTACCTTGTTTCCTGTCGCAGGGCCGTTCTGCACGGGAAGAGGCGGAGCCACCAGGGAAGGATGAGGAGGAGTAGACCCGGTTCTCACTGTTGCCATGGGAACCAACATCTTGCTCTGCAAGACTGGCGACTGGGTTTGGACTGATTAGTGAGAAGCAGGGAGAGAGAGAGAGAGAATTAAATCACTCAGCGTGAGGAACAGATGAATCGAGTCAAAAGAGGGGAGGTGAAGACATCAGAGGAGCGGCGGTGGGTGGAGACACGCTGAGACGGAGGGAACATTTCAGCTACAGATGCTAGTGAAATTCCTTGCTGATAACAAGGTGGAATGACGTCCTGTTGCTTCTTATGAACAGAGAGTGATTAGGACGTGGGCGGGCGGCGGGCACTCATAACTCATGTCAATCATGTATCTCCCGTTTATGTAAGCCAATCAAATCTACTGTAGTGAAGGGAAGAGCAGCAGAAAGAAAAATCAAAGAAAGACATTTTTACTTTTTTTTGCCATTTTTTTTCTCTCTCAGCCAATCGTTGCTCTCTGTCTCACCTCTAGTCCCGGGGCTGACTCTGATTCCCGCCCCCGAGTGCACGCCATTGGCCAGGGCGGCATTTGCGGGCAGGGAGAGGATTTGCTGGTGAGTGAGTTGAGGGGAGGAGGGGCTCTCGGTGGGCAGGATGTACTGCGCCTGTCCCGGGGTCGTGGGGCAGGCGGGAGGTGTGAGAGAAGAGGTGGTGGCAGCAGTGGGGTGGAGCTGGAGGACAGGTAGGGGGCTTTGGATGTGTAGGGAGAGGAGCTCCACTGCTTGAGCGGGTCCCAGACCTAGGCTAGTGAGCAGGCTGCTGCCTCCTACAGGGGTTACACTGACTGGACCAGGGGAGGAGGACGACAGGTACCCACCCCCTGCTGTGATCGGCAGCTGCTGAGCACCTCCACCCCCAATCAGGAGAGTGGCCTTCTTGTCCTGTGGCAGGGTGCTGAGGGTGATGGCTCCTTCCACCGGCTTGCTGGCGATGGGGATGGGCGTGCTGGCGATGGGGCGCACAACGTTAGTCACCATCGTGGGGGCCATGCGGACGCCGACCGGGGTCAAACTCTGCTGGGCCAGCGGTGGAGGAGGCTGGGCGATGAAGAGAGAGGAGACACCCTGCCCACCTCCTCCATTTCCTTCTCCTCCACCCGCTGCCGCTTGCTCTGTCTTTAGGGCTCCCTCGCTCTCATCCTCTCCTCCATCTGCGCCTCTCTTTCTCTTCTTCTCTGACCCGTCTTCAGGACCTCCTCCGTTACCGCCACCGTTCCCTTTAGCCGAGGAGGAGTCGGAGTGAATGATGGAGGGAGAGGAGGAGGGGAGAGAGGAGCGAGCCACAGGCTGGAAGCCATGCTGGAGGGAAGAGAGAAGCACAGAGATCAAAGGGGGAAAGTTAATATGTGAAGTTCTTCTCAACTTACAGTAACTTTGAAAAGTCTGTGGGTTTTTAATGCTCGATGGGAATAAAGAAATGCAGAAAAAGCCTTAAAATAAAGCACCAACAATATGATGCTAATTTAACGCTGATGACTCAGAATCACTTTCGATCAAACAGAAAGAGCTTTGTGCTAAATTTCAAACTTTACAGACTCCAAGAACAAGTCAAATAAGACAAACACATGTTGAATGAACATCTCTTTAAACCCTGCACGTACCTGTCCATCTGGTTCATCCTCATCGCTGTCTGTCACCCTCTCTTTACACTTGAGGTCGATGGAGCCTTCAGGACATGAATCTTCTGAGGGTGAAATATCACACAACCCCTTTTATTATTAGAATAATTATTCTTTATTCACCTACAAAACATTTTAGCCTTATCAATTTCATTGATCTCTTTCTTATTTACTCTCTTCAAAAAATATCGGCACAAGTGCACAAAACGCACACAGCACACTTCAAACCTTTCATGGGTTTAGATTTTGTTTGGATGTTTGCGAGTGGTGGACACATTGAGAAGTCTCATGTGTGAGAGCATCCAGCGCTTTAAGGCTTTTTCATGAATTTTTGGCTGAAATGTCTTTATTACAGTTCATAACAGTTAAAAATAGAACAGAGGCTCTGAGGATTTCTGATTTCTTTATTCCTGTTTTATTTCACATACACCTGCTGAATCCACACACGCAGGCACGATTCACTACTCTGCCCTCCTTTGGGTCTTTTGTTAATTGTGCTTATGTCCCGTATTCACCTCAGTGATGAATGAATTCTTTCTATTCTAAGTCAGGTCTTTTTTCCTTTTCCTTTCCTTTATGTTCCCTGTTTCGATTTAACTGATACTCTTTCTTCTATTTCAAAGTGTGTCATATTTCCTTGTCTTTGTCTCCTGTTTTGTCCATGTGTCAATCTCCTTCTTTCTTCTTATTTCCTGTTTTATTTTGGTGATGACGTTCTCTTTGCCTATTGTTCCTTTGTGATTGCTGCCCCGCCCTCATTAGTTTCATCTGTATTCAGTTGTGTCCACTCAGTCCTGTGTATATACCCACTGTATTCTTGTCTCTCCACTCTCAGCTTTCAGTTTTTCTCAGTATTATCCACACACTGTAAAAAAGATGGCGGTAACGTCACTTCAGAAGTGAAGCTTCAACCCTGCATTCTTTCTAATGACCAGCAGGGGGTGATGCCTCTGGTTCCAGTTATATAGACGTCCATGTGAAAACGGCCTTTGCTGTAAACCCTTTCATTCCCACACTCGTCACACCAAAACGGTGGGATTTCACCAACCAGTGGGTGACATCATGGTGGCTACATCCATTTTTTAATGCTATTTATGGTTTTTCCTTCTATGTGTCTGCTTTAGATTTCTGCTTTTATTGTGAAATACTGGACCTAACTGGACTCTTCTAAGTATTTATCAGCCATTTAAACCTTGCCTTTTGTTTATTAATCTTGCCTCAGTTTCCTGCATTTGCATGCTCTCTCCTGCAGATCCTTAATACCATGTGTTTGTGTGCGTGACAGGGATATTTACTTGTGTCACAAAAGATCTAGTAGCTGTGTGAGCTCACAGAGGAAGATTAATGATGAAGAAAGAGACCTGCCCTGTCAGAGGCATTGTTATACTTATGAGTCACGTCATTATTATTATTTTTTTAACAACAAAAGTCTTCAGCTTCCTACTGGGCGTAGTGAAACAATAGTAGTGAACAAATTTCCCACGTGTGGGACTAATAAAGGTTATCTTATCTTATCTTATCTTATCTTATCTTAACACACATGTTTATAATAGTGAAAAGGAAGTATCCTGTAGGTTGACTGGAAAATCTACACCTATGACTATGAATTGATTTCTTCTGTAGAGCAAATGAGACAAAGGTTGTTAAGGCTGCCTGCAGACTTTCACAGCTACACTGGGAATTATGTGCTGTTGTGGTCGTGATATTTTAAGACTAGCAATTAGCAGCTGAAGTGTTATGGCTGCATGACAGAGACACTTTTTTTTTTCAAGCATTAGGTATTTGCTGACAGAGTCACACTGAGTAAGAAAACAGAAGTTTACTGGCCATCATGGGAACTGAAACTATTACTCTCTGGTTATGAAACTGTAACCTCACTAAAATCACTCTGCAGATAATCTCACTCACCCATGACATCATCGTCTCCCTCTTCCTCACAGATGACCATGCGTTCCTCATCGCTAGTCACGTCCTCGCTGGCCCCACCCTGGTACAGCGACTGAGGCGGTGGACGGCCGCGAAACAAACTTGTGCCGTCCTCCTGAAAGTGGAGAAAGAAAGACGGCACATGAAGTGATTTCTCTAAAATATATCACCGACACTGAATGACACCAGCCAACATTTATGTCCAAAATATGGGAGATTTATTTTTTTTAGGACGACAAGAGTATTTTATAGTGATTGTGACACAGAGTGCCACTAAAGTTACTGAATGTTTAAATAAAGTTTGCCCTGAAAAATGTAAAATAAATCATTTTTAAGCTACGTCCTGCAGTATAACCAGTGATCTGGAACTACTCTGTGTTTTTGGTCCCTGCACATTCTTCTCATGACACAGAGATATCACTATTTGTCCTAATTTGGTTGCAACTAGTTGTGTAATTTAATATGAGTGGGGAGGGGTATCTTTGGTGGTTTTACAATATTTCATGTATGAGTAATTGATTTGTAAACCTCAAGTTGTGGCTGTTCAATTCAGTTTTATTTCTATAGCATTAATTCACAATAGCTGCCTTAAGGTGCTTTATACTGTAAGATAAATAAGCGGCACTCGATGACAGTAGGATGGAAGAAGTCCCTTCTGACAGGACGAGACCTGCAACATAATCAGGGTCAGGGAAGGGCAGCCATCTCCTGGGATGGTCGGGGGAGAGAAAAGTAAAAAAGGGAAAGCATAGAAGACAAATAAATACCACAGACTATGGGAGAGAGAAGACAAACATTACTGAGATGCAGTGAAAAGTGTGTAAAAAGGTCAGGGGGGAACAAAATGCTCAGTGCATCACGGGAAGTCCCCCAGCAGCTTGAGGCTATAGCAGCGTACCTAAGGGATGGTTCAGGAATGTGTGATCCAGCCCTAACTATATGCTTTATCAAAAAGGAAAGTTTGAAGCTGAATCTTAAAAGTAGAGCCGGTGTCTCTCTCCTGAATCCAAACTGCGAGCTGAGAGGCCTGATAGCTGAAGGCTCTGCCTACCATTCTACTTTTAGAAACTCGAGGAACCGCAATTAAGCCAGCAGTCTGAGAACAAAGTGCTCGGTTGGGATAATATCATACTATGAGGCTTCTCAATCTACAGCAAGACCTGATCATTTAGGACTTTGTATGTGAGAAAAAGGATTTTAAGTCAGTTCTGGATTCAACAGGGAGCTAAAGAAGAGAAGTCAGTACGGGAGAAATATGATCTCTCTTTCCAGTACTCTCGCTGCGGCAACTGAGCCTCGCTCAAGCTTTTCAAGGAGCTTTTAGAACAACCTAATGATAGTAAGAAATTACAACAGTCCAGTCTCAAAGTAACAAATGCAAGAGCTCATTTTTCACATCCGTCTGAGATAGGATGTTTCTAATTTTAGAGATTTTGCACAGATGAAAGAAAGCAGACCTAGACATTAGTTTAATGTGTGCACATATCCTGGTCTAGGTTCCTCTTTCCAACTTCACTGAAGTCAGCAACTCGCACACATTGCTCGAGGCATTATTATTTATTTTGCTGTGTTTTAAAGTCACCTTTCTGATGCATGTTGCTGTGAAACAGACACCTCTTAATGCATGTTGTGGGTTACAGATGGATTAAAATCTCATTAAAATTACATGTGGTGTGTGAATTCTGTATGTAGACAGCATTTCACAAACAATCTGGCAGACGAGGTAACCTTGGTAACAGATGCATGTGTTCCAGTTATTTACAATAAAGTCTGAGACTCGCACAAATTCCCAGGAGTTTCCCCGAGAGATGGAGGAAAACAGGATTGTCTTAAAATATGGGAGAAACCCGTGAAAAAAGTGTTAGTGTTGGAAGATGTGCTGTTTATAAACTCTAAAGAAATCAGACAGAAGTAATGCAGCTATTATTAAAGCATGCATACATTCTTTACGCCCGTGGCATCAGATGAACGCCTTCAGACAAAAGCGCTCGCATGTAGGCCTACTCCTCTGTGATTAGGAGCGAAGCAGCAAACACCAGTCTCATACCTTCAAAGGCACACAAAAAGTAGAAGACGAAACCTTTGAAGTTGGAGGCTGCTCTCCCCCAGAGCTTCCACTGGGTTTTCAGCAGCAACAACTCGAGCCCTCACACAAAGCATCGAGCGAGTCCATTTGAACTGCTTTTGAACAGCATTCGGCCAAAACGCTCTGCGGTCTGAGGGACACACGTCTGCGGTGTGCGTGCAGAGGCACACACAAACACTGCAACCGCTGAGTTCATGTGGGTTTCTTTAAGTTACTTCACTCTGTTGCTTCTTCATTTCACTCTGGGATGCATTTTTCTCTAAGAAACTTGTTAAATACACTCAACTTGACACATTAAATAGATTTACGTGGGTGTTTTTCTGAGAAATTACACTGTTTGGTAAGTAACCAGTTGGTGGTATCCAGTGATCTGAAACAGCTTTCTTCAGAGTCTTAAATCTCCTGAGTCTGTTTGCTGCCTGGCAGCTACAGATTAACAACCTCGCACCTTCTCCAGGTCTCTCTCCCACTCCCTCTGCTCCAGGGTGTGCACTGCACTCTGGGAAAAGGCTCGGGGACGGTGAGACGGCCCCCCAAACATCCCTCCTCGACGCTCCGATGCCCCCGGCCATCCCGAGCCTCCCCCCTTCCCTTCCAGCACCTGGGACTCTGAGTGGGCATCTGGGGAAGAGAGAAGAGCAGACTCAGAACAAAGATCAAATATCACATTGAATCATCAAGGAGCGGATCAATACAGCTTCAAATCAATACGTTTATACTCAGAAACGCTCCTTTATATTCTGACAGTCGAGGGGTTTAGTTATTGTTGTCCATACTGAACAAAAGCCTGACACTTGATACAAATGTGTGTAACGCTTTGTGCATTTTATAATAAAATACAAGCAAATCCCTTTATTACTGAAGACGAGGCTCCTCCATTATAGCAAATAATCTTAATCACAATGACTTTGTGATAATTTAATACTGATATTCAGCCTTCCCCTGGCTCATCTAGAGAAACATTGTGAGTTTTATTTCCTCTAGATGGAGCTTTTTAAACAACAGCTCTCTTTGACTCGTCTTTCCTGAAAACAGAGTGAGTTTGAGCTTTTAGGGAGGGGTAAAAGAGCACAGGTGTAACCTAAAGTGGTATGTTTATGTCACACCAAGACAAAAAAGGTGAGAGTAAGAGTGCTGATGGCCCCTGATCTGAACTTGCCAGCTGACTGGGGTCATTCTATAATCTGCTCATGCTGCTTTGCATTTTGATGTGGTGATTTTTTTTTTGTGGGTATGAAAATGTAAAATCACCTGAGTAAGAAATGGATTTGTACAGTTCACCAGTATTTTTTTGACTTGCTTGGAAAAATTGTTAAATTTCGTAATATTACTATATTACAGCTAGCAAACTCGATACGTTTTATACATATAAATTATGTGAAGATCTAAAAAAAACAATGCTTCATAGCAACAGTTGGTATTAAAATTCACTGCAGAACTTATGAAGGTTCGAAGCGATTCACAGATGGTTTTTTTCCCTTTAGCTTAAAAATGCAGATTAGAGGTGATCATCACACACCTATGCTCTCTGACATGCTCCTCTCCCGTGGCTCCTTTGGGGTACCCCGGCCCTCTGACAAAGACTTTCTGCGGTCCTTGTTACACCACTTCCAGTCTGGGTGGGCTCTGAAGTGGGCCTCTTTCACCTGAATGAGGAGAAAGATGAGGAGGAGGAGGAGGAGGAGGAGGAGGAGAAAAGGTCTTCAACTTTCTGTTGATGCAGTTTCAGTTTCTGAATACCAGCTGTGCAGATTTCACAGCTCGTGAAATTTCCCCCAGTTTTTTTTTATCTGATAATTACAGAGAAGCCACTTGAAACTGGATGTTTACAGCGGCTAATGTGTTAGACTTGTTAGCAGTAAACTCAATTCAAAACATTTAACCAATTCATTACAAGAAAAAGCACAGAAGTAATAAAATAGGAGGAAAGAAGAAGAATTTGAGGGTGTTTGTTTACCTGAAAGGCCAGATCATGGTACTGCTGCTTTTCATTGGGCCCTAAAGCGTACCACCACTCGCCCAGGATCTTGCTGACTGTGCGGTTGTCCTGGTTGGGATGTCGCTGGTGCACCAGGGCCCGGTGGCGTTTACTGAAGATCATGAAGGCATTCATGGGACGGCGGATGTGGTCCTTTTCCCTCTGGTTAAAGTTTGGCAGAGGACACGAGTGTTTATTGTAGTGACATTTAACAAGCAATCACCATCTGGTGTTCCACTTCTATTTTTTACATCTTGTCTGCTGGTTGACTGGGTGCACTCCGGACTGACCTTTCTGTCTCCGTCCTTAGGCAGTGCACTGAGGGACTGTGTGCGTCTCTTAATGGTTCCAGTGGAAGGCGATGGATCGTTGGCCAAACCCGGGGAAAACCTGCATCCACACAAAAAGAAAAGTGAAACTGAGACTCTGACTGAGACGGGAATTCAAGGGAGATTCCTCAGTCTGAGGCTTTATCCTCTGTCCAGACGTTTTACCACAGTTTCCCAAAAAATAATATCCATCCACGAATGACTGCATTGACAGGAAGCAGAGTGACACAGAAAATATTACAGGAGAAGAACTCAAAAGAAAGACCAGAGATTCCTTTGTGAGGACCACCTTCGACATTCCCATTTTTCCCTACAATAACTTTAGATAGAAGATGATCCTGGTATCATAAATGTAAAAGGGAGACCTTTCATGAACAGCCCCCTACCCCACAGGAACATTTAAAATGCAGTTCAGTTTTGCTATTTAAATTTCAACATAGCTTATGATACTGATCCTCAAAGTTGGCAAAAGTCATTCTAACAAAATGTGATTTTGGCTAGAAATTGTGACACTTGAAATATATTCGTCATTACAAAGCGAATATAGCAACACATTAGAGTCCTACTGGGATGAGTATCCATCATCAAGTGATGACACAAAAATGTAAAATGAATACAGACGTGAGAAGACTTACATCGCCAGGCATATGTGAGCCTGGCTTTAATGTTTATTTTCTGAGAGCGATAAGCCCCAGTCAGGGAGCGAATCTGTCTCCAGTCTAACTATAAAACAATCCCAGAGTATGGAAACTAAAACTAGGTCAGCACTGATATCACAAGTCTGTGTTTTAGGGTTTTCTGGAGTAACATTTACACCTTTTAAATATAAAAGCATACTAGTGTGGCTACATACTCCAAGTCAGGAAAGCAATGCAGCAGAAGGGTCTCTGATGCAGTAGTGCCTGCTTATTCAGATATCTCACTCCTCCACCTCATATGTTTTAAATTTGTTTCACAAATTTGCTGCAGGAAGGGAAGGTTCAGCTCACTGTGGCGTTTCATATGAAGTAACCACTTAACCAGTATGAAATGTCGTGCTGCAGAAACCACAAAAAATGTTTCCTTTTTAGTGGTTACCTGCAGTTTTCTATGCAATCATGAAATAATGGAGCAGTTCTTTCCATCTGTGTTGCTTTTTCCACTTCGTGTATCTTTCATCTGCTGTAAATTTAGTTGGCACGACGTTTCTCACCTCTTCGAGACTCGGTGGTAATTTCTAATTATCAAAACAAGGCTGGGTTTTTAAAAAAATCCCCTTTGCTACTCACAAAAAACCAAACAAAAGATATAAATTAATGAATAAATAATTAAGTCATAGAAATAAAGGTTTGTGGTGGAATGTGGTGGATGAGTCGTCTCAGACTGATGAAACAAACGGCTTCAAAGTCTTGTGGTTCAGCAGCAAACACTTTTGTATCCCTTGCCACAGGGCAGCAGGGTGATCAGACTGTGGCTGATATTGTCTTTTAGTAGCGTTTCAGCTCTGTGCAGACACCTCAAAGCGACCGTCGCTATCATTAAGCCTGCTAACTACTGAGAATGTATTCAGTGAGTTCCACTGAAACGGCTTTTTCTGCTACGAAACTGCATTTCCCCCCCGAGACACTGAACTGGTTCTGGGAAAAGGGAACCAAACATACATAAACATACATTAGTTTGACCTGCTGCTGTAAACAGCAGTTAAAATAAATGGTAAATGCAGTGATGTGCTTTACTTTTTTTAATATTATTTCAACATTACTGTTGTTTATATTAGGCTGCTTTGAGTCTCTAACATGCTGGGCTAAAACATGATTTTGGCTTTAGATTTGGTTACAGTTTTTAACAGTCATACATGGCAGATATGGGACCAAATCACTACCCACCTCTATGTACTCTGAGGGCCTGAAACTCAGAACATTTTCATAATATGAAGTTCAAATTTTGTAATTATTATATAACTCACATTAACTAAAATTATAAATAAATTAGCTGATTATGAGGGTATCAGGTGGGATCAGGTTTGTTTAACCTAACATGGAATAATCATCCATGAGTATAAGGTGATCGTGATTGCAGAAAACAGAGATTGTTGTTGTGAATACAATACTGGAAGTATTAACTATCACCAAAGGAAGAAACATCCAAAAATAAACTCTTTCACAAGCTAAAAAAATGGTTTGAATGCATTTTTTTTAAATTCCAAGTATTGGTGAATCAAAGTGTTTGCTTGCTGTTTTGAGCAGTGGTGTCAGAGGAAAACAAGCATCAGATAATAAAAAGAAAAAAGAAATCTGACAGAATGCACAAAAGCTTAACTAATCTGTGAATTTAGATAGTGGTTAGACTGAGTGTTGATTCTATCTAGTTTTTGTTTCTTTGTATTAGTATTTTAGTTGCTCACGAAAGTGAAAAAGACTGTATTGGATCAGCAGAAACTGCATGGGTATCGGTACAGGGATGAGAAAGTGTTAATAAGCCATATGCATTCATTGCTTGACACGATTTTTTATAGACCACCAAGAAAACAGAAATATTTTTAAAAATCTGTCAAAGCTTTGTGTAAAACTAAAAATTATATCGGTATTGATTAGAGGGAAAAAACAGAAAAAACTAACTGAGTTTCAGAAAAAAGTCAGACATTAATCAAGTGTGACATTTAACTTCTAAAACAAATTTTTCTTCTCATAAATGCGTGTAAATAACTGTAATTCGGCATGTGAATCAAAAAATAATCATGGACATTACTATATTTTGAGTTTTTCGTCAAGCAGTACATTTGAAAATGTACATTTTAGTATTAAAAATACAATTCTGATTAAAGAGATTGCACATACTGGTGGAACAACCACTACAGAAACATAAAAAATGATTTTGGTCATTACTAATACTGTTAATTTAGTGTAGCTAAGAAATAAACCTTTCATTGTGCGGTGGTCTAATGAATTTATTAAGAACTGTACAGGTGTTGATAAGAGTTCACTGTACTCAAGTACAGAAACCTAACTAAACTGTACAATATTAGATTATTTTTATCAACACAACAATAGAAAAACATGATTTTACAGCTGTTGCTGCAGCTGATGACAGTTTTTTGTTACGTATGAATGAGCAGTTTCATAATGACAAGTAAACGAAACGCTAACCTTATCTTCAAAAGACATGACTGGTCATTTTATGAGAAAAAACAAAAGACGGATTTAGTGTCGATTAATTGGAAAATTTAACTTTTAATTATGATATTAAACTTGACGTAGGGGGAAAGTAATGAAACTTACAGGAATGTAGAAATACTAAGAATTAAAATGTGAACATACCAGTTATCAGTATTAGAAAAGATTATCTGAGGGCGTCTGCAGAAGAATAATAGTTTAGTGTTGACTCTCAGACTTTTTCCTGAGAGCGACAGGAAACACAGGAAATCTTGTTGCTACACTTGGTGTCAGATAAAAGGAAATAATAATAAAAAACTCTGTTTAGAAGAAAAGCTTTTGTGAGCAGGCAGACAGAAAGTCTGTTAGACAGTGAACTCGGTGTCAAGCTGTGACTACATGAATATGGTGTTTTTTTTCTTCTCCTTTTCTTTTCTACTCAACATTTTTGGCAAATATGGCAAACACAAGAAAAAGAAAGAATAAATAAACAAAAGCAGATGAAGGCACAAGAGTAATATTTACAGTGTCCATGGAGATAATGATTAAGCTATGGGAAACAAGGAAATATAAAAAAAAACAACACAATAATGAGTCAGAGAGTTAGGATGGGGTAAAAAGATATTATCGGAATAACAAGCTTAAGAAATGTCTGCCAAGATATTACACAGAAAACCCCTCAAAACAGTCATTAACAAAGCCAAGTTTATAGCACATTTTAAACAACACAGCACCATCGTATGGAAAATAATAATTAAGACTTTTACTTTATTAACTGATTAGAATATCAGGGTTGAGCCTTTGGGGAAGGTTACATACATAAGCATGATTGATCCAAACAAAGAGACTTGTGTTCCTGTTACTTTTGAAGATCTGATGAAGAAAAACACATTTTAAGCTCTGATAACACAGTCATTTTGTGAAAGGTTGAAAACCTCTTTGATGGTGTTGCTGAATTATATTAAATGCCAAAGCCACCCAAAACAGGAATGTTATATATAACTGACACCATGGCATTATGAAATCTAAATGTAACGTATTTGGTTTAGTACTGTCTCTGTTTCTGATGCTGAAGAA
Organism: Diplotaxodon limnothrissa; assembly: GCF_057381915.1. Classification (NCBI taxonomy): domain Eukaryota; kingdom Metazoa; phylum Chordata; class Actinopteri; order Cichliformes; family Cichlidae; genus Diplotaxodon; species Diplotaxodon limnothrissa. The sequence goes on along the minus strand of NC_140616.1, from coordinate 7,364,191 downwards.
CATAAAGTTAGTTTTGACTCAGAGACATGGTACTCTGAGACTCTCAATCAGGCAGTTTGGAACAGTGGTTGTCCTCATAGAGCCGATCGATGGCTGATTCAGGAAACACGTGGGCTACTCATATTCATGACAGTAACTCGATATTATAGTGCAGGTGTAGGTATCTTCGCTGTATCTTCAGTGTTTGTGGCCCATAACGTGGATTAGTGCAGAATTATTCAGGTTTTCTGCTGAGACTTGGACTGAGCTGGTAATGAAGGAGTAACTATATGGACAACAAGTAATGTAAAAACATCTCTTAATGTTTGAATTCAGGTGTTTTCGTTGCCGCAGGTGTATAAAATCACAAACACAGAGCCATGAGGTCTGCCTTTACGAACATCTGTGAAAGTATGGGTTACACTGCAGAGTTTGAGCGTGGTGCTGTAATAAGATGCGTTGTGAGATTTCCTCTCTCCACTCTCAAATGAAGGTAGTATTACTGCAGGAACCACAGCAACTGAGCCACAAAGTGACAAACCACGCAGAGCTACAGAGCGCCGAGTGTTGAGGCGCAAAGGGTGTTAAAATTACCGCCGTTCTGCTGACTCAACAGTCTGCAGAGTTTCAAAACTCCTCTGGTATTAACATCAGCATGAAAACTGTGCACTGGGAGCTTCACAGCATGAAACCCATGTTGTGAAGGCTGAGCAGCTCCTATAGGTGACATGTATAAGTGTCCCGGTACTTTTGTCCATACAGTGTACAAAGTCTTCAAAATTAGATACTCGCTCTTAGCCCTCAAGTAGCCAAATATACAATTCATGACCCCAGACCAGTGTTGGGAAGGTTACTTTTAAAATGTATTCAACTACAGATTACAGATTACATGCCCCAAATGTATTTTGTAACGTATTCCGTTACATTACTCAATGAGAGTAATGTAATATATTATCATGTTTTTTACAGCTACATAAATGTACTATTGCTGTGTGAATTATTACTATTACTGAAGGTTACTAGCCCATGAGGCTATGCCTGTAACACAAAAATAATTATTTGAACAATAATTTTTAAAAATATTTCGTCACGTCATTATGCAGGCCGCAAGTAGAGGTGACATAGGCCGTGAGATTGAGACACAGGCATTAGAGCCTCTTAATGCGTGTTTTGTTTGGGGTTTCCACCGGCGTGGGATTACCAAAAATATAGAGGGCATAGCATAACATATGTACTCCGTTACTCCCCAACACTGCCCCAGACACATATGTAAATATGCTGATGTGGTAGTTTTGACTGTAAAAAAGTTTCCCGACATAAATTTATGTGAGGAAATATTTTCACCTCTACTCCAACTGTTCATTGTTTTTAATGACAATTGGTCCATTGGTGTGGGAAGGCCAACGGTAATATATATGTGCTTTTTGACATCACAGCTACTGATTTGATTGGAATTTCCCACGTCTGTGTGTTGAAGCAAACCTACGCTAACAGATTTAGCGTAGCAACATTTGCTGTTGCAGAAGATGTTTCTGCACACGTACAAACAAAAATCTTAAATATAAGCCTGCAACTAACGGTAAGGTAAGGAGGTCACAGTTACTAAAACTAAAATAGCTCGGCGACTTGAGGGTTAAATAATTTAAATAGTGTTTTTCTCATGGCATGGTCATGTTTAAACCACACGTTAAACATGGCACACAAGCTTCCGTCTGGGAGTTTGGCAGATTTCACGGAAACAACGTCGGGAGTTTTTTGACTTTTAAGCCAGTTTTTAATCAGATTTAATTACCGATTCTTTACATGCAGCAAAAGTTATGGTTCTCTCCCCACTCGCTCAGACAGGGCCTTAGTGTTTGCTAACAGGAACAACTGCCAAGTGGAGACACTTTCTTCTAGAAGGACTTTGGGTAAAGTCAGTACTGTTTATAGGCGTATGTGTGAATGTGCTTGTGTAGGGGGATGTTTCACTTTTGTGTGGCAGTGAACAAAAGCAGAAAAAGAAAGCAAGAGACTGGGAATGGACCGATAACAAGAGGCTGATAACGAATAACATAAAAACAGGGTAGTGGAGCTAATATACCGGCTCTTTTTAAATGTGCAGACTTTTTGTTTTTATTAATGCCGCTGTCCTCTCCATTGAGATGTAGGCAGATAACAGGTGTAAGCAGTGTAACGTTAAGATATTGCTGATCTATTTCTTTTGGCGACAGCAGCCTTTGTGAGCCTAGTGACCCTGAAACATTCATAACCACACTACCAGCCAGACAGCCGCGCAGCTCGTCTGAGTCACTCTGAAAGAGCAATAACCCCGCCAGATGTAAAGACACAGCCTGAGACTGAGAGGAATGAACAAGCACAGACTATACAACTCCTGCCAGACACACACACACACACACTTAAACACACACACACCGATGCAGCTGATAGAAAAGTTGTTTGTTTCTTTTGAATTCTGCTGGCAAAGGTGGATTTCAATACACCTGTTCCAAGTGTAGAGTCCTTGAGAGTTTTAAAGCTGGAGATTCAAACTATACCGACAAACTGCATCTAATATAATCCACAGTTACTACCCGCTTTCATGAGTCATACCGAGAGTCGCAGAAAGGAAACAAACACTATGTATGAAGTGTTTGCTCAAAATGAGTTGACACCATTTAAATGGAGCACGAAGGGACAGAAGGTCCCTGGTTAACAACACTCTGTTGTTTCAGCGAGACTCTGAAAAAAAAACACACAAAAACTTTAGAATAAAATATCCTCAGCAGCAAGTGAGGGGACCAGCAAGCAGCTACTGATAAACAGATTTCCAGACTGTTTGCTATTTCGCTCTAAGAAGTGACTGAGTTCATATGTGAGTAGCAGACAGATATAAAGACTGCACTTGCATGTAAATAAGACCTAAACCGCTTCGGCAGTCGACTGGCTTCTGATTGGTCAGGGGACCACGCTACCCTCTACACTTGAATTTAAATTCAATCTATTGTTTTTTGTGATTATTCCACTTCTTCTCCAACAGCACTCATAAATGTTGGCCTCTGTACTCAAAAAAGTAATATCTTACATATAATCTGCTATTTTTTTTAAAACTCTAACTGTATATTTTGGAGAAAAGCAAAAAGCAACTTGTTTTTTAAGCGTATCAGTTAGAATGACTTTTTCCCCCCTCCTCATTGCCAACACTTGGAAGAACGGCTTAACAAAAGCAATATTTACATACTCTGATAGCACAGAATATGGGCTGGGGTCATCATCGATAAGAGCTTAGACTTTAAAGACACAACGTTATCCTTGTGGTTCCTTATTTTGTGTGCATGGCCTGAGACGACTTATTGCATCATTACCAGTGAACCACATGAATCCTAGGCTACAGTCCCACACACAGGCTCAAGCCTCTATCCTAATGAGGTTACACACATGAGCTTTTTTTAGTGTTTAAGTATCAACACAGGGCAAACAGAACAAAGTGCACTTCGCAGGAAAATGTTGTGGCCATGCAGATTGTGCTGTAATGGAGGCTACAAGCCTCAGCTCTACTTTTGTTACGTGTTAAAAATCAGGCTTTGGCTGCTTGTTTGAGGTCAGCAGGCACATCATTATTAGTGTTTTTGTTCGCATGCCTTCTTTGCAGTTGTTTGCAAAGAGTCGGGCCATTTTTATTTGTATAGCTCAGTGGTTTTCTAGCTTTTCTTCAAAGAGAAATCAAGCTTTCATCTGCAGAGAAAAAGCCCTTTATGCTATCCAGAATGACATGAATGACAATTTTGATTTTATTGTCAGATGAAGACGCTTTTGCAATAAGCCCCACTAAAACTAAAACCCCACTCCTCATCATCTGACAGTTCCACACAATCCAGCACACGTTCTTGCCGTCTCTAGTTAACATCCTGTGCTCTTTTACAGTAGCCAAACTTTCTCTGAAAGGGGACCCTTGGTCTTCAAGTGCCTTTCTAACTCATTTGGCACAATGGCATTAGTGGTTACCTCCTCAAAAACAAATGACACACTCATGCTGAAAGCCGTTGACACCCCCAGTCCAGCTGAAGTCATAAACAGGAAACTTTTGGAGTAATTTCTCCTGATAGCTTTTGTTTCATCTTTAGGGGTTTTTATTTGTTTTCTCCACACAAGAAATCTTCCCCCTCACAAATGTTGTCCTCTCTACCAATCAGGACCTTTGATGTGTCATTCAGGGCACTGAATGTATGTAAATTCCATTTGTGCAGTTAAAATAATAAAGCTTGGTTGACTTAAAATCCCATGGCACTCCTGGACTCATGTACACTCACAACCACTTCTATAGTCTTGAATCATATATAAAGGTTCAAAGTGCTTCACAGGAATAAAAACTCTTTAAAACAATAAGAAAGAAAAAACAATTAAGAAATTCCAGGTCACTTTAACAGCAGTGGGTACTTCCTGGTCTTAATGCACTTTCAAATCATGCGCTTGTCCTTTGATGCCCACAGGAACTGAAGTCAGCTGACTGTAGTGCGTTTTATGGCTTTAATCCTCAATATCCAAGCAAATAAAACATATGAAAAGACCCTGTACGCGTCGAAACATCACTCGCCAGAAAGAAACTCTGCATAAAATGAAAAAACAAACAAACATTTTGTACTTACGGGTCATCTGTGTCACTCTCCATCTCGCTGTCCACCCCACCCCTGTCTGTAGGAGGATTGTCATTCGTTGGGGGTGGACATGATGGCGATCCTCTCTCCAGGTCTGGAGGACCTGACCGCCCGTCACTCACCAGAGCTACAGCACAGCGAGGCTCTGAAAATATTATCCAAAAAAAGCGATTTATGTGCCAGTTAGTGGAGAAGCTTTATGAAAGTAACAGTGGCGTATGTGTAAACACGGGGCTACTCTGCATGCAGCTTGCTGATGGCAGGTATTCTGGCCAACTGTCTGTGGGAGGTGTGACAAGCTCTGACTCAATCTATGTTATAATCTATTGCTGTAGTAACAAAAATACTTGTGTAAGATGGAGGCAAACATAAAGAAACTGTTCTCTGAAAAGTTAAAATCTAAATCTGTACATCAAATAAGTGCGTCCATTAAATCCACAGACTGAAAGATTTAGCCGAGTATTCCTTGTATTTATTCTGTTTTCAAGGTTTGACGGGTTTACAGAGACTGGCTTCAACTTCTGAATTCACCATTACTTATTTAGCTAACACTCTCTGCAGCATTTAGTCAGTCAGGCTGTGTGGTGAACAAATCTAACAAAATAAAATAAGACATAGCTTTTGGGTCTAAAAAGTGGATCCAGGAGTGGCAAAAACAGAAGTCTTATGATGCAGACGTTTATGAGAAAATTACATGATTTAAGGCCTCAGCAAATAATGTCCTCATGAGTTTATAGTCTCCAAAGCTAATTTTATTTTTTATTTAATACAGCATGATGTTCATTTTGTAACTTGGTGCAGTCTGATCATGGTGATCTGGGTCCAACGAAGTTATCTATTCCACTTTCACAGATACGAAACAGAGTGGGGTTTTCTTTCTCTGCTCACTCTCTTAATATTACTTTTGTTTTCTCGATGTTATTTCTCTAATTTTCTAGCAAAAGTATTTCTCAGTATCATCAAAAGAGTTGGCTGTTCACTTTCTTCAGCAAGGAAAATTTTGTTTTTAACCCTGCTGACTTCTAAGATAATAAAGCCACTTACTGTAAATAACCACCGACTGTCACCAAATGAGCAGTTCAGTGCCACTGGTATCACCAGTGTGTGAATGTGTGTGTGAATGGGTGAATGACTGAATGTAGTGTAAAGCGCTTTGGGGTCCTTAGGGACTAAGTAAAGCGCTATACAAATGCAGGCCATTTACCGTTTACCATTACTGTGAAGCCTCAAGCTCAGTATTTCTGCATCGTCATCTTGATGTTTTGAAACCACACATGATAAGTGATGGTGGATTTCACAGAGAAACTAAGAGGCGTTGCATGCTTACACAGCAACTCTTAGTAGGCCCACCCTAAAGCACACCATGCTTCATACTGCTTTCAAACTCTAATTTGCACAATAAACGTTGTGCTGCATTTCAGTAGAAGTAGAAACTAGTGATCAAAACTGCACTGTCTTCACTTATACAGTCTGTGTATATAACAGATACACTTTGCTAACCAAATTAGCTAGGCATTAGCTGATTAGCTCTATTCTCTCATCTAAATATAGTCATTTTCGGTTTCACAGAGCCGAGATGGCACTGGGCCAAACGTCAAACTCTAACCTTCAAACTGGTAATCCAAAAACTAATGAGTGATGTCTAGGTGGCTAAGTATTTATAAAAACACTAACATTGGCTGAAAATGCTGGTGTGTGCAGCAAATGCTGCTAAACACTCATGAGCAGGTCAGCTCATTGGGAAATTATCACCAGCTACTCTGATTTTCTGAGCAGATAAAACAAGCAATTTTAAGTTGTGACCTTCGAAGCAGGTCTTAAAGTGGACCCTTATTTTCTCTCATATGTGGTATGCACTGTTAAAGTGGTAGAGATCATATTAAACATGGACGAAGTCTCAAATAATGAGGTTAACATGTAAAATCCCTGTGGCTGAAAGGCTCAGGCTTCAGACAGCTCAAAATGCTGGGTGTGAGACAGTTTTTAGTACTTTTGGTTTCCTCCTGCTGTTCAAACCTCTATTTGTAAGGAGCAGCCAATCAGATGAAAGCTGGCTTGAAGAGGGAGGAGCTAAAGCTACTTGTTTATTTTGAACTGTGAATCATGCAAAGCTACTCCAGTAGCAGATATAAATAGAGAGGTGGTAAGCAGAACCTCTTTAAACAGCCTACAGCTCTTAAAAATATGACTTAAAGGGCCTAAAATAAAATCCCATTAAGATGTGTACAAAAGAGATTTCTGTTTCCAAATTAGCTTGTAGCTTACTGACAATCCCCACCTGCTCAAATCAGTCTTTGAATAGATTTCAGTACTTGACTCAATAAATAGTGTTATCAACAATGTTACGAGAATAATAATGGTGTGAACATCAACTGTGGTGATTTGCAATCCTGTCGCAACTGTTTTGGGAAACACTGACTTGGCTGTTGATTTGTACTTGATTGTTTTGGCAGGCGTTATTTGAGAACATATCCCTGCATGCCGTTTCCTGTTATGAATATTTTATTGTGGGAAAACTGTTTATAAAACTGTTTTTAGGGCACGAATCCATCTTCGGCACACCTCTCCTAGGTAAAACCTTACGAGGTTGTGTGTACAGAAAAGGAATATGGTCATTTGGTACCTTTGCTCTGATTGACAAGCTGTTGGCCATCAACGGGCTGGGCAGCTGCTCCCGATTGGCTGGGCTCCAGGAAAGGGACCAGCGAATGCCAAGGGAACACTGGCACCGACCGAGGCTCCACGTTGGTCCAAACTGTGGGAAGAGAAGGGAAAGAGGGAGAGAGAAAAAGTGAAATGTCATCATGTTTATCTGCCTCAGTATCACTGCCTGTAAACAGAAAGTATCACTCTGCCCGCTGGCAGCATGTGAAGTCTTGTGTGACTGTTGAAGCGATACTAAAAACCACACTTTGACAAAATGTGTCTGGAGACCATGAATGGAGTTGTGTACTCAGTCACCTAGTCAGCACCTGTCTCCAGCACACACACATGCAGATGAGCCCTCAGGATAATGAGAGTTGAGGGGTCATGTGGTGTGCGATGTGACGAGGGAACCTGTTATTTTATCCACACAGATTCCAGACTCCAGTCTACTCGCTGTCTAGACCCCTGCCGAACTTCAGACTCTCAGCTGAACTCTCTCTGTAGTGGGATCTATTTCAAGCTGACACAAACGACACCGTAAAACAAAATGCAATAAATTCAAAGAGTTTAGAGCAACTTCTCCTGCTGCCATCTTACAGGTCACAATGCATCATGGGTCCAAAATAAGGACCCAGCAGTATTTTTCCCCTAAATCATACTGTAAAATCACAGAGAAGTTGTTGTTTGACCATACGTGATATATATTCCTGCTGATATCAGGTTGAAAGAGGAGCTTGGCACGAGAGGCAGTTTGATGACTTTTCAAAACTAAAACTCGTTGCTCAGTCTTTCTTTTAACAGTAATTTTACAACACCTGTTTGCAAGGTTGCTTCAGTAACTTAAGTAAAATAAAAGGAGATGTTGAAAAGAAGTTACAATTAATATTTAAAAAAAGAAACAGAATGCCATAACGTTCATACGTACATACATTTACTGTAAATTTTATAGTCAAGCCTTCACTGGGTACATATTTTTCCTGGAGTAATTTCCTTTACTAGAGATTTTTTTCCCTAATACAAATATTTCACAATATGTTTGAACATACAAATAAAATAATTTAAAGAACTGCCCTAGTCCAATGAATTGCCCTAATAATTATGTATTTCCAATATTTCCCTGGAATGGCAACGACTGTGTTGAACCAGGATATTGTTAAAGACTAAAACATCTCAACAACATTGGACTAATATTCATTTTTTACTCAGTGTTCATAGCTCACAGAGGATGAGTCTGGATGCTGGTAAACACTGGTTTGCCACCACTCATTCTGAGATGGCTGAAATGGGTCTATGGGGATCCCAGTAGGCATGTTTAATTCACATAAAGTAAGTGATTCTTTGGCCTTACATGACATAAATTAATGCTTTCTTATGCTCCTTCTGAACATTTTATAGACCAAATTCTACAGTGTTTTACTGCTGAGCGAATGAAAAGCTCAAGCATAATTTGATTTCAGTATATTTATTACAATATCCTTCTGGGTTAAAGCATTTTTGGGGTGCACAAAAGATTCCTGCATGGAGAAAAACCCTGCACGGTTGTCTGTTAATGACTGATCCTGTAAAAGCAAAAACATTCCCATTCACCACAGCTGTTTTTTTGTGTTTCAGGCTACTTAGTGAACGTGAACATGCTGATATCCTTAACCAAGGTGGTAAACTCAGCAGAAACGAAACCTGCTAAACATAAACTTGATAAACACAAAGCTAGCATGTAAAAGAAGAGACTCACAAGGTTAATGGAAACTAAGCTACATAAACTTGTTAAACTGTTGAATTATACACCACTAACCTTTCTAGTTATATTAATTACAGAGGCATGGTATTTTAGACATCTTTACTGAGTTTATTTGATAAAGCGTTCAGCTTCAGTTCCTCCCAGCTCCCTGTTCCTCCCCTGCCTCCATTAGTCCAGATTCAAGTCCAGCCTGGTGGAAACGAACTGGTGGTGAACTCTTCGCTGCAGCACTGACATGTCCAGTTTCCATTTCCATTTATAATTATATAATTAAGTATTAAAATGGTCTAAATATAGCTAACCATTTGCCAGCTATTGCTCTTCTAAATGAAGATCTAGATACTGCTGAGCTAGACAAGTAAGAAAAAGAAGTGCATCTTGGATGTACTGTAGCTGCTGTTAGTTTCACTGTGTTTAAGAAATCCTTTAGATGCAGATTCTTGGATCACATGACTAGCATCACAGCACTGAGACTTCTGGACTCCGTACTTCTTTCTCCAAGTTTATACTACTGTTTGTAAAGGGAACTTCAGTTGAGGAAGTGAGGCTTATTCAAATTCTTTATACACCACAAGACGCTTTGCTAAGATGCCCGGGAAAGTCCTTAAATGCAAAACAATTCACACACGTTATTGTTGTTTTCCTCATTAGTCGGTTGAAGGTAAAATCCAGCTGCACTGCTCTTAAACCCACGAGATTGAAGGTCTCAATCGAGGACAAATCAGCTGATGCAGACATTTTAAGGAAGAGCAGAGACAACATTTGATAGCAACCATAGCAACCGTTCATTATATAAACACAAGACATAAACAAACAATCCCAAACAAAATTACACTGGATTTCTGTGTGTGGCAAATTACAGGCAGGTCTATGGCTATTTATGTGTACTGCTTGACTGAAACACATGACACACTTCATTTGTGATAAACCGATTCATACAGACTTCTGTCACAGCTATATGACACGTCACATGACTTCTGGGCAACTGGTTACACCTCATCCACAAGTTAAAAGAAGTCACACTGTTTTACATCACTGTTTTAAAATGTGTTAATATACACGCCCACCCCAGAAGGAATAGCTGTGCTTTGTGTTACAGCTAATGGGGATCCTAATAATCAAATAAGTCCTGATGCAGACATTTGTTACTGTAGAATATTCAGTGAAGACATTTCTTGAATTGGCTATAAGACCAAATTAAGAGAATTAAGACCCTTTCAAATAAAGTGTAACTAATGACAGTCTGCTAGTTTAAAAGAGCAGCTCAATAGGATACAGTTATAATGTCACGAATTATTGTAACAATAGAAAGAAGCGTGAATTTCAAACTGTCGACATGCAACACATTTGGCTGTTTCCAGCCACAGATGTGGTCAATTACAATAATTACTACTACGACCTGCTCATCTGTGTAGTACATGTGTGTAAAGGCTAAAATCTCTCAATTTAAACATATCGTACACACAAGGCACTTTACATTGCAAACATGGTATTGTAACAGACACACAAGCAACTATTTGGCAAAAGCGGGGAGAAGGACATTGTTTTAACAGGAAGAGACCTCCAACACAACCATGCTCAGGGAGTGGCAGTAACCTGCTGTGATCAGTTTGGGGTTGAAGGGAGAGAAAAAAGAGAGACACAAAGACAGACATGCAGCTGTGGTATATAAAACATGGTTAGTAAAAAGAGGGGAAGTCCCCAGCAGCATGAGCCTATAGCGGGATAACTAAGGCGAAGGCATACTTGGAGGTCTTAACCATTAGCTTTGTCAAAAAAGCAAAGTTTGAAGCTCACTGGTGAGAGCAGGGAGGGGGTTTCTTGTCTCTTGTGAATTACAAGCCATTAGCGAGATCTAACCCTCACTCATCACATCCAGTTTCAAAACACTAAGATGGCGACAGTGAAAATGCTCGGCGCAAGGCTTCATAACTGCCTTCACAAACCAGTGGGTGATGTCATGGTGATTATGTCCACGTTTTATACTCTCTGTGGTTGTGACATACCAGAATATGGCCAAATGCAACGGTGGGTAGTTTTATTTTTCGGTTTAGGTTATTTTAGCTATGAAAAACCTGGCTAGAGATACTTTGAACATTTTAAGGAAATGCTAACACCCGGAAGAGGTGAAGTGCACTGATCAACTACTGACAGTAGTGAGTTGTGAAACTATCACAGAGAAGCACTGCTCGGATATCTACATCAGATGTTTTTATTGGTTTACTTGGTTTAGTGACAAGCAAAAGGCTGAACTGATAAAGACTTGCACACGATTTAAAGTGGGGAAAACTATGCATCTGACCCATGACTGCACGTTACTACCACTAGACCTTTCCTAATAATCACTCCCGTGGGTGGAAAGTATAGCAATAAAACAGCTCCTGAGCTACTTCTGAGCTCTTATTCCTCCTTCTTCTCCGTCACTGAAGACTGCAGATGCACTCAAAGAGAGCAGTAATGAAACTTGTGATGCTAATGCAGCTGCACTTGAGCTGGGCTATATTTAGGAGAGATCTCAGCCGTGGGGCCTGCTCTGCCTTCTTCTGTGTTTGTTTCTGGGCCCGCGATGGCTCTAGGTGTTTTAAAAAATGTACGGCGGAGGAAACGTTATGCTACAGAGGCAGGTGGCTGTTAGCAGCAGTGCGAGGGATGTGATAGGGAGAGAGAGGGAGAGAGAAGGAGAGAGGGGGGAGAGAAAAGTGCACACCAGTAATCAGCTCAGGCCTGAACGCTTTACTGCACTAATTCTACCGGTGGAAACAGTGTATCCATGACAACACGCCAGCAATACGATTGCTCCTTTTTCTGCTGAGAGCAATGAAACACATTCATATCACGCTGGACCTGCCCTTAATGCCCTGTCTGAGGTTGTTGATTGTCTGGAACGAGTGTGCGTGCTTGCATGTTTGTTTGTGTGTGTGTGTCTGTGTGTGTATTGTGTGTAGGAGGTGTGAATGTCCTTGTTGCTCTCTGCACTCCCGCTCTCAGTCTTGCATGTCTAGACATGTCGATATTCTCGCCCTTTTTAAGTTTAAAGTGAAACACCCCTTATCACTCCCTTACACACACGCGTGCTCACACACATGCGTACACATATAAAAAGGGTGACACCCGCTGCACACTCGATAACTGTGACACTACACACACTGAGTCACAGATTACACACAGCGAGCAGCGGGTCTGAGTGGTTGCCAGAGCGACTGATGTATCAAAGCTTTCGATATTCATTCCTCAGAAGAAACTGTTTCACTTTAAAGTCATTTTTAACATTTGACTCAAGACAAGATATTATCATTTAATCACAAAGGAGGATATGAAATCCTAACATAAGGAACTCAAAGATCCTCGAGAAGCAAAGCTGATAGTTTTACCACTTGTGTTCATGGCTTTAAAGTGTAGACTGAACATAAAACATGGATAAAGACACAGTTGTACCCATCCATCATTTTCTTGACTCCACCTTTTGAATCCTGCATTTTTGCATCTGGGAAAATGGCATCTTGGTTCGGGAAGTTACCATATTTGGATGAGGGGAAACTCTGTTGAGCTGCATCCATAAACTATTACCTAGTAATAGTAATATACTAATTAAGCTGCACAATTTCACTCATCCAGACTGGAGCACAAACTAGACAAATAACTACACAGCAAAACCATATTATTTGTCAGACAACTGCATTAAAAATGCTATAAAGGCACCAATGCCCCAATCACAGCGGATCGGACCAGTTTTCAATGCGTCCAGTTAATGAGGAGAGCTGTCAATGTAAGCAGCCAAGCCTCTAAGCATACACGTAGTTAGGGTTGGATCAGGTGACCCTGAATCCTCCCTTAGTTATGCTGCATTAGATGTAGGCTGCTGGGGGATTCCCATGATGCATTGAGTATTTCTTCTTCAGTCACCTTTCTTACTCACGATGTGTTAACAGACCTCTCTGCACTGAATCACTTGTTATTAATATCTGGCTCTCTTCCACAGCATTTCTTTTGTCCTGTCATAGCAGATGGCCCCGCCCCTCCCTGAGCCTGGGTCAGCTGGAGGTTTCTTCCTGTTAAAAGGGAGTTTTTCCTTCCCACTGTTGCCAAAGTGCTTGCTCATAGGGGATCATATGATTGCTGGGTTTTTCTCGGCATATATTATTGTAGGGTCTACCTTATAATACTAAGCATCTTGAGGCGACTGTTGTTGTGATTTGGCGCTGTCTAAATAAAATTGAACTGAATTGAAATTGAACCTAACTTTCAGCCTCACCAGCATCCAAGAGAATGAGTTAAAAAACAATCACCCCCATACAGTTTATATATATGTGGTAACTATCAATAAAGACCAAAATAGTTTGCGGTGCCAGGGTGTAAACATGTTTATTTCTGATGTAGAGTTCAACATTTTAACATTTTATCTGTGGGGACTAACTTGCTTCTGTAGCCACTTTCAAGTGCCCACTAGAAGAACAAATTTTTTTTGGTGGCCCTCAGTAATATTTTACTGACCTGTGGGTGCACCAAATTCAAGGTTCATTTTATTTGCACACACGATAAAACCAGTACAATTAATGCAAAGGCTACAGATACCAAAAAGCCAAAAACACATAGCCTGATGGGGATGACATCACACGTGGATCAAATGCTAATTAATTGTTTAAAGAGGAAAGGAAATGTAAGCAAAGTTCACGATGAAGAGAAAGAACCACAGACAGTGGCTCTACTGCGCAATTTTTGCTGTTAATACACTTTTACTTTATGACAAAGACGTTCTTTATACATATATCAGAACTGCTGTTTACTTAGGAACAAAGACATGAATAAAAGCACCCAACATTACCAGCTAATGCACATATTTTTGACACTGCCCCTTGAACAAAGCTCTACGTAGCACTGACGGACTCCGAGTGTCGACACTCTGCACTTAAACAAGCATACAAAGAGAGTGGCCTCTCTGTTTGACATATAAATAAAACAAAACCTTCTCCACCATCAACAAGTCCAAGCTAAGATCGCATGCAATCCACCCTTGACATGTCAGAGACAGAGATGGAGACGGGCTTTAAGAAAACTCTGGCCAGGAGGAAATGGCCACAGGTAAGAGACGCTATGTTGATGTGTTGAACTTCTCCAATCATTTAAGCATATTAATACTAATCCCAATAAAACTAATGATTAAAAATAACATGTTCATGTGGTATACAGGCAATCTCTTACTCTCTCTGTCAGCAGGTTCTCATGAAGCTTTCTGTTATCTTCATGTTTAATAAATAAATGTCAGCTTTTAGCGTTATTTTGTCTGATGTGTGCATTTATCCTCTGTAGCCTTCATTCATATCATGGCTCCCTTCATTCAGTCGTTAAAACTTAAAGAACCCCTGCCTTAAACTAATCTGCAGCTATGTCTATGTTTATCCTCGTCTACGTGACTGCCTGTGCAAAATATTCTGCTTCTACATCATCTCACTATCAACCGTGAAACCAACCAACCTATAAATTGCCAATATCCTCCACTTTCAGTTTTCAGATTTACAAAGTGCTGCATCAAAATGACACAAAATGAGAAATCAGGCATTTTAAATGGAAACAATCTTCGTCATTCATATATTCAAAGTAACATTTCTGAGCTTGCCCAGGCTGTAATATCACAAAGTTGGCATGGAAACAAGCACAAAGTAGATGATGAACCCAAGCACCTACATTTCTCGCTAGCCAATTTTCTTACATCCCACCACCTGACTGGGTGAGAAGATTCATTTAAACTGGTCTCAGCTTCTGGTAGAAGAGTCACAGTCGAGTGAAATTAGAAAATGATATTAATTTTACTTTCTGTCTCATGTGTTATAAACAATTTCTGTTGGATCAGTGCTGGTGCTCTGGTTTCTTCCTAGCTGCCTAGTAGGTGTGTTGCAAAAACTACAACTTAGTTCAAACCAAGGTTATAATAGTGAACTAAACACAGTAATCTAAAAGTTGCTGTGAAAAAAAACCCTTTTACTTAACTGAAATAAAGATAGGAATTAGATTTTGAAAAAAAAAAGAAAGAAAACAAAGAAAACAAAACTACTGAAAATAAAATAAAATTCTCGGCAAATTTTCCCCAGTTTTATCGTTTTAGTCTTTGTCAGCACGGTTACATTTGCCAACACAACTAGAGTCCTCTCAGACCGGGATCACTGCATGACTGTAACCTATCACCCAGCTATTCTGGACTCTTTAAATCTGCCCCTAATTATAATAATCACCAAAACTGAAACTAGCAAAAATTAAATAAAACTAAATAGAAACAAAACATTTTTAAACAATGTAACTAATAAAAATATACAAAACTGTAAGCAACTCTGGTTATTACACAAGCAACAACAAAAAATAGAGAATCATTTTTTACCACAGTCCACATCACTTGATCATAATTAGCTCTTAAACAAAGAATAAACTCAGTCATTCTGATGTGTTTATATTTCCCTCACTGCATGAACATTACAGCTTTCGTCAGGCAACCAGCTCTGCTTTGGGTCAGGGAACAATGGATAATGCAAAATATTTTACTGAGGTTTTGGTCTTAGCTTCAGAATTGTTACGTCCCCATCTTTAGTGCACATGGATAACAACAGTTAGAATATTGCAATACTAATTTGTAGTAGTAGTGCAGTACTGTTTGCATTTATATTTGGTGCACCCTGGTGTGTCTGCATTGCTCTGCCATCAGGAGTGAAAGCGAGCCGTTCATGATGGGCTTGGAGCTAATAAATCTTTAACAACAGTTACTATTACTGAATCACAGGAAGGAGAAAAGGATTCAGAACAAACAGAGTCTACACATATTCTGTGTATATGTCTACACTGGCAAAAAACTAACATCTACAGCCTACTGAGCAAGATAGCTAAAACTAAAACCCTAAGAAAATAAAATGCATTCGCGCTGCATATTATTACTGAACAGACCTGTCACAGTTTGTGAGATCCATGTCGCTGTAACCTGTAGTTACATTTCTGTGGAGATCAAGCTACACTGTAGGCTGTAGCATAGATTTTAAACCACAGATTTAACATAGTACTATAAATCCAGCTTACAGAGTGCACATTAGTGTGCAGCTAAAATCACAAATAAGGTCCAGAGGAAGGGGAAAGTTGAGGCAGGCGATTTATGAACACAGGAAGAGCTGATTCATTTCAGTAATCACCAGCATAATCCACCAAGAGCACGCTTGATGAAGGTTCGAGTAATCTGCTAACAACTCAAGTGAAGCTTTCTACTTGGTACTTTCAACTGCGCCCTTACTTTAAAGACTAAATTTACTGCCAGTGGATAGCCAAGGCACACACTCAGACTTGATCAGCGATTACGCACTTATTCCAAATAAATTAGCTGTTTTCACACATGCAGTGCAGCCCTGAATTCTTCACGTCACCCAACAGAAATCCACGTGAGAATGCAAAAGTCTGACACATGCAGATCGGGCATTTGCCAGTCTTCAACCTGCCAGCTCCCCAATACAACATCTGTGCGATGTCAGATTGTGCTGATGTGAGAATAGAGCAGATAATTGTCCAGTGCATTCATTACTAAAGAGTGGGTGTCATGTGCACTCCCTCCTGCGTGCTCTCTGCAGGCAGCTCCTTCACCTAAACCACAAGGCGTAGTTCCAGTAATGCAAATGTGTTTGAAACAGACTATTCACTCCATGTGAGGAAGGACAAGGATGGAAAATATCCCTGATTCTCCTGAAATTTCAAAAACACTCATAGTGGCAACTACTGCAACCATTTCGAGCACTGAACACCTCATTGAGTATAAAATTACCCCTCCAAATATTGCTAACTTTTCACTGCACCTCTTTTGTAAATCCCAACAGTCATTGGGGGTTTTGCACTTTCTCTGTCATTAGCAAATCTGCCCTATAATGGATAATCTGTGAGGTACTGTTGACTCTTAAATGGAATATAATTAGTGACACAATCTGTCTCAATTGAGAACCGGAGTTATCCACGTCTTATTAGACTTTAGTAAGAGTGATTTATAACAGGCCTACAACCTTTAGAGAACCATGGAGTTCACTACTTCTGAACCCTGCTTGATATAGAAGCCTCATTAGAAAGCAGTTTTCTAAGCTATTCTGCTTTCTTATAAGTATCAGCTTACAGACCTCATTATGTTTACCAATTATGGACAAGCACTCAATCTCTCTTTCCTTTCTCCCTCATGCAAAACGGCATCTTCACACAACTACAGCACAGCTGGTATTTTAAAGGCTCTCCCGATGGTACAATTTAAGACAACATTGATAACCAAAAGGAAAATAAATATATCACCGCTGGAATGTCAGGGTGGGATTGTGGGTGTTGCATATGATTTAAACAATTCCTGCACATATAAAGTGGGACATTCTAACACACAGTTGCAGAGATATAATAATGTTGAGCAGAACCAGTAATGAATGCATGGCCATTAAGAGCGAGCTAAGCCATAAAATTACCAGCGCAGCCATGGAGGCAAGAGGAAAAGAAAGCCATAAAACACACGGACAGTAGAAATGATGAATGGCAATGATTTACTCTGTGAAGAACGACAACACAGACTGAGGTAAGAACAGAACAATGTAGTATCCTGTCCCCAAAGTGTATAAATTCCCCCTGTGGGAAGTAATTAAAGGAGGCATTCTTTTTTAAAATTCAAATTTAAAGCCCTGTACTGTACGATATCCTTAGTCTACAACAAAAACTGCATGTGTGACCCAAAATGAACTAAAGTTTGGGTCGAAAATGCTTCTGAATAAACACAAACAACCACTTCATCTGTATTTTATTCATCTGTGACTCTTCCACTTCTTTGCTAAGAGTATATTTCACATTAATGGAATTGCTTTTCCGTGTTGTAGCCTGTGTAATATTTTAAAAGTGAAATTCTAGCATTTCTAAGAAGATACCAGTCCTCTGCGAAGCCCAAAGCAGTGGAAAAATTCTTATAAACTTTCTGAAAACAGAAACAAAGAGAAAAAAACAAACAAACAAAAAGCCATCTGAAAGCAAGGGAACAATAGTAAAGTGTACATGAGTCATAGCCAAAGCATTGATGACACAGCTGTAATCCTAGAGAGATACTGAAAGTGAGAGGTACTGGGCCAGAGTGCATAAGACACAAGCTGCACATCTCTTCACACTTTAGGCTGTGTGGCTCAGCTGACTCTAAATCTGACAGAACAGAGGTTCAGACCACAAAGAAATGATCTCCCATTCCCCCTCCCCCTCGTTTCTTACCGGTCCCTGGGCGTCCCATGATGATTTGCTTGCGTGGAGCAGGGTGAGGCGACTCTGCTGGTAGTATGAGGGGCAGCAGGGCTGTTGGTGTGGGATGACAGGCTACCGGCTGTGGCAGCGCCCCACCACTGGCGTCTTGATGCCCTTCGGGTTTCCTCTCCCTCTCCCTGCCTCCGGAACCAGACGAGGAGAACACAGAGCTTGATGAAGAAGACATGGACCCAGGAGTGGAGGGGCTGGAGAGGGAAGCGTGGCCCCCTGTGGCTGGAGTCAAGGACTGGGGAAGAGACATCAAAAAAAATATTTATAGTATTTTAAGGAAACTCGGATTATTCAAAACATCCTGCAGCTGGTAACGCCATTTCCAGGTGCGAAATGGTTTCAAAACTGTTTAATCTCATTTTAATGGATTCCTTACCCCAACTCTGGGTGTCACAGCTCAAAATACAAAATGTACAAGGTTTAGGTGATAATGATGTGCAGTCCCATGCACAATTGTGAGATTCTTATTCATCACGAATATCATCAGAGGCACCTGATTGGTCCCAAATTTATTCTTTAGTTAGAACAACCTTTGGAACAAGCAGGCCCCAACAGAGACTTGACGTCAACGTCATGAAGTCAGTCTGGGAATGCACGCAAACCAGTCTACCAGTCATATCTTTAAAACAAACATCGACCTGCATAAATTGTTGCTGTTTTAAAGAGACAGTTCACCTCGAAATTACTTATTTTGTCTTTGGCCTATAGTTTCACTTGTCCATCTAGATCGCTTTGGTATGAGTTGTCAAGAAGTCACACGCCTTTTATTCAATATAATGACATTAAACGTTTGTGGTAACAAAGTAAATGGTAAATGGCCTGTATTTTTATAGCGCTTTTTACTAGTCCCTAAGGACCCCAAAGCGCTTTACACAACCAGTCATCCACCCATTCACACACACATTCACACACTGGTGATGGCAGCTACATTGTAGCCACAGCCACCCTCTCACTGACAGAGGCAAAATGGCAAAAATACATGTGAAAATCTCTTTCTGGAAATCATAAGCCATTAGGGATCCTCACTTACCAAAAAACTAACTAAAAACTAAATAAATAATAAATACATATGAACTAAACCTCCTGCAGTCTATTGGAGAGTGACTCTGGACTGTCACGGACAGGAAAAAGTAAAGGAAAACGATGGGCTGGAGAACATTGCAGCAAAATAGATTGTGGGACAATAAGTGTTTTGTCTCGATTGTCTTGTTTTTATTACTGCGAGAAACCAAAATTTTACTCTAAATTAAAATTCAATTAAGTCTACAGCCCTGTGACGCAGTTACTCAAAAAAAAAATCACAAACATTGATGTTTTCTTCCAACTGAAGCACACCGGCCAGTCAGAAGAAGTGCTCAGATGGCAAACATGGCAGCTTAGCAGAGTGGTCACCATTAATGCTTACGGTTGGATGTTTGCTTCCTTCTACACAGTGATGTGGTTCAAAATTTGGCAGAAAGTAAATGACAAGTCGCTACATTAAAGTGTTCAAGGTTTCAGGATTTTCTTGAGTAACTGTCATGGAAAGAGGTATTGTTGCTCACTTTTAAATGTATTTTGTTTGATCTTTTGTTTTCAGCAATTTGAAAACCACAAGGCAAGTAACATTTTATTAATTCAAGAGAAGGAAGGACTAGACTAAGCCCCACTGGGGCCAAACTGGTGTAAGAAATATGGAGTGAAAACAAGCTGAATGAATCATTATAAGTAAAACACTCAAACAAAGGTTTCTTATATTTATTTTACTAAAATACAGCTCGGATCCTTTTCATTGTAAACTGATAAAAACTGTGGGGTTTGGGATGTGAGCTCTTTTTAGCTTGACAATCACTCTTTGGAAGGAAAATGGTGGTCACACCAGTTGTATGTTATTTAAGAAAGCTTTCTCACTTTATTTCTGTTGCCCTAACACCTATAAATGTTCTATAATATGAGCTAATAAAGACATAATTAAAATATTAGAGATATAAAATACAAACCTATGACCCTATGCAGTACATAGTCATATATTACAAAAAAAGAATGACGTCCTTACCGAGCTGGATGTGACCAGGACGAGCGTGGATGTGGAATTGCGGAGGAGAACTGCCCCGTTGGTGGCTGCCCCGTTGATGGGGACGGGGGCCTGCAGGCCTGGGGGAGCTGTGTGCTGGCTGTGCTCCCTCGACCTGCTTCTCTCTCTCTTTCCCGACGGGCCATCGGAGAATTTGGCCAAGGGGACATCTGGGTTGCGTACAATGACTGGGGAGTCCCGGAGGGGCACGATGCGGCGTGGGGACGGCTCCTGGGGAAGTGGTGAAGGAGGAGTTGGAGAGACTAACATGGGTGGAGGCGTGGAGGCGGCAGAGGATGGTGGCCTGCTGGTGGCGCTACGAGGACGAGAGAAGGAAAGTGAGGAAGGTGTTGTGGGCTGACTCTGGGGGGAGAGCACTCTGAAGGCAGCAGGGCTATGGCCCATGGGTGGGTCTCCCACCACCCCAACACCCACCAGCTGCTGTTGTTCAGGTTTGGTCTGGTAGTCCTGGACAGCAGGTAGCGGTGGGGGTGGGTGGGAGTCGAACTTCCTCTTGCTGGGGCTCATCGGGACTGTAAAAGTCAGGTTGGTCTGAAAAGTGGGCACAATCCCTGACAGATGGCGCTCTCTCTCTGCGCCTGGCGTACCCATCTTAGTGCCGCTTAGCTGTCGGGGGCGGCGTGGGGTAAGTGAGGCAGTAGCATTGATGGGGCTGAAATTGGCAGGGCGGAAACCGAAGAGCGGAGAGGGTGATGGGGATGGCGTGGGTGAGAAGGGTGACTGGTTGGAGATGGGGGAGAATGAAGGCGTGCCAGAACGAGAGCCCCCGAGAGAGACGAGCATAGTTGCCGCCTCACATTCATCGAAGTCGAAGCGAGAAAGGTCCTGGGGGAGCAGCGAGGGAAGGACGAGGCGGGGGCGAGAGTCTCCTCCACGGCTGCTGGCCTCACTGCTCTCCCGTGATGTCTCATCCCAGTCAAACTCTGAACTGGCTCTCCCACCGCTGAGTCGGAGGTCAGATGGTGTTAGGGTCCCTGTGCTGCTGGCGCCGCCCCGATCCCGGCCCCCTCCACTGGCTTCCATCTCCTTGGTCCTCATGGAGAGGTGTCTGGAGCAGTACCCTCGCCGCTGGGACTCTTTGGAGCAGCCCTCCCGAGAGCACAGTCTCCTCCACTGCTTCCCGTTGAACTTCTTTCGGATACCTGTCGGCGTGCACACCACGTCTCCCTTCTTGTATTTTTGCTGGGCAGCTGTCAGCGGAGTCCGGGAACGTGACGAGGAGGAGGATGTCGAACCTGATCCGGATCCACCACCTGCTCCACTGCTGGCAGAACCTCCCCCTGATGTCTTATCCACTCTGGAGGAGGATGTAGTGGAAGAGGTGATGGGAGGGAGAGGATGGAGCTGAGGGGTGGTAATGACAGCTCCAGCTGCTGCGGCTGCTGCAGCTGCTGGGTCAAGGCCTAACAGGACAGGTGAAGGAGAGGGGTGGGGATTCAAGGTCATGTGAGCAGGGGGAATCCCGATGCCTCGCACCACAGACAAGTGGGGATGGGGGTTGAGGTAGCCAGACGGGGTCTTAGAAACAATGTGACGATGTTGGGGAACTGCCATAGGCTTGCCCCCAGATATAATCTGCCCCACTTGGACCATGTTGATGCCGGACACTTCCATGTCTTCTTCAGGGGTGAGGGGCATATATGGGTGATGCTGCTGCTGCTGCTTGACACTGTTTTCCCTTTCTCGCTCTCTTTCCCTCTCTCTTCCATGGTTTCTCTGTGACTCCCACTCCAAGTCCTTCTCGATTTCCCTCTCTCGCCCAGGAGCCAGGCTGAGGACTGAAGTCGGAGTAACGGGCGAGGTGATGCTGTGGCCCGATGTGGAGGAAACGGGAACCATTCCTGGGTAGGGCATTCCTCTCCCTAACATTGATCCCATGCTCGGGGTCATTTGTCGACTCAAACGTCTCACCTCCACATCCATCTCTTCCCTTTCCTCCCGATCTCTCTCCTTGTCTCTTACCCCCTCTTCTACTTCATGTCCACCAGCAGAAGGCAAATCCAAGTCCCAGGGTGGCACCAGAAGCCGGAGTGTTTGTCTGGAGACCCATACTGCCTGGGTAGCACCCCTGTTGTTTTCTTCATCATCTAGAGAGTGACGCCTTTCTTCAGACAGCAGGACACGGTAGCGGTTAGCCACCGCAGGGTGTGGGTCTACCTGTGTCACCACACCTTCTCGGTACCATTGCCATTGGCTCTCGTTGCCCTCGTCGTTCCCAAATGGTACACAGACACGGGTGCCTATAGGTACTGGATGCACACCAGGAGGTGGGGCATCTAGGATAATGTCCACCACCCCTGGGGGGCTCTCATGTCGGTAAGGATAGCGGCATAACGTCTTCTCCCCGTTCAGCTGAACCTCCAGGCTTCCATATTCACCACTGACGTTACGGACCACGCCAGCCCGGAATACCAAGTCGTGCCTCCTGTCACATCCTCCCTCCTCATCACTTCTTCTCCTGAGCTGGCGGGCGAGGATCCGCTGATTCTTCAGGCCTTTGGCCAGAGCATCGGACAGTGCGTCAGGGAGACTAGACGTTCTGTGTGTCGACATCTGAGGGGGTGTGTCACCAACTACCTCCAGGTCAGCCGAGTGCTCGCTGGCTGTGTCTGTTGAGGAGCAGCGGGGCAGCGGGCTTGGGGACACCTGCTCTGCATCTGTCACTCCTTCACCTCCTCTGGGTTTTTCCCCTCCAAGCGACAGGGTTGGCGGTCCCGGGGAGTCCTGAGACCCCTCCCTGCTGGTGGTACGACTGTGGAAGTCATCCATCAAGCTCCTACTCTGACTGTTTCCGTCAGAATGCGAGACGCTGATGTCGATTCCTGGACCCGCTGACTCCTGGCTCAGAGAAAAAGGAGGGGGCGTGCTGGATGCAGGGTTGCTATAGTTACCAGCAGTATTAGATGAGCAGTGTTCGGAGGTGTACTTCTTTTTGGGGACGCGGGCCTTGAAGGTGGCTGTTTTCCGGCTGGAGGCGGGGTTTGGACTGTTGTTGGCGCTTGGTGTGCTACTGTTACTACAACTGCTGCCGCTGCTGTCACAGTGGCTGCTGCCACCACCGCTGCTGGCAGCAGACCTCCCCTCCCCATCTGAAGAGTCCCGCGCTCTGGATGCGTCCGCCTGTGGAGACTCTGAATGTGAGTTAGAAGATAACGAGGAGGAGGGAGTTCGGTTTTGCGGAGATCTGCTTCTGTCTCTGTTCTCATCTGAGTCTCTCTTCTCTCCTCCTTCCAAGGTATCCCCCGCTCCTCGCCGCTTTCCTCCTTTAGCCCGGGTGGAGGGAGGGGAGCGCTTTTTTATTGGCTTCATCTTTTCATCTAGTTCCTTTTTCTCAAAACAACTCTTTTATTTATTTATCCCAGAGATTCTCCTTGACGTTCCTCTCTTGCGCTGCAGCGTTATTTCCTCCTCCTTTCCTTTCACTCTATTTTCTTTCTCTGCCAGGCCCTCTCACTCTCATCCTGTCTCGTGTTCGTTGCGCGACTTCGGCACTTGCCCACCTTATTCCAGAGACTCTGAAAAGAGGAGAAGAACAGGTGAGTGTGGGTTTCCTGTGCAGCAAAGACACTCAGACAGAAACACAACTCAAAGTAATTTCTGAAAACATTCTAAAAACGGCAAATAGTCAAAAACAAAAACACAGCAACGATATTAAAAAAAAAAATTGTAACAAACAGTTAAATTATAATTCAAAGAAATGTATTCCCCGCTAAATGATGCACCATCGTATTAGAGTAGTAATGAACATGACTCATCTACAAATTCATTACACATTAATTCATTACATAACAGTTTCTACTCACATTACACAAGACCTACAGCCATACCAGGTACATATTGAAAACAGGAGGCCATATTGTAGGATAAACACAATGTAGGCTTACAGCGCAGCATGGAAATAGTGAGGAGCATTCTGCAATTTGCCCAGACAAGCCTTTCTGCATGCAATCCTCTCTCACACACTCACGCACACACTACTTCTTGGCCCGGGCAGTAGAGGCGGGGGAATTCCTTCTTTGCTCACATACTGAAACCCTCCCTTTCTCTCTCTCTCTCTCTCTCTCTCTCTCTCTCTCTCTCGCTCTCTCTCTCTTTCTCAGTGGCGACCTTTATCTATGTATTTCAAAGCAGAGCAATCCGCCCCTACAACTAACTCCATTTCCTGTGGAAGACCATTACCTAACTTCCCGTTACTTTATTCCTCCCTCTCTCTTTGCTATGCTTTCTTTCTTATCCTCCTTGCCTGCATTCGCTCTTTCCACAATATCGATTTTTGTTTGTTTGGGTTTTTTTTACCTCTCATCTCCCCCGTTTTCCTTCCTCTCCTTCCACTTAGTCTCTATACTCGTTTTTGTGCCGCAGTCATCCAGAAACACAGAGTTGTTCACAATAATTGCTATTCCACACCAGAGTCATTCAGCAGCGCTCTTAGCCGTGCCAGAGTCATTCAGATTATCTCTTATTCTGCACCAGCCTCATCCACAGCTCAGACTCACGTTTAGAAAGTAAAACAGATTGATTTAGCTGTGATCACTTAGCTGGTTTGTTTGCTGTGTGGCTGGTGTGCGCTGGACTAGCCTCAGGCTGTAGCTGCTGTGGTCTCTAGCTTATCTCTTTGGGAAGTGAAGTCTTCATAGATACAGAAACATGTATATAAGAGGGAGTGTCAACACAGCCCTTATATACTCTGTCATGTAATTCCTCACTCCAGCTGTGATGGTCACTGTCAAAATGTTCTGTTATGATGTCTATCAACCAACCACTAGGCATGTCTACTTGTCAGTGACAGTTTGGCTGTTAACTTACATGTCTGCCTGCCTGTCCCTGTTTCTACATTCGTCCTCCCACTAGTCTCGGTCTCTCTGTCTGCTCGTCTCTGTTCCCTTTTGCTGCCTTCCTGTTTGTCTGTGAAGGCTTGCATTCATTCAGGTCCTTTTAATATCTGACACATCATATCGGCTGGAGAGAAATCCATTTTCAGAGATGAGTGCCGCCTGTCTCAAGGCCACACGCACATATACACACACATCACACAAAGCAAACATCTATGTGCTGATAGCTGATAGTGCACACGGAGAGGTTGAGAGCTCATAGCCATCACTGGCCTCTACGTAAATCCCTATTTAGGACAGACAACTGTACAGCAGACACCATAAAATAATTTGGCAGCTGGCCTTACTTGGTCACGATAGAGGTATGCTACATGTGTTTACTCAGTAGTGCACTGTGTACAACAGCTGGTGTCAGAGTCATGGGCCGTACGATAAGAGCTTAAAGGCAAACTGACACAACACACAGTAACCTCAGTGAAATATGGTGCAAGGGAGTCCATATGGGAGGTAAAGTAGGTCTGTGGCTTTAATGTTTCACATTCATGTAATCATCAGACGCACATAAAGAGCGGGGTAACAAGTTCAGTCGTAATTTACTTGCAGAATAGCATTTGAGCTGTTGTGAATACCCACTGTAGGCCCCATGGAGCTGATATAAGTCATACGAGAGAAAGAGAAAAACATGACTGACGGATCATTTAGTCTGAATAGGCGTCTGTTCAAGTGTAAGCCACTTTTCTACCATAACTGTGCCAAAATCATTATGAAATCACGCATGAACTGAATCATAGGGTGATTTTTACTTTACTTTAATCGATATAAAACATTCCCAGTCTTATCAGAAATTACCCCAAACAAGGTTGTCCTAGCTTGGAAAGAGTCTTGAGGAGGGGTGTATGCATACCAGTGCATGTAAAAGCACCATGGGTCCAAGTATAGGAAAGGAAATTAATCTGTGTTACACTGAACCATTTTTCATTTTTTTTTCTAGGCATTTTATACACTGAAATAGATATCCTGCAAGTAGTTAAAATATATTTTAATGAAACTAGAAGTGCATGGAGGTTATGAGAGAGTTTGAAAATGCAGGTGTTTACAATACAATCATGGTTATCATGACTTGTCTAGTACATATATTCCTTGTGCACACAAAACGTTATGTCCTCAATAACATTTATGCCAACACTGCCATAAACCTCACTACAATATGTGGCAAGGATCTCTAATGTCAAGCTGTGACCTTTTAGAGATGTCTTCAATGTGTAATATCCTTTAGTTTTCTTATATGCAGAGCCTATGATTAAAGTTCATATCAGGATCACTACAAAACTACAATAACAACAGGGCAGGTCATATGTATAAGCATAATATGATAGAAGACACCTGCAGCTTTGGATTATACTGGTTAAAAAAGAACTACACATTATTGATATTTAATTTTCAAAATCATGGTTTTTGTGACCCTTCTAGGACATATATTCCCCATACATACAAAACTGTATGCCCTACAGGATGTTTATGGTCACACTTAGTGTTTACTATTAGAAGCTGCGAGAGATTATAGTGTCAAGAGGTGAACTCTTACAGATATTTTGGCTCTCGTAACCAGATTTAATTAACCCGCATTGTAATAAATGATATCCGATAGTGTTCTTACATTGCACAGCACGTCTACAAAGTTATTTGGGCAGGGTAGGCCAATACTAAAATAAGAAGCAATGCTATCAGACAAATGCATCTATAATTTTGTTTACTATACATTGACTTTTCTCGCAAATTAATGAAAACCAAAATACCTATGAATGGAGATGGGCATGAGAGTCTGTAATACTAAAAATAATATAAAATAGAATAATTCACCTATTATTTACCATATTACAATGCATGCATTACTGACATGTTCATTTTCTTAAATACTGAGGTTATTGTGGCACCTCAAGTACACTCCTAGTAAGTGTGCATACAAAAATGTAATATCTATGACAATATAGACAGAGTGAACTTTCAGTCTCTTCTAAGTGCGTTTCTAATCCACATTTAGTGGACAGATATCTAAAAGTTTTTTTCAAGTTCATAACAGGCTTACTACAGAGCTGTAATGACGATAGGGCAGGTCAATATATGCATAATCATAAACCCGAGCAGATAACAGCTGTTAACTTTACCAAGACAAGGCCCCAGAGCACAAAATGCAAACAACAAGCGGTGATGTCACCTCTGCTTTAGCTGGATAGTGCCGTGTCAAGCCCTCGTAGTACCGCGATTACTACCAGTTTTACTCCAAACACTGCAGGCCGTGGCGTGCACCGACCAGGCCTCAACTAAACACACAAGGCCTCTTGGAAATCCTCTACTCACCGTAACCGGGAAATAACCGGTTTAACGGGCATACTGACCCTTAATGCCACCATATATGGCCCATATCTGCCAGCTTACACGACCTTAAAGCGACAAACAGCTACACAAAGTCGCTTGTTTGGCCCATCCGAAAGTGACAACCATGTGAAAATATAGCTGAAGGTGCCAGGATAATTTAGTATTCACCCTCGTCGTTATTAGCATAATTGCAGCCGTGTTACATGGGGTGGTTTGAGGGGGGTTAGTGTCAGTGTGTTGCCACAAACTAGCCCAAGGGGAGAAAAAAAAGGCCTCTACAAGCGCTTTAAAACCACATATCAATCCAAATGGCCACGCTGATTTAATAAAAAACAGGAAGAAAGCATGACAAGCGAGGAGTTTTCGAGGTTTTTCGTAAATAAGCGCTGTTTCTGGAAAGTCCAACGGCTGTTATGGCGTTCTATTTTCTCGTGGAAAAGTTTCAGGCTCACTATGCCTAAGCCGCACCGCTCCCTGTTTTTTTTTTCTCGCAGAAGACACCCATTCCGGTCTCTTCGCAGGCCACCCAGATATCGCAAACTGTGCTGATCAGCTCCTCTGCTAATACTGTTTGTGGTAAACATGAACAACGTTAGCAAACGCACAACAAGCCCCACTGCAGTGCTGCAGGAGAAGATTTGTAGGCAGCCTGTACTCACCAGAGCTCATGTATAGTACCCCGGTGTGTTTCTCTGATGAGTTTGCTGGGTAAAATAGGGCAGGGTGTCCAGTCGTCCGCAGCTGCCAGTTAGCGGCCGTTCATGTTTCTCCGGCAAAGCAACTTAAAAGGAGGAAAAACTACTGCCCTGTACATTCTACACTACAGTCGCAAAATGGTGAATGAAGCCCCAAAGCCTTGACAACCAGCCCGTCCGACCAATCGCGGAACACGAACGCGTACAGTAGCCAATAGGATGCCGCGTAAGGCGAGTAGGGGCGAGGCCGCACGTCAAAGTAAATTTGATTGACGGCGCATCGTGGCCAATCACAGTGTGGGAAAACACAGAACAGCTGTTCGGAGAGCAAGGCTGCTGCGTCCAATAGAGCTGCTATGTGGGTATGTCTGCGACTCTATACAGGCACGCAGGACGGGACTGAAACCTTTCTCTCCTCCTGCCTTTATTTATTTATTTATTTATTTATCGTTTACATTTGGCTATAAACATTAATGCAGAAAAATGGGCTGTGGCTTGTCAAACTAAAGGTTAGACTTTCTTTTAGTGGACAGTGAAGAAAAAAAATCACTGCCATGGCATTATCAGATTTAATAAAGATCAAAATGTCAGGTCACCAGCTTCAGCTCATAGTTTCTAAAGCAGATTTAGTACGCTTCGTTAGCTGCATGTGTGCTATTTATGTATATGCATGTGTTCCCATGTGTTGCACAGCTGCACTGTGATCCATGTAAGCCACAGGTTGAGTGTAGTTTCAACAGGAGCCACACAGAAAAAAACACCAACTCCCAAATTCTCATGCTTTCTCTCCCTTCCCTTCTTCCATTCTTCTTTCACCCTCTAAGCAAATCAGAGGCGCTCTAAAAAGCACAGTGCCCCTTTGTCCCGCCTCCTCAGCCAATCAGGACAGCCACTGGAGGCTATACGTCACCAGAGCCATCTGTTATTGGCTGAGAGGCCCGAGGTCTGCAGGCCAATGACCGAGTGGTGTGGTGAGGTCATTATGCTTGTTGCCATCAGCTTGGCCAAACAGAAGGAGTGAAACCCCAGTGAGTAAGTTAGTCCAAACATGGGATTATGGCTCCTGAGAGAGTGACCCATATACACTGTGGGCCTCCCTGCACAAACACACACATACACTGTGGGAGATGTTTGCAGGAGCATATACCCTGAGGAATACAGCACAACACGGAACGTGATGGAAGCACAGAGGCATAGTTTCCTAAGACACTAATGGCGTTGCTGTGTAGCAGTGCGGCACGCCGTTTCTATAGCTTACAGGCACAGATGGCGAGCATGGTCAGTGATGATACAGAGCTGGCTGGCTGGCTGGTTGCGGCATTGCAGTCTGTCTGGCGCACTCACACGCACATGTACACACAGGCGAGCGGGCACGCTTCCATAGCTACACACAACTGGGCACACACATAAACACAGGCACCTACACACACAGCAGGCGCAGTGAAGTTATAACATGCCTGGGCGTTACATAAGCTGTGCGTGATTGTAGCACACACACATATATACGCACCGACTTTTGTGTGTGTACAGCCTCTTCGAGCATGCAAACAGGCACTGTTGCACATACAACAAACAGAACACAGGTTTATTCTAAGTGTTAGGTTGCACACGCATGCTCGGGCTTAGCTTTCATGTATTAACTGTACACATATGAAGAACCTGTGACTCGCAAATCAGATACACACACACACACACACTTAAGAGTGAGTGGGATCTCCAGACATCAACACCCTGTATAGTGAAGCACTGCAGTCTCTTCCTCTGCTCATTCACTGTAGACAAGTGTGTATTCAAGAAATGTAGGGCGAGTAGCAACTTTGAGGGGTGGCTGGTTTCGTAAGGCGCCGTCGAGAGACATTAGAGTGAGATGGAAACCCGAGATTTAAGTCTCTGCAATGCTTAGAGTGAGGTTGGAAATCAAAATGTGAAGGAAAGGTGGAAGTGAGACAGGTGGAGTGAATAAAGAAGGACAGGAGACTGCAAAGAGAGGGGGAAGGGAGACAAAGAGACAGGTATAAATCATGTAAGAAAAAAAAAGAAATTGTTGGACAGCTTCTCAGACTGAGAACGGCTGTTTGTCGCAGAAGTCGAGCTGCTTGTGAATGAGCGGCATAAATCTGGACGGTATTAGCACCTCTGAGCACTTTCTAAGAATGAGACGGAGAGCTGTGGCTAAGCCCCCCCAATCCCATTCACTTTACACTAAATGCATTATGGCCACTTAGCTGCTAAACAGCTCCAGGGACCCTGCACTGTGCCTGACCCAACACTCTAAAATGCTCTAATTCAAGTGTGTGTGTGTGTTTTAAAAAAAGAAACAATTCGCCAGTGAGATGAGTCCAGCACTTCTCTTCTCCAACCCTGCCCAGCATTTTGAAGTTGAATAGGTGTACAGTAGATTTAACAGCCTGCACTTGTGGTGTGAGTAATACAATCTGACACGAGTGTGGAGTCACTCATAGATAATGCATGTATAATTATCTACAAAAGCCTGCAAAACTTGAAATAACTCTCCAGTCTAAGATGAATAAGGTTGTCCCCAAATATGTGGAAATACTCCACATCACACAGTACAATAACCTTTTAAATAAACAAAAAGACATTTCAGCTATGCGCCGAGTGATATTACCTCAGCCTGCAGCTTATCAACTACCATTTCATTTGAATTTCATGGGTTAACATGACGCTAACCCTCCTTTTTGTAAACTGCCTAACTTGGATAACCCTAAACCTGACTTTAAGGCTTGGTTGAACATAAGTAGAAAATATCATAGTAGTTAATGATGTATTACTTCTGTATACCGAGTACTGCAATACTCAGTGCACTGCAGGATAATCATCTCAGGCAGACTTAAAAGGAGATTAATGTCTTTCAGCAGAAAAGTTATCATTGAATTAAAAGCAGTGTTGGGGCTATTATTTAAAAAAAAAAGAAAAAGCAATGTATCACACATTACTTAATTACTCCCTGAAGAAAGTAATTTGTTACACAGCTCACTGCATTATTTTCTGGTACATTGTGACATGTCCTAAAATTTATTGTCACATATTTAACAGTTGCCAGTATAAACCTCAGACTAGCGTCCCACACACTGACGCAAATGAATATGCTGATGACACACCTCTGACCTTTCTTTTAGCGTTTGAACTTAGAGCTGACAACACAAAGTAATGTTGCAAACCAGCTCAAAGAGACTTCAAAGTGTTCATGCAATGTGTTTCTTGAGTAGAAACATGCACAGGTAGAAATGGAGGTTACAGTGCTGTAAACCTGTCTTTGTTATCTGCTGAAGATCAGGATCTGGCTGCAGGCCTAGGGTCAGCATACACTCGCTCCTGGTTCTCTGCTAGCTCTGCATTAGCACGCTTCATGTGCAGATGTTTGCAAACAGCTGTATTAGCAGTATATTGAATATATTTTTGTCCTCAATTCAGCCTCCTTGTGCCTTTTTTAGTTTGTTTTTGTAATAAAAATAAATTTAATGACCACATTTGCACTCCACAACAGGTGTGGACTACAACACCATTTTTTCTTGCCTGCACACAAGCTAAAATAAGCTGACTGTACCGTCACCTTTGATGGTTTTTGTTTGTCCTTTTTAGAACAGTTTAAAGCAAATACATAAATGACTTAAATATGATTAATTGACCAAAAATAAAAAATAAAAAAATAAAAAGTTGAAATAAATCATTAAAATGATGACCAACAACTGAAATCAATAGCTAATACTAATGATTACAGAAAGTCAGAAAGTCTCTGTAGTATGCATAAGCAGCTGAATCTGTTAGCTTACAGTATGGATAAAAAAATAAAATAGCTTGATAAAATTAACAAAAAACAACTGAAGTTATACCTCGAGTATAGCTGACCGCTGACGGTGTTAGCCTACAGTATGTATACACAATAAATTGTTAGTTAAACATACTGATTGAACTGAACAAAGAAAGTTGATCATTTTTAAGTAAAACTATGGTTAGCAGTTGACATCAAATAGGCAAAACAGTTAGCCAAACAAGAAAAAAGTCATAAATTAGTGCAGCATTAGCTGAATAGCTTGCAGTTACAATATCTAACAAAAGGGTAGATGTTAATAGCTAAAATATTATGCTATACAGTTATTGGGGTGAGCAGTTGTAACAACTACAATTATAGATTAAACCTTTGCTGTAATCATTAGCTAAAATCAGGTTAAACAGATAACCTGTTTAGCTAACAGATAATACTGTTAGCTAAACAGACCTGACAGCTTGCAGAAAAGTAGCTACATAGCTGGCTGAAAAATCCAAAATCATTAACTAATGTTGAAGCTAACACTTACAGTTCTTAGTATGGATAAAGAAAGTAAACTGCAGGCTAAATATAACAGATAAACTAGAACTATTGACATTTTTTTCGAAATAAGCACTGCCTGTCTGGTGAAATCTAAAAATAGATATTAAAGAATTTTTTCCAAGGTCAAATCAGTCTTTCTGCTTTCATTTCAAACTGTGTTGTTATAAAACATTCTGTCATTTTGCATCCATCCTTAAAATTACTGCCATCTTGTGGCAGCAGTTGGCTATTGTTTCTGGAAGCAGGCTTAACTCTGCTTTATGGGGCCACTGGAATCTTTAGCTTCCTTTGATTTCATGGACATCTGTGTGTCCTGTAAACAACAGCTGGACCCTGTCAAGCTAAGAACCCAGCAGGTTTGATGTGAAACCAATGGGGGACCAATGTGCTAGACAAACTACTGCTCTGGTTTCACTGCTCTGAGATCAGTTTCCATCAGTGGCCGTGTGGGAACAGAAGTAAATGACTGTGACTTATCAACTTCACAGATAAGTTTCCTCATATGAACCACCTTGACCAACGTGTGATTTAGAAAAGTCAGAGATGTAGGCTCCGCACTTTCAGGTTAGTATTTATGAGAAATCATTTGATTGACAGACAGTTTAACCAGCTGTTTTGTCAACACAGCACCTTCATTTTTAATTAAGATTTTAATCCTCCTGTACGTATTGACAGTCAGTGTTAGATAGTGGACAAACTTTTTAATTCATCAGTAATTCTTTTGTCATTAAACAAGGTGTAGGTATATTTTTCTGAGCTCATTAAAACCTGTTTTTAAAGATAAGTGGTCTTCACAAAGCAGCCCGGGCAAATATATGATTTTATAGAATATAATGCATTATTAAACAGTATATGAAGCATTTAAATTCAGCTCAACCTTTAACACCTACAGCAGTAATCCATATAACACTGATGGGGAACAATGTTCTGCAGAATACTCTTGATACTTTAAGTGCAATTTGCACATAATGCAGATTTATGTGTAGTAAGGTGGTTTCATTGCTACTTTTATTAAAGGAGTGCTTCTAAAAATTCCTCCATCACTCTTCATTGTCACCTAATAACAAATATTTAGATGACATCTATATAAGTAATAGTATTTCTCAACTCTATAAGATGTTCTCTTTTTGGAGGGGGTTGAGGTCGTCTCTGTTTGCGTTTCTGTAAAAGTCACAGCATGCCACCTTGAGCAAGAATATGTATTCTTAACATAAACATATACAAGCATGTATCTAAATGAAGCTTATGCGTAAGTTCAATAAGGAAGAGCTGTAATCAGTCATCCGCCTGCTTTCCTGGGTGTTCGAGCTGCTTGTCTTCATCGCTTCCACTTTCCCACGCTTGCAAACTCAATCATTACTCTACTCCAGTCTTTTTCTTGCCCACCGTCTGTGAGCCAATCAGCCGCTATTCTGTCTACTGTAAATCTCACTGCTTTTCTATCATTCCCCCCTTCATCTTCATTACCACCATCTAGACTCTGGGGTTCCTAATTCCTATCATTGTTGGTCTCCAGCCTGCTATGATGGGTCAACTGAGTTTAATCATCAAACAGCATAATAATAGTCAAATTGTTTATCTCAATACATCGTGTTCATTACTTCCATAAGGAAAATCGTGAAAAGCTGTTTTCTTATCTGCTGTTTCTGAGTTCAGGTACTAAGTTTAACTCTCGTGCACACCCTGTGTGATAAATGTTTTTACTGAGCAGGCTTAGTTTGTTTCTGAATTTGCTGTCACAGTTGAGCTGTTTTCATTTCCACTGACACATCATGAATATGAGGGTTTTGTTCCTCCCTGTCTGTTAATGTTGCTTCAGGGCTTGACTCATACTCTCTAACAGGCAGAGACGCCGGATGACTCAAGGCCTGCTATTTACAAAAAATGTAAAACTTCATTTAAAAGGCCTCACATGTTGTATGCTTGCCTCACTTCTGTCATACAATTGATACCACACGCTTTTTGTGCCAGCAGCCGAAACATTAAACTTCACTGCGACTTGGCTTGTATAATACAACGACTCCCACTTCACTTCATTTTGCATATTTCTCTTATGTAAGTGCATTACAAGTATTGGTTTGCATATTTAAATAACACAAACTATCAAACCCACCACAGTGACCACACAATGACCACAGTCTCTTACTCTCGATGTTGCAATAATCATCAGAAATGAAGCAAAAGAAAACTATTTTTAACTATAAAGGCTGTGAATCAGTGTTGCCCACACACAGCTACGCTGACAGATTAGTTGGACGTGATTGGACATAAAACAATGAATGGAAATCTCACAGATAAAGCTGGTGGACACACACAGTATCTGCAGCAGCCGTCTCTGCTCAGTAGATGGTGCCATCTCTCCTGTGAATAAACCCGGAGGCTTCGGTGCAAGTCATCTTTGATGCTCCCGATTCTTTGGCTCATGGCTAGAAGATGAGCGTTGGATCAAAATGTTGGTAAAGCTGAGACCTTTTGTGTAATATAATTTGTTTTGACCAGCCACTTACCCCACATGGTGATATTTTACTATTTAATTTAGCACAGGGAGGGATAATGGGATGGAGATGGAGCTGCCAGGCAGGAGGAAGAAAAGAAGACCAAAGAGAAGATTCATGGATGTAGTGAAGGACATGCAGAGGGTTGGCGTGACAGGATACTGAGGACGGAGTGGGATGGAGACAGACGACCTGCTGTGGCAAGCAGCAGAGAGAAGATTTAATTTCACCGCTTACTCCGTTTCATCATTTGAGATTTGTATTTTCTTACAGTTTTTCTCAGTTGCTATGAAACATTTCTTAGAACTTTTCTCAGTCTTCTCAAAGCTTTAAACATAAAACCTTGTTTTCAAAATACTTTAACCTCTTGTGAGGCAAACCCTCACAGTTCAGAACTACACATGAATCTTCAGATCACACGCACGACCATAAAAATATAAACACCATTCAGCATTCATGACACGCTGCATAAAAAAAATAAAAAACAGTGTTCTTGACACGTAACTCTGGTCTTTCCAGACTCGTGGTTGTTTTATAATCCTACAAAAATGATAAAGTATGAAATAAAAACAGAAATCCAGAAACAGGGAGGTGGCAGTCCTCCACTGCCACCTCCCTCCTCCTCCAGTATCATGTAACATCGCAGTACAACAGAGGTTCAAGATCATGGTGGCTTATTTTAAATTCTTTTATGTGTCACACTGTAATTTACGTGTGAAAGCAGATGGGTCATCCAACATAACTATATGTTATACAAGTATGAATCAAGTGCACACAAGGTTGAATGAAGGAAATGTGGAGCCGGTAAACCACAGTTTAAGACAAAGAAGTCTGATGGTGTATTATTTTCTTTGAAAGTACAAGTGTTGGGTCCATTCCCGTTTCTAGTTTGCATTTTTTGTAGAATTGCAAGACAATCACTTTTTGAAGGATCTGGACTCAAAATGCAGGACACCAGAATAAAGGTTTAACAGGCTTATTGAAGATAGAGTCATCTTGAGAGGTATTTCGTCCGCAGCTTTTCTTTTCTCGTTTCACCACACGGGCTGGCAGAGATGAGGAAACGTCCACAGCAGAGCCGAACTACACATCGACCTGGCATCGACGGAGGGGACTCTTCAGCCTTAAAGAGCAGGCAGGTAATCACTGGATTGCAGACAGTTGGATGATTGTGGATGATACGAAACAGCTTCCAGGTGTGTAGCCAGAGTAACCATGGGAACAAACGCCATCTCTGAAACACACAAGCAGGTTAAGAGACAAACCCACACTCACTCTCACACAGAGAGAGGAAAGAGATGCAGATTGCCACAGGAGGACAAGAGGACTGTGACACACATGAGGTTTCAAGTGTTGAGTTACACATACAGAAGTTTACTAAAATCTGCTCAGCTTTTCAGAATTCATGAGACAGTTAAAATCCAAGAAGAGCCTCTGTCCACTCAGATGAGGACCTATTTATGTTGGAAACATTGGGAAATACTGCTCTCTTTGCTTCTCGAGCCACAACCTTTGAGATGCATTGTTTTACATCCTGAAGCCCTATCAGATCACCTTTTGCTGGAGAGACACAGAGACATCAGCAGATCAGAGTGAGCTTTATATCCAAACACCTACAAAGTCCTGAGGTGTCTACACAAAGCTGACAAATTAAGAATCTCAAAGACACTAACATCTCTCAGTGTTTCAAACACACACTCAAAATAAAAGCTCCTTTTATTTTCATGGTTATTTTCCCTCATAACCATGAAGCAATAATTCAGAGGAAATGCATGAAAATCAAAGGTGTATGCATTCAACAAAAGATTAAACAGGGTCTGCAATTTGTGTCTAATGAGCTGAAAACCATTTAAAGTCTTGTCAGAAGAGGGGTTGATTCACTACATTAGCTTAAATCACCGAGGTTTTGGTTCACACAAAGTGATTTGGGGCTTTTGCAGTTCACAAAAACACTAATACTTGAGTATCTTCTTCTCATTTAGGTCCAGGGTAGTAACTCGACAGCAACCCCTCTCTGGCTAATCTGTCGAGCTGAGCTGTTGGATGAGAACATGTTGAGCCAGCAGCAGACCCGAGCAGCCGGTACTGGACGCTCTCATCTTGTGACTCTCGCAAATAATGAGTCCTCATTACTCACATGAGCCATGAGGACAATTTGTCACCAGTAATACACTCAAACACCTTCTGCGGTTCAGGTATGCATCAGGGAGCATGTGATCTTCTACACACGCTGACCTGCACTAAGCCAACTTCACTGAGATCTATTTAAATCAGTCTGGATTGATTCTGAGAGGGCAACGCTCTTTAAATCACCCCTAGATACATACTAACAGCTCATTTTGCATTTCACTCTGGATTAGGGCAGGGCTGTCAAACTCATTTCAGTTGGTGGGTCACAAATTACAGCCCAAAACAACTGCTTCACAACCCACCTGTCTTTAAATTTAAAAGAGAACAAGTGAACATTCATATTTAATAAACTATTCATTTAAAAAGCAGATGATGAACAGCAAAGAGAACATTTTCACAGGGCTCTCTGCAGTCCTGTGAAACACTAACCCGATGACAAGTTCATTGTAGGGTGTCTTACTCTCTCATGTGCTTACATTTATTAAAGTTATTACCAACATAAGGCAGTCTTGTCAGGGGAGGCCAGTGCCTCCCCACCCCTATGGTGGCTCCCCTGGTCAGTTGCTTCCAGGTGCTGGTAATCAAATGCATTTGGTTAGTTGAGCGTTAGTAAGTGTGAGCATCTACTTTAAAGCAGACTGTCACCTCTGAAGGGGAGCATTCAGGTGTGTTAACACAAAGCCATAATCTTCCTGGAACAAAATTCACCCCAGGAGCCACATCTCAGACTCTACAGGCCTCAGTCAGCATGTTAAAAGCCTCTTCTGTCTATAAAGAATACAGTATGTATGTATGCAAAGCCACATCTGAGCAAACCACAAGACTTCTGGTAAAATGTCCTTTGCACAGGCGAGACCAAACACGTCATGCTAACCATAAAGCACAGGGGTGGAGGGGTGATTATTTGGGCTGATTTTCAAACCATCTGAAGGTGTGACTTTTGTCCTGCAGATGCAAGTCTGAGTCTTGCCCTGTCGAGGAGGCTCTTCTATGTTGTGCCATGCGTTTATAGGGAGTGGCTCTCGGGTTTCTACAGTCAATGTAGAAGTCCAAGCATTCCTCACTGCACGGCATACCCCGTGTCGTGGAGTTTTGTCCTTGGGATGAACCAGTTGTTGTCTGAGGGTGTGGCTGAGTCTGAAGTGCACTGGGATGTTGTTCTTGGAGAAAATTCTCTCGAGTTTCTCTGACAAACCTGCTACATAAGTAAAGGCTGTTATGTTTGTCATCCTGTTTTTCTATTGCTAATGTCTGTTTCCTGTGTATTCAAACAACGTAAGGAAGTCCAGTCATCCTCTTTCAAGCTCCTAAGACCACGAAGTACTACAAGGACCTGGAAAAAATGAAAAAGAGGGGAGGGACATAAAATATTCCAAATGTTTCTTGAATTGTCAGCACAAGTGTATATGTGTATCTATCCACCCATTCACTTGCGCTTTTCCTTTTCAGGGTCACTGGAGCCTATGGGAGCTATCTTAGGGCGAGAGGCAGGGTATGCTCTGGACAGGTCGCTAGTCTGTCACAGGGCTAAACATTCGTACTCACATTCACTCACACCGATGGGCAATTCAGATTTTTCAATTAACCCATTCCCACTAACTGCATGTCTTTTGGACCACAGGAGGAAACCAGGCAGAACATGCAAACTCCACACAGAAAGACCCTGGCCTGATGGTGGAATTGAACTCAGGACCTTCTTGCTGTGAGGCAACAGTGCTAACCATGCCACCATGCTGCCCGTGTGTCACGTGTGGAGGATCTGGAAAAAAGGAAAAAGAGGGGAGGGATATAAAATATGGGAGAGTTTGGTTTCACTTTTTTCTGTTAATATTTGGATATTTTTCTTGCATTATCATTTTTTGATGAGAAAAGCAGAATAAAACGTGCAAATTAGCTTCATTTATAGTTTGTTATACTCCTTCCCTCTAATACAAATATTTCATTTCTAACTCTGAGTGTAAGTGCATAATTTAATAATAAGTGTTTCTGCTCACAAATGTCCACGAGCACAGACATGCACGCAAAAACTGCGTGACTCCTCGCTGGCTGTAACTCACCGCGCGTGTTCACCTGGAACGTCCTCTAAGAAGACGTGTGACCATTCTGATAGCCGTCTGTGTCTGCAGGTGAATGAGTGAAGCTACATAAACAGTTAAATTAGCATAGCTTACCAGCCGTAAACCCGACAACAACACAGTGGGTGTAAACTATAAATGAAGCTAATTTGCACATTTTATTCTGCTTTTCTAATCAAAAAATTGTTAATGCAAGAAAAATATCCAAATATTAACAGGAAAATCTCAAACCAAACTCTTACCACCCCTCTGTAAAATCAATATTTAATATCAATGACTTACATGAAATACAGTTAAGTAATAAAATGAAAGAAAACAAGTGAGCACTACTGCATATAAACTCGACTAGATACATACACATATACACTTGTGCTAACAATTCAAGAAACATTTGGTATATTTTATATCCCCCCTCTGTCCTTTTTTCCGGATCCTTGTAGTACTTTGGTAGTAGTATTGTGGTCTTAGGAGCTGATGTGTCAGTGGAAATGAAAACTGCTAAACTGTGACAGCAAAATGTTAAGAATGCATATTCTCACCCAAGGTGGCATGCTGTGGCTTTTACAGAAATGCAAGCGGAGATGACCACCTCAATTTTTAGAAGCACTCCTTTAATAAAAGTAGCAATGAAACCACCTTACTACACATGAATCTGTATTATTGGCAAATTGCTCTTAAAGTATCAAGAGTATTCTGCAGAACACATTGTTCCCCATCGGTGTTATACGGTTATAAGGTTGGTCTGAATTTAAATGCTTCATATGCTGTTTGAGCTACAGCAGGGGTCCCCAATCCCAGTCCGCGAGGGCTGGTTTCCTGCAGGTTTTAGATGTGTCCTTGATCCACCACAGCTGATTTAAATGGATAAATTACCTTCTCAACACGTCTTGAAGTTCTCCAGAGGCCTGGTAACAAACTAATCATGTGATTCAGGTGTGTTGACCCAGGGTGAGATCTGAAACCTGCAGGGACACCGGCTCTCGCGGACTGGGATTGGGGACCCCTGATCTACAGTAATGTATTATATTCTAAAATGATGCTAAATGATAAAAATGAAGGTGTTAGAGTTTGTATTGTTGATTGTCATTTATGCTTAGAAATATTTAACCATATATTCTTAGAGGTGTATAATCAA
Organism: Diplotaxodon limnothrissa; assembly: GCF_057381915.1. Lineage (NCBI taxonomy): Eukaryota > Metazoa > Chordata > Actinopteri > Cichliformes > Cichlidae > Diplotaxodon > Diplotaxodon limnothrissa. Next base: position 7,323,767 of record NC_140616.1, on the reverse strand, counting down.
TTGTGTAGTGACAGGAGGTGTGATCTCTAGCAGGCTACAAAAGGCTTGGTGTGTATTCCACACCTACATCCTGGGAGCACGGGAAGAGGTTGCATCTTGTCTTAATTGTTTTATGGTAGGATTAACGTAGCTACGTCTGTTCTAGTCTAAGTGCTTTTCTGTTTAGATGAACTTCTGGACTTCCTCACCGGGGGGGGGGGGGGGGGGTCTAGTCTACCCTCTTCCTGACCAAGGATGTTTGACCCTTTGATCAGCAACACACACACACACACACACACACAGGCAAGGTACTCTTTGTTTGTATGTAGACGTCGTATGTTAATGAACCTATGCATATTCATGTAACCTCAATAAAAGGACAGTGGTACGGGAGGACAGACGAGAGCAACTGGGGTCAGACGAAGGAACGGCGCTCTGTCCGGTCTCTCCCGTGCACGAATAACATGAAGAACTTTGCCTACTTGTGTCTTGCTTTGCAGTGTAATTGTATTGTCTTTAACGTTCCAGCGGATAGGTACAGCTGGTTAAACTATCTTCAGCTAAAAACCTTCTGCTAAAGTAGACAGTGAATAATTTCTGTTCCATTTCTGTATTAAAGAGCTGTAAACCATATCACTGTCACGGTTTGGCATGGCAAACCGTGGGGGGTGTGGGGAAGGAGGACCCAGGCGCGGTGCTCTATGTACAAGCAGTACGTTTATTTACAGTGTGTGGAAATAACAACAATAAATCCCCGTGGTTTCCCCTGACTCCCGTGTCGTGTCTCTCCGTGACCAGTCCGTGTCTCAGTGCTCTCCGCTCCCGTGTCTCAGCACTCCTCGTGCTGGCTGCTGTCTGGCGCTCCACACTTCTCCTGGGGACACAATAGACGCAGCCGTCAGGACACATAACCGCGGGCATACATACACTAACTCAGTTCAAATGGATGACTAACGTGGAGACTCACGCAATGATCCCGCGTCGGTGGGAGCTCCAAGACTCTCCTAAGTAGCACCCCCGACGAGGCCTGACCAGCAGCAGGTGTGTGGCTTCGGGTGTGGCCAGACCATCAGCAGGGCCACACCCACCAGGCCTGAAGGCGCCCACTGAAACATATATACACACACGCAAACAGGGAGAAGGACAGCAACACCAAATATACATACAATAATAATAATAATAATATAATTCATAACTGCTCAGGGACCCTGACAATCACTGATGAATATCACATTATCAACTTTGATCTTTTTAAGTCTAGGCCAGAGTTTTATGAACAGCCGTTGGGTGATGGCATCAACTTTTTCAGTAGAGGAAGGTGAACTGGCATTTTTATTGACACGTGTCACCACCTTCTTGATACAGGCTTCCACAGATAACCTGTAATTTTCAGCCTCTTCAGCATCACACAGGGCTGGATTCTGCATAGTGTCGATCAGGTGATTTTTAATGATATCGACCGTCAGTTTTCTCAACACTGGGTCCTCGTCGTTCAGTAACATCAGTAAATGTTTTTTCTTAACAGAATGTTTTCTGACGTAGCTCTTGGTAAATGGCCCGGTCGAGATCTTTCAGTTTATATACATGTATATGCAGATCTTTGATCCTGTTGTCAGACAACATGTGTTTTTTTGTGTGTCCCGTTTGGATCTTTAGCCATAAGAATTGTTGTCTTAAGGCCAAGAAAGATGCCAAGCGGATTTATTTTACCAAGTGGATCATCATGGCCTTGCCATATTGGTCCATTTGATTGACCTTTATTATAATTACAACACGTGTTTTAACAGGTACCTGTGGAGTTTTTTTTAGAAGGTCTGTAGTGCGAATTATTTTCAACACGTGTGAGCACAGCATCAATGAGTGCGCTCACATGTTCCTCTTCATCATAATCGCTGACACTAATGCCAGATGATGATTTTTTCCTCCACTATTGGAAATATATTACTTTTAAATTCTTCTAAACGTGTTTCAGACATGGCTTTAGTTTCTTTGTCCTCGTCATCCTCGGCTCTAACGCACCACGAGAAGAACCTTGCCAGCAGGTTTTTACCGAAGTGGTGATCTTCAAATATGGAAATGATCACCTCTAGGTACGGCTGACCTACGGCTAGCGCAATGATCACGAGATCAGGGCTAATGTCCAGCCGCTTTGATGTCTTTAAAAATCACCTTTTCAAGTTTTTTAATCCCCCTGTGTGTGATTTTGAGAGGTTTTTGCTCAACTTGTGACCACAGAGCTGTGAAGAGGCGCTGCTGAATCATGTCAGATGGCGACACCTTTGCGTCTTTGGAGGCACGTGAAAAATCTTAATTGCCCATTGTTTTTGGAAAAATCTAAATTGCCCATAGGTATGAGTGAATGTGAGTACGAATGTTTAGCCCTGTGACAGACTAGCGACCTGTCCAGGGCGTACCCTGCCTCTCGCCCTGAGATAGCTGCCATAGGCTCCAGCACCCCCTGCGACCCTGAAAAGGAAAAGCGGAAGTTAGGGGTGGGCAACTCCAGGCCTCGAGGGCCGGTGTCCCTGCAGGTTTTAGATGTGTCCTTGAACCAACACAGCTGATATAAATGGCTAAATTAGCTCCTGAAAATGTCCTGAAGTTCTCCAGAGGCCTGGTAACGAACTAATCATGCGATTCAGGTGTGTTGACCCAAGGCGAGATCTAAAACCTGCAGGACACCGGCCCTCGGGGCCTGGATTTGCCCACCCCTGGCGTAAGTGAATCGATGGATAGATACATACACTGTGCTAACAATTCAAGAAACATTTGGAATATTTTATATCCCTCCCCTCTTTGTCCCTTTTCCCTATGTCCTTGTAGTACTTCTATTTTGTGCCCACAGAGCTGTGAAGAGGCGCTGTTTAATCTGCAACAGCATCCTACCATGCGATTGAATTCGTCCCTAACCTTTGGGAACCCTCACATAAATTTTATCGAATGGAAAAAGGTTAGCTTTCATCCTCCAGCTTCACTGTGTTTATGTTATGCTAACATAGCTGTATCGCTAGTGATCTCGTAGTACATCATTATGTACCAGCTAGTCCAACCTCAGTAACCCTAAAAAAAAAAAAAGAAAAAAAAGTCACTGCTGTTTAGTTTTCTGTCTTCATTTATGTTGGAAGTGATAGCAGAGCTGTACGTTTAAATTTTTTCAAAACGTCTCTCAGTCAGAACATTATATATTATGTTTAGGTGGCCCTTTCGAGATTTTTTTTCCATTGATGTGCAGATCTTTGATTGTGTCGTCAGACAACAGGTGTTTCTTCAAAGATACCTGTGGAGTTTTTTTTAGAAGGTTTGTAGTGCGATTTCTTTGTAGCCCGTGTGAGCACAGCATCAACACTGTAAAATTAATAAATACAAAAATAAAAAATTGTTGCGAAAACTTAAACTCAAGGCAACCCACTGCATTTAGATTTTTAGGTTCTGATGGATAACTTAGTTGAAGCAACTTTTCTCCTAAACTTGAAACCTAACATTTTGTTTTAAAAACGCATTTAGTGTTGTTGCTAAAAAAAAATAATTTTTATATCAATTTGGGAACTTCAGGTTCATGCACAAGTTTTGCAAACAAAGTTATATGGTACTATTTACCTAAAAATGCAGCCAAGGCCTCAGGCATTTTTTATATAACCATCTAAATCTATTTACAGAACAATCAGGTGTTCTGCAGCAAATAAGAAGGCACACAAATTATTTGTGCCGGTCCAAAAAAAAAAGAAAAAAGAAAAAAAAAAGTTTGTGTTCAGTATAAGACAGAAGAGAACAGCACAGGCCTAAACCCTGCAGGTCTGACAACAGGAGGTGTATCAGTCCTGTTTTCCCTGTGGGAACAGCGTTTACACTAGAATCTGCTTTTGATGGCTTTTTTGGAGCAAATGTGACATTCAGCAGTATAACTGACACAATACAAAACAATAACTACACTACACACCAACTCTAGCCTCCAAAAACGCTAAACATCACTAATGTCTCACATATGAAAACTTGCGCTCTCTTTCTTTTGCTCGCCGCTTTCCGTCGCGGGTGTCACTCCTAAAACTGCACCTTCTCCCTAAACAACCAAGTGCCGCATGTTGCCATATCATTTTTTTGATTGGCTGACATGGTAAATTCTAACACCAATCGGTTGTTCAGTCTGACGTCACTAGCCGTGTCTGGACCTAAACTCCGCTGCAGGTTCACATATCAAACGATCACTATGGTATTACTGAGAGTTGAAAAACTGTCTAAAGTCTTTCATCTTTAATAAAATGATCAGCGTTCTGTTCTACCAGGTGTAACAATTGAGTTTAACATCCAGGCACCCATGAAAACGGAATTTATGACATTTAACGGAGTTAGAAGCTAGCGAGCTAACTCCCTGCTAACTTCTATCTAAATACAATATAGCATGTCCTGACTGCGGGGTTTTGGAAACAAATTAAACCCTACAGCTGTTATCACTTCCAGCATAAATGAAGACAGGAAACTAAACAGCAGTGACGTTTGTAGGGTTACTGAAGTTGGGCTAGCTGGTATATAATGATGTGCTACGTGACCGCTAGCGACACAGCTATGTTAGCATAATATAAACAAGCTAACTTTTTTTTTTCCACTCAATAAAGTTAACGTGAGTGTTCTCGGTGGAGGACTCCACCACCCCGTTCACACAGAAACTAAACCACATTTTTTTGGCTAAATATGATTTGAACAAATTAAACAACATGGCAGCGGGGCCCCCGAAATTATTTATTTATTTAAGAATAAAAAAAAAGGGGGGGGGGGGGGGTTGCCGCTGTTGGTCGTCAGCCATGAGCGAGCTAGCCTATTTTGTCGGGTTTCTTTCGTTCGGTGGTATGGCGAACACCCCCTACATGAAATACACGTAGGGGGTGTCGTGGAGGCTTGTCAGACATGAGCGCGCCTGTTTGGAAGGGATGCTTGTCGGATTTACATTATTTTGTGACATGGCGATTTTTATACGAAAACTTTAAAGCACTATTTCATGATGGAAAACATTAAAGTTGCTCACGAGGGCATTCAAGCAGCACGATTGAGTAAAACAGTCTAGGGGGGATCTTAAATGAGGTAGTAAACACATATAAATGCACATTAAAAGAAACAGTACTTGCCTTCAGAAAGTTGAGATGAACACCTTAGCTGCATCCAGCTCCTGGCGTAAAAAGCCTCGTGTTCGCATTAAGGCAGACGGCCAGGTGGCTTTCAGTCCTTGCAAAAGTGCATCGTAGACCCCGTAGTATCCAAAAATATGACATGCGCATGCGTGCTCAGGCACAGAAAGGCGCCAACAGCTTCAACTCATGTAAAACTTGAATTCATTCATTTTGCCAGCATAGAACGCGGAAGTGTTAGTGCAAGTAGTCCATTCAAGTTTTACATGAGTTGAAGCTGTTGGCGCCTTTCTGTGCCTGAGCACGCATGCGCATGTCATATTTTTGGATACTACGGGGTCTACGATGCACTTTTGCAAGGACTGAAAGCCACCTGGCCGTCTGCCTTAATGCGAACACGAGGCTTTTTACGCCAGGAGCTGGATGCAGCTAAGGTGTTCATCTCAACTTTCTGAAGGCAAGTACTGTTTCTTTTAATGTGCATTTATATGTGTTTACTACCTCATTTAAGATCCCCCCTAGACTGTTTTACTCAATCGTGCTGCTTGAATGCCCTCGTGAGCAACTTTAATGTTTTCCATCATGAAATAGTGCTTTAAAGTTTTCGTATAAAAATCGCCATGTCACAAAATAATGTAAATCCGACAAGCATCCCTTCCAAACAGGCGCGCTCATGTCTGACAAGCCTCCACGACACCCCCTACGTGTATTTCATGTAGGGGGTGTTCGCCATACCACCGAACGAAAGAAACCCGACAAAATAGGCTAGCTCGCTCATGGCTGACGACCAACAGCGGCAACCCCCCCCCCCCCCTTTTTTTTATTCTTAAATAAATAAATAATTTCGGGGGCCCCGCTGCCATGTTGTTTAATTTGTTCAAATCATATTTAGCCAAAAAAATGTGGTTTAGTTTCTGTGTGAACGGGGTGGTGGAGTCCTCCACCGAGAACACTCACGTTAACTTTATTGAGTGGAAAAAAAAAAGTTAGCTTGTTTATATTATGCTAACATAGCTGTGTCGCTAGCGGTCACGTAGCACATCATTATATACCAGCTAGCCCAACTTCAGTAACCCTACAAACGTCACTGCTGTTTAGTTTCCTGTCTTCATTTATGCTGGAAGTGATAACAGCTGTAGGGTTTAATTTGTTTCCAAAACCCCGCAGTCAGGACATGCTATATTGTATTTAGATAGAAGTTAGCAGGGAGTTAGCTCGCTAGCTTCTAACTCCGTTAAATGTCATAAATTCCGTTTTCATGGGTGCCTGGATGTTAAACTCAATTGTTACACCTGGTAGAACAGAACGCTGATCATTTTATTAAAGATGAAAGACTTTAGACAGTTTTTCAACTCTCAGTAATACCATAGTGATCGTTTGATATGTGAACCTGCAGCGGAGTTTAGGTCCAGACACGGCTAGTGACGTCAGACTGAACAACCGGATTGGTGTTAGAATTTACCATGTCAGCCAATCAAAAAAATGATATGGCAACATGCGGCACTTGGTTGTTTAGGGAGAAGGTGCAGTTTTAGGAGTGACACCCGCGACGGAAAGCGGCGAGCAAAAGAAAGAGAGCGCAAGTTTTCATATGTGAGACATTAGTGATGTTTAGCGTTTTTGGAGGCTAGAGTTAGTGTGTAGTGTAGTTATTGTTTTGTATTGTGTCAGTTATACTGCTGAATGTCACATTTGCTCCAAAAAAGCCATCAAAAGCAGATTCTAGTGTAAACGCTGTTCCCACAGGGAAAACAGGACTGATACACCTCCTGTTGTCAGACCTGCAGGGTTTAGGCCTGTGCTGTTCTCTTCTGTCTTATACTGAACACAAACTTTTTTTTTCTTTTTTTTTTTTTTTTTTTTTGGGACCGGCACAAATAATTTGTGCCTTCTTATTTGCTGCAGAACACCTGATTGTTCTGTAAATAGATTTAGATGGTTATATAAAAAATGCCTGAGGCCTTGGCTGCATTTTTAGGTAAATAGTACCATATAACTTTGTTTGCAAAACTTGTGCATGAACCTGAAGTTCCCAAATTGATATAAAAAATTTTTTTTTTAGCAACAACACTAAATGCGTTTTTAAAACAAAATGTTAGGTTTCAAGTTTAGGAGAAAAGTTGCTTCAACTAAGTTATCCATCAGAACCTAAAAATCTAAATGCAGTGGGTTGCCTTGAGTTTAAGTTTTCGCAACAATTTTTTATTTTTGTATTTATTAATTTTACAGTGTTGATGCTGTGCTCACACGGGCTACAAAGAAATCGCACTACAAACCTTCTAAAAAAAACTCCACAGGTATCTTTGACGAAACACCTGTTGTCTGACGACACAATCAAAGATCTGCACATCAATGGAAAAAAATCTCGAAAGGGCCACCTAAACATAATATATAATGTTCTGACTGAGAGACGTTTTGAAAAAATTTAAACGTACAGCTCTGCTATCACTTCCAACATAAATGAAGACAGAAAACTAAACAGCAGTGACTTTTTTTTCTTTTTTTTTTTTTTTGGGTTACTGAGGTTGGACTAGCTGGTACATAATGATGTACTACGAGATCACTAGCGATACAGCTATGTTAGCATAACATAAACACAGTGAAGCTGGAGGATGAAAGCTAACCTTTTTCCATTCGATAAAATTTATGTGAGGGTTCCCAAAGGTTAGGGACGAATTCAATCGCATGGCAGGATGCTGTTGCAGATTAAACAGCGCCTCTTCACAGCTCTGTGGGCACAAAATAGAAGTACTACAAGGACATAGGGAAAAGGGACAAAGAGGGGAGGGATATAAAATATTCCAAATGTTTCTTGAATTGTTAGCACAGTGTATATGTGTATGTATCTATCCATCGATTCACTTACGCCAGGGGTGGGCAAATCCAGGCCCCGAGGGCCGGTGTCCTGCAGGTTTTAGATCTCGCCTTGGGTCAACACACCTGAATCGCATGATTAGTTCGTTACCAGGCCTCTGGAGAACTTCAGGACATTTTCAGGAGCTAATTTAGCCATTTATATCAGCTGTGTTGGTTCAAGGACACATCTAAAACCTGCAGGGACACCGGCCCTCGAGGCCTGGAGTTGCCCACCCCTAACTTCTGCTTTTCCTTTTCAGGGTCGCAGGGGGTGCTGGAGCCTATGGCAGCTATCTCAGGGCGAGAGGCAGGGTACGCCCTGGACAGGTCGCTAGTCTGTCACAGGGCTAAACATTCGTACTCACATTCACTCATACCTATGGGCAATTTAGATTTTTCCAAAAACAATGGGCAATTAAGATTTTTCACGTGCCTCCAAAGACGCAAAGGTGTCGCCATCTGACATGATTCAGCAGCGCCTCTTCACAGCTCTGTGGTCACAAGTTGAGCAAAAGCCTCTCAAAATCACACACAGGGGGATTAAAAAACTTGAAAAGGTGATTTTTAAAGACATCAAAGCGGCTGGACATTAGCCCTGATCTCGTGATCATTGCGCTAGCCGTAGGTCAGCCGTACCTAGAGGTGATCATTTCCATATTTGAAGATCACCACTTCCGTAAAAACCTGCTGGCAAGGTTCTTCTCGTGGTGCGTTAGAGCCGAGGATGACGAGGACAAAGAAACTAAAGCCATGTCTGAAACACGTTTAGAAGAATTTAAAAGTAATATATTTCCAATAGTGGAGGAAAAAATCATCATCTGGCATTAGTGTCAGCGATTATGATGAAGAGGAACATGTGAGCGCACTCATTGATGCTGTGCTCACACGTGTTGAAAATAATTCGCACTACAGACCTTCTAAAAAACTCCACAGGTACCTGTTAAAACACGTGTTGTAATTATAATAAAGGTCAATCAAATGGACCAATATGGCAAGGCCATGATGATCCACTTGGTAAAATAAATCCGCTTGGCATCTTTCTTGGCCTTAAGACAACAATTCTTATGGCTAAAGATCCAAACGGGACACACAAAAAAACACATGTTGTCTGACAACAGGATCAAAGATCTGCATATACATGTATATAAACTGAAAGATCTCGACCGGGCCATTTACCAAGAGCTACGTCAGAAAACATTCTGTTAAGAAAAAACATTTACTGATGTTACTGAACGACGAGGACCCAGTGTTGAGAAAACTGACGGTCGATATCATTAAAAATCACCTGATCGACACTATGCAGAATCCAGCCCTGTGTGACGCTGAAGAGGCTGAAAATTACAGGTTATCTGTGGAAGCCTGTATCAAGAAGGTGGTGACACGTGTCAATAAAAATGCCAGTTCACCTTCCTCTACTGAAAAAGTTGATGCCATCACCCAACGGCTGTTCATAAAACTCTGGCCTAGACTTAAAAAGATCAAAGTTGATAATGTGATATTCATCAGTGATTGTCAGGGTCCCTGAGCAGTTATGAATTATATTATTATTATTATTATTGTATGTATATTTGGTGTTGCTGTCCTTCTCCCTGTTTGCGTGTGTGTATATGTGTTTCAGTGGGCGCCTTCAGGCCTGGTGGGTGTGGCCCTGCTGATGGTCTGGCCACACCCGAAGCCACACACCTGCTGCTGGTCAGGCCTCGTCGGGGGTGCTACTTAGGAGAGTCTTGGAGCTCCCACCGACGTGGGATCATTGCGTGAGTCTCCACGTTAGTCATCCATTTGAACTGAGTTAGTGTATGTATGCCCGCGGTTATGTGTCCTGACGGCTGCATCTATTGTGTCCCCAGGAGAAGTGTGGAGCGCCAGACAGCAGCCAGCACGAGGAGTGCTGAGACACGGGAGCGGAGAGCACTGAGACACGGACTGGTCACGGAGAGACACGACACGGGAGTCAGGGGAAACCACGGGGATTTATTGTTGTTATTTCCACACACTGTAAATAAACGTACTGCTTGTACATAGAGCACCGCGCCTGGGTCCTCCTTCCCCACACCCCCCACGGTTTGCCATGCCAAACCGTGACAGTGATATGGTTTACAGCTCTTTAATACAGAAATGGAACAGAAATTATTCACTGTCTACTTTAGCAGAAGGTTTTTAGCTGAAGATAGTTTAACCAGCTGTTTTGCCAACACCTTCATTTTTATCATTTAGCATCATTTTAGAATATAATACATTACTGTAGATCAGGGGTCCCCAATCCCAGTCCGCCAGGGCCGGTGTCCCTGCAGGTTTCAGATCTCACCCTGGGTCAACACACCTGAATCACATGATTAGTTTGTTACCAGGCCTCTGGAGAACTTCAAGACTTGTTGAGAAGGTAATTTATCCATTTAAATCAGCTGTGGTGGATCAAGGACACATCTAAAACCTGCAGGAAACCAGCCCTCGCGGACTGGGATTGGGGACCCCTGCTGTAGCTCAAACAGCATATGAAGCATTTAAATTCAGACCAACCTTATAACCGTATAACACCGATGGGGAACAATGTGTTCTGCAGAATACTCTTGATACTTTAAGAGCAATTTGCCAATAATACAGATTCATGTGTAGTAAGGTGGTTTCATTGCTACTTTTATTAAAGGAGTGCTTCTAAAAATTGAGGTGGTCATCTCCGCTTGCATTTCTGTAAAAGCCACAGCATGCCACCTTGGATGAGAATATGCATTCTTAACATTTTGCTGTCACAGTTTAGCTGTTTTCATTTCCACTGACACATCAGCTCCTAAGACCACAATACTACTACCAAAGTACTACAAGGATCCGGAAAAAAGGACAGAGGGGGGATATAAAATATACCAAATGTTTCTTGAATTGTTAGCACAAGTGTATATGTGTATGTATCTAGTCGAGTTTATATGCAGTAGTGCTCACTTGTTTTCTTTCATTTTATTACTTAACTGTATTTCATGTAAGTCATTGATATTAAATATTGATTTTACAGAGGGGTGGTAAGAGTTTGGTTTGAGATTTTCCTGTTAATATTTGGATATTTTTCTTGCATTAACAATTTTTTGATTAGAAAAGCAGAATAAAATGTGCAAATTAGCTTCATTTATAGTTTGTTATACTCCTTCCCTCTAATACAAATATTTCATTTCTAACTCTGAGTGTAAGTGCATAATTTAATAATAAGTGTTTCTGCTCACAAATGTCCACGAGCACAGACATGCACGCAAAAACTGCGTGACTCCTCGCTGGCTGTAACTCACCGCGCGTGTTCACCTGGAACGTCCTCTAAGAAGACGTGTGACCATTCTGATAGCCGTCTGTGTCTGCAGGTGAATGAGTGAAGCTACATAAACAGTTAAATTAGCATAGCTTACCAGCCGTAAACCCGACAACAACACAGTGGGTGAGGGTCGGAGGGGGGGTCGCTTGACATTCTAACTTTAAAGGAAGGATTTTAACAGTATTTGCTGTGGGTTAAAGCAGTGGACCAGCAGGCTACATGTTTGAATCCAAACAAGTTTCACTCAATCCCAACAACTGAGGATCGCCATTGTATAGCGGTCGCTAGGGTAACGTCACGTCGCCGTCATATCGGATGTGGGCGGGGCTTAGCGCTAGAATCCCTTTGATCCTTTCATGTCTTGTGTGACATCACCTTGGTAAAAGTCTATAAATAGAACCATTTGCACAGGGTTAGTCACAAGGTAAGTTTAGTAAGAGGGAGTAAGAGGCATTAATGTCTGAGACACAAACTCAGCAACTTACACAAAATTCAGAATCAAGTCCAGATTGTAAAAAAGTTATATCATTTGAAAATATGAATTCTGCCATTGAAACAACCGATGCGATTCAAAGCTGCGCCACTGAAGACGACTCTGAATGTAGTGTCGTCCCTGGCGTAAACATTTTACGGAGCGACGAGGGGAAATCGAAGCACTGTGTGTGCTGCCCTCAGTCATGCAACCAGCAACAGAATCCGGGGGATCCAGAGTCAGTTGATCTCCAGGAACCTCCGGTGTCAGAAGAGCAGCTGCTCGTTAAAGAGCTAATAAATGCTGTTATTACACGTGCCTCCAAAGAGGCAAAGGTGTCGCCATCGGAAATGATTCAGCAGCGCCTCTTCACAGCTCTGTGGGCACAAGTTGAGCAAAAACCTCTCAAAATCACACACAGGGGGATTAAAAAACTTGAAAAGGTGATTTTTAAAGACATAACAAAGCGGCTTGACATTAGCCCTGATCTCGTGATCATTGCGCTAGCCGTAGGTCAGCCGTACCTAGAGGTGATCATTTCCATATTTGAAGATCACCTCTTCCGTAAAAAAAGCCTACTGGCAAGGTTCTTCTCGTGGTGCGTTAGAGCCGAGGATGACGAGGACGAACAAACTAAAGCCATGTCTGAAACACGTTTAGAAGAATTTAAAAGTAATATATTTCGGATACTGGAGAAAAAATCATCATCTGGCATTAGTGTCAGCGATTATGATGATGATGAAGAAGAACATGTGAGCGCACTCATTGATGCTGTGCTCACACGAGCTGCAAATAAATCGCACTACAGACCTTCTAAAAAACTCCACAGGTATCTGTTAAAACACGTGTTGTCTGACAACAGGATCAAAGATCTGCATATACATGAAAAAAAACTGAAAGATCTGGACAGGGCCATTTACCAAGAGCTACGTCAGAAAACATTCTGTAAAGAAAAACATTTACTGATGTTACTGAACGACGAGGACCCAGTGTTGAGAAAACTGACGGTCGATATCATTAAAAATCACCTGATCGACACTATGCAGAATCCAGCCCTGTGTGATGCTGAAGAGGCTGAAAATTACAGGTTATCTGTGGAAGCCTGTATCAAGAAGGTGGTGACACGTGTCAATAAAAATGCCAGTTCACCTTCCTCTACTGAAAAAGTTGATGCCATCACCCAACGGCTGTTCATAAAACTCTGGCCTAGACTTAAAAAAATCAAAGTTGATAATGTGATGTTCATCAGTGATATGGTTTACAGCTCTTTAATACAGGAATGGAAAGAGCCAGATGTCATACTGACATTCATGGAATTAGACCATGAATATGCAGATGATATAATTGTAAAGCTTTTCAAGGAGCATGCCATCACTGTATTGGAAAGTGAACATTTCATGACAAGCTTCTTTCTCTGTGCGGGTCATGCTGTATGGATCGCAGGCAGAAAATACTTGGTTACTGTTATGTAAGACCCTAAAAGTAGATTCTGTTCATCTGGACGTAGCATTTTCAGTTTCAATTTATTTAACATCTAATCGAGTCATTTTAAAAACCCTTGACCGGTCGAGGCAGATGGCCGTTCCTCACTGAGCCTGGTTCTGCCGGAGTTTTCTCCCTGTTAAAAGGAAGTTTTTACTCCCCACCGTCGCCTAGTGCTTGCTCAGAGGGAATTGTCAAATTATTGGGGTTTTGTTTTGTGCCATCTAATACACAACTTATCGTATTGGGCACTCTAAATGTATTTTTAATCAATAAAAAGATCCAAAAAAGATTATATTGTGAATTCTGCGTGTTTTCATTGTCACACAAATGTATACATTTTCAGCTTAGACTGAACGTGTTTGTTTGTCATTCCTTTCAAATCAAAGATTTTAGTAGCAACTATTGTATTAAAACATTGCACAGGCGTTTTACTCTGATTACACAAACCTTATGTAGGAGTAGGTCACAGATAAGAGGTACTAATTTGTAAATTTGACCTCTGACCTCACAGAGATCAAATGTGACAGGATATTTGTGCTGTAATTTTCAGACTGTAAGGATTATTTGTATGTAAACTATAATTTCATATTAAGAATCCACATCAACACATTCTCACTCTCAAAGTGTAAAATGTTACACTATAGGTGACAAATCGTCAGTATGTTACGCTTTTGGCCACCCAACATGTCCCTGTGTTACTTGTTCGGAAAAATGAGGAAACATGAGAACCATTTCGAATCAATCTACACGTGTATGTTTATTTTACTGTAATTGCTTTGGAAAACACTATCTAACACGATTAGGTTATGATACGGGTTAGGATTAAGGTTAGGGTTATGGCTGGAATACACAGCTGGAACGTGTATTACACCGGGAGCGTCATTCTATTGGATGTCATCCACAATCCGGCGCGTATCAAATAGATGCGGAAGGTTACCTTTCACGTGTCTATGGGACACCTCGGAGCGCGACTAATGGTCGGTATGTTACACGTCGGGAATGAGAACGGGCTGTCCACATATATTGGTATGTCATCTACTAAATTTTGCCAATACAAACAATGGCAGTAATGAATTAATTCATCAATATAATAATTAATATATATAAATATAAAAACACATTTACAAAAAAAAATTATTCACTGTCTACTTTAGCAGAAGGTTTCTAGCTGAAGATAGTTTAACCAGCTGTTTTGCCAACACCTTCATTTTTATCATTTAGCATCATTTTAGAATATAATACATTACTGTAGATCAGGGGTCCCCAATCCCAGTCCGCGAGGGCCGGTGTCCCTGCAGGTTTTAGATCTCACCCTGGGTCAACACACCTGAATCACATGATTAGTTTGTTACCAGGCCTCTGGAGAACTTCAAGACGTGTTGAGAAGGTAATTTATCCATTTAAATCAGCTGTGGTGGATCAAGGACACATCTAAAACCTGCAGGAAACCAGCCCTCGCGGACTGGGATTGGGGACCCCTGCTGTAGCTCAAACAGCATATGAAGCATTTAAATTCAGACCAACCTTATAACCGTATAACACCGATGGGGAACAATGTGTTCTGCAGAATACTCTTGATACTTTAAGAGCAATTTGCCAATAATACAGATTCATGTGTAGTAAGGTGGTTTCATTGCTACTTTTATTAAAGGAGTGCTTCTAAAAATTGAGGTGGTCATCTCCGCTTGCATTTCTGTAAAAGCCACAGCATGCCACCTTGGATGAGAATATGCATTCTTAACATTTTGCTGTCACAGTTTAGCTGTTTTCATTTCCACTGACACATCAGCTCCTAAGACCACAATACTACTACCAAAGTACTACAAGGATCCGGAAAAAAGGACAGAGGGGGGATATAAAATATACCAAATGTTTCTTGAATTGTTAGCACAAGTGTATATGTGTATGTATCTAGTCGAGTTTATATGCAGTAGTGCTCACTTGTTTTCTTTCATTTTATTACTTAACTGTATTTCATGTAAGTCATTGATATTAAATATTGATTTTACAGAGGGGTGGTAAGAGTTTGGTTTGAGATTTTCCTGTTAATATTTGGATATTTTTCTTGCATTAACAATTTGATTAGAAAAGCAGAATAAAATGTGCAAATTAGCTTCATTTATAGTTTGTTATACTCCTTCCCTCTAATACAAATATTTCATTTCTAACTCTGAGTGTAAGTGCATAATTTAATAATAAGTGTTTCTGCTCACAAATGTCCACGAGCACAGACATGCACGCAAAAACTGCGTGACTCCTCGCTGGCTGTAACTCACCGCGCGTGTTCACCTGGAACGTCCTCTAAGAAGACGTGTGACCATTCTGATAGCCGTCTGTGTCTGCAGGTGAATGAGTGAAGCTACATAAACAGTTAAATTAGCATAGCTTACCAGCCGTAAACCCGACAACAACACAGTGGGTGAGGGTCGGAGGGGGGGTCGCTTGACATTCTAACTTTAAAGGAAGGATTTTAACAGTATTTGCTGTGGGTTAAAGCAGTGGACCAGCAGGCTACATGTTTGAATCCAAACAAGTTTCACTCAATCCCAACAACTGAGGATCGCCATTGTATAGCGGTCGCTAGGGTAACGTCACGTCGCCGTCATATCGGATGTGGGCGGGGCTTAGCGCTAGAATCCCTTTGATCCTTTCATGTCTTGTGTGACATCACCTTGGTAAAAGTCTATAAATAGAACCATTTGCACAGGGTTAGTCACAAGGTAAGTTTAGTAAGAGGGAGTAAGAGGCATTAATGTCTGAGACACAAACTCAGCAACTTACACAAAATTCAGAATCAAGTCCAGATTGTAAAAAAGTTATATCATTTGAAAATATGAATTCTGCCATTGAAACAACCGATGCGATTCAAAGCTGCGCCACTGAAGACGACTCTGAATGTAGTGTCGTCCCTGGCGTAAACATTTTACGGAGCGACGAGGGGAAATCGAAGCACTGTGTGTGCTGCCCTCAGTCATGCAACCAGCAACAGAATCCGGGGGATCCAGAGTCAGTTGATCTCCAGGAACCTCCGGTGTCAGAAGAGCAGCTGCTCGTTAAAGAGCTAATAAATGCTGTTATTACACGTGCCTCCAAAGAGGCAAAGGTGTCGCCATCGGAAATGATTCAGCAGCGCCTCTTCACAGCTCTGTGGGCACAAGTTGAGCAAAAACCTCTCAAAATCACACACAGGGGGATTAAAAAACTTGAAAAGGTGATTTTTAAAGACATAACAAAGCGGCTTGACATTAGCCCTGATCTCGTGATCATTGCGCTAGCCGTAGGTCAGCCGTACCTAGAGGTGATCATTTCCATATTTGAAGATCACCTCTTCCGTAAAAAAAGCCTACTGGCAAGGTTCTTCTCGTGGTGCGTTAGAGCCGAGGATGACGAGGACGAACAAACTAAAGCCATGTCTGAAACACGTTTAGAAGAATTTAAAAGTAATATATTTCGGATACTGGAGAAAAAATCATCATCTGGCATTAGTGTCAGCGATTATGATGATGATGAAGAAGAACATGTGAGCGCACTCATTGATGCTGTGCTCACACGAGCTGCAAATAAATCGCACTACAGACCTTCTAAAAAACTCCACAGGTATCTGTTAAAACACGTGTTGTCTGACAACAGGATCAAAGATCTGCATATACATGAAAAAAAACTGAAAGATCTGGACAGGGCCATTTACCAAGAGCTACGTCAGAAAACATTCTGTAAAGAAAAACATTTACTGATGTTACTGAACGACGAGGACCCAGTGTTGAGAAAACTGACGGTCGATATCATTAAAAATCACCTGATCGACACTATGCAGAATCCAGCCCTGTGTGATGCTGAAGAGGCTGAAAATTACAGGTTATCTGTGGAAGCCTGTATCAAGAAGGTGGTGACACGTGTCAATAAAAATGCCAGTTCACCTTCCTCTACTGAAAAAGTTGATGCCATCACCCAACGGCTGTTCATAAAACTCTGGCCTAGACTTAAAAAAATCAAAGTTGATAATGTGATGTTCATCAGTGATATGGTTTACAGCTCTTTAATACAGGAATGGAAAGAGCCAGATGTCATACTGACATTCATGGAATTAGACCATGAATATGCAGATGATATAATTGTAAAGCTTTTCAAGGAGCATGCCATCACTGTATTGGAAAGTGAACATTTCATGACAAGCTTCTTTCTCTGTGCGGGTCATGCTGTATGGATCGCAGGCAGAAAATACTTGGTTACTGTTATGTAAGACCCTAAAAGTAGATTCTGTTCATCTGGACGTAGCATTTTCAGTTTCAATTTATTTAACATCTAATTGAGTCATTTTAAAAACCCTTGACCGGTCGAGGCAGATGGCCGTTCCTCACTGAGCCTGGTTCTGCCGGAGTTTTCTCCCTGTTAAAAGGAAGTTTTTACTCCCCACCGTCGCCTAGTGCTTGCTCAGAGGGAATTGTCAAATTATTGGGGTTTTGTTTTGTGCCATCTAATACACAACTTATCGTATTGGGCACTCTAAATGTATTTTTAATCAATAAAAAGATCCAAAAAAGATTATATTGTGAATTCTGCGTGTTTTCATTGTCACACAAATGTATACATTTTCAGCTTAGACTGAACGTGTTTGTTTGTCATTCCTTTCAAATCAAAGATTTTAGTAGCAACTATTGTATTAAAACATTGCACAGGCGTTTTACTCTGATTACACAAACCTTATGTAGGAGTAGGTCACAGATAAGAGGTACTAATTTGTAAATTTGACCTCTGACCTCACAGAGATCAAATGTGACAGGATATTTGTGCTGTAATTTTCAGACTGTAAGGATTATTTGTATGTAAACTATAATTTCATATTAAGAATCCACATCAACACATTCTCACTCTCAAAGTGTAAAATGTTACACTATAGGTGACAAATCGTCAGTATGTTACGCTTTTGGCCACCCAACATGTCCCTGTGTTACTTGTTCGGAAAAATGAGGAAACATGAGAACCATTTCGAATCAATCTACACGTGTATGTTTATTTTACTGTAATTGCTTTGGAAAACACTATCTAACACGATTAGGTTATGATACGGGTTAGGATTAAGGTTAGGGTTATGGCTGGAATACACAGCTGGAACGTGTATTACACCGGGAGCGTCATTCTATTGGATGTCATCCACAATCCGGCGCGTATCAAATAGATGCGGAAGGTTACCTTTCACGTGTCTATGGGACACCTCGGAGCGCGACTAATGGTCGGTATGTTACACGTCGGGAATGAGAACGGGCTGTCCACATATATTGGTATGTCATCTACTAAATTTTGCCAATACAAACAATGGCAGTAATGAATTAATTCATCAATATAATAATTAATATATATAAATATAAAAACACATTTACAAAAAAAAATTATTCACTGTCTACTTTAGCAGAAGGTTTCTAGCTGAAGATAGTTTAACCAGCTGTTTTGCCAACACCTTCATTTTTATCATTTAGCATCATTTTAGAATATAATACATTACTGTAGATCAGGGGTCCCCAATCCCAGTCCGCGAGGGCCGGTGTCCCTGCAGGTTTTAGATCTCACCCTGGGTCAACACACCTGAATCACATGATTAGTTTGTTACCAGGCCTCTGGAGAACTTCAAGACGTGTTGAGAAGGTAATTTATCCATTTAAATCAGCTGTGGTGGATCAAGGACACATCTAAAACCTGCAGGAAACCAGCCCTCGCGGACTGGGATTGGGGACCCCTGCTGTAGCTCAAACAGCATATGAAGCATTTAAATTCAGACCAACCTTATAACCGTATAACACCGATGGGGAACAATGTGTTCTGCAGAATACTCTTGATACTTTAAGAGCAATTTGCCAATAATACAGATTCATGTGTAGTAAGGTGGTTTCATTGCTACTTTTATTAAAGGAGTGCTTCTAAAAATTGAGGTGGTCATCTCCGCTTGCATTTCTGTAAAAGCCACAGCATGCCACCTTGGATGAGAATATGCATTCTTAACATTTTGCTGTCACAGTTTAGCTGTTTTCATTTCCACTGACACATCAGCTCCTAAGACCACAATACTACTACCAAAGTACTACAAGGATCCGGAAAAAAGGACAGAGGGGGGATATAAAATATACCAAATGTTTCTTGAATTGTTAGCACAAGTGTATATGTGTATGTATCTAGTCGAGTTTATATGCAGTAGTGCTCACTTGTTTTCTTTCATTTTATTACTTAACTGTATTTCATGTAAGTCATTGATATTAAATATTGATTTTACAGAGGGGTGGTAAGAGTTTGGTTTGAGATTTTCCTGTTAATATTTGGATATTTTTCTTGCATTAACAATTTTTTGATTAGAAAAGCAGAATAAAATGTGCAAATTAGCTTCATTTATAGTTTGTTATACTCCTTCCCTCTAATACAAATATTTCATTTCTAACTCTGAGTGTAAGTGCATAATTTAATAATAAGTGTTTCTGCTCACAAATGTCCACGAGCACAGACATGCACGCAAAAACTGCGTGACTCCTCGCTGGCTGTAACTCACCGCGCGTGTTCACCTGGAACGTCCTCTAAGAAGACGTGTGACCATTCTGATAGCCGTCTGTGTCTGCAGGTGAATGAGTGAAGCTACATAAACAGTTAAATTAGCATAGCTTACCAGCCGTAAACCCGACAACAACACAGTGGGTGAGGGTCGGAGGGGGGGTCGCTTGACATTCTAACTTTAAAGGAAGGATTTTAACAGTATTAGTGTAACACACTTAGAGACAGTGTGCGCACCGCGGATGACGTCAGTGCGCACACTGTGTCTGAGGAGGATGTGCGGAAGTGCTTCAGGAAGGTGAACGCACGCAAAGCTACTGGTCCGGACGGGATTCCCGGCCGCGTCCTCAAGTCATGCGCGGCTCAGCTGGCTGGAGTGTTCACGCACATCTTCAACCTTTCCCTCTCTCTGTCTGTAGTCCCAGCCTGCTTCAAAATGGCCACCATCGTCCCTGTACCCAAATCCTCCACCATCTCCTCATTGAACGACTGGCGACCTGTAGCCCTGACCCCCATCGTAAGCAAATGCTTCGAGAAGCTGGTCAGGGACTTCATCTGCTCTGCACTACCCGACTCACTGGACCCTCTACAGTTTGCATACCGCCACAACAGGTCCACTGATGATGCCATAGCCCTGACACTACACACTGCCCTGTCACACCTGGAGAAGAGAGACACGTATGTGAGGATGCTGTTTGTAGATTACAGCTCAGCATTCAATACCATCGTTCCCTCGAAGCTGGACAGGAAACTGCAGGATCTAGGACTGAGCAGCTCCCTCTGCAGCTGGATCCTTAGCTTCCTGTCTGACAGACGCCAGGTGGTCAGACTGGGCAGCATCACCTCATCCCCCATCACACTGAACACTGGTGCTCCACAGGGGTGTGTACTGAGCCCTCTCCTGTACTCACTCTACACCTACGACTGCACAGCCACTAACAGCTCCAACATCATTGTGAAGTTTGTGGACGACACTACAGTGGTGGGTCTTATCACCAACGGTGATGAGACGGCTTACAGGGAGGAGGTCAGCGCCCTGACCCACTGGTGTCAAGACAACCATCTCACCCTCAACGTCGCAAAGACAAAGGAGTTGATAGTGGACTTCCGGAGGTGCAGAGAAGTACACACCCCCATCACCATCAACGGCGCTGCTGTGGAGAGAGTGAGCAGCTTCCGGTTCCTTGGAGTACATCTGGCTGAGGATCTTACGTGGTCAGTACACACAAACAAAACAGTGAAGAAGGCGCAGCAGCGCCTCTTCTTTCTCAGGAGACTGAAAAGATTCGGCATGAGCCCCCGCATCCTCAGGACCTTCTATCACTGTGCCATTGAGAGCATCCTCACTGGATGCATCACCACCTGGTATGGCAACAGCACCGCCTACAACTGCAAAGCTCTCCAGCGAGTAGTGCGGTGCTCTGAACGGATAATTGGAGGTGAGCTTCCCTCCCTCCAAGACATCTACAGGAAGCGCTGCCTGAGGAAAGCGGGGAGGATCATCAAGGACTCCAGTCACCCCAGCCATAAACTGTTCAGACTGCTTCCATCAGGAAGGAGGTTCTGCAGCATCCGGTCCCGTACCAGCAGACTGAGAGACAGCTTCTTCCATCAGGCCATCAGACTGCTGAACACGTCATAGACACCTCAGCTTCACTACTGGAACTTCAACATTATGCACTCCACACTGTATATAAATGCCACTTGTTTTGCACATATTCAACTCTGTATATTTTATATATTTTATTATTATTATTATTATTATTATTATTTTTTTTTTTTATTTTACTATTTAATTTGTAAAAATGTGTATACACACACACACACACACACGTAGGAAAATATTTAGTATACACATCCAGAAATGCATACACTATTATATATTGTACATATATTTATTAGTGTCAGGTTGGCCATTCTTGTATTTTGCTCGTTTGTGTTGTTGTGTTTGCACATCTCTGTTGCTTGTGGGGCTCGCACACAAGAATTTCACTCGCATGTGCTGTGCCAGTGTGCCTGCACATGTGATGTGACAATAAAAGTGATTTGATTTGATTTGATGATCATTTCCATATTTGAAGATCACCTCTTCCCTAAAAAAAAGAAATCTACTGCCAAGGTTCTTCTCGTGGTGCGTTAGAGCCGAGGATGATGAAGACGCAGAAGCTAAAGCAATTTCTGAAACACGTTTAGAAGAATTTAAAAGTAATATATTTCCAATACTGGAGAAAAAAATCATCATCTGGCATTAGTGTCAGCGCACTCATTCACTGTAAAAAATCAAACTTGCTTACAGTCATTTCTTTCACAATTCAACAATAAAAGCTGAGTTGCCCCATAAACTCAAATACATTAAGGGTTTCAACTAATCCTTTAACGTTTTGGAGCAAAAGTTGGTCTCACATGAACTTTATTGCTGGCAAAATGAATGAATTCAAGTTTTACATGAGTTGAAGCTGTTGGCGCCTTTCTGTGCCTGAGCACGCATGCGCATGTCATATTTTTGGATACTACGGGGTCTACGATGCACTTTTGCAAGGACTGAAAGCCACCTGCCTTAATGCGAACACGAGGCTTTTTACGCCAGGAGCTGGATGCAGCTAAGGTGTTCATCTCAACTTTCTGAAGGCAACTTTCTTTTAATGTGCATTTATATGTGTTTACTAGTGATGGGCAGATGAAGCCCCATGAAGCACTGAAGCTTTTCATCCAATTGGTTCACCCCAACGCGAAGCTTCATGAAGCTTCATTTGCTCTAGCAGGACACCTACTGGACGTAAAAATAATAGCTGGCATGAATTTGAAGAGAGTGGCATTTTGCACACAGCCTGTAAATGTCAACAACAAAAGGAGTGTGTAAAACATGTATATTGTAGTGATGGCAGTATACTGTGTATATTTATAGTGGCAGTATGGGAAATGATTATTTGGAAATGCTTGAAATGGAAATGATCATTTACTGTGAGGTGAGGTGTGGTTGGGGTGTGGACAGTAGTTGTGCTTTTGTAACGTTGAGGTATGGACAGCTACACACTGAGGCTTTGAGCCTCAGTCCTGCCTGTTCACATTTTATTCTGTAAAAACTAAATTTTCACTGCTTTTATGACCTTTTTAGTGGGGAGAACATAGCTAGGATTTAATGATTTAACAAATCTTTTGAATCCTTTGTCCTCCACAATGCTAAATAGCTGGGAGTCCTCAATCACCATGCTGACCAGGTCTTCATCTATTTGAGATTGTTCTCCTGAGGAAAGACAATAAAGATAAAGCACAAATATAAATATCACACACGTAACTTATAACAGTTGTATAATATTGTTATATCATTTAGTAACATTACTGCATCCTATATTATCATTGCATTTGATGGCTCACCTGGTCTTGCTCCACAATCGGTGTCCCCCTTATTCTCATGCAAAGCTCTGTAGTGCCTAAGCATGGATGAGGTGTTGTTGTTGTCATATCCCAGCTCCCTGGCACATAGCAAACACTTCACCTTGTACAAAAGTCAAGACAGCTCAACATAAATTGTATTGCACCATCAGTATCATGAAAATACATCTTCTGTAGAAATTTACATACCTTGTTGGGAGGAATAAGATCAAAATGTTCCCACACAGGGGAGGACATCCTCCTCTTCTTAGCTGGCTCCATTCTCTCCTGACTTTCCTCACTCTCATAAACCTCCAAACGGTCTCCAAACTCTCACTAACCGCAACTCTCCATCAAACACCCACATTTTTGAATGAAGTCTGAGGGGTTTATATCGCTGTCATATCTCGCGGCAAAGTTCGAACCACTTCATGAACCAGTCACGTGGTACAGCCGGGCAGCGAGGCTTCGGACGTCATCATTTTCAGCTCCTCCCATAAATGAAGCAAGCCTCGATACGCGCTTCGCGGAAACGCCCCCTCCATTACTCGACACACGCTCCGAAGCCTCGATACAGAACGTCCCATCACTAGTGTTTACTACCTCATTTAAGATCCCCCCTAGACTGTTTTACTCAATCGTGCTGCTTGAATGCCCTCGTGAGCAACTTTAATGTTTTCCATCATGAAATAGTGCTTTAAAGTTTTCGTATAAAAATCGCCATGTCACAAAATAATGTAAATCCGACAAGCATCCCTTCCAAACAGGCGCGTTCATGTCTGACAAGCCTCCACGACACCCCCTACGTGTATTTCATGTAGGGGGTGTTCGCCATACCACCGAACGAAAGAAACCCGACAAAATAAGCTAGCTCGCTCATGGCAAACCCCCCACCGCTTTTTAAAATAAATAAATAATTTCGGGGGCCCCCGCTGCCATGTTGTTTAATTTGTTCAAATCATATTTAGCCAAAAAAATGTGGTTTAGTTTCTGTGTGAACGGGGTGGTGGAGTCCTCCACCGAGAACACTCACGTTAACTTTATCGAGTGGGGGAAAAAAAGTTAGCTTGTTTATATTATGCTAACATAGCTGTGTCGCTAGCGGTCACGTAGCACATCATTATATACCAGCTAGCCCAACTTCAGTAACCCTACAAACGTCACTGCTGTTTAGTTTCCTGTCTTCATTTATGTTGGAAGTGATAACAGCTGTAGGGTTTAATTTGTTTCCAAAACCCCGCAGTCAGGACATGCTATATTGTATTTAGATAGAAGCTAGCGAGCTAACTCCCTGCTAACTTCTAACGCCGTTAAATGTCATAAATTTCGTTTTCATGGGTGCCTGGATGCTAAACTCAATTGTTACACCTGGTAGAACAGAACGCTGATCATTTTATTAAAGATGAAAGACTTTAGACAGTTTTTCAACTCTCAGTAATGCCATAGTGATCGTTTGACATGTGAACCTGCAGCGGAGTTTAGGTCCAGACACGGCTAGTGACGTCAGACTGAACAACCGGATTGAACGAGGAGGACCCAGAATCCAGCCCTGTGTGAAGCTGAAGAGGCTGAAAATTACAGGTTATCTGTGGAAGCCTGCATCAAGAAGGTGGTGACACTTGTCATTAAAAATGCCAGTTCACCTTCCTCTACGGAAAAAGTTGATGCCATCACCCAACGGCTGTTCATAAAACTCTGGCCTAGACTTAAAAAGATCAAAGTTGATAATGTGATATGGTTTATAGCTCCTTAATACAGAAATGGAAAGAGCCAGATGTCATACATATTCATGGTATTAGACCATGAATATGCAGATGATGTAATTGTAAAGGTTTTCAAGGAGCATGCCATCACTGTATTGGAAAGTGAACATTTCATCACAAGCTTCTTTCTCTGTGTGGGTCATGCTGTATGGATCGCAGGCAGAAAATACTTGGTTACTGTTGTGTAAGTCCCTAAAAGTAGATTTTGTTTATCTGGACGCAGGATTTTCAGTTTCAATTTATTTAAGTAATTATAATAAAGGTCAATCAAATGGACCAATATGGCAAGGCCATGATGATCCACTTGGTAAAATAAATCCGTTTGGCATCTTTCTTGGCCTTAAGACAACAATTCTGATGGCTAAAGATCCAAACGGGACACAAGAAAAAAAACAAAAACAAAACACGTGTTGTCTGACAACAGTATCAAAGATTTGCATATACATAAAAAAAACCTGAAAGATCTGGACCGGGCCATTTACAAAGAGCTACGTCAGAAAACATTCTGTAAAGAAAAACATTTACTGATGTTACTGAACAACGAGGACCCAGTGTTGAGAAAACTGACGGTCGATATCATTAAAAATCACCTGATCGACACTATGCAGAATCCAGCCCTGTGTGATGCTGAAGAGGCTGAAAATTACAGGTTATCTGTGGAAGCCTGTATCAAGAAGGTGGTGACACGTGTCAATAAAAATGCCAGTTCACCTTCCTCTACTGAAAAAGTTGATGCCATCACCCAACGGCTGTTCATAAAACTCTGGCCTAGACTTAAAAAGATCAAAGTTGATAATGTGATGTTCATCGGTGATTGTCAGGGTCCCTGAGCAGTTATGAATTATATTATTATTATTGTTATTGTATGTATATTTGGTGTTGCTGTCCTTCTCCGTGTGTGTGTGTGTGTGTGTGTGTGTTTCAGTGGGTGCCTTCAGGCCTGGTGGGTGTGGCCCTGCTGATGGTCTGGCCACACCCGAAGCCACACACTTGCTGCTGGTCAGGCCTCGTCGGGGGAGCTACTTGGGAGAGTCTTGGAGCTCCCACCGACGCGGGATCATTTCGTGAGTCTCCACGTTAGTCAACAAAAACATTGCACAGGCGTTTTACTCTGATTACACAAACTTCATGTAGGAGTAGGTCACAGATAAGAGGTACTAATTTGTAAATTTGACCTCTGACCTCACAGAGATCAAATGTGACAGGATATTTGTACTGTAATTTTCAGACCATAAGGCGCACTCAAAATCCTTTAATTTTCTCAAAAACTGACAGTGCGCCTTATAATCCGGTGCGCCTTATGTATGAAGTTTAGGTCCAGACACGGCTAGTGACGTCAGACTGAACAACCGGATTGGTGTTAGAATTTACCATGTCAGCCAATCAAAAAAATGATATGGCAACATGCGGCACTTGGTTGTTTAGGGAGAAGGTGCAGTTTTAGGAGTGACACCCGCGACGGAAAGCGGCGAGCAAAAGAAAGAGAGCGCAAGTTTTCATATGTGAGACATTAGTGATGTTTAGCGTTTTTGGAGGCTAGAGTTAGTGTGTAGTGTAGTTATTGTTTTGTATTGTGTCAGTTATACTGCTGAATGTCACATTTGCTCCAAAAAAGCCATCAAAAGCAGATTCTAGTGTAAACGCTGTTTCCACAGGGAAAACAGGACTGATACACCTCCTGTTGTCAGACCTGCAGGGTTTAGGCCTGTGCTGTTCTCTTCTGTCTTATACTGAACACAAACTTTTTTTTTCTTTTCTTTTTTTTTTTTTTGGGACCGGCACAAATAATTTGTGTGCCTTCTTATTTGCTGCAGAACACCTGATTGTTCTGTAAATAGATTTAGATGGTTATATAAAAAATGCCTGAGGCCTTGGCTGCATTTTTAGGTAAATAGTACCATATAACTTTGTTTGCAAAACTTGTGCATGAACCTGAAGTTCCCAAATTGATATAAAAATTTTTTTTTTTAGCAACAACACTAAATGCGTTTTTAAAACAAAATGTTAGGTTTCAAGTTTAGGAGAAAAGTTGCTTCAACTAAGTTATCCATCAGAACCTAAAAATCTAAATGCAGTGGGTTGCCTTGAGTTTAAGTTTTCGCAACAATTTTTTATTTTTGTATTTATTAATTTTACAGTGTTGATGCTGTGCTCACACGGGCTACAAAGAAATCGCACTACAAACCTTCTAAAAAAAACTCCACAGGTATCTTTGACGAAACACCTGTTGTCTGACGACACAATCAAAGATCTGCACATCAATGGAAAAAAATCTCGAAAGGGCCACCTAAACATAATATATAATGTTCTGACTGAGAGACGTTTTGAAAAAATTTAAACGTACAGCTCTGCTATCACTTCCAACATAAATGAAGACAGAAAACTAAACAGCAGTGACTTTTTTTTTTTTGGGTTACTGAGGTTGGACTAGCTGGTACATAATGATGTACTACGAGATCACTAGCGATACAGCTATGTTAGCATAACATAAACACAGTGAAGCTGGAGGATGAAAGCTAACCTTTTTCCATTCGATAAAATTTATGTGAGGGTTCCCAAAGGTTAGGGACGAATTCAATCGCATGGCAGGATGCTGTTGCAGATTAAACAGCGCCTCTTCACAGCTCTGTGGGCACAAAATAGAAGTACTACAAGGACATAGGGAAAAGGGACAAAGAGGGGAGGGATATAAAATATTCCAAATGTTTCTTGAATTGTTAGCACAGTGTATATGTGTATGTATCTATCCATCGATTCACTTACGCCAGGGGTGGGCAAATCCAGGCCCCGAGGGCCGGTGTCCTGCAGGTTTTAGATCTCGCCTTGGGTCAACACACCTGAATCGCATGATTAGTTCGTTACCAGGCCTCTGGAGAACTTCAGGACATTTTCAGGAGCTAATTTAGCCATTTATATCAGCTGTGTTGGTTCAAGGACACATCTAAAACCTGCAGGGACACCGGCCCTCGAGGCCTGGAGTTGCCCACCCCTAACTTCCGCTTTTCCTTTTCAGGGTCGCAGGGGGTGCTGGAGCCTATGGCAGCTATCTCAGGGCGAGAGGCAGGGTACGCCCTGGACAGGTCGCTAGTCTGTCACAGGGCTAAACATTCGTACTCACATTCACTCATACCTATGGGCAATTAAGATTTTTCACGTGCCTCCAAAGACGCAAAGGTGTCGCCATCTGACATGATTCAGCAGCGCCTCTTCACAGCTCTGTGGTCACAAGTTGAGCAAAAGCCTCTCAAAATCACACACAGGGGGATTAAAAAACTTGAAAAGGTGATTTTTAAAGACATCAAAGCGGCTGGACATTAGCCCTGATCTCGTGATCATTGCGCTAGCCGTAGGTCAGCCGTACCTAGAGGTGATCATTTCCATATTTGAAGATCACCACTTCCGTTAAAAACCTGCTGGCAAGGTTCTTCTCGTGGTGCGTTAGAGCCGAGGATGACGAGGACAAAGAAACTAAAGCCATGTCTGAAACACGTTTAGAAGAATTTAAAAGTAATATATTTCCAATAGTGGAGGAAAAAATCATCATCTGGCATTAGTGTCAGCGATTATGATGATGATGAAGAGGAACATGTGAGCGCACTCATTGATGCTGTGCTCACACGTGTTGAAAATAATTCGCACTACAGACCTTCTAAAAAAACTCCACAGGTACCTGTTAAAACACGTGTTGTAATTATAATAAAGGTCAATCAAATGGACCAATATGGCAAGGCCATGATGATCCACTTGGTAAAATAAATCCGTTTGGCATCTTTCTTGGCCTTAAGACAACAATTCTTATGGCTAAAGATCCAAACGGGACACACAAAAAAACACATGTTGTCTGACAACAGTATCAAAGATCTGCATATACATGTATATAAACTGAAAGATCTCGACCGGGCCATTTACCAAGAGCTACGTCAGAAAACATTCTGTTAAGAAAAAACATTTACTGATGTTACTGAACGACGAGGACCCAGTGTTGAGAAAACTGACGGTCGATATCATTAAAAATCACCTGATCGACACTATGCAGAATCCAGCCCTGTGTGATGCTGAAGAGGCTGAAAATTACAGGTTATCTGTGGAAGCCTGTATCAAGAAGGTGGTGACACGTGTCAATAAAAATGCCAGTTCACCTTCCTCTACTGAAAAAGTTGATGCCATCACCCAACGGCTGTTCATAAAACTCTGGCCTAGACTTAAAAAGATCAAAGTTGATAATGTGATATTCATCAGTGATTGTCAGGGTCCCTGAGCAGTTATGAATTATATTATTATTATTATTATTGTATGTATATTTGGTGTTGCTGTCCTTCTCCCTGTTTGCGTGTGTGTGTGTATATGTGTTTCAGTGGGCGCCTTCAGGCCTGGTGGGTGTGGCCCTGCTGATGGTCTGGCCACACCCGAAGCCACACACCTGCTGCTGGTCAGGCCTCGTCGGGGGTGCTACTTAGGAGAGTCTTGGAGCTCCCACCGACGTGGGATCATTGCGTGAGTCTCCACGTTAGTCATCCATTTGAACTGAGTTAGTGTATGTATGCCCGCGGTTATGTGTCCTGACGGCTGCGTCTATTGTGTCCCCAGGAGAAGTGTGGAGCGCCAGACAGCAGCCAGCACGAGGAGTGCTGAGACACGGGAGCGGAGAGCACTGAGACACGGACTGGTCACGGAGAGACACGACACGGGAGTCAGGGGAAACCACGGGGATTTATTGTTGTTATTTCCACACACTGTAAATAAACGTACTGCTTGTACATAGAGCACCGCGCCTGGGTCCTCCTTCCCCACACCCCCCACGGTTTGCCATGCCAAACCGTGACAGTGATATGGTTTACAGCTCTTTAATACAGAAATGGAACAGAAATTATTCACTGTCTACTTTAGCAGAAGGTTTTTAGCTGAAGATAGTTTAACCAGCTGTTTTGCCAACACCTTCATTTTTATCATTTAGCATCATTTTAGAATATAATACATTACTGTAGATCAGGGGTCCCCAATCCCAGTCCGCGAGGGCCGGTGTCCCTGCAGGTTTCAGATCTCACCCTGGGTCAACACACCTGAATCACATGATTAGTTTGTTACCAGGCCTCTGGAGAACTTCAAGACTTGTTGAGAAGGTAATTTATCCATTTAAATCAGCTGTGGTGGATCAAGGACACATCTAAAACCTGCAGGAAACCAGCCCTCGCGGACTGGGATTGGGGACCCCTGCTGTAGCTCAAACAGCATATGAAGCATTTAAATTCAGACCAACCTTATAACCGTATAACACCGATGGGGAACAATGTGTTCTGCAGAATACTCTTGATACTTTAAGAGCAATTTGCCAATAATACAGATTCATGTGTAGTAAGGTGGTTTCATTGCTACTTTTATTAAAGGAGTGCTTCTAAAAATTGAGGTGGTCATCTCCGCTTGCATTTCTGTAAAAGCCACAGCATGCCACCTTGGATGAGAATATGCATTCTTAACATTTTGCTGTCACAGTTTAGCTGTTTTCATTTCCACTGACACATCAGCTCCTAAGACCACAATACTACTACCAAAGTACTACAAGGATCCGGAAAAAAGGACAGAGGGGGGATATAAAATATACCAAATGTTTCTTGAATTGTTAGCACAAGTGTATATGTGTATGTATCTAGTCGAGTTTATATGCAGTAGTGCTCACTTGTTTTCTTTCATTTTATTACTTAACTGTATTTCATGTAAGTCATTGATATTAAATATTGATTTTACAGAGGGGTGGTAAGAGTTTGGTTTGAGATTTTCCTGTTAATATTTGGATATTTTTCTTGCATTAACAATTTTTTGATTAGAAAAGCAGAATAAAATGTGCAAATTAGCTTCATTTATAGTTTGTTATACTCCTTCCCTCTAATACAAATATTTCATTTCTAACTCTGAGTGTAAGTGCATAATTTAATAATAAGTGTTTCTGCTCACAAATGTCCACGAGCACAGACATGCACGCAAAAACTGCGTGACTCCTCGCTGGCTGTAACTCACCGCGCGTGTTCACCTGGAACGTCCTCTAAGAAGACGTGTGACCATTCTGATAGCCGTCTGTGTCTGCAGGTGAATGAGTGAAGCTACATAAACAGTTAAATTAGCATAGCTTACCAGCCGTAAACCCGACAACAACACAGTGGGTGAGGGTCGGAGGGGGGGGTCGCTTGACATTCTAACTTTAAAGGAAGGATTTTAACAGTATTAGTGTAACACACTTAGAGACAGTGTGCGCACCGCGGATGACGTCAGTGCGCACACTGTGTCTGAGGAGGATGTGCGGAAGTGCTTCAGGAAGGTGAACGCACGCAAAGCTACTGGTCCGGACGGGATTCCCGGCCGCGTCCTCAAGTCATGCGCGGCTCAGCTGGCTGGAGTGTTCACGCACATCTTCAACCTTTCCCTCTCTCTGTCTGTAGTCCCAGCCTGCTTCAAAATGGCCACCATCGTCCCTGTACCCAAATCCTCCACCATCTCCTCATTGAACGACTGGCGACCTGTAGCCCTGACCCCCATCGTAAGCAAATGCTTCGAGAAGCTGGTCAGGGACTTCATCTGCTCTGCACTACCCGACTCACTGGACCCTCTACAGTTTGCATACCGCCACAACAGGTCCACTGATGATGCCATAGCCCTGACACTACACACTGCCCTGTCACACCTGGAGAAGAGAGACACGTATGTGAGGATGCTGTTTGTAGATTACAGCTCAGCATTCAATACCATCGTTCCCTCGAAGCTGGACAGGAAACTGCAGGATCTAGGACTGAGCAGCTCCCTCTGCAGCTGGATCCTTAGCTTCCTGTCTGACAGACGCCAGGTGGTCAGACTGGGCAGCATCACCTCATCCCCCATCACACTGAACACTGGTGCTCCACAGGGGTGTGTACTGAGCCCTCTCCTGTACTCACTCTACACCTACGACTGCACAGCCACTAACAGCTCCAACATCATTGTGAAGTTTGTGGACGACACTACAGTGGTGGGTCTTATCACCAACGGTGATGAGACGGCTTACAGGGAGGAGGTCAGCGCCCTGACCCACTGGTGTCAAGACAACCATCTCACCCTCAACGTCGCAAAGACAAAGGAGTTGATAGTGGACTTCCGGAGGTGCAGAGAAGTACACACCCCCATCACCATCAACGGCGCTGCTGTGGAGAGAGTGAGCAGCTTCCGGTTCCTTGGAGTACATCTGGCTGAGGATCTTACGTGGTCAGTACACACAAACAAAACAGTGAAGAAGGCGCAGCAGCGCCTCTTCTTTCTCAGGAGACTGAAAAGATTCGGCATGAGCCCCCGCATCCTCAGGACCTTCTATCACTGTGCCATTGAGAGCATCCTCACTGGATGCATCACCACCTGGTATGGCAACAGCACCGCCTACAACTGCAAAGCTCTCCAGCGAGTAGTGCGGTGCTCTGAACGGATAATTGGAGGTGAGCTTCCCTCCCTCCAAGACATCTACAGGAAGCGCTGCCTGAGGAAAGCGGGGAGGATCATCAAGGACTCCAGTCACCCCAGCCATAAACTGTTCAGACTGCTTCCATCAGGAAGGAGGTTCTGCAGCATCCGGTCCCGTACCAGCAGACTGAGAGACAGCTTTTTCCATCAGGCCATCAGACTGCTGAACACGTCATAGACACCTCAGCTTCACTACTGGAACTTCAACATTATGCACTCCACACTGTATATAAATGCCACTTGTTTTGCACATATTCAACTCTGTATATTTTATATATTTTATTATTATTATTATTATTATTATTATTTTATTTTATTTTTTTTTTTACTATTTAATTTGTAAAAATGTGTATACACACACACACACACACACACACACACACACACGTAGGAAAATATTTAGTATACACATCCAGAAATGCATACACTATTATATATTGTACATATATTTATTAGTGTCAGGTTGGCCATTCTTGTATTTTGCTCGTTTGTGTTGTTGTGTTTGCACATCTCTGTTGCTTGTGGGGCTCGCACACAAGAATTTCACTCGCATGTGCTGTGCCAGTGTGCCTGCACATGTGATGTGACAATAAAAGTGATTTGATTTGATGATCATTTCCATATTTGAAGATCACCTCTTCCCTAAAAAAAAGAAATCTACTGCCAAGGTTCTTCTCGTGGTGTGTTAGAGCCGAGGATGATGAAGACGCAGAAGCTAAAGCAATTTCTGAAACACGTTTAGAAGAATTTAAAAGTAATATATTTCCAATACTGGAGAAAAAAATCATCATCTGGCATTAGTGTCAGCGCACTCATTCACTGTAAAAAATCAAACTTGCTTACAGTCATTTCTTTCACAATTTAACAATAAAAGCTGAGTTGCCCCATAAACTCAAATACATTAAGGGTTTCAACTAATCCTTTAACGTTTTGGAGCAAAAGTTGGTCTCACATGAACTTTATTGCTGGCAAAATGAATGAATTCAAGTTTTACATGAGTTGAAGCTGTTGGCGCCTTTCTGTGCCTGAGCACGCATGCGCATGTCATATTTTTGGATACTACGGGGTCTACGATGCACTTTTGCAAGGACTGAAAGCCACCTGGCCGTCTGCCTTAATGCGAACACGAGGCTTTTTACGCCAGGAGCTGGATGCAGCTAAGGTGTTCATCTCAACTTTCTGAAGGCAAGTACTGTTTCTTTTAATGTGCATTTATATGTGTTTACTACCTCATTTAAGATCCCCCCTAGACTGTTTTACTCAATCGTGCTGCTTGAATGCCCTCGTGAGCAACTTTAATGTTTTCCATCATGAAATAGTGCTTTAAAGTTTTCGTATAAAAATCGCCATGTCACAAAATAATGTAAATCCGACAAGCATCCCTTCCAAACAGGCGCGTTCATGTCTGACAAGCCTCCACGACACCCCCTACGTGTATTTCATGTAGGGGGTGTTCGCCATACCACCGAACGAAAGAAACCCGACAAAATAAGCTAGCTCGCTCATGGCAAACCCCCCACCGCTTTTTAAAATAAATAAATAATTTCGGGGCCCCCGCTGCCATGTTGTTTAATTTGTTCAAATCATATTTAGCCAAAAAAATGTGGTTTAGTTTCTGTGTGAACGGGGTGGTGGAGTCCTCCACCGAGAACACTCACGTTAACTTTATCGAGTGGGGGAAAAAAAGTTAGCTTGTTTATATTATGCTAACATAGCTGTGTCGCTAGCGGTCACGTAGCACATCATTATATACCAGCTAGCCCAACTTCAGTAACCCTACAAACGTCACTGCTGTTTAGTTTCCTGTCTTCATTTATGCTGGAAGTGATAACAGCTGTAGGGTTTAATTTGTTTCCAAAACCCCGCAGTCAGGACATGCTATATTGTATTTAGATAGAAGCTAGCGAGCTAACTCCCTGCTAACTTCTAACTCCGTTAAATGTCATAAATTTCGTTTTCATGGGTGCCTGGATGCTAAACTCAATTGTTACACCTGGTAGAACAGAACGCTGATCATTTTATTAAAGATGAAAGACTTTAGACAGTTTTTCAACTCTCAGTAATGCCATAGTGATCGTTTGACATGTGAACCTGCAGCGGAGTTTAGGTCCAGACACGGCTAGTGACGTCAGACTGAACAACCGGATTGAACGAGGAGGACCCAGAATCCAGCCCTGTGTGAAGCTGAAGAGGCTGAAAATTACAGGTTATCTGTGGAAGCCTGCATCAAGAAGGTGGTGACACTTGTCATTAAAAATGCCAGTTCACCTTCCTCTACGGAAAAAGTTGATGCCATCACCCAACGGCTGTTCATAAAACTCTGGCCTAGACTTAAAAAGATCAAAGTTGATAATGTGATATGGTTTATAGCTCCTTAATACAGAAATGGAAAGAGCCAGATGTCATACATATTCATGGTATTAGACCATGAATATGCAGATGATGTAATTGTAAAGGTTTTCAAGGAGCATGCCATCACTGTATTGGAAAGTGAACATTTCATCACAAGCTTCTTTCTCTGTGTGGGTCATGCTGTATGGATCGCAGGCAGAAAATACTTGGTTACTGTTGTGTAAGTCCCTAAAAGTAGATTTTGTTTATCTGGACGCAGGATTTTCAGTTTCAATTTATTTAAGTAATTATAATAAAGGTCAATCAAATGGACCAATATGGCAAGGCCATGATGATCCACTTGGTAAAATAAATCCGTTTGGCATCTTTCTTGGCCTTAAGACAACAATTCTGATGGCTAAAGATCCAAACGGGACACAAGAAAAAAAACAAAAACAAAACACGTGTTGTCTGACAACAGTATCAAAGATTTGCATATACATAAAAAAAACCTGAAAGATCTGGACCGGGCCATTTACAAAGAGCTACGTCAGAAAACATTCTGTAAAGAAAAACATTTACTGATGTTACTGAACAACGAGGACCCAGTGTTGAGAAAACTGACGGTCGATATCATTAAAAATCACCTGATCGACACTATGCAGAATCCAGCCCTGTGTGATGCTGAAGAGGCTGAAAATTACAGGTTATCTGTGGAAGCCTGTATCAAGAAGGTGGTGACACGTGTCAATAAAAATGCCAGTTCACCTTCCTCTACTGAAAAAGTTGATGCCATCACCCAACGGCTGTTCATAAAACTCTGGCCTAGACTTAAAAAGATCAAAGTTGATAATGTGATGTTCATCGGTGATTGTCAGGGTCCCTGAGCAGTTATGAATTATATTATTATTATTATTGTATGTATATTTGGTGTTGCTGTCCTTCTCCCTGTTTGCGTGTGTGTGTGTATATGTGTTTCAGTGGGCGCCTTCAGGCCTGGTGGGTGTGGCCCTGCTGATGGTCTGGCCACACACCTGCTGCTGGTCAGGCCTCGTCGGGGGTGCTACTTAGGAGAGTCTTGGAGCTCCCACCGACGTGGGATCATTGCGTGAGTCTCCACGTTAGTCATCCATTTGAACTGAGTTAGTGTATGTATGCCCGTGGTTATGTGTCCTGACGGCTGCGTCTATTGTGTCCCCAGGAGAAGTGTGGAGCGCCAGACAGCAGCCAGCACGAGGAGTGCTGAGACACGGGAGCGGAGAGCACTGAGACACGGACTGGTCACGGAGAGACACGACACGGGAGTCAGGGGAAACCACGGGGATTTATTGTTGTTATTTCCACACACTGTAAATAAACGTACTGCTTGTACATAGAGCACCGCGCCTGGGTCCTCCTTCCCCACACCCCCCACGGTTTGCCATGCCAAACCGTGACAGTGATATGGTTTACAGCTCTTTAATACAGAAATGGAACAGAAATTATTCACTGTCTACTTTAGCAGAAGGTTTTTAGCTGAAGATAGTTTAACCAGCTGTTTTGCCAACACCTTCATTTTTATCATTTAGCATCATTTTAGAATATAATACATTACTGTAGATCAGGGGTCCCCAATCCCAGTCCGCGAGGGCCGGTGTCCCTGCAGGTTTCAGATCTCACCCTGGGTCAACACACCTGAATCACATGATTAGTTTGTTACCAGGCCTCTGGAGAACTTCAAGACTTGTTGAGAAGGTAATTTATCCATTTAAATCAGCTGTGGTGGATCAAGGACACATCTAAAACCTGCAGGAAACCAGCCCTCGCGGACTGGGATTGGGGACCCCTGCTGTAGCTCAAACAGCATATGAAGCATTTAAATTCAGACCAACCTTATAACCGTATAACACCGATGGGGAACAATGTGTTCTGCAGAATACTCTTGATACTTTAAGAGCAATTTGCCAATAATACAGATTCATGTGTAGTAAGGTGGTTTCATTGCTACTTTTATTAAAGGAGTGCTTCTAAAAATTGAGGTGGTCATCTCCGCTTGCATTTCTGTAAAAGCCACAGCATGCCACCTTGGATGAGAATATGCATTCTTAACATTTTGCTGTCACAGTTTAGCTGTTTTCATTTCCACTGACACATCAGCTCCTAAGACCACAATACTACTACCAAAGTACTACAAGGATCCGGAAAAAAGGACAGAGGGGGGATATAAAATATACCAAATGTTTCTTGAATTGTTAGCACAAGTGTATATGTGTATGTATCTAGTCGAGTTTATATGCAGTAGTGCTCACTTGTTTTCTTTCATTTTATTACTTAACTGTATTTCATGTAAGTCATTGATATTAAATATTGATTTTACAGAGGGGTGGTAAGAGTTTGGTTTGAGATTTTCCTGTTAATATTTGGATATTTTTCTTGCATTAACAATTTTTTGATTAGAAAAGCAGAATAAAATGTGCAAATTAGCTTCATTTATAGTTTGTTATACTCCTTCCCTCTAATACAAATATTTCATTTCTAACTCTGAGTGTAAGTGCATAATTTAATAATAAGTGTTTCTGCTCACAAATGTCCACGAGCACAGACATGCACGCAAAAACTGCGTGACTCCTCGCTGGCTGTAACTCACCGCGCGTGTTCACCTGGAACGTCCTCTAAGAAGACGTGTGACCATTCTGATAGCCGTCTGTGTCTGCAGGTGAATGAGTGAAGCTACATAAACAGTTAAATTAGCATAGCTTACCAGCCGTAAACCCGACAACAACACAGTGGGTGAGGGTCGGAGGGGGGGTCGCTTGACATTCTAACTTTAAAGGAAGGATTTTAACAGTATTTGCTGTGGGTTAAAGCAGTGGACCAGCAGGCTACATGTTTGAATCCAAACAAGTTTCACTCAATCCCAACAACTGAGGATCGCCATTGTATAGCGGTCGCTAGGGTAACGTCACGTCGCCGTCATATCGGATGTGGGCGGGGCTTAGCGCTAGAATCCCTTTGATCCTTTCATGTCTTGTGTGACATCACCTTGGTAAAAGTCTATAAATAGAACCATTTGCACAGGGTTAGTCACAAGGTAAGTTTAGTAAGAGGGAGTAAGAGGCATTAATGTCTGAGACACAAACTCAGCAACTTACACAAAATTCAGAATCAAGTCCAGATTGTAAAAAAGTTATATCATTTGAAAATATGAATTCTGCCATTGAAACAACCGATGCGATTCAAAGCTGCGCCACTGAAGACGACTCTGAATGTAGTGTCGTCCCTGGCGTAAACATTTTACGGAGCGACGAGGGGAAATCGAAGCACTGTGTGTGCTACCCTCAGTCATGCAACCAGCAACAGAATCCGGGGGATCCAGAGTCAGTTGATCTCCAGGAACCTCCGGTGTCAGAAGAGCAGCTGCTCGTTAAAGAGCTAATAAATGCTGTTATTACACGTGCCTCCAAAGAGGCAAAGGTGTCGCCATCGGAAATGATTCAGCAGCGCCTCTTCACAGCTCTGTGGGCACAAGTTGAGCAAAAACCTCTCAAAATCACACACAGGGGGATTAAAAAACTTGAAAAGGTGATTTTTAAAGACATAACAAAGCGGCTTGACATTAGCCCTGATCTCGTGATCATTGCGCTAGCCGTAGGTCAGCCGTACCTAGAGGTGATCATTTCCATATTTGAAGATCACCTCTTCCGTAAAAAAAGCCTACTGGCAAGGTTCTTCTCGTGGTGCGTTAGAGCCGAGGATGACGAGGACGAACAAACTAAAGCCATGTCTGAAACACGTTTAGAAGAATTTAAAAGTAATATATTTCGGATACTGGAGAAAAAATCATCATCTGGCATTAGTGTCAGCGATTATGATGATGATGAAGAAGAACATGTGAGCGCACTCATTGATGCTGTGCTCACACGAGCTGCAAATAAATCGCACTACAGACCTTCTAAAAAACTCCACAGGTATCTGTTAAAACACGTGTTGTCTGACAACAGGATCAAAGATCTGCATATACATGAAAAAAAACTGAAAGATCTGGACAGGGCCATTTACCAAGAGCTACGTCAGAAAACATTCTGTAAAGAAAAACATTTACTGATGTTACTGAACGACGAGGACCCAGTGTTGAGAAAACTGACGGTCGATATCATTAAAAATCACCTGATCGACACTATGCAGAATCCAGCCCTGTGTGATGCTGAAGAGGCTGAAAATTACAGGTTATCTGTGGAAGCCTGTATCAAGAAGGTGGTGACACGTGTCAATAAAAATGCCAGTTCACCTTCCTCTACTGAAAAAGTTGATGCCATCACCCAACGGCTGTTCATAAAACTCTGGCCTAGACTTAAAAAAATCAAAGTTGATAATGTGATGTTCATCAGTGATATGGTTTACAGCTCTTTAATACAGGAATGGAAAGAGCCAGATGTCATACTGACATTCATGGAATTAGACCATGAATATGCAGATGATATAATTGTAAAGCTTTTCAAGGAGCATGCCATCACTGTATTGGAAAGTGAACATTTCATGACAAGCTTCTTTCTCT
Organism: Diplotaxodon limnothrissa; assembly: GCF_057381915.1. Lineage (NCBI taxonomy): Eukaryota > Metazoa > Chordata > Actinopteri > Cichliformes > Cichlidae > Diplotaxodon > Diplotaxodon limnothrissa. Next base: position 7,284,556 of record NC_140616.1, on the reverse strand, counting down.
GTGCGGGTCATGCTGTATGGATCGCAGGCAGAAAATACTTGGTTACTGTTATGTAAGACCCTAAAAGTAGATTCTGTTCATCTGGACGTAGCATTTTCAGTTTCAATTTATTTAACATCTAATCGAGTCATTTTAAAAACCCTTGACCGGTCGAGGCAGATGGCCGTTCCTCACTGAGCCTGGTTCTGCCGGAGTTTTCTCCCTGTTAAAAGGAAGTTTTTACTCCCCACCGTCGCCTAGTGCTTGCTCAGAGGGAATTGTCAAATTATTGGGGTTTTGTTTTGTGCCATCTAATACACAACTTATCGTATTGGGCACTCTAAATGTATTTTTAATCAATAAAAAGATCCAAAAAAGATTATATTGTGAATTCTGCGTGTTTTCATTGTCACACAAATGTATACATTTTCAGCTTAGACTGAACGTGTTTGTTTGTCATTCCTTTCAAATCAAAGATTTTAGTAGCAACTATTGTATTAAAACATTGCACAGGCGTTTTACTCTGATTACACAAACCTTATGTAGGAGTAGGTCACAGATAAGAGGTACTAATTTGTAAATTTGACCTCTGACCTCACAGAGATCAAATGTGACAGGATATTTGTGCTGTAATTTTCAGACTGTAAGGATTATTTGTATGTAAACTATAATTTCATATTAAGAATCCACATCAACACATTCTCACTCTCAAAGTGTAAAATGTTACACTATAGGTGACAAATCGTCAGTATGTTACGCTTTTGGCCACCCAACATGTCCCTGTGTTACTTGTTCGGAAAAATGAGGAAACATGAGAACCATTTCGAATCAATCTACACGTGTATGTTTATTTTACTGTAATTGCTTTGGAAAACACTATCTAACACGATTAGGTTATGATACGGGTTAGGATTAAGGTTAGGGTTATGGCTGGAATACACAGCTGGAACGTGTATTACACCGGGAGCGTCATTCTATTGGATGTCATCCACAATCCGGCGCGTATCAAATAGATGCGGAAGGTTACCTTTCACGTGTCTATGGGACACCTCGGAGCGCGACTAATGGTCGGTATGTTACACGTTGGGAATGAGAACGGGCTGTCCACATATATTGGTATGTCATCTACTAAATTTTGCCAATACAAACAATGGCAGTAATGAATTAATTCATCAATATAATAATTAATATATATAAATATAAAAACACATTTACAAAAAAAAATTATTCACTGTCTACTTTAGCAGAAGGTTTCTAGCTGAAGATAGTTTAACCAGCTGTTTTGCCAACACCTTCATTTTTATCATTTAGCATCATTTTAGAATATAATACATTACTGTAGATCAGGGGTCCCCAATCCCAGTCCGCGAGGGCCGGTGTCCCTGCAGGTTTTAGATCTCACCCTGGGTCAACACACCTGAATCACATGATTAGTTTGTTACCAGGCCTCTGGAGAACTTCAAGACGTGTTGAGAAGGTAATTTATCCATTTAAATCAGCTGTGGTGGATCAAGGACACATCTAAAACCTGCAGGAAACCAGCCCTCGCGGACTGGGATTGGGGACCCCTGCTGTAGCTCAAACAGCATATGAAGCATTTAAATTCAGACCAACCTTATAACCGTATAACACCGATGGGGAACAATGTGTTCTGCAGAATACTCTTGATACTTTAAGAGCAATTTGCCAATAATACAGATTCATGTGTAGTAAGGTGGTTTCATTGCTACTTTTATTAAAGGAGTGCTTCTAAAAATTGAGGTGGTCATCTCCGCTTGCATTTCTGTAAAAGCCACAGCATGCCACCTTGGATGAGAATATGCATTCTTAACATTTTGCTGTCACAGTTTAGCTGTTTTCATTTCCACTGACACATCAGCTCCTAAGACCACAATACTACTACCAAAGTACTACAAGGATCCGGAAAAAAGGACAGAGGGGGGATATAAAATATACCAAATGTTTCTTGAATTGTTAGCACAAGTGTATATGTGTATGTATCTAGTCGAGTTTATATGCAGTAGTGCTCACTTGTTTTCTTTCATTTTATTACTTAACTGTATTTCATGTAAGTCATTGATATTAAATATTGATTTTACAGAGGGGTGGTAAGAGTTTGGTTTGAGATTTTCCTGTTAATATTTGGATATTTTTCTTGCATTAACAATTTTTTGATTAGAAAAGCAGAATAAAATGTGCAAATTAGCTTCATTTATAGTTTGTTATACTCCTTCCCTCTAATACAAATATTTCATTTCTAACTCTGAGTGTAAGTGCATAATTTAATGATAAGTGTTTCTGCTCACAAATGTCCACGAGCACAGACATGCACGCAAAAACTGCGTGACTCCTCGCTGGCTGTAACTCACCGCGCGTGTTCACCTGGAACGTCCTCTAAGAAGACGTGTGACCATTCTGATAGCCGTCTGTGTCTGCAGGTGAATGAGTGAAGCTACATAAACAGTTAAATTAGCATAGCTTACCAGCCGTAAACCCGACAACAACACAGTGGGTGAGGGTCGGAGGGGGGGTCGCTTGACATTCTAACTTTAAAGGAAGGATTTTAACAGTATTAGTGTAACACACTTAGAGACAGTGTGCGCACCGCGGATGACGTCAGTGCGCACACTGTGTCTGAGGAGGATGTGCGGAAGTGCTTCAGGAAGGTGAACGCACGCAAAGCTACTGGTCCGGACGGGATTCCCGGCCGCGTCCTCAAGTCATGCGCGGCTCAGCTGGCTGGAGTGTTCACGCACATCTTCAACCTTTCCCTCTCTCTATCTGTAGTCCCAGCCTGCTTCAAAATGGCCACCATCGTCCCTGTACCCAAATCCTCCACCATCTCCTCATTGAACGACTGGCGACCTGTAGCCCTGACCCCCATCGTAAGCAAATGCTTCGAGAAGCTGGTCAGGGACTTCATCTGCTCTGCACTACCCGACTCACTGGACCCTCTACAGTTTGCATACCGCCACAACAGGTCCACTGATGATGCCATAGCCCTGACACTACACACTGCCCTGTCACACCTGGAGAAGAGAGACACGTATGTGAGGATGTTGTTTGTAGATTACAGCTCAGCATTCAATACCATCGTTCCCTCGAAGCTGGACAGGAAACTGCAGGATCTAGGACTGAGCAGCTCCCTCTGCAGCTGGATCCTTAGCTTCCTGTCTGACAGACGCCAGGTGGTCAGACTGGGCAGCATCACCTCATCCCCCATCACACTGAACACTGGTGCTCCACAGGGGTGTGTACTGAGCCCTCTCCTGTACTCACTCTACACCTACGACTGCACAGCCACTAACAGCTCCAACATCATTGTGAAGTTTGCGGACGACACTACAGTGGTGGGTCTTATCACCAACGGTGATGAGACGGCTTACAGGGAGGAGGTCAGCGCCCTGACCCACTGGTGTCAAGACAACCATCTCACCCTCAACGTCGCAAAGACAAAGGAGTTGATAGTGGACTTCCGGAGGTGCAGAGAAGTACACACCCCCATCACCATCAACGGCGCTGCTGTGGAGAGAGTGAGCAGCTTCCGGTTCCTTGGTGTACATCTGGCTGAGGATCTTACGTGGTCAGTACACACAAACAAAACAGTGAAGAAGGCGCAGCAGCGCCTCTTCTTTCTCAGGAGACTGAAAAGATTCGGCATGAGCCCCCGCATCCTCAGGACCTTCTATCACTGTGCCATTGAGAGCATCCTCACTGGATGCATCACCACCTGGTATGGCAACAGCACCGCCTACAACTGCAAAGCTCTCCAGCGAGTAGTGCGGTGCTCTGAACGGATAATTGGAGGTGAGCTTCCCTCCCTCCAAGACATCTACAGGAAGCGCTGCCTGAGGAAAGCGGGGAGGATCATCAAGGACTCCAGTCACCCCAGCCATAAACTGTTCAGACTGCTTCCATCAGGAAGGAGGTTCTGCAGCATCCGGTCCCGAACCAGCAGACTGAGAGACAGCTTTTTCCACCAGGCCATCAGACTGCTGAACACGTCATAGACACCTCAGCTTCACTACTGGAACTTCAACATTATGCACTCCACACTGTATATAAATGCCACTTGTTTTGCACATATTCAACTCTGTATATTTTATATATTTTATTATTATTATTATTATTATTATTATTATTATTATTTTTTTTTTTTTTTTTACTATTTAATTTGTAAAAATGTGTATACACACACACACACACACACACACACACACACACACACACACACACGTAGGAAAATATTTAGTATACACATCCAGAAATGCATACACTATTATATATTGTACATATATTTATTAGTGTCAGGTTGGCCATTCTTGTATTTTGCTCGTTTGTGTTGTTGTGTTTGCACATCTCTGTTGCTTGTGGGGCTCGCACACAAGAATTTCACTCGCATGTGCTGTGCCAGTGTGCCTGCACATGTGATGTGACAATAAAAGTGATTTGATTTGATTTGATGATCATTTCCATATTTGAAGATCACCTCTTCCCTAAAAAAAAGAAATCTACTGCCAAGGTTCTTCTCGTGGTGCGTTAGAGCCGAGGATGATGAAGACGCAGAAGCTAAAGCAATTTCTGAAACACGTTTAGAAGAATTTAAAAGTAATATATTTCCAATACTGGAGAAAAAAATCATCATCTGGCATTAGTGTCAGCGCACTCATTCACTGTAAAAAATCAAACTTGCTTACAGTCATTTCTTTCACAATTCAACAATAAAAGCTGAGTTGCCCCATAAACTCAAATACATTAAGGGTTTCAACTAATCCTTTAACGTTTTGGAGCAAAAGTTGGTCTCACATGAACTTTATTGCTGGCAAAATGAATGAATTCAAGTTTTACATGAGTTGAAGCTGTTGGCGCCTTTCTGTGCCTGAGCACGCATGCGCATGTCATATTTTTGGATACTACGGGGTCTACGATGCACTTTTGCAAGGACTGAAAGCCACCTGGCCGTCTGCCTTAATGCGAACACGAGGCTTTTTACGCCAGGAGCTGGATGCAGCTAAGGTGTTCATCTCAACTTTCTGAAGGCAAGTACTGTTTCTTTTAATGTGCATTTATATGTGTTTACTACCTCATTTAAGATCCCCCCTAGACTGTTTTACTCAATCGTGCTGCTTGAATGCCCTCGTGAGCAACTTTAATGTTTTCCATCATGAAATAGTGCTTTAAAGTTTTCGTATAAAAATCGCCATGTCACAAAATAATGTAAATCCGACAAGCATCCCTTCCAAACAGGCGCGTTCATGTCTGACAAGCCTCCACGACACCCCCTACGTGTATTTCATGTAGGGGGTGTTCGCCATACCACCGAACGAAAGAAACCCGACAAAATAAGCTAGCTCGCTCATGGCAAACCCCCCACCGCTTTTTAAAATAAATAAATAATTTCGGGGGCCCCCGCTGCCATGTTGTTTAATTTGTTCAAATCATATTTAGCCAAAAAAATGTGGTTTAGTTTCTGTGTGAACGGGGTGGTGGAGTCCTCCACCGAGAACACTCACGTTAACTTTATCGAGTGGGGGGAAAAAAGTTAGCTTGTTTATATTATGCTAACATAGCTGTGTCGCTAGCGGTCACGTAGCACATCATTATATACCAGCTAGCCCAACTTCAGTAACCCTACAAACGTCACTGCTGTTTAGTTTCCTGTCTTCATTTATGTTGGAAGTGATAACAGCTGTAGGGTTTAATTTGTTTCCAAAACCCCGCAGTCAGGACATGCTATATTGTATTTAGATAGAAGCTAGCGAGCTAACTCCCTGCTAACTTCTAACTCCGTTAAATGTCATAAATTTCGTTTTCATGGGTGCCTGGATGCTAAACTCAATTGTTACACCTGGTAGAACAGAACGCTGATCATTTTATTAAAGATGAAAGACTTTAGACAGTTTTTCAACTCTCAGTAATGCCATAGTGATCGTTTGACATGTGAACCTGCAGCGGAGTTTAGGTCCAGACACGGCTAGTGACGTCAGACTGAACAACCGGATTGAACGAGGAGGACCCAGAATCCAGCCCTGTGTGAAGCTGAAGAGGCTGAAAATTACAGGTTATCTGTGGAAGCCTGCATCAAGAAGGTGGTGACACTTGTCATTAAAAATGCCAGTTCACCTTCCTCTACGGAAAAAGTTGATGCCATCACCCAACGGCTGTTCATAAAACTCTGGCCTAGACTTAAAAAGATCAAAGTTGATAATGTGATATGGTTTATAGCTCCTTAATACAGAAATGGAAAGAGCCAGATGTCATACATATTCATGGTATTAGACCATGAATATGCAGATGATGTAATTGTAAAGGTTTTCAAGGAGCATGCCATCACTGTATTGGAAAGTGAACATTTCATCACAAGCTTCTTTCTCTGTGTGGGTCATGCTGTATGGATCGCAGGCAGAAAATACTTGGTTACTGTTGTGTAAGTCCCTAAAAGTAGATTTTGTTTATCTGGACGCAGGATTTTCAGTTTCAATTTATTTAAGTAATTATAATAAAGGTCAATCAAATGGACCAATATGGCAAGGCCATGATGATCCACTTGGTAAAATAAATCCGTTTGGCATCTTTCTTGGCCTTAAGACAACAATTCTGATGGCTAAAGATCCAAACGGGACACAAGAAAAAAACAAAAACAAAACACGTGTTGTCTGACGACACAATCAAAGATCTGCACATCAATGAAAAAAAATCTCGAAAGGGCCACCTAAACATAATATATAATGTTCTGACTGAGAGACGTTTTGAAAAAATTTAAACGTACAGCTCTGCTATCACTTCCAACATAAATGAAGACAGAAAACTAAACAGCAGTGACTTTTTTTTTTTTGGGTTACTGAGGTTGGACTAGCTGGTACATAATGATGTACTACGAGATCACTAGCGATACAGCTATGTTAGCATAACATAAACACAGTGAAGCTGGAGGATGAAAGCTAACCTTTTTCCATTCGATAAAATTTATGTGAGGGTTCCCAAAGGTTAGGGACGAATTCAATCGCATGGCAGGATGCTGTTGCAGATTAAACAGCGCCTCTTCACAGCTCTGTGGGCACAAAATAGAAGTACTACAAGGACATAGGGAAAAGGGACAAAGAGGGGAGGGATATAAAATATTCCAAATGTTTCTTGAATTGTTAGCACAGTGTATATGTGTATGTATCTATCCATCGATTCACTTACGCCAGGGGTGGGCAAATCCAGGCCCCGAGGGCCGGTGTCCTGCAGGTTTTAGATCTCGCCTTGGGTCAACACACCTGAATCGCATGATTAGTTCGTTACCAGGCCTCTGGAGAACTTCAGGACATTTTCAGGAGCTAATTTAGCCATTTATATCAGCTGTGTTGGTTCAAGGACACATCTAAAACCTGCAGGGACACCGGCCCTCGAGGCCTGGAGTTGCCCACCCCTAACTTCCGCTTTTCCTTTTCAGGGTCGCAGGGGGTGCTGGAGCCTATGGCAGCTATCTCAGGGCGAGAGGCAGGGTACGCCCTGGACAGGTCGCTAGTCTGTCACAGGGCTAAACATTCGTACTCACATTCACTCATACCTATGGGCAATTTAGATTTTTCCAAAAACAATGGGCAATTAAGATTTTTCACGTGCCTCCAAAGAGGCAAAGGTGTCGCCATCTGACATGATTCAGCAGCGCCTCTTCACAGCTCTGTGGTCACAAGTTGAGCAAAAGCCTCTCAAAATCACACACAGGGGGATTAAAAAAACTTGAAAAGGTGATTTTTAAAGACATAACAAAGCGGCTGGACATTAGCCCTGATCTCGTGATCATTGCGCTAGCCGTAGGTCAGCCGTACCTAGAGGTGATCATTTCCATATTTGAAGATCACCACTTCCGTTAAAAACCTGCTGGCAAGGTTCTTCTCGTGGTGCGTTAGAGCCGAGGATGACGAGGACAAAGAAACTAAAGCCATGTCTGAAACACGTTTAGAAGAATTTAAAAGTAATATATTTCCAATAGTGGAGGAAAAAATCATCATCTGGCATTAGTGTCAGCGATTATGATGATGATGAAGAGGAACATGTGAGCGCACTCATTGATGCTGTGCTCACACGTGTTGAAAATAATTCGCACTACAGACCTTCTAAAAAACTCCACAGGTACCTGTTAAAACACGTGTTGTAATTATAATAAAGGTCAATCAAATGGACCAATATGGCAAGGCCATGATGATCCACTTGGTAAAATAAATCCGTTTGGCATCTTTCTTGGCCTTAAGACAACAATTCTTATGGCTAAAGATCCAAACGGGACACACAAAAAAACACATGTTGTCTGACAACAGTATCAAAGATCTGCATATACATGTATATAAACTGAAAGATCTCGACCGGGCCATTTACCAAGAGCTACGTCAGAAAACATTCTGTTAAGAAAAAACATTTACTGATGTTACTGAACGACGAGGACCCAGTGTTGAGAAAACTGACGGTCGATATCATTAAAAATCACCTGATCGACACTATGCAGAATCCAGCCCTGTGTGATGCTGAAGAGGCTGAAAATTACAGGTTATCTGTGGAAGCCTGTATCAAGAAGGTGGTGACACGTGTCAATAAAAATGCCAGTTCACCTTCCTCTACTGAAAAAGTTGATGCCATCACCCAACGGCTGTTCATAAAACTCTGGCCTAGACTTAAAAAGATCAAAGTTGATAATGTGATATTCATCAGTGATTGTCAGGGTCCCTGAGCAGTTATGAATTATATTATTATTATTATTATTATTATTGTATGTATATTTGGTGTTGCTGTCCTTCTCCCTGTTTGCGTGTGTGTATATGTGTTTCAGTGGGCGCCTTCAGGCCTGGTGGGTGTGGCCCTGCTGATGGTCTGGCCACACCCGAAGCCACACACCTGCTGCTGGTCAGGCCTCGTCGGGGGTGCTACTTAGGAGAGTCTTGGAGCTCCCACCGACGTGGGATCATTGCGTGAGTCTCCACGTTAGTCATCCATTTGAACTGAGTTAGTGTATGTATGCCCGCGGTTATGTGTCCTGACGGCTGCGTCTATTGTGTCCCCAGGAGAAGTGTGGAGCGCCAGACAGCAGCCAGCACGAGGAGTGCTGAGACACGGGAGCGGAGAGCACTGAGACACGGACTGGTCACGGAGAGACACGACACGGGAGTCAGGGGAAACCACGGGGATTTATTGTTGTTATTTCCACACACTGTAAATAAACGTACTGCTTGTACATAGAGCACCGCGCCTGGGTCCTCCTTCCCCAGACCCCCCACGGTTTGCCATGCCAAACCGTGACAGTGATATGGTTTACAGCTCTTTAATACAGAAATGGAACAGAAATTATTCACTGTCTACTTTAGCAGAAGGTTTTTAGCTGAAGATAGTTTAACCAGCTGTACCTATCCGCTGGAACGTTAAAGACAATACAATTACACTGCAAAGCAAGACACAAGTAGGCAAAGTTCTTCATGTTACTCGTGCACGGGAGAGACCGGACAGAGCGCCGTTCCTTCGTCTGACCCCAGTTGCTCTCGTCTGTCCTCCCGTACCACTGTCCTTTTATTGAGGTTACATGAATATGCATAGGTTCATTAACATACGACGTCTACATACAAACAGAGTACCTTGCCTGTGTGTGTGTGTGGTGGATGTGTGTGTGGTGTGTGTGTGTTGCTGATCAAAGGGTCAAACATCCTTGGTCAGGAAGAGGGTAGACTAGACCCCCCCCCCGGTGAGGAAGTCCAGCAGTTCATCTAAACAGAAAAGCACTTAGACTAGAACAGACGTAGCTACGTTAATCCTACCATAAAACAATTAAGACAAGATGCAACCTCTTCCCATACTCCCAGGATGTAGGTGTGGAATACACACCAAGCCTTTTGTAGCCTGCTAGAGATCACACCTCCTGTCACTACACAATTGATTATACACCTCTAAGAATATATGGTTAAATATTTCTAAGCATAAATGACAATCAACAATACAAACTCTAACACCTTCATTTTTATCATTTAGCATCATTTTAGAATATAATACATTACTGTAGATCAGGGGTCCCCAATCCCAGTCCGCGAGGGCCGGTGTCCCTGCAGGTTTCAGATCTCACCCTGGGTCAACACACCTGAATCACATGATTAGTTTGTTACCAGGCCTCTGGAGAACTTCAAGACGTGTTGAGAAGGTAATTTATCCATTTAAATCAGCTGTGGTGGATCAAGGACACATCTAAAACCTGCAGGAAACCAGCCCTCGCGGACTGGGATTGGGGACCCCTGCTGTAGCTCAAACAGCATATGAAGCATTTAAATTCAGACCAACCTTATAACCGTATAACACCGATGGGGAACAATGTGTTCTGCAGAATACTCTTGATACTTTAAGAGCAATTTGCCAATAATACAGATTCATGTGTAGTAAGGTGGTTTCATTGCTACTTTTATTAAAGGAGTGCTTCTAAAAATTGAGGTGGTCATCTCCGCTTGCATTTCTGTAAAAGCCACAGCATGCCACCTTGGATGAGAATATGCATTCTTAACATTTTGCTGTCACAGTTTAGCTGTTTTCATTTCCACTGACACATCAGCTCCTAAGACCACAATACTACTACCAAAGTACTACAAGGATCCGGAAAAAAGGACAGAGGGGGGATATAAAATATACCAAATGTTTCTTGAATTGTTAGCACAAGTGTATATGTGTATGTATCTAGTCGAGTTTATATGCAGTAGTGCTCACTTGTTTTCTTTCATTTTATTACTTAACTGTATTTCATGTAAGTCATTGATATTAAATATTGATTTTACAGAGGGGTGGTAAGAGTTTGGTTTGAGATTTTCCTGTTAATATTTGGATATTTTTCTTGCATTAACAATTTTTTGATTAGAAAAGCAGAATAAAATGTGCAAATTAGCTTCATTTATAGTTTGTTATACTCCTTCCCTCTAATACAAATATTTCATTTCTAACTCTGAGTGTAAGTGCATAATTTAATGATAAGTGTTTCTGCTCACAAATGTCCACGAGCACAGACATGCACGCAAAAACTGCGTGACTCCTCGCTGGCTGTAACTCACCGCGCGTGTTCACCTGGAACGTCCTCTAAGAAGACGTGTGACCATTCTGATAGCCGTCTGTGTCTGCAGGTGAATGAGTGAAGCTACATAAACAGTTAAATTAGCATAGCTTACCAGCCGTAAACCCGACAACAACACAGTGGGTGAGGGTCGGAGGGGGGGTCGCTTGACATTCTAACTTTAAAGGAAGGATTTTAACAGTATTAGTGTAACACACTTAGAGACAGTGTGCGCACCGCGGATGACGTCAGTGCGCACACTGTGTCTGAGGAGGATGTGCGGAAGTGCTTCAGGAAGGTGAACGCACGCAAAGCTACTGGTCCGGACGGGATTCCCGGCCGCGTCCTCAAGTCATGCGCGGCTCAGCTGGCTGGAGTGTTCACGCACATCTTCAACCTTTCCCTCTCTCTGTCTGTAGTCCCAGCCTGCTTCAAAATGGCCACCATCGTCCCTGTACCCAAATCCTCCACCATCTCCTCATTGAACGACTGGCGACCTGTAGCCCTGACCCCCATCGTAAGCAAATGCTTCGAGAAGCTGGTCAGGGACTTCATCTGCTCTGCACTACCCGACTCACTGGACCCTCTACAGTTTGCATACCGCCACAACAGGTCCACTGATGATGCCATAGCCCTGACACTACACACTGCCCTGTCACACCTGGAGAAGAGAGACACGTATGTGAGGATGCTGTTTGTAGATTACAGCTCAGCATTCAATACCATCGTTCCCTCGAAGCTGGACAGGAAACTGCAGGATCTAGGACTGAGCAGCTCCCTCTGCAGCTGGATCCTTAGCTTCCTGTCTGACAGACGCCAGGTGGTCAGACTGGGCAGCATCACCTCATCCCCCATCACACTGAACACTGGTGCTCCACAGGGGTGTGTACTGAGCCCTCTCCTGTACTCACTCTACACCTACGACTGCACAGCCACTAACAGCTCCAACATCATTGTGAAGTTTGTGGACGACACTACAGTGGTGGGTCTTATCACCAACGGTGATGAGACGGCTTACAGGGAGGAGGTCAGCGCCCTGACCCACTGGTGTCAAGACAACCATCTCACCCTCAACGTCGCAAAGACAAAGGAGTTGATAGTGGACTTCCGGAGGTGCAGAGAAGTACACACCCCCATCACCATCAACGGCGCTGCTGTGGAGAGAGTGAGCAGCTTCCGGTTCCTTGGAGTACATCTGGCTGAGGATCTTACGTGGTCAGTACACACAAACAAAACAGTGAAGAAGGCGCAGCAGCGCCTCTTCTTTCTCAGGAGACTGAAAAGATTCGGCATGAGCCCCCGCATCCTCAGGACCTTCTATCACTGTGCCATTGAGAGCATCCTCACTGGATGCATCACCACCTGGTATGGCAACAGCACCGCCTACAACTGCAAAGCTCTCCAGCGAGTAGTGCGGTGCTCTGAACGGATAATTGGAGGTGAGCTTCCCTCCCTCCAAGACATCTACAGGAAGCGCTGCCTGAGGAAAGCGGGGAGGATCATCAAGGACTCCAGTCACCCCAGCCATAAACTGTTCAGACTGCTTCCATCAGGAAGGAGGTTCTGCAGCATCCGGTCCCGTACCAGCAGACTGAGAGACAGCTTTTTCCATCAGGCCATCAGACTGCTGAACACGTCATAGACACCTCAGCTTCACTACTGGAACTTCAACATTATGCACTCCACACTGTATATAAATGCCACTTGTTTTGCACATATTCAACTCTGTATATTTTATATATTTTATTATTATTATTATTATTATTATTATTATTATTATTTTTTTTTTTTTTTTACTATTTAATTTGTAAAAATGTGTATACACACACACACACACACACACACACACACACACACACACACACACACGTAGGAAAATATTTAGTATACACATCCAGAAATGCATACACTATTATATATTGTACATATATTTATTAGTGTCAGGTTGGCCATTCTTGTATTTTGCTCGTTTGTGTTGTTGTGTTTGCACATCTCTGTTGCTTGTGGGGCTCGCACACAAGAATTTCACTCGCATGTGCTGTGCCAGTGTGCCTGCACATGTGATGTGACAATAAAAGTGATTTGATTTGATTTGATGATCATTTCCATATTTGAAGATCACCTCTTCCCTAAAAAAAAGAAATCTACTGCCAAGGTTCTTCTCGTGGTGCGTTAGAGCCGAGGATGATGAAGACGCAGAAGCTAAAGCAATTTCTGAAACACGTTTAGAAGAATTTAAAAGTAATATATTTCCAATACTGGAGAAAAAAATCATCATCTGGCATTAGTGTCAGCGCACTCATTCACTGTAAAAAATCAAACTTGCTTACAGTCATTTCTTTCACAATTCAACAATAAAAGCTGAGTTGCCCCATAAACTCAAATACATTAAGGGTTTCAACTAATCCTTTAACGTTTTGGAGCAAAAGTTGGTCTCACATGAACTTTATTGCTGGCAAAATGAATGAATTCAAGTTTTACATGAGTTGAAGCTGTTGGCGCCTTTCTGTGCCTGAGCACGCATGCGCATGTCATATTTTTGGATACTACGGGGTCTACGATGCACTTTTGCAAGGACTGAAAGCCACCTGGCCGTCTGCCTTAATGCGAACACGAGGCTTTTTACGCCAGGAGCTGGATGCAGCTAAGGTGTTCATCTCAACTTTCTGAAGGCAAGTACTGTTTCTTTTAATGTGCATTTATATGTGTTTACTACCTCATTTAAGATCCCCCCTAGACTGTTTTACTCAATCGTGCTGCTTGAATGCCCTCGTGAGCAACTTTAATGTTTTCCATCATGAAATAGTGCTTTAAAGTTTTCGTATAAAAATCGCCATGTCACAAAATAATGTAAATCCGACAAGCATCCCTTCCAAACAGGCGCGTTCATGTCTGACAAGCCTCCACGACACCCCCTACGTGTATTTCATGTAGGGGGTGTTCGCCATACCACCGAACGAAAGAAACCCGACAAAATAAGCTAGCTCGCTCATGGCAAACCCCCCACCGCTTTTTAAAATAAATAAATAATTTCGGGGGCCCCCGCTGCCATGTTGTTTAATTTGTTCAAATCATATTTAGCCAAAAAAATGTGGTTTAGTTTCTGTGTGAACGGGGTGGTGGAGTCCTCCACCGAGAACACTCACGTTAACTTTATCGAGTGGGGGGAAAAAAGTTAGCTTGTTTATATTATGCTAACATAGCTGTGTCGCTAGCGGTCACGTAGCACATCATTATATACCAGCTAGCCCAACTTCAGTAACCCTACAAACGTCACTGCTGTTTAGTTTCCTGTCTTCATTTATGTTGGAAGTGATAACAGCTGTAGGGTTTAATTTGTTTCCAAAACCCCGCAGTCAGGACATGCTATATTGTATTTAGATAGAAGCTAGCGAGCTAACTCCCTGCTAACTTCTAACTCCGTTAAATGTCATAAATTTCGTTTTCATGGGTGCCTGGATGCTAAACTCAATTGTTACACCTGGTAGAACAGAACGCTGATCATTTTATTAAAGATGAAAGACTTTAGACAGTTTTTCAACTCTCAGTAATGCCATAGTGATCGTTTGACATGTGAACCTGCAGCGGAGTTTAGGTCCAGACACGGCTAGTGACGTCAGACTGAACAACCGGATTGAACGAGGAGGACCCAGAATCCAGCCCTGTGTGAAGCTGAAGAGGCTGAAAATTACAGGTTATCTGTGGAAGCCTGCATCAAGAAGGTGGTGACACTTGTCATTAAAAATGCCAGTTCACCTTCCTCTACGGAAAAAGTTGATGCCATCACCCAACGGCTGTTCATAAAACTCTGGCCTAGACTTAAAAAGATCAAAGTTGATAATGTGATATGGTTTATAGCTCCTTAATACAGAAATGGAAAGAGCCAGATGTCATACATATTCATGGTATTAGACCATGAATATGCAGATGATGTAATTGTAAAGGTTTTCAAGGAGCATGCCATCACTGTATTGGAAAGTGAACATTTCATCACAAGCTTCTTTCTCTGTGTGGGTCATGCTGTATGGATCGCAGGCAGAAAATACTTGGTTACTGTTGTGTAAGTCCCTAAAAGTAGATTTTGTTTATCTGGACGCAGGATTTTCAGTTTCAATTTATTTAAGTAATTATAATAAAGGTCAATCAAATGGACCAATATGGCAAGGCCATGATGATCCACTTGGTAAAATAAATCCGTTTGGCATCTTTCTTGGCCTTAAGACAACAATTCTGATGGCTAAAGATCCAAACGGGACACAAGAAAAAAACAAAAACAAAACACGTGTTGTCTGACGACACAATCAAAGATCTGCACATCAATGAAAAAAAATCTCGAAAGGGCCACCTAAACATAATATATAATGTTCTGACTGAGAGACGTTTTGAAAAAATTTAAACGTACAGCTCTGCTATCACTTCCAACATAAATGAAGACAGAAAACTAAACAGCAGTGACTTTTTTTTTTTTGGGTTACTGAGGTTGGACTAGCTGGTACATAATGATGTACTACGAGATCACTAGCGATACAGCTATGTTAGCATAACATAAACACAGTGAAGCTGGAGGATGAAAGCTAACCTTTTTCCATTCGATAAAATTTATGTGAGGGTTCCCAAAGGTTAGGGACGAATTCAATCGCATGGCAGGATGCTGTTGCAGATTAAACAGCGCCTCTTCACAGCTCTGTGGGCACAAAATAGAAGTACTACAAGGACATAGGGAAAAGGGACAAAGAGGGGAGGGATATAAAATATTCCAAATGTTTCTTGAATTGTTAGCACAGTGTATATGTGTATGTATCTATCCATCGATTCACTTACGCCAGGGGTGGGCAAATCCAGGCCCCGAGGGCCGGTGTCCTGCAGGTTTTAGATCTCGCCTTGGGTCAACACACCTGAATCGCATGATTAGTTCGTTACCAGGCCTCTGGAGAACTTCAGGACATTTTCAGGAGCTAATTTAGCCATTTATATCAGCTGTGTTGGTTCAAGGACACATCTAAAACCTGCAGGGACACCGGCCCTCGAGGCCTGGAGTTGCCCACCCCTAACTTCCGCTTTTCCTTTTCAGGGTCGCAGGGGGTGCTGGAGCCTATGGCAGCTATCTCAGGGCGAGAGGCAGGGTACGCCCTGGACAGGTCGCTAGTCTGTCACAGGGCTAAACATTCGTACTCACATTCACTCATACCTATGGGCAATTTAGATTTTTCCAAAAACAATGGGCAATTAAGATTTTTCACGTGCCTCCAAAGAGGCAAAGGTGTCGCCATCTGACATGATTCAGCAGCGCCTCTTCACAGCTCTGTGGTCACAAGTTGAGCAAAAGCCTCTCAAAATCACACACAGGGGGATTAAAAAAACTTGAAAAGGTGATTTTTAAAGACATAACAAAGCGGCTGGACATTAGCCCTGATCTCGTGATCATTGCGCTAGCCGTAGGTCAGCCGTACCTAGAGGTGATCATTTCCATATTTGAAGATCACCACTTCCGTTAAAAACCTGCTGGCAAGGTTCTTCTCGTGGTGCGTTAGAGCCGAGGATGACGAGGACAAAGAAACTAAAGCCATGTCTGAAACACGTTTAGAAGAATTTAAAAGTAATATATTTCCAATAGTGGAGGAAAAAATCATCATCTGGCATTAGTGTCAGCGATTATGATGATGATGAAGAGGAACATGTGAGCGCACTCATTGATGCTGTGCTCACACGTGTTGAAAATAATTCGCACTACAGACCTTCTAAAAAACTCCACAGGTACCTGTTAAAACACGTGTTGTAATTATAATAAAGGTCAATCAAATGGACCAATATGGCAAGGCCATGATGATCCACTTGGTAAAATAAATCCGTTTGGCATCTTTCTTGGCCTTAAGACAACAATTCTTATGGCTAAAGATCCAAACGGGACACACAAAAAAACACATGTTGTCTGACAACAGTATCAAAGATCTGCATATACATGTATATAAACTGAAAGATCTCGACCGGGCCATTTACCAAGAGCTACGTCAGAAAACATTCTGTTAAGAAAAAACATTTACTGATGTTACTGAACGACGAGGACCCAGTGTTGAGAAAACTGACGGTCGATATCATTAAAAATCACCTGATCGACACTATGCAGAATCCAGCCCTGTGTGATGCTGAAGAGGCTGAAAATTACAGGTTATCTGTGGAAGCCTGTATCAAGAAGGTGGTGACACGTGTCAATAAAAATGCCAGTTCACCTTCCTCTACTGAAAAAGTTGATGCCATCACCCAACGGCTGTTCATAAAACTCTGGCCTAGACTTAAAAAGATCAAAGTTGATAATGTGATATTCATCAGTGATTGTCAGGGTCCCTGAGCAGTTATGAATTATATTATTATTATTATTATTATTGTATGTATATTTGGTGTTGCTGTCCTTCTCCCTGTTTGCGTGTGTGTATATGTGTTTCAGTGGGCGCCTTCAGGCCTGGTGGGTGTGGCCCTGCTGATGGTCTGGCCACACCCGAAGCCACACACCTGCTGCTGGTCAGGCCTCGTCGGGGGTGCTACTTAGGAGAGTCTTGGAGCTCCCACCGACGTGGGATCATTGCGTGAGTCTCCACGTTAGTCATCCATTTGAACTGAGTTAGTGTATGTATGCCCGCGGTTATGTGTCCTGACGGCTGCGTCTATTGTGTCCCCAGGAGAAGTGTGGAGCGCCAGACAGCAGCCAGCACGAGGAGTGCTGAGACACGGGAGCGGAGAGCACTGAGACACGGACTGGTCACGGAGAGACACGACACGGGAGTCAGGGGAAACCACGGGGATTTATTGTTGTTATTTCCACACACTGTAAATAAACGTACTGCTTGTACATAGAGCACCGCGCCTGGGTCCTCCTTCCCCAGACCCCCCACGGTTTGCCATGCCAAACCGTGACAGTGATATGGTTTACAGCTCTTTAATACAGAAATGGAACAGAAATTATTCACTGTCTACTTTAGCAGAAGGTTTTTAGCTGAAGATAGTTTAACCAGCTGTACCTATCCGCTGGAACGTTAAAGACAATACAATTACACTGCAAAGCAAGACACAAGTAGGCAAAGTTCTTCATGTTACTCGTGCACGGGAGAGACCGGACAGAGCGCCGTTCCTTCGTCTGACCCCAGTTGCTCTCGTCTGTCCTCCCGTACCACTGTCCTTTTATTGAGGTTACATGAATATGCATAGGTTCATTAACATACGACGTCTACATACAAACAGAGTACCTTGCCTGTGTGTGTGTGTGGTGGATGTGTGTGTGGTGTGTGTGTGTTGCTGATCAAAGGGTCAAACATCCTTGGTCAGGAAGAGGGTAGACTAGACCCCCCCCCCGGTGAGGAAGTCCAGCAGTTCATCTAAACAGAAAAGCACTTAGACTAGAACAGACGTAGCTACGTTAATCCTACCATAAAACAATTAAGACAAGATGCAACCTCTTCCCATACTCCCAGGATGTAGGTGTGGAATACACACCAAGCCTTTTGTAGCCTGCTAGAGATCACACCTCCTGTCACTACACAATTGATTATACACCTCTAAGAATATATGGTTAAATATTTCTAAGCATAAATGACAATCAACAATACAAACTCTAACACCTTCATTTTTATCATTTAGCATCATTTTAGAATATAATACATTACTGTAGATCAGGGGTCCCCAATCCCAGTCCGCGAGGGCCGGTGTCCCTGCAGGTTTCAGATCTCACCCTGGGTCAACACACCTGAATCACATGATTAGTTTGTTACCAGGCCTCTGGAGAACTTCAAGACGTGTTGAGAAGGTAATTTATCCATTTAAATCAGCTGTGGTGGATCAAGGACACATCTAAAACCTGCAGGAAACCAGCCCTCGCGGACTGGGATTGGGGACCCCTGCTGTAGCTCAAACAGCATATGAAGCATTTAAATTCAGACCAACCTTATAACCGTATAACACCGATGGGGAACAATGTGTTCTGCAGAATACTCTTGATACTTTAAGAGCAATTTGCCAATAATACAGATTCATGTGTAGTAAGGTGGTTTCATTGCTACTTTTATTAAAGGAGTGCTTCTAAAAATTGAGGTGGTCATCTCCGCTTGCATTTCTGTAAAAGCCACAGCATGCCACCTTGGATGAGAATATGCATTCTTAACATTTTGCTGTCACAGTTTAGCTGTTTTCATTTCCACTGACACATCAGCTCCTAAGACCACAATACTACTACCAAAGTACTACAAGGATCCGGAAAAAAGGACAGAGGGGGGATATAAAATATACCAAATGTTTCTTGAATTGTTAGCACAAGTGTATATGTGTATGTATCTAGTCGAGTTTATATGCAGTAGTGCTCACTTGTTTTCTTTCATTTTATTACTTAACTGTATTTCATGTAAGTCATTGATATTAAATATTGATTTTACAGAGGGGTGGTAAGAGTTTGGTTTGAGATTTTCCTGTTAATATTTGGATATTTTTCTTGCATTAACAATTTTTTGATTAGAAAAGCAGAATAAAATGTGCAAATTAGCTTCATTTATAGTTTGTTATACTCCTTCCCTCTAATACAAATATTTCATTTCTAACTCTGAGTGTAAGTGCATAATTTAATAATAAGTGTTTCTGCTCACAAATGTCCACGAGCACAGACATGCACGCAAAAACTGCGTGACTCCTCGCTGGCTGTAACTCACCGCGCGTGTTCACCTGGAACGTCCTCTAAGAAGACGTGTGACCATTCTGATAGCCGTCTGTGTCTGCAGGTGAATGAGTGAAGCTACATAAACAGTTAAATTAGCATAGCTTACCAGCCGTAAACCCGACAACAACACAGTGGGTGAGGGTCGGAGGGGGGGTCGCTTGACATTCTAACTTTAAAGGAAGGATTTTAACAGTATTAGTGTAACACACTTAGAGACAGTGTGCGCACCGCGGATGACGTCAGTGCGCACACTGTGTCTGAGGAGGATGTGCGGAAGTGCTTCAGGAAGGTGAACGCACGCAAAGCTACTGGTCCGGACGGGATTCCCGGCCGCGTCCTCAAGTCATGCGCGGCTCAGCTGGCTGGAGTGTTCACGCACATCTTCAACCTTTCCCTCTCTCTATCTGTAGTCCCAGCCTGCTTCAAAATGGCCACCATCGTCCCTGTACCCAAATCCTCCACCATCTCCTCATTGAACGACTGGCGACCTGTAGCCCTGACCCCCATCGTAAGCAAATGCTTCGAGAAGCTGGTCAGGGACTTCATCTGCTCTGCACTACCCGACTCACTGGACCCTCTACAGTTTGCATACCGCCACAACAGGTCCACTGATGATGCCATAGCCCTGACACTACACACTGCCCTGTCACACCTGGAGAAGAGAGACACGTATGTGAGGATGCTGTTTGTAGATTACAGCTCAGCATTCAATACCATCGTTCCCTCGAAGCTGGACAGGAAACTGCAGGATCTAGGACTGAGCAGCTCCCTCTGCAGCTGGATCCTTAGCTTCCTGTCTGACAGACGCCAGGTGGTCAGACTGGGCAGCATCACCTCATCCCCCATCACACTGAACACTGGTGCTCCACAGGGGTGTGTACTGAGCCCTCTCCTGTACTCACTCTACACCTACGACTGCACAGCCACTAACAGCTCCAACATCATTGTGAAGTTTGTGGACGACACTACAGTGGTGGGTCTTATCACCAACGGTGATGAGACGGCTTACAGGGAGGAGGTCAGCGCCCTGACCCACTGGTGTCAAGACAACCATCTCACCCTCAACGTCGCAAAGACAAAGGAGTTGATAGTGGACTTCCGGAGGTGCAGAGAAGTACACACCCCCATCACCATCAACGGCGCTGCTGTGGAGAGAGTGAGCAGCTTCCGGTTCCTTGGAGTACATCTGGCTGAGGATCTTACGTGGTCAGTACACACAAACAAAACAGTGAAGAAGGCGCAGCAGCGCCTCTTCTTTCTCAGGAGACTGAAAAGATTCGGCATGAGCCCCCGCATCCTCAGGACCTTCTATCACTGTGCCATTGAGAGCATCCTCACTGGATGCATCACCACCTGGTATGGCAACAGCACCGCCTACAACTGCAAAGCTCTCCAGCGAGTAGTGCGGTGCTCTGAACGGATAATTGGAGGTGAGCTTCCCTCCCTCCAAGACATCTACAGGAAGCGCTGCCTGAGGAAAGCGGGGAGGATCATCAAGGACTCCAGTCACCCCAGCCATAAACTGTTCAGACTGCTTCCATCAGGAAGGAGGTTCTGCAGCATCCGGTCCCGTACCAGCAGACTGAGAGACAGCTTTTTCCATCAGGCCATCAGACTGCTGAACACGTCATAGACACCTCAGCTTCACTACTGGAACTTCAACATTATGCACTCCACACTGTATATAAATGCCACTTGTTTTGCACATATTCAACTCTGTATATTTTATATATTTTATTATTATTATTATTATTATTATTATTATTATTATTATTATTATTATTTTTTTTTTACTATTTAATTTGTAAAAATGTGTATACACACACACACACACACACACACACACACACACACACACACACACACACGTAGGAAAATATTTAGTATACACATCCAGAAATGCATACACTATTATATATTGTACATATATTTATTAGTGTCAGGTTGGCCATTCTTGTATTTTGCTCGTTTGTGTTGTTGTGTTTGCACATCTCTGTTGCTTGTGGGGCTCGCACACAAGAATTTCACTCGCATGTGCTGTGCCAGTGTGCCTGCACATGTGATGTGACAATAAAAGTGATTTGATTTGATGATCATTTCCATATTTGAAGATCACCTCTTCCCTAAAAAAAAGAAATCTACTGCCAAGGTTCTTCTCGTGGTGCGTTAGAGCCGAGGATGATGAAGACGCAGAAGCTAAAGCAATTTCTGAAACACGTTTAGAAAAATTTAAAAGTAATATATTTCCAATACTGGAGAAAAAAATCATCATCTGGCATTAGTGTCAGCGCACTCATTCACTGTAAAAAATCAAACTTGCTTACAGTCATTTCTTTCACAATTCAACAATAAAAGCTGAGTTGCCCCATAAACTCAAATACATTAAGGGTTTCAACTAATCCTTTAACGTTTTGGAGCAAAAGTTGGTCTCACATGAACTTTATTGCTGGCAAAATGAATGAATTCAAGTTTTACATGAGTTGAAGCTGTTGGCGCCTTTCTGTGCCTGAGCACGCATGCGCATGTCATATTTTTGGATACTACGGGGTCTACGATGCACTTTTGCAAGGACTGAAAGCCACCTGGCCGTCTGCCTTAATGCGAACACGAGGCTTTTTACGCCAGGAGCTGGATGCAGCTAAGGTGTTCATCTCAACTTTCTGAAGGCAAGTACTGTTTCTTTTAATGTGCATTTATATGTGTTTACTACCTCATTTAAGATCCCCCCTAGACTGTTTTACTCAATCGTGCTGCTTGAATGCCCTCGTGAGCAACTTTAATGTTTTCCATCATGAAATAGTGCTTTAAAGTTTTCGTATAAAAATCGCCATGTCACAAAATAATGTAAATCCGACAAGCATCCCTTCCAAACAGGCGCGTTCATGTCTGACAAGCCTCCACGACACCCCCTACGTGTATTTCATGTAGGGGGTGTTCGCCATACCACCGAACGAAAGAAACCCGACAAAATAAGCTAGCTCGCTCATGGCAAACCCCCCACCGCTTTTTAAAATAAATAAATAATTTCGGGGGCCCCCGCTGCCATGTTGTTTAATTTGTTCAAATCATATTTAGCCAAAAAAATGTGGTTTAGTTTCTGTGTGAACGGGGTGGTGGAGTCCTCCACCGAGAACACTCACGTTAACTTTATCGAGTGGGGGGAAAAAAGTTAGCTTGTTTATATTATGCTAACATAGCTGTGTCGCTAGCGGTCACGTAGCACATCATTATATACCAGCTAGCCCAACTTCAGTAACCCTACAAACGTCACTGCTGTTTAGTTTCCTGTCTTCATTTATGTTGGAAGTGATAACAGCTGTAGGGTTTAATTTGTTTCCAAAACCCCGCAGTCAGGACATGCTATATTGTATTTAGATAGAAGCTAGCGAGCTAACTCCCTGCTAACTTCTAACTCCGTTAAATGTCATAAATTTCGTTTTCATGGGTGCCTGGATGCTAAACTCAATTGTTACACCTGGTAGAACAGAACGCTGATCATTTTATTAAAGATGAAAGACTTTAGACAGTTTTTCAACTCTCAGTAATGCCATAGTGATCGTTTGACATGTGAACCTGCAGCGGAGTTTAGGTCCAGACACGGCTAGTGACGTCAGACTGAACAACCGGATTGAACGAGGAGGACCCAGAATCCAGCCCTGTGTGAAGCTGAAGAGGCTGAAAATTACAGGTTATCTGTGGAAGCCTGCATCAAGAAGGTGGTGACACTTGTCATTAAAAATGCCAGTTCACCTTCCTCTACGGAAAAAGTTGATGCCATCACCCAACGGCTGTTCATAAAACTCTGGCCTAGACTTAAAAAGATCAAAGTTGATAATGTGATATGGTTTATAGCTCCTTAATACAGAAATGGAAAGAGCCAGATGTCATACATATTCATGGTATTAGACCATGAATATGCAGATGATGTAATTGTAAAGGTTTTCAAGGAGCATGCCATCACTGTATTGGAAAGTGAACATTTCATCACAAGCTTCTTTCTCTGTGTGGGTCATGCTGTATGGATCGCAGGCAGAAAATACTTGGTTACTGTTGTGTAAGTCCCTAAAAGTAGATTTTGTTTATCTGGACGCAGGATTTTCAGTTTCAATTTATTTAAGTAATTATAATAAAGGTCAATCAAATGGACCAATATGGCAAGGCCATGATGATCCACTTGGTAAAATAAATCCGTTTGGCATCTTTCTTGGCCTTAAGACAACAATTCTGATGGCTAAAGATCCAAACGGGACACAAGAAAAAAACAAAAACAAAACACGTGTTGTCTGACGACACAATCAAAGATCTGCACATCAATGAAAAAAAATCTCGAAAGGGCCACCTAAACATAATATATAATGTTCTGACTGAGAGACGTTTTGAAAAAATTTAAACGTACAGCTCTGCTATCACTTCCAACATAAATGAAGACAGAAAACTAAACAGCAGTGACTTTTTTTTTTTTGGGTTACTGAGGTTGGACTAGCTGGTACATAATGATGTACTACGAGATCACTAGCGATACAGCTATGTTAGCATAACATAAACACAGTGAAGCTGGAGGATGAAAGCTAACCTTTTTCCATTCGATAAAATTTATGTGAGGGTTCCCAAAGGTTAGGGACGAATTCAATCGCATGGCAGGATGCTGTTGCAGATTAAACAGCGCCTCTTCACAGCTCTGTGGGCACAAAATAGAAGTACTACAAGGACATAGGGAAAAGGGACAAAGAGGGGAGGGATATAAAATATTCCAAATGTTTCTTGAATTGTTAGCACAGTGTATATGTGTATGTATCTATCCATCGATTCACTTACGCCAGGGGTGGGCAAATCC
This sequence comes from Diplotaxodon limnothrissa, assembly GCF_057381915.1. Lineage (NCBI taxonomy): Eukaryota > Metazoa > Chordata > Actinopteri > Cichliformes > Cichlidae > Diplotaxodon > Diplotaxodon limnothrissa. The sequence goes on along the minus strand of NC_140616.1, from coordinate 7,259,992 downwards.
AGGCCCCGAGGGCCGGTGTCCTGCAGGTTTTAGCTCTCGCCTTGGGTCAACACACCTGAATCGCATGATTAGTTCGTTACCAGGCCTCTGGAGAACTTCAGGACATTTTCAGGAGCTAATTTAGCCATTTATATCAGCTGTGTTGGTTCAAGGACACATCTAAAACCTGCAGGGACACCGGCCCTCGAGGCCTGGAGTTGCCCACCCCTAACTTCCGCTTTTCCTTTTCAGGGTCGCAGGGGGTGCTGGAGCCTATGGCAGCTATCTCAGGGCGAGAGGCAGGGTACGCCCTGGACAGGTCGCTAGTCTGTCACAGGGCTAAACATTCGTACTCACATTCACTCATACCTATGGGCAATTTAGATTTTTCCAAAAACAATGGGCAATTAAGATTTTTCACGTGCCTCCAAAGAGGCAAAGGTGTCGCCATCTGACATGATTCAGCAGCGCCTCTTCACAGCTCTGTGGTCACAAGTTGAGCAAAAGCCTCTCAAAATCACACACAGGGGGATTAAAAAAACTTGAAAAGGTGATTTTTAAAGACATAACAAAGCGGCTGGACATTAGCCCTGATCTCGTGATCATTGCGCTAGCCGTAGGTCAGCCGTACCTAGAGGTGATCATTTCCATATTTGAAGATCACCACTTCCGTTAAAAACCTGCTGGCAAGGTTCTTCTCGTGGTGCGTTAGAGCCGAGGATGACGAGGACAAAGAAACTAAAGCCATGTCTGAAACACGTTTAGAAGAATTTAAAAGTAATATATTTCCAATAGTGGAGGAAAAAATCATCATCTGGCATTAGTGTCAGCGATTATGATGATGATGAAGAGGAACATGTGAGCGCACTCATTGATGCTGTGCTCACACGTGTTGAAAATAATTCGCACTACAGACCTTCTAAAAAAACTCCACAGGTACCTGTTAAAACACGTGTTGTAATTATAATAAAGGTCAATCAAATGGACCAATATGGCAAGGCCATGATGATCCACTTGGTAAAATAAATCCGTTTGGCATCTTTCTTGGCCTTAAGACAACAATTCTTATGGCTAAAGATCCAAACGGGACACACAAAAAAACACATGTTGTCTGACAACAGTATCAAAGATCTGCATATACATGTATATAAACTGAAAGATCTCGACCGGGCCATTTACCAAGAGCTACGTCAGAAAACATTCTGTTAAGAAAAAACATTTACTGATGTTACTGAACGACGAGGACCCAGTGTTGAGAAAACTGACGGTCGATATCATTAAAAATCACCTGATCGACACTATGCAGAATCCAGCCCTGTGTGATGCTGAAGAGGCTGAAAATTACAGGTTATCTGTGGAAGCCTGTATCAAGAAGGTGGTGACACGTGTCAATAAAAATGCCAGTTCACCTTCCTCTACTGAAAAAGTTGATGCCATCACCCAACGGCTGTTCATAAAACTCTGGCCTAGACTTAAAAAGATCAAAGTTGATAATGTGATATTCATCAGTGATTGTCAGGGTCCCTGAGCAGTTATGAATTATATTATTATTATTATTATTATTGTATGTATATTTGGTGTTGCTGTCCTTCTCCCTGTTTGCGTGTGTGTATATGTGTTTCAGTGGGCGCCTTCAGGCCTGGTGGGTGTGGCCCTGCTGATGGTCTGGCCACACCCGAAGCCACACACCTGCTGCTGGTCAGGCCTCGTCGGGGGTGCTACTTAGGAGAGTCTTGGAGCTCCCACCGACGTGGGATCATTGCGTGAGTCTCCACGTTAGTCATCCATTTGAACTGAGTTAGTGTATGTATGCCCGCGGTTATGTGTCCTGACGGCTGCGTCTATTGTGTCCCCAGGAGAAGTGTGGAGCGCCAGACAGCAGCCAGCACGAGGAGTGCTGAGACACGGGAGCGGAGAGCACTGAGACACGGACTGGTCACGGAGAGACACGACACGGGAGTCAGGGGAAACCACGGGGATTTATTGTTGTTATTTCCACACACTGTAAATAAACGTACTGCTTGTACATAGAGCACCGCGCCTGGGTCCTCCTTCCCCAGACCCCCCACGGTTTGCCATGCCAAACCGTGACAGTGATATGGTTTACAGCTCTTTAATACAGAAATGGAACAGAAATTATTCACTGTCTACTTTAGCAGAAGGTTTTTAGCTGAAGATAGTTTAACCAGCTGTACCTATCCGCTGGAACGTTAAAGACAATACAATTACACTGCAAAGCAAGACACAAGTAGGCAAAGTTCTTCATGTTACTCGTGCACGGGAGAGACCGGACAGAGCGCCGTTCCTTCGTCTGACCCCAGTTGCTCTCGTCTGTCCTCCCGTACCACTGTCCTTTTATTGAGGTTACATGAATATGCATAGGTTCATTAACATACGACGTCTACATACAAACAGAGTACCTTGCCTGTGTGTGTGTGTGGTGGATGTGTGTGTGGTGTGTGTGTGTTGCTGATCAAAGGGTCAAACATCCTTGGTCAGGAAGAGGGTAGACTAGACCCCCCCCCCGGTGAGGAAGTCCAGCAGTTCATCTAAACAGAAAAGCACTTAGACTAGAACAGACGTAGCTACGTTAATCCTACCATAAAACAATTAAGACAAGATGCAACCTCTTCCCATACTCCCAGGATGTAGGTGTGGAATACACACCAAGCCTTTTGTAGCCTGCTAGAGATCACACCTCCTGTCACTACACAATTGATTATACACCTCTAAGAATATATGGTTAAATATTTCTAAGCATAAATGACAATCAACAATACAAACTCTAACACCTTCATTTTTATCATTTAGCATCATTTTAGAATATAATACATTACTGTAGATCAGGGGTCCCCAATCCCAGTCCGCGAGGGCCGGTGTCCCTGCAGGTTTCAGATCTCACCCTGGGTCAACACACCTGAATCACATGATTAGTTTGTTACCAGGCCTCTGGAGAACTTCAAGACGTGTTGAGAAGGTAATTTATCCATTTAAATCAGCTGTGGTGGATCAAGGACACATCTAAAACCTGCAGGAAACCAGCCCTCGCGGACTGGGATTGGGGACCCCTGCTGTAGCTCAAACAGCATATGAAGCATTTAAATTCAGACCAACCTTATAACCGTATAACACCGATGGGGAACAATGTGTTCTGCAGAATACTCTTGATACTTTAAGAGCAATTTGCCAATAATACAGATTCATGTGTAGTAAGGTGGTTTCATTGCTACTTTTATTAAAGGAGTGCTTCTAAAAATTGAGGTGGTCATCTCCGCTTGCATTTCTGTAAAAGCCACAGCATGCCACCTTGGATGAGAATATGCATTCTTAACATTTTGCTGTCACAGTTTAGCTGTTTTCATTTCCACTGACACATCAGCTCCTAAGACCACAATACTACTACCAAAGTACTACAAGGATCCGGAAAAAAGGACAGAGGGGGGATATAAAATATACCAAATGTTTCTTGAATTGTTAGCACAAGTGTATATGTGTATGTATCTAGTCGAGTTTATATGCAGTAGTGCTCACTTGTTTTCTTTCATTTTATTACTTAACTGTATTTCATGTAAGTCATTGATATTAAATATTGATTTTACAGAGGGGTGGTAAGAGTTTGGTTTGAGATTTTCCTGTTAATATTTGGATATTTTTCTTGCATTAACAATTTTTTGATTAGAAAAGCAGAATAAAATGTGCAAATTAGCTTCATTTATAGTTTGTTATACTCCTTCCCTCTAATGCAAATATTTCATTTCTAACTCTGAGTGTAAGTGCATAATTTAATAATAAGTGTTTCTGCTCACAAATGTCCACGAGCACAGACATGCACGCAAAAACTGCGTGACTCCTCGCTGGCTGTAACTCACCGCGCGTGTTCACCTGGAACGTCCTCTAAGAAGACGTGTGACCATTCTGATAGCCGTCTGTGTCTGCAGGTGAATGAGTGAAGCTACATAAACAGTTAAATTAGCATAGCTTACCAGCCGTAAACCCGACAACAACACAGTGGGTGAGGGTCGGAGGGGGGGTCGCTTGACATTCTAACTTTAAAGGAAGGATTTTAACAGTATTAGTGTAACACACTTAGAGACAGTGTGCGCACCGCGGATGACGTCAGTGCGCACACTGTGTCTGAGGAGGATGTGCGGAAGTGCTTCAGGAAGGTGAACGCACGCAAAGCTACTGGTCCGGACGGGATTCCCGGCCGCGTCCTCAAGTCATGCGCGGCTCAGCTGGCTGGAGTGTTCACGCACATCTTCAACCTTTCCCTCTCTCTATCTGTAGTCCCAGCCTGCTTCAAAATGGCCACCATCGTCCCTGTACCCAAATCCTCCACCATCTCCTCATTGAACGACTGGCGACCTGTAGCCCTGACCCCCATCGTAAGCAAATGCTTCGAGAAGCTGGTCAGGGACTTCATCTGCTCTGCACTACCCGACTCACTGGACCCTCTACAGTTTGCATACCGCCACAACAGGTCCACTGATGATGCCATAGCCCTGACACTACACACTGCCCTGTCACACCTGGAGAAGAGAGACACGTATGTGAGGATGCTGTTTGTAGATTACAGCTCAGCATTCAATACCATCGTTCCCTCGAAGCTGGACAGGAAACTGCAGGATCTAGGACTGAGCAGCTCCCTCTGCAGCTGGATCCTTAGCTTCCTGTCTGACAGACGCCAGGTGGTCAGACTGGGCAGCATCACCTCATCCCCCATCACACTGAACACTGGTGCTCCACAGGGGTGTGTACTGAGCCCTCTCCTGTACTCACTCTACACCTACGACTGCACAGCCACTAACAGCTCCAACATCATTGTGAAGTTTGTGGACGACACTACAGTGGTGGGTCTTATCACCAACGGTGATGAGACGGCTTACAGGGAGGAGGTCAGCGCCCTGACCCACTGGTGTCAAGACAACCATCTCACCCTCAACGTCGCAAAGACAAAGGAGTTGATAGTGGACTTCCGGAGGTGCAGAGAAGTACACACCCCCATCACCATCAACGGCGCTGCTGTGGAGAGAGTGAGCAGCTTCCGGTTCCTTGGAGTACATCTGGCTGAGGATCTTACGTGGTCAGTACACACAAACAAAACAGTGAAGAAGGCGCAGCAGCGCCTCTTCTTTCTCAGGAGACTGAAAAGATTCGGCATGAGCCCCCGCATCCTCAGGACCTTCTATCACTGTGCCATTGAGAGCATCCTCACTGGATGCATCACCACCTGGTATGGCAACAGCACCGCCTACAACTGCAAAGCTCTCCAGCGAGTAGTGCGGTGCTCTGAACGGATAATTGGAGGTGAGCTTCCCTCCCTCCAAGACATCTACAGGAAGCGCTGCCTGAGGAAAGCGGGGAGGATCATCAAGGACTCCAGTCACCCCAGCCATAAACTGTTCAGACTGCTTCCATCAGGAAGGAGGTTCTGCAGCATCCGGTCCCGTACCAGCAGACTGAGAGACAGCTTTTTCCATCAGGCCATCAGACTGCTGAACACGTCATAGACACCTCAGCTTCACTACTGGAACTTCAACATTATGCACTCCACACTGTATATAAATGCCACTTGTTTTGCACATATTCAACTCTGTATATTTTATATATTTTATTATTATTATTATTATTATTATTATTATTATTATTATTATTTTTTTTTTTACTATTTAATTTGTAAAAATGTGTATACACACACACACACACACACACACACACACACACACACACACACACACACACGTAGGAAAATATTTAGTATACACATCCAGAAATGCATACACTATTATATATTGTACATATATTTATTAGTGTCAGGTTGGCCATTCTTGTATTTTGCTCGTTTGTGTTGTTGTGTTTGCACATCTCTGTTGCTTGTGGGGCTCGCACACAAGAATTTCACTCGCATGTGCTGTGCCAGTGTGCCTGCACATGTGATGTGACAATAAAAGTGATTTGATTTGATGATCATTTCCATATTTGAAGATCACCTCTTCCCTAAAAAAAAGAAATCTACTGCCAAGGTTCTTCTCGTGGTGCGTTAGAGCCGAGGATGATGAAGACGCAGAAGCTAAAGCAATTTCTGAAACACGTTTAGAAAAATTTAAAAGTAATATATTTCCAATACTGGAGAAAAAAATCATCATCTGGCATTAGTGTCAGCGCACTCATTCACTGTAAAAAATCAAACTTGCTTACAGTCATTTCTTTCACAATTCAACAATAAAAGCTGAGTTGCCCCATAAACTCAAATACATTAAGGGTTTCAACTAATCCTTTAACGTTTTGGAGCAAAAGTTGGTCTCACATGAACTTTATTGCTGGCAAAATGAATGAATTCAAGTTTTACATGAGTTGAAGCTGTTGGCGCCTTTCTGTGCCTGAGCACGCATGCGCATGTCATATTTTTGGATACTACGGGGTCTACGATGCACTTTTGCAAGGACTGAAAGCCACCTGGCCGTCTGCCTTAATGCGAACACGAGGCTTTTTACGCCAGGAGCTGGATGCAGCTAAGGTGTTCATCTCAACTTTCTGAAGGCAAGTACTGTTTCTTTTAATGTGCATTTATATGTGTTTACTACCTCATTTAAGATCCCCCCTAGACTGTTTTACTCAATCGTGCTGCTTGAATGCCCTCGTGAGCAACTTTAATGTTTTCCATCATGAAATAGTGCTTTAAAGTTTTCGTATAAAAATCGCCATGTCACAAAATAATGTAAATCCGACAAGCATCCCTTCCAAACAGGCGCGTTCATGTCTGACAAGCCTCCACGACACCCCCTACGTGTATTTCATGTAGGGGGTGTTCGCCATACCACCGAACGAAAGAAACCCGACAAAATAAGCTAGCTCGCTCATGGCAAACCCCCCACCGCTTTTTAAAATAAATAAATAATTTCGGGGGCCCCCGCTGCCATGTTGTTTAATTTGTTCAAATCATATTTAGCCAAAAAAATGTGGTTTAGTTTCTGTGTGAACGGGGTGGTGGAGTCCTCCACCGAGAACACTCACGTTAACTTTATCGAGTGGGGGGAAAAAAGTTAGCTTGTTTATATTATGCTAACATAGCTGTGTCGCTAGCGGTCACGTAGCACATCATTATATACCAGCTAGCCCAACTTCAGTAACCCTACAAACGTCACTGCTGTTTAGTTTCCTGTCTTCATTTATGTTGGAAGTGATAACAGCTGTAGGGTTTAATTTGTTTCCAAAACCCCGCAGTCAGGACATGCTATATTGTATTTAGATAGAAGCTAGCGAGCTAACTCCCTGCTAACTTCTAACTCCGTTAAATGTCATAAATTTCGTTTTCATGGGTGCCTGGATGCTAAACTCAATTGTTACACCTGGTAGAACAGAACGCTGATCATTTTATTAAAGATGAAAGACTTTAGACAGTTTTTCAACTCTCAGTAATGCCATAGTGATCGTTTGACATGTGAACCTGCAGCGGAGTTTAGGTCCAGACACGGCTAGTGACGTCAGACTGAACAACCGGATTGAACGAGGAGGACCCAGAATCCAGCCCTGTGTGAAGCTGAAGAGGCTGAAAATTACAGGTTATCTGTGGAAGCCTGCATCAAGAAGGTGGTGACACTTGTCATTAAAAATGCCAGTTCACCTTCCTCTACGGAAAAAGTTGATGCCATCACCCAACGGCTGTTCATAAAACTCTGGCCTAGACTTAAAAAGATCAAAGTTGATAATGTGATATGGTTTATAGCTCCTTAATACAGAAATGGAAAGAGCCAGATGTCATACATATTCATGGTATTAGACCATGAATATGCAGATGATGTAATTGTAAAGGTTTTCAAGGAGCATGCCATCACTGTATTGGAAAGTGAACATTTCATCACAAGCTTCTTTCTCTGTGTGGGTCATGCTGTATGGATCGCAGGCAGAAAATACTTGGTTACTGTTGTGTAAGTCCCTAAAAGTAGATTTTGTTTATCTGGACGCAGGATTTTCAGTTTCAATTTATTTAAGTAATTATAATAAAGGTCAATCAAATGGACCAATATGGCAAGGCCATGATGATCCACTTGGTAAAATAAATCCGTTTGGCATCTTTCTTGGCCTTAAGACAACAATTCTGATGGCTAAAGATCCAAACGGGACACAAGAAAAAAACAAAAACAAAACACGTGTTGTCTGACGACACAATCAAAGATCTGCACATCAATGAAAAAAAATCTCGAAAGGGCCACCTAAACATAATATATAATGTTCTGACTGAGAGACGTTTTGAAAAAATTTAAACGTACAGCTCTGCTATCACTTCCAACATAAATGAAGACAGAAAACTAAACAGCAGTGACTTTTTTTTTTTTGGGTTACTGAGGTTGGACTAGCTGGTACATAATGATGTACTACGAGATCACTAGCGATACAGCTATGTTAGCATAACATAAACACAGTGAAGCTGGAGGATGAAAGCTAACCTTTTTCCATTCGATAAAATTTATGTGAGGGTTCCCAAAGGTTAGGGACGAATTCAATCGCATGGCAGGATGCTGTTGCAGATTAAACAGCGCCTCTTCACAGCTCTGTGGGCACAAAATAGAAGTACTACAAGGACATAGGGAAAAGGGACAAAGAGGGGAGGGATATAAAATATTCCAAATGTTTCTTGAATTGTTAGCACAGTGTATATGTGTATGTATCTATCCATCGATTCACTTACGCCAGGGGTGGGCAAATCCAGGCCCCGAGGGCCGGTGTCCTGCAGGTTTTAGATCTCGCCTTGGGTCAACACACCTGAATCGCATGATTAGTTCGTTACCAGGCCTCTGGAGAACTTCAGGACATTTTCAGGAGCTAATTTAGCCATTTATATCAGCTGTGTTGGTTCAAGGACACATCTAAAACCTGCAGGGACACCGGCCCTCGAGGCCTGGAGTTGCCCACCCCTAACTTCCGCTTTTCCTTTTCAGGGTCGCAGGGGGTGCTGGAGCCTATGGCAGCTATCTCAGGGCGAGAGGCAGGGTACGCCCTGGACAGGTCGCTAGTCTGTCACAGGGCTAAACATTCGTACTCACATTCACTCATACCTATGGGCAATTTAGATTTTTCCAAAAACAATGGGCAATTAAGATTTTTCACGTGCCTCCAAAGAGGCAAAGGTGTCGCCATCTGACATGATTCAGCAGCGCCTCTTCACAGCTCTGTGGTCACAAGTTGAGCAAAAGCCTCTCAAAATCACACACAGGGGGATTAAAAAAACTTGAAAAGGTGATTTTTAAAGACATAACAAAGCGGCTGGACATTAGCCCTGATCTCGTGATCATTGCGCTAGCCGTAGGTCAGCCGTACCTAGAGGTGATCATTTCCATATTTGAAGATCACCACTTCCGTTAAAAACCTGCTGGCAAGGTTCTTCTCGTGGTGCGTTAGAGCCGAGGATGACGAGGACAAAGAAACTAAAGCCATGTCTGAAACACGTTTAGAAGAATTTAAAAGTAATATATTTCCAATAGTGGAGGAAAAAATCATCATCTGGCATTAGTGTCAGCGATTATGATGATGATGAAGAGGAACATGTGAGCGCACTCATTGATGCTGTGCTCACACGTGTTGAAAATAATTCGCACTACAGACCTTCTAAAAAACTCCACAGGTACCTGTTAAAACACGTGTTGTAATTATAATAAAGGTCAATCAAATGGACCAATATGGCAAGGCCATGATGATCCACTTGGTAAAATAAATCCGTTTGGCATCTTTCTTGGCCTTAAGACAACAATTCTTATGGCTAAAGATCCAAACGGGACACACAAAAAAACACATGTTGTCTGACAACAGTATCAAAGATCTGCATATACATGTATATAAACTGAAAGATCTCGACCGGGCCATTTACCAAGAGCTACGTCAGAAAACATTCTGTTAAGAAAAAACATTTACTGATGTTACTGAACGACGAGGACCCAGTGTTGAGAAAACTGACGGTCGATATCATTAAAAATCACCTGATCGACACTATGCAGAATCCAGCCCTGTGTGATGCTGAAGAGGCTGAAAATTACAGGTTATCTGTGGAAGCCTGTATCAAGAAGGTGGTGACACGTGTCAATAAAAATGCCAGTTCACCTTCCTCTACTGAAAAAGTTGATGCCATCACCCAACGGCTGTTCATAAAACTCTGGCCTAGACTTAAAAAGATCAAAGTTGATAATGTGATATTCATCAGTGATTGTCAGGGTCCCTGAGCAGTTATGAATTATATTATTATTATTATTATTATTGTATGTATATTTGGTGTTGCTGTCCTTCTCCCTGTTTGCGTGTGTGTATATGTGTTTCAGTGGGCGCCTTCAGGCCTGGTGGGTGTGGCCCTGCTGATGGTCTGGCCACACCCGAAGCCACACACCTGCTGCTGGTCAGGCCTCGTCGGGGGTGCTACTTAGGAGAGTCTTGGAGCTCCCACCGACGTGGGATCATTGCGTGAGTCTCCACGTTAGTCATCCATTTGAACTGAGTTAGTGTATGTATGCCCGCGGTTATGTGTCCTGACGGCTGCGTCTATTGTGTCCCCAGGAGAAGTGTGGAGCGCCAGACAGCAGCCAGCACGAGGAGTGCTGAGACACGGGAGCGGAGAGCACTGAGACACGGACTGGTCACGGAGAGACACGACACGGGAGTCAGGGGAAACCACGGGGATTTATTGTTGTTATTTCCACACACTGTAAATAAACGTACTGCTTGTACATAGAGCACCGCGCCTGGGTCCTCCTTCCCCAGACCCCCCACGGTTTGCCATGCCAAACCGTGACAGTGATATGGTTTACAGCTCTTTAATACAGAAATGGAACAGAAATTATTCACTGTCTACTTTAGCAGAAGGTTTTTAGCTGAAGATAGTTTAACCAGCTGTACCTATCCGCTGGAACGTTAAAGACAATACAATTACACTGCAAAGCAAGACACAAGTAGGCAAAGTTCTTCATGTTACTCGTGCACGGGAGAGACCGGACAGAGCGCCGTTCCTTCGTCTGACCCCAGTTGCTCTCGTCTGTCCTCCCGTACCACTGTCCTTTTATTGAGGTTACATGAATATGCATAGGTTCATTAACATACGACGTCTACATACAAACAGAGTACCTTGCCTGTGTGTGTGTGTGGTGGATGTGTGTGTGGTGTGTGTGTGTTGCTGATCAAAGGGTCAAACATCCTTGGTCAGGAAGAGGGTAGACTAGACCCCCCCCCCGGTGAGGAAGTCCAGCAGTTCATCTAAACAGAAAAGCACTTAGACTAGAACAGACGTAGCTACGTTAATCCTACCATAAAACAATTAAGACAAGATGCAACCTCTTCCCATACTCCCAGGATGTAGGTGTGGAATACACACCAAGCCTTTTGTAGCCTGCTAGAGATCACACCTCCTGTCACTACACAATTGATTATACACCTCTAAGAATATATGGTTAAATATTTCTAAGCATAAATGACAATCAACAATACAAACTCTAACACCTTCATTTTTATCATTTAGCATCATTTTAGAATATAATACATTACTGTAGATCAGGGGTCCCCAATCCCAGTCCGCGAGGGCCGGTGTCCCTGCAGGTTTCAGATCTCACCCTGGGTCAACACACCTGAATCACATGATTAGTTTGTTACCAGGCCTCTGGAGAACTTCAAGACGTGTTGAGAAGGTAATTTATCCATTTAAATCAGCTGTGGTGGATCAAGGACACATCTAAAACCTGCAGGAAACCAGCCCTCGCGGACTGGGATTGGGGACCCCTGCTGTAGCTCAAACAGCATATGAAGCATTTAAATTCAGACCAACCTTATAACCGTATAACACCGATGGGGAACAATGTGTTCTGCAGAATACTCTTGATACTTTAAGAGCAATTTGCCAATAATACAGATTCATGTGTAGTAAGGTGGTTTCATTGCTACTTTTATTAAAGGAGTGCTTCTAAAAATTGAGGTGGTCATCTCCGCTTGCATTTCTGTAAAAGCCACAGCATGCCACCTTGGATGAGAATATGCATTCTTAACATTTTGCTGTCACAGTTTAGCTGTTTTCATTTCCACTGACACATCAGCTCCTAAGACCACAATACTACTACCAAAGTACTACAAGGATCCGGAAAAAAGGACAGAGGGGGGATATAAAATATACCAAATGTTTCTTGAATTGTTAGCACAAGTGTATATGTGTATGTATCTAGTCGAGTTTATATGCAGTAGTGCTCACTTGTTTTCTTTCATTTTATTACTTAACTGTATTTCATGTAAGTCATTGATATTAAATATTGATTTTACAGAGGGGTGGTAAGAGTTTGGTTTGAGATTTTCCTGTTAATATTTGGATATTTTTCTTGCATTAACAATTTTTTGATTAGAAAAGCAGAATAAAATGTGCAAATTAGCTTCATTTATAGTTTGTTATACTCCTTCCCTCTAATACAAATATTTCATTTCTAACTCTGAGTGTAAGTGCATAATTTAATGATAAGTGTTTCTGCTCACAAATGTCCACGAGCACAGACATGCACGCAAAAACTGCGTGACTCCTCGCTGGCTGTAACTCACCGCGCGTGTTCACCTGGAACGTCCTCTAAGAAGACGTGTGACCATTCTGATAGCCGTCTGTGTCTGCAGGTGAATGAGTGAAGCTACATAAACAGTTAAATTAGCATAGCTTACCAGCCGTAAACCCGACAACAACACAGTGGGTGAGGGTCGGAGGGGGGGTCGCTTGACATTCTAACTTTAAAGGAAGGATTTTAACAGTATTTGCTGTGGGTTAAAGCAGTGGACCAGCAGGCTACATGTTTGAATCCAAACAAGTTTCACTCAATCCCAACAACTGAGGATCGCCATTGTATAGCGGTCGCTAGGGTAACGTCACGTCGCCGTCATATCGGATGTGGGCGGGGCTTAGCGCTAGAATCCCTTTGATCCTTTCATGTCTTGTGTGACATCACCTTGGTAAAAGTCTATAAATAGAACCATTTGCACAGGGTTAGTCACAAGGTAAGTTTAGTAAGAGGGAGTAAGAGGCATTAATGTCTGAGACACAAACTCAGCAACTTACACAAAATTCAGAATCAAGTCCAGATTGTAAAAAAGTTATATCATTTGAAAATATGAATTCTGCCATTGAAACAACCGATGCGATTCAAAGCTGCGCCACTGAAGACGACTCTGAATGTAGTGTCGTCCCTGGCGTAAACATTTTACGGAGCGACGAGGGGAAATCGAAGCACTGTGTGTGCTGCCCTCAGTCATGCAACCAGCAACAGAATCCGGGGGATCCAGAGTCAGTTGATCTCCAGGAACCTCCGGTGTCAGAAGAGCAGCTGCTCGTTAAAGAGCTAATAAATGCTGTTATTACACGTGCCTCCAAAGAGGCAAAGGTGTCGCCATCGGAAATGATTCAGCAGCGCCTCTTCACAGCTCTGTGGGCACAAGTTGAGCAAAAGCCTCTCAAAATCACACACAGGGGGATTAAAAAACTTGAAAAGGTGATTTTTAAAGACATAACAAAGCGGCTGGACATTAGCCCTGATCTCGTGATCATTGCGCTAGCCGTAGGTCAGCCGTACCTAGAGGTGATCATTTCCATATTTGAAGATCACCTCTTCCGTAAAAAAAGCCTACTGGCAAGGTTCTTCTCGTGGTGCGTTAGAGCCGAGGATGACGAGGACGAACAAACTAAAGCCATGTCTGAAACACGTTTAGAAGAATTTAAAAGTAATATATTTCGGATACTGGAGAAAAAATCATCATCTGGCATTAGTGTCAGCGATTATGATGATGATGAAGAAGAACATGTGAGCGCACTCATTGATGCTGTGCTCACACGAGCTGCAAATAAATCGCACTACAGACCTTCTAAAAAACTCCACAGGTATCTGTTAAAACACGTGTTGTCTGACAACAGGATCAAAGATCTGCATATACATGAAAAAAAACTGAAAGATCTGGACAGGGCCATTTACCAAGAGCTACGTCAGAAAACATTCTGTAAAGAAAAACATTTACTGATGTTACTGAACGACGAGGACCCAGTGTTGAGAAAACTGACGGTCGATATCATTAAAAATCACCTGATCGACACTATGCAGAATCCAGCCCTGTGTGATGCTGAAGAGGCTGAAAATTACAGGTTATCTGTGGAAGCCTGTATCAAGAAGGTGGTGACACGTGTCAATAAAAATGCCAGTTCACCTTCCTCTACTGAAAAAGTTGATGCCATCACCCAACGGCTGTTCATAAAACTCTGGCCTAGACTTAAAAAAATCAAAGTTGATAATGTGATGTTCATCAGTGATATGGTTTACAGCTCTTTAATACAGGAATGGAAAGAGCCAGATGTCATACTGACATTCATGGAATTAGACCATGAATATGCAGATGATATAATTGTAAAGCTTTTCAAGGAGCATGCCATCACTGTATTGGAAAGTGAACATTTCATGACAAGCTTCTTTCTCTGTGCGGGTCATGCTGTATGGATCGCAGGCAGAAAATACTTGGTTACTGTTATGTAAGACCCTAAAAGTAGATTCTGTTCATCTGGACGTAGCATTTTCAGTTTCAATTTATTTAACATCTAATCGAGTCATTTTAAAAACCCTTGACCGGTCGAGGCAGATGGCCGTTCCTCACTGAGCCTGGTTCTGCCGGAGTTTTCTCCCTGTTAAAAGGAAGTTTTTACTCCCCACCGTCGCCTAGTGCTTGCTCAGAGGGAATTGTCAAATTATTGGGGTTTTGTTTTGTGCCATCTAATACACAACTTATTGTATTGGGCACTCTAAATGTATTTTTAATCAATAAAAAGATCCAAAAAAGATTATATTGTGAATTCTGCGTGTTTTCATTGTCACACAAATGTATACATTTTCAGCTTAGACTGAACGTGTTTGTTTGTCATTCCTTTCAAATCAAAGATTTTAGTAGCAACTATTGTATTAAAACATTGCACAGGCGTTTTACTCTGATTACACAAACCTTATGTAGGAGTAGGTCACAGATAAGAGGTACTAATTTGTAAATTTGACCTCTGACCTCACAGAGATCAAATGTGACAGGATATTTGTGCTGTAATTTTCAGACTGTAAGGATTATTTGTATGTAAACTATAATTTCATATTAAGAATCCACATCAACACATTCTCACTCTCAAAGTGTAAAATGTTACACTATAGGTGACAAATCGTCAGTATGTTACGCTTTTGGCCACCCAACATGTCCCTGTGTTACTTGTTCGGAAAAATGAGGAAACATGAGAACCATTTCGAATCAATCTACACGTGTATGTTTATTTTACTGTAATTGCTTTGGAAAACACTATCTAACACGATTAGGTTATGATACGGGTTAGGATTAAGGTTAGGGTTATGGCTGGAATACACAGCTGGAACGTGTATTACACCGGGAGCGTCATTCTATTGGATGTCATCCACAATCCGGCGCGTATCAAATAGATGCGGAAGGTTACCTTTCACGTGTCTATGGGACACCTCGGAGCGCGACTAATGGTCGGTATGTTACACGTCGGGAATGAGAACGGGCTGTCCACATATATTGGTATGTCATCTACTAAATTTTGCCAATACAAACAATGGCAGTAATGAATTAATTCATCAATATAATAATTAATATATATAAATATAAAAACACATTTACAAAAAAAAATTATTCACTGTCTACTTTAGCAGAAGGTTTCTAGCTGAAGATAGTTTAACCAGCTGTTTTGCCAACACCTTCATTTTTATCATTTAGCATCATTTTAGAATATAATACATTACTGTAGATCAGGGGTCCCCAATCCCAGTCCGCGAGGGCCGGTGTCCCTGCAGGTTTTAGATCTCACCCTGGGTCAACACACCTGAATCACATGATTAGTTTGTTACCAGGCCTCTGGAGAACTTCAAGACGTGTTGAGAAGGTAATTTATCCATTTAAATCAGCTGTGGTGGATCAAGGACACATCTAAAACCTGCAGGAAACCAGCCCTCGCGGACTGGGATTGGGGACCCCTGCTGTAGCTCAAACAGCATATGAAGCATTTAAATTCAGACCAACCTTATAACCGTATAACACCGATGGGGAACAATGTGTTCTGCAGAATACTCTTGATACTTTAAGAGCAATTTGCCAATAATACAGATTCATGTGTAGTAAGGTGGTTTCATTGCTACTTTTATTAAAGGAGTGCTTCTAAAAATTGAGGTGGTCATCTCCGCTTGCATTTCTGTAAAAGCCACAGCATGCCACCTTGGATGAGAATATGCATTCTTAACATTTTGCTGTCACAGTTTAGCTGTTTTCATTTCCACTGACACATCAGCTCCTAAGACCACAATACTACTACCAAAGTACTACAAGGATCCGGAAAAAAGGACAGAGGGGGGATATAAAATATACCAAATGTTTCTTGAATTGTTAGCACAAGTGTATATGTGTATGTATCTAGTCGAGTTTATATGCAGTAGTGCTCACTTGTTTTCTTTCATTTTATTACTTAACTGTATTTCATGTAAGTCATTGATATTAAATATTGATTTTACAGAGGGGTGGTAAGAGTTTGGTTTGAGATTTTCCTGTTAATATTTGGATATTTTTCTTGCATTAACAATTTTTTGATTAGAAAAGCAGAATAAAATGTGCAAATTAGCTTCATTTATAGTTTGTTATACTCCTTCCCTCTAATACAAATATTTCATTTCTAACTCTGAGTGTAAGTGCATAATTTAATAATAAGTGTTTCTGCTCACAAATGTCCACGAGCACAGACATGCACGCAAAAACTGCGTGACTCCTCGCTGGCTGTAACTCACCGCGCGTGTTCACCTGGAACGTCCTCTAAGAAGACGTGTGACCATTCTGATAGCCGTCTGTGTCTGCAGGTGAATGAGTGAAGCTACATAAACAGTTAAATTAGCATAGCTTACCAGCCGTAAACCCGACAACAACACAGTGGGTGAGGGTCGGAGGGGGGGTCGCTTGACATTCTAACTTTAAAGGAAGGATTTTAACAGTATTAGTGTAACACACTTAGAGACAGTGTGCGCACCGCGGATGACGTCAGTGCGCACACTGTGTCTGAGGAGGATGTGCGGAAGTGCTTCAGGAAGGTGAACGCACGCAAAGCTACTGGTCCGGACGGGATTCCCGGCCGCGTCCTCAAGTCATGCGCGGCTCAGCTGGCTGGAGTGTTCACGCACATCTTCAACCTTTCCCTCTCTCTGTCTGTAGTCCCAGCCTGCTTCAAAATGGCCACCATCGTCCCTGTACCCAAATCCTCCACCATCTCCTCATTGAACGACTGGCGACCTGTAGCCCTGACCCCCATCGTAAGCAAATGCTTCGAGAAGCTGGTCAGGGACTTCATCTGCTCTGCACTACCCGACTCACTGGACCCTCTACAGTTTGCATACCGCCACAACAGGTCCACTGATGATGCCATAGCCCTGACACTACACACTGCCCTGTCACACCTGGAGAAGAGAGACACGTATGTGAGGATGCTGTTTGTAGATTACAGCTCAGCATTCAATACCATCGTTCCCTCGAAGCTGGACAGGAAACTGCAGGATCTAGGACTGAGCAGCTCCCTCTGCAGCTGGATCCTTAGCTTCCTGTCTGACAGACGCCAGGTGGTCAGACTGGGCAGCATCACCTCATCCCCCATCACACTGAACACTGGTGCTCCACAGGGGTGTGTACTGAGCCCTCTCCTGTACTCACTCTACACCTACGACTGCACAGCCACTAACAGCTCCAACATCATTGTGAAGTTTGTGGACGACACTACAGTGGTGGGTCTTATCACCAACGGTGATGAGACGGCTTACAGGGAGGAGGTCAGCGCCCTGACCCACTGGTGTCAAGACAACCATCTCACCCTCAACGTCGCAAAGACAAAGGAGTTGATAGTGGACTTCCGGAGGTGCAGAGAAGTACACACCCCCATCACCATCAACGGCGCTGCTGTGGAGAGAGTGAGCAGCTTCCGGTTCCTTGGAGTACATCTGGCTGAGGATCTTACGTGGTCAGTACACACAAACAAAACAGTGAAGAAGGCGCAGCAGCGCCTCTTCTTTCTCAGGAGACTGAAAAGATTCGGCATGAGCCCCCGCATCCTCAGGACCTTCTATCACTGTGCCATTGAGAGCATCCTCACTGGATGCATCACCACCTGGTATGGCAACAGCACCGCCTACAACTGCAAAGCTCTCCAGCGAGTAGTGCGGTGCTCTGAACGGATAATTGGAGGTGAGCTTCCCTCCCTCCAAGACATCTACAGGAAGCGCTGCCTGAGGAAAGCGGGGAGGATCATCAAGGACTCCAGTCACCCCAGCCATAAACTGTTCAGACTGCTTCCATCAGGAAGGAGGTTCTGCAGCATCCGGTCCCGTACCAGCAGACTGAGAGACAGCTTTTTCCATCAGGCCATCAGACTGCTGAACACGTCATAGACACCTCAGCTTCACTACTGGAACTTCAACATTATGCACTCCACACTGTATATAAATGCCACTTGTTTTGCACATATTCAACTCTGTATATTTTATATATTTTATTATTATTATTATTATTATTATTATTATTATTATTTTTTTTTTTTACTATTTAATTTGTAAAAATGTGTATACACACACACACACACACACACACACACACACACACACACACACGTAGGAAAATATTTAGTATACACATCCAGAAATGCATACACTATTATATATTGTACATATATTTATTAGTGTCAGGTTGGCCATTCTTGTATTTTGCTCGTTTGTGTTGTTGTGTTTGCACATCTCTGTTGCTTGTGGGGCTCGCACACAAGAATTTCACTCGCATGTGCTGTGCCAGTGTGCCTGCACATGTGATGTGACAATAAAAGTGATTTGATTTGATGATCATTTCCATATTTGAAGATCACCTCTTCCCTAAAAAAAAGAAATCTACTGCCAAGGTTCTTCTCGTGGTGCGTTAGAGCCGAGGATGATGAAGACGCAGAAGCTAAAGCAATTTCTGAAACACGTTTAGAAAAATTTAAAAGTAATATATTTCCAATACTGGAGAAAAAAATCATCATCTGGCATTAGTGTCAGCGCACTCATTCACTGTAAAAAATCAAACTTGCTTACAGTCATTTCTTTCACAATTCAACAATAAAAGCTGAGTTGCCCCATAAACTCAAATACATTAAGGGTTTCAACTAATCCTTTAACGTTTTGGAGCAAAAGTTGGTCTCACATGAACTTTATTGCTGGCAAAATGAATGAATTCAAGTTTTACATGAGTTGAAGCTGTTGGCGCCTTTCTGTGCCTGAGCACGCATGCGCATGTCATATTTTTGGATACTACGGGGTCTACGATGCACTTTTGCAAGGACTGAAAGCCACCTGGCCGTCTGCCTTAATGCGAACACGAGGCTTTTTACGCCAGGAGCTGGATGCAGCTAAGGTGTTCATCTCAACTTTCTGAAGGCAAGTACTGTTTCTTTTAATGTGCATTTATATGTGTTTACTACCTCATTTAAGATCCCCCCTAGACTGTTTTACTCAATCGTGCTGCTTGAATGCCCTCGTGAGCAACTTTAATGTTTTCCATCATGAAATAGTGCTTTAAAGTTTTCGTATAAAAATCGCCATGTCACAAAATAATGTAAATCCGACAAGCATCCCTTCCAAACAGGCGCGTTCATGTCTGACAAGCCTCCACGACACCCCCTACGTGTATTTCATGTAGGGGGTGTTCGCCATACCACCGAACGAAAGAAACCCGACAAAATAAGCTAGCTCGCTCATGGCAAACCCCCCACCGCTTTTTAAAATAAATAAATAATTTCGGGGGCCCCCGCTGCCATGTTGTTTAATTTGTTCAAATCATATTTAGCCAAAAAAATGTGGTTTAGTTTCTGTGTGAACGGGGTGGTGGAGTCCTCCACCGAGAACACTCACGTTAACTTTATCGAGTGGGGGAAAAAAAGTTAGCTTGTTTATATTATGCTAACATAGCTGTGTCGCTAGCGGTCACGTAGCACATCATTATATACCAGCTAGCCCAACTTCAGTAACCCTACAAACGTCACTGCTGTTTAGTTTCCTGTCTTCATTTATGCTGGAAGTGATAACAGCTGTAGGGTTTAATTTGTTTCCAAAACCCCGCAGTCAGGACATGCTATATTGTATTTAGATAGAAGCTAGCGAGCTAACTCCCTGCTAACTTCTAACTCCGTTAAATGTCATAAATTTCGTTTTCATGGGTGCCTGGATGCTAAACTCAATTGTTACACCTGGTAGAACAGAACGCTGATCATTTTATTAAAGATGAAAGACTTTAGACAGTTTTTCAACTCTCAGTAATGCCATAGTGATCGTTTGACATGTGAACC
This sequence comes from Diplotaxodon limnothrissa, assembly GCF_057381915.1. Classification (NCBI taxonomy): domain Eukaryota; kingdom Metazoa; phylum Chordata; class Actinopteri; order Cichliformes; family Cichlidae; genus Diplotaxodon; species Diplotaxodon limnothrissa. The sequence continues at coordinate 7,239,636 of NC_140616.1, read as the reverse complement.
TGCAGCGGAGTTTAGGTCCAGACACGGCTAGTGACGTCAGACTGAACAACCGGATTGAACGAGGAGGACCCAGAATCCAGCCCTGTGTGAAGCTGAAGAGGCTGAAAATTACAGGTTATCTGTGGAAGCCTGCATCAAGAAGGTGGTGACACTTGTCATTAAAAATGCCAGTTCACCTTCCTCTACGGAAAAAGTTGATGCCATCACCCAACGGCTGTTCATAAAACTCTGGCCTAGACTTAAAAAGATCAAAGTTGATAATGTGATATGGTTTATAGCTCCTTAATACAGAAATGGAAAGAGCCAGATGTCATACATATTCATGGTATTAGACCATGAATATGCAGATGATATAATTGTAAAGGTTTTCAAGGAGCATGCCATCACTGTATTGGAAAGTGAACATTTCATCACAAGCTTCTTTCTCTGTGTGGGTCATGCTGTATGGATCGCAGGCAGAAAATACTTGGTTACTGTTGTGTAAGTCCCTAAAAGTAGATTTTGTTTATCTGGACGCAGGATTTTCAGTTTCAATTTATTTAAGTAATTATAATAAAGGTCAATCAAATGGACCAATATGGCAAGGCCATGATGATCCACTTGGTAAAATAAATCCGTTTGGCATCTTTCTTGGCCTTAAGACAACAATTCTGATGGCTAAAGATCCAAACGGGACACAAGAAAAAAACAAAAACAAAACACGTGTTGTCTGACAACAGTATCAAAGATTTGCATATACATAAAAAAAACCTGAAAGATCTGGACCGGGCCATTTACAAAGAGCTACGTCAGAAAACATTCTGTAAAGAAAAACATTTACTGATGTTACTGAACAACGAGGACCCAGTGTTGAGAAAACTGACGGTCGATATCATTAAAAATCACCTGATCGACACTATGCAGAATCCAGCCCTGTGTGATGCTGAAGAGGCTGAAAATTACAGGTTATCTGTGGAAGCCTGTATCAAGAAGGTGGTGACACGTGTCAATAAAAATGCCAGTTCACCTTCCTCTACTGAAAAAGTTGATGCCATCACCCAACGGCTGTTCATAAAACTCTGGCCTAGACTTAAAAAGATCAAAGTTGATAATGTGATGTTCATCGGTGATTGTCAGGGTCCCTGAGCAGTTATGAATTATATTATTATTATTATTGTATGTATATTTGGTGTTGCTGTCCTTCTCCCTGTTTGCGTGTGTGTATATGTGTTTCAGTGGGCGCCTTCAGGCCTGGTGGGTGTGGCCCTGCTGATGGTCTGGCCACACCCGAAGCCACACACCTGCTGCTGGTCAGGCCTCGTCGGGGGTGCTACTTAGGAGAGTCTTGGAGCTCCCACCGACGTGGGATCATTGCGTGAGTCTCCACGTTAGTCATCCATTTGAACTGAGTTAGTGTATGTATGCCCGCGGTTATGTGTCCTGACGGCTGCGTCTATTGTGTCCCCAGGAGAAGTGTGGAGCGCCAGACAGCAGCCAGCACGAGGAGTGCTGAGACACGGGAGCGGAGAGCACTGAGACACGGACTGGTCACGGAGAGACACGACACGGGAGTCAGGGGAAACCACGGGGATTTATTGTTGTTATTTCCACACACTGTAAATAAACGTACTGCTTGTACATAGAGCACCGCGCCTGGGTCCTCCTTCCCCACACCCCCCACGGTTTGCCATGCCAAACCGTGACAGTGATATGGTTTACAGCTCTTTAATACAGAAATGGAACAGAAATTATTCACTGTCTACTTTAGCAGAAGGTTTTTAGCTGAAGATAGTTTAACCAGCTGTTTTGCCAACACCTTCATTTTTATCATTTAGCATCATTTTAGAATATAATACATTACTGTAGATCAGGGGTCCCCAATCCCAGTCCGCGAGGGCCGGTGTCCCTGCAGGTTTTAGATCTCACCCTGGGTCAACACACCTGAATCACATGATTAGTTTGTTACCAGGCCTCTGGAGAACTTCAAGACTTGTTGAGAAGGTAATTTATCCATTTAAATCAGCTGTGGTGGATCAAGGACACATCTAAAACCTGCAGGAAACCAGCCCTCGCGGACTGGGATTGGGGACCCCTGCTGTAGCTCAAACAGCATATGAAGCATTTAAATTCAGACCAACCTTATAACCGTATAACACCGATGGGGAACAATGTGTTCTGCAGAATACTCTTGATACTTTAAGAGCAATTTGCCAATAATACAGATTCATGTGTAGTAAGGTGGTTTCATTGCTACTTTTATTAAAGGAGTGCTTCTAAAAATTGAGGTGGTCATCTCCGCTTGCATTTCTGTAAAAGCCACAGCATGCCACCTTGGATGAGAATATGCATTCTTAACATTTTGCTGTCACAGTTTAGCTGTTTTCATTTCCACTGACACATCAGCTCCTAAGACCACAATACTACTACCAAAGTACTACAAGGATCCGGAAAAAAGGACAGAGGGGGGATATAAAATATACCAAATGTTTCTTGAATTGTTAGCACAAGTGTATATGTGTATGTATCTAGTCGAGTTTATATGCAGTAGTGCTCACTTGTTTTCTTTCATTTTATTACTTAACTGTATTTCATGTAAGTCATTGATATTAAATATTGATTTTACAGAGGGGTGGTAAGAGTTTGGTTTGAGATTTTCCTGTTAATATTTGGATATTTTTCTTGCATTAACAATTTTTTGATTAGAAAAGCAGAATAAAATGTGCAAATTAGCTTCATTTATAGTTTGTTATACTCCTTCCCTCTAATACAAATATTTCATTTCTAACTCTGAGTGTAAGTGCATAATTTAATAATAAGTGTTTCTGCTCACAAATGTCCACGAGCACAGACATGCACGCAAAAACTGCGTGACTCCTCGCTGGCTGTAACTCACCGCGCGTGTTCACCTGGAACGTCCTCTAAGAAGACGTGTGACCATTCTGATAGCCGTCTGTGTCTGCAGGTGAATGAGTGAAGCTACATAAACAGTTAAATTAGCATAGCTTACCAGCCGTAAACCCGACAACAACACAGTGGGTGAGGGTCGGAGGGGGGGTCGCTTGACATTCTAACTTTAAAGGAAGGATTTTAACAGTATTTGCTGTGGGTTAAAGCAGTGGACCAGCAGGCTACATGTTTGAATCCAAACAAGTTTCACTCAATCCCAACAACTGAGGATCGCCATTGTATAGCGGTCGCTAGGGTAACGTCACGTCGCCGTCATATCGGATGTGGGCGGGGCTTAGCGCTAGAATCCCTTTGATCCTTTCATGTCTTGTGTGACATCACCTTGGTAAAAGTCTATAAATAGAACCATTTGCACAGGGTTAGTCACAAGGTAAGTTTAGTAAGAGGGAGTAAGAGGCATTAATGTCTGAGACACAAACTCAGCAACTTACACAAAATTCAGAATCAAGTCCAGATTGTAAAAAAGTTATATCATTTGAAAATATGAATTCTGCCATTGAAACAACCGATGCGATTCAAAGCTGCGCCACTGAAGACGACTCTGAATGTAGTGTCGTCCCTGGCGTAAACATTTTACGGAGCGACGAGGGGAAATCGAAGCACTGTGTGTGCTACCCTCAGTCATGCAACCAGCAACAGAATCCGGGGGATCCAGAGTCAGTTGATCTCCAGGAACCTCCGGTGTCAGAAGAGCAGCTGCTCGTTAAAGAGCTAATAAATGCTGTTATTACACGTGCCTCCAAAGAGGCAAAGGTGTCGCCATCGGAAATGATTCAGCAGCGCCTCTTCACAGCTCTGTGGGCACAAGTTGAGCAAAAACCTCTCAAAATCACACACAGGGGGATTAAAAAACTTGAAAAGGTGATTTTTAAAGACATAACAAAGCGGCTGGACATTAGCCCTGATCTCGTGATCATTGCGCTAGCCGTAGGTCAGCCGTACCTAGAGGTGATCATTTCCATATTTGAAGATCACCTCTTCCGTAAAAAAAGCCTACTGGCAAGGTTCTTCTCGTGGTGCGTTAGAGCCGAGGATGACGAGGACGAACAAACTAAAGCCATGTCTGAAACACGTTTAGAAGAATTTAAAAGTAATATATTTCGGATACTGGAGAAAAAATCATCATCTGGCATTAGTGTCAGCGATTATGATGATGATGAAGAAGAACATGTGAGCGCACTCATTGATGCTGTGCTCACACGAGCTGCAAATAAATCGCACTACAGACCTTCTAAAAAACTCCACAGGTATCTGTTAAAACACGTGTTGTCTGACAACAGGATCAAAGATCTGCATATACATGAAAAAAAACTGAAAGATCTGGACAGGGCCATTTACCAAGAGCTACGTCAGAAAACATTCTGTAAAGAAAAACATTTACTGATGTTACTGAACGACGAGGACCCAGTGTTGAGAAAACTGACGGTCGATATCATTAAAAATCACCTGATCGACACTATGCAGAATCCAGCCCTGTGTGATGCTGAAGAGGCTGAAAATTACAGGTTATCTGTGGAAGCCTGTATCAAGAAGGTGGTGACACGTGTCAATAAAAATGCCAGTTCACCTTCCTCTACTGAAAAAGTTGATGCCATCACCCAACGGCTGTTCATAAAACTCTGGCCTAGACTTAAAAAAATCAAAGTTGATAATGTGATGTTCATCAGTGATATGGTTTACAGCTCTTTAATACAGGAATGGAAAGAGCCAGATGTCATACTGACATTCATGGAATTAGACCATGAATATGCAGATGATATAATTGTAAAGCTTTTCAAGGAGCATGCCATCACTGTATTGGAAAGTGAACATTTCATGACAAGCTTCTTTCTCTGTGCGGGTCATGCTGTATGGATCGCAGGCAGAAAATACTTGGTTACTGTTATGTAAGACCCTAAAAGTAGATTCTGTTCATCTGGACGTAGCATTTTCAGTTTCAATTTATTTAACATCTAATCGAGTCATTTTAAAAACCCTTGACCGGTCGAGGCAGATGGCCGTTCCTCACTGAGCCTGGTTCTGCCGGAGTTTTCTCCCTGTTAAAAGGAAGTTTTTACTCCCCACCGTCGCCTAGTGCTTGCTCAGAGGGAATTGTCAAATTATTGGGGTTTTGTTTTGTGCCATCTAATACACAACTTATCGTATTGGGCACTCTAAATGTATTTTTAATCAATAAAAAGATCCAAAAAAGATTATATTGTGAATTCTGCGTGTTTTCATTGTCACACAAATGTATACATTTTCAGCTTAGACTGAACGTGTTTGTTTGTCATTCCTTTCAAATCAAAGATTTTAGTAGCAACTATTGTATTAAAACATTGCACAGGCGTTTTACTCTGATTACACAAACCTTATGTAGGAGTAGGTCACAGATAAGAGGTACTAATTTGTAAATTTGACCTCTGACCTCACAGAGATCAAATGTGACAGGATATTTGTGCTGTAATTTTCAGACTGTAAGGATTATTTGTATGTAAACTATAATTTCATATTAAGAATCCACATCAACACATTCTCACTCTCAAAGTGTAAAATGTTACACTATAGGTGACAAATCGTCAGTATGTTACGCTTTTGGCCACCCAACATGTCCCTGTGTTACTTGTTCGGAAAAATGAGGAAACATGAGAACCATTTCGAATCAATCTACACGTGTATGTTTATTTTACTGTAATTGCTTTGGAAAACACTATCTAACACGATTAGGTTATGATACGGGTTAGGATTAAGGTTAGGGTTATGGCTGGAATACACAGCTGGAACGTGTATTACACCGGGAGCGTCATTCTATTGGATGTCATCCACAATCCGGCGCGTATCAAATAGATGCGGAAGGTTACCTTTCACGTGTCTATGGGACACCTCGGAGCGCGACTAATGGTCGGTATGTTACACGTTGGGAATGAGAACGGGCTGTCCACATATATTGGTATGTCATCTACTAAATTTTGCCAATACAAACAATGGCAGTAATGAATTAATTCATCAATATAATAATTAATATATATAAATATAAAAACACATTTACAAAAAAAAATTATTCACTGTCTACTTTAGCAGAAGGTTTCTAGCTGAAGATAGTTTAACCAGCTGTTTTGCCAACACCTTCATTTTTATCATTTAGCATCATTTTAGAATATAATACATTACTGTAGATCAGGGGTCCCCAATCCCAGTCCGCGAGGGCCGGTGTCCCTGCAGGTTTCAGATCTCACCCTGGGTCAACACACCTGAATCACATGATTAGTTTGTTACCAGGCCTCTGGAGAACTTCAAGACGTGTTGAGAAGGTAATTTATCCATTTAAATCAGCTGTGGTGGATCAAGGACACATCTAAAACCTGCAGGAAACCAGCCCTCGCGGACTGGGATTGGGGACCCCTGCTGTAGCTCAAACAGCATATGAAGCATTTAAATTCAGACCAACCTTATAACCGTATAACACCGATGGGGAACAATGTGTTCTGCAGAATACTCTTGATACTTTAAGAGCAATTTGCCAATAATACAGATTCATGTGTAGTAAGGTGGTTTCATTGCTACTTTTATTAAAGGAGTGCTTCTAAAAATTGAGGTGGTCATCTCCGCTTGCATTTCTGTAAAAGCCACAGCATGCCACCTTGGATGAGAATATGCATTCTTAACATTTTGCTGTCACAGTTTAGCTGTTTTCATTTCCACTGACACATCAGCTCCTAAGACCACAATACTACTACCAAAGTACTACAAGGATCCGGAAAAAAGGACAGAGGGGGGATATAAAATATACCAAATGTTTCTTGAATTGTTAGCACAAGTGTATATGTGTATGTATCTAGTCGAGTTTATATGCAGTAGTGCTCACTTGTTTTCTTTCATTTTATTACTTAACTGTATTTCATGTAAGTCATTGATATTAAATATTGATTTTACAGAGGGGTGGTAAGAGTTTGGTTTGAGATTTTCCTGTTAATATTTGGATATTTTTCTTGCATTAACAATTTTTTGATTAGAAAAGCAGAATAAAATGTGCAAATTAGCTTCATTTATAGTTTGTTATACTCCTTCCCTCTAATACAAATATTTCATTTCTAACTCTGAGTGTAAGTGCATAATTTAATGATAAGTGTTTCTGCTCACAAATGTCCACGAGCACAGACATGCACGCAAAAACTGCGTGACTCCTCGCTGGCTGTAACTCACCGCGCGTGTTCACCTGGAACGTCCTCTAAGAAGACGTGTGACCATTCTGATAGCCGTCTGTGTCTGCAGGTGAATGAGTGAAGCTACATAAACAGTTAAATTAGCATAGCTTACCAGCCGTAAACCCGACAACAACACAGTGGGTGAGGGTCGGAGGGGGGGTCGCTTGACATTCTAACTTTAAAGGAAGGATTTTAACAGTATTAGTGTAACACACTTAGAGACAGTGTGCGCACCGCGGATGACGTCAGTGCGCACACTGTGTCTGAGGAGGATGTGCGGAAGTGCTTCAGGAAGGTGAACGCACGCAAAGCTACTGGTCCGGACGGGATTCCCGGCCGCGTCCTCAAGTCATGCGCGGCTCAGCTGGCTGGAGTGTTCACGCACATCTTCAACCTTTCCCTCTCTCTATCTGTAGTCCCAGCCTGCTTCAAAATGGCCACCATCGTCCCTGTACCCAAATCCTCCACCATCTCCTCATTGAACGACTGGCGACCTGTAGCCCTGACCCCCATCGTAAGCAAATGCTTCGAGAAGCTGGTCAGGGACTTCATCTGCTCTGCACTACCCGACTCACTGGACCCTCTACAGTTTGCATACCGCCACAACAGGTCCACTGATGATGCCATAGCCCTGACACTACACACTGCCCTGTCACACCTGGAGAAGAGAGACACGTATGTGAGGATGTTGTTTGTAGATTACAGCTCAGCATTCAATACCATCGTTCCCTCGAAGCTGGACAGGAAACTGCAGGATCTAGGACTGAGCAGCTCCCTCTGCAGCTGGATCCTTAGCTTCCTGTCTGACAGACGCCAGGTGGTCAGACTGGGCAGCATCACCTCATCCCCCATCACACTGAACACTGGTGCTCCACAGGGGTGTGTACTGAGCCCTCTCCTGTACTCACTCTACACCTACGACTGCACAGCCACTAACAGCTCCAACATCATTGTGAAGTTTGCGGACGACACTACAGTGGTGGGTCTTATCACCAACGGTGATGAGACGGCTTACAGGGAGGAGGTCAGCGCCCTGACCCACTGGTGTCAAGACAACCATCTCACCCTCAACGTCGCAAAGACAAAGGAGTTGATAGTGGACTTCCGGAGGTGCAGAGAAGTACACACCCCCATCACCATCAACGGCGCTGCTGTGGAGAGAGTGAGCAGCTTCCGGTTCCTTGGTGTACATCTGGCTGAGGATCTTACGTGGTCAGTACACACAAACAAAACAGTGAAGAAGGCGCAGCAGCGCCTCTTCTTTCTCAGGAGACTGAAAAGATTCGGCATGAGCCCCCGCATCCTCAGGACCTTCTATCACTGTGCCATTGAGAGCATCCTCACTGGATGCATCACCACCTGGTATGGCAACAGCACCGCCTACAACTGCAAAGCTCTCCAGCGAGTAGTGCGGTGCTCTGAACGGATAATTGGAGGTGAGCTTCCCTCCCTCCAAGACATCTACAGGAAGCGCTGCCTGAGGAAAGCGGGGAGGATCATCAAGGACTCCAGTCACCCCAGCCATAAACTGTTCAGACTGCTTCCATCAGGAAGGAGGTTCTGCAGCATCCGGTCCCGAACCAGCAGACTGAGAGACAGCTTTTTCCACCAGGCCATCAGACTGCTGAACACGTCATAGACACCTCAGCTTCACTACTGGAACTTCAACATTATGCACTCCACACTGTATATAAATGCCACTTGTTTTGCACATATTCAACTCTGTATATTTTATATATTTTATTATTATTATTATTATTATTATTATTATTATTATTTTTTTTTTTTTTTTTTACTATTTAATTTGTAAAAATGTGTATACACACACACACACACACACACACACACACACACACACACACACACGTAGGAAAATATTTAGTATACACATCCAGAAATGCATACACTATTATATATTGTACATATATTTATTAGTGTCAGGTTGGCCATTCTTGTATTTTGCTCGTTTGTGTTGTTGTGTTTGCACATCTCTGTTGCTTGTGGGGCTCGCACACAAGAATTTCACTCGCATGTGCTGTGCCAGTGTGCCTGCACATGTGATGTGACAATAAAAGTGATTTGATTTGATTTGATGATCATTTCCATATTTGAAGATCACCTCTTCCCTAAAAAAAAGAAATCTACTGCCAAGGTTCTTCTCGTGGTGCGTTAGAGCCGAGGATGATGAAGACGCAGAAGCTAAAGCAATTTCTGAAACACGTTTAGAAGAATTTAAAAGTAATATATTTCCAATACTGGAGAAAAAAATCATCATCTGGCATTAGTGTCAGCGCACTCATTCACTGTAAAAAATCAAACTTGCTTACAGTCATTTCTTTCACAATTCAACAATAAAAGCTGAGTTGCCCCATAAACTCAAATACATTAAGGGTTTCAACTAATCCTTTAACGTTTTGGAGCAAAAGTTGGTCTCACATGAACTTTATTGCTGGCAAAATGAATGAATTCAAGTTTTACATGAGTTGAAGCTGTTGGCGCCTTTCTGTGCCTGAGCACGCATGCGCATGTCATATTTTTGGATACTACGGGGTCTACGATGCACTTTTGCAAGGACTGAAAGCCACCTGGCCGTCTGCCTTAATGCGAACACGAGGCTTTTTACGCCAGGAGCTGGATGCAGCTAAGGTGTTCATCTCAACTTTCTGAAGGCAAGTACTGTTTCTTTTAATGTGCATTTATATGTGTTTACTACCTCATTTAAGATCCCCCCTAGACTGTTTTACTCAATCGTGCTGCTTGAATGCCCTCGTGAGCAACTTTAATGTTTTCCATCATGAAATAGTGCTTTAAAGTTTTCGTATAAAAATCGCCATGTCACAAAATAATGTAAATCCGACAAGCATCCCTTCCAAACAGGCGCGTTCATGTCTGACAAGCCTCCACGACACCCCCTACGTGTATTTCATGTAGGGGGTGTTCGCCATACCACCGAACGAAAGAAACCCGACAAAATAAGCTAGCTCGCTCATGGCAAACCCCCCACCGCTTTTTAAAATAAATAAATAATTTCGGGGGCCCCCGCTGCCATGTTGTTTAATTTGTTCAAATCATATTTAGCCAAAAAAATGTGGTTTAGTTTCTGTGTGAACGGGGTGGTGGAGTCCTCCACCGAGAACACTCACGTTAACTTTATCGAGTGGGGGGAAAAAAGTTAGCTTGTTTATATTATGCTAACATAGCTGTGTCGCTAGCGGTCACGTAGCACATCATTATATACCAGCTAGCCCAACTTCAGTAACCCTACAAACGTCACTGCTGTTTAGTTTCCTGTCTTCATTTATGTTGGAAGTGATAACAGCTGTAGGGTTTAATTTGTTTCCAAAACCCCGCAGTCAGGACATGCTATATTGTATTTAGATAGAAGCTAGCGAGCTAACTCCCTGCTAACTTCTAACTCCGTTAAATGTCATAAATTTCGTTTTCATGGGTGCCTGGATGCTAAACTCAATTGTTACACCTGGTAGAACAGAACGCTGATCATTTTATTAAAGATGAAAGACTTTAGACAGTTTTTCAACTCTCAGTAATGCCATAGTGATCGTTTGACATGTGAACCTGCAGCGGAGTTTAGGTCCAGACACGGCTAGTGACGTCAGACTGAACAACCGGATTGAACGAGGAGGACCCAGAATCCAGCCCTGTGTGAAGCTGAAGAGGCTGAAAATTACAGGTTATCTGTGGAAGCCTGCATCAAGAAGGTGGTGACACTTGTCATTAAAAATGCCAGTTCACCTTCCTCTACGGAAAAAGTTGATGCCATCACCCAACGGCTGTTCATAAAACTCTGGCCTAGACTTAAAAAGATCAAAGTTGATAATGTGATATGGTTTATAGCTCCTTAATACAGAAATGGAAAGAGCCAGATGTCATACATATTCATGGTATTAGACCATGAATATGCAGATGATGTAATTGTAAAGGTTTTCAAGGAGCATGCCATCACTGTATTGGAAAGTGAACATTTCATCACAAGCTTCTTTCTCTGTGTGGGTCATGCTGTATGGATCGCAGGCAGAAAATACTTGGTTACTGTTGTGTAAGTCCCTAAAAGTAGATTTTGTTTATCTGGACGCAGGATTTTCAGTTTCAATTTATTTAAGTAATTATAATAAAGGTCAATCAAATGGACCAATATGGCAAGGCCATGATGATCCACTTGGTAAAATAAATCCGTTTGGCATCTTTCTTGGCCTTAAGACAACAATTCTGATGGCTAAAGATCCAAACGGGACACAAGAAAAAAACAAAAACAAAACACGTGTTGTCTGACGACACAATCAAAGATCTGCACATCAATGAAAAAAAATCTCGAAAGGGCCACCTAAACATAATATATAATGTTCTGACTGAGAGACGTTTTGAAAAAATTTAAACGTACAGCTCTGCTATCACTTCCAACATAAATGAAGACAGAAAACTAAACAGCAGTGACTTTTTTTTTTTGGGTTACTGAGGTTGGACTAGCTGGTACATAATGATGTACTACGAGATCACTAGCGATACAGCTATGTTAGCATAACATAAACACAGTGAAGCTGGAGGATGAAAGCTAACCTTTTTCCATTCGATAAAATTTATGTGAGGGTTCCCAAAGGTTAGGGACGAATTCAATCGCATGGCAGGATGCTGTTGCAGATTAAACAGCGCCTCTTCACAGCTCTGTGGGCACAAAATAGAAGTACTACAAGGACATAGGGAAAAGGGACAAAGAGGGGAGGGATATAAAATATTCCAAATGTTTCTTGAATTGTTAGCACAGTGTATATGTGTATGTATCTATCCATCGATTCACTTACGCCAGGGGTGGGCAAATCCAGGCCCCGAGGGCCGGTGTCCTGCAGGTTTTAGATCTCGCCTTGGGTCAACACACCTGAATCGCATGATTAGTTCGTTACCAGGCCTCTGGAGAACTTCAGGACATTTTCAGGAGCTAATTTAGCCATTTATATCAGCTGTGTTGGTTCAAGGACACATCTAAAACCTGCAGGGACACCGGCCCTCGAGGCCTGGAGTTGCCCACCCCTAACTTCCGCTTTTCCTTTTCAGGGTCGCAGGGGGTGCTGGAGCCTATGGCAGCTATCTCAGGGCGAGAGGCAGGGTACGCCCTGGACAGGTCGCTAGTCTGTCACAGGGCTAAACATTCGTACTCACATTCACTCATACCTATGGGCAATTTAGATTTTTCCAAAAACAATGGGCAATTAAGATTTTTCACGTGCCTCCAAAGAGGCAAAGGTGTCGCCATCTGACATGATTCAGCAGCGCCTCTTCACAGCTCTGTGGTCACAAGTTGAGCAAAAGCCTCTCAAAATCACACACAGGGGGATTAAAAAAACTTGAAAAGGTGATTTTTAAAGACATAACAAAGCGGCTGGACATTAGCCCTGATCTCGTGATCATTGCGCTAGCCGTAGGTCAGCCGTACCTAGAGGTGATCATTTCCATATTTGAAGATCACCACTTCCGTTAAAAACCTGCTGGCAAGGTTCTTCTCGTGGTGCGTTAGAGCCGAGGATGACGAGGACAAAGAAACTAAAGCCATGTCTGAAACACGTTTAGAAGAATTTAAAAGTAATATATTTCCAATAGTGGAGGAAAAAATCATCATCTGGCATTAGTGTCAGCGATTATGATGATGATGAAGAGGAACATGTGAGCGCACTCATTGATGCTGTGCTCACACGTGTTGAAAATAATTCGCACTACAGACCTTCTAAAAAACTCCACAGGTACCTGTTAAAACACGTGTTGTAATTATAATAAAGGTCAATCAAATGGACCAATATGGCAAGGCCATGATGATCCACTTGGTAAAATAAATCCGTTTGGCATCTTTCTTGGCCTTAAGACAACAATTCTTATGGCTAAAGATCCAAACGGGACACACAAAAAAACACATGTTGTCTGACAACAGTATCAAAGATCTGCATATACATGTATATAAACTGAAAGATCTCGACCGGGCCATTTACCAAGAGCTACGTCAGAAAACATTCTGTTAAGAAAAAACATTTACTGATGTTACTGAACGACGAGGACCCAGTGTTGAGAAAACTGACGGTCGATATCATTAAAAATCACCTGATCGACACTATGCAGAATCCAGCCCTGTGTGATGCTGAAGAGGCTGAAAATTACAGGTTATCTGTGGAAGCCTGTATCAAGAAGGTGGTGACACGTGTCAATAAAAATGCCAGTTCACCTTCCTCTACTGAAAAAGTTGATGCCATCACCCAACGGCTGTTCATAAAACTCTGGCCTAGACTTAAAAAGATCAAAGTTGATAATGTGATATTCATCAGTGATTGTCAGGGTCCCTGAGCAGTTATGAATTATATTATTATTATTATTATTATTGTATGTATATTTGGTGTTGCTGTCCTTCTCCCTGTTTGCGTGTGTGTATATGTGTTTCAGTGGGCGCCTTCAGGCCTGGTGGGTGTGGCCCTGCTGATGGTCTGGCCACACCCGAAGCCACACACCTGCTGCTGGTCAGGCCTCGTCGGGGGTGCTACTTAGGAGAGTCTTGGAGCTCCCACCGACGTGGGATCATTGCGTGAGTCTCCACGTTAGTCATCCATTTGAACTGAGTTAGTGTATGTATGCCCGCGGTTATGTGTCCTGACGGCTGCGTCTATTGTGTCCCCAGGAGAAGTGTGGAGCGCCAGACAGCAGCCAGCACGAGGAGTGCTGAGACACGGGAGCGGAGAGCACTGAGACACGGACTGGTCACGGAGAGACACGACACGGGAGTCAGGGGAAACCACGGGGATTTATTGTTGTTATTTCCACACACTGTAAATAAACGTACTGCTTGTACATAGAGCACCGCGCCTGGGTCCTCCTTCCCCAGACCCCCCACGGTTTGCCATGCCAAACCGTGACAGTGATATGGTTTACAGCTCTTTAATACAGAAATGGAACAGAAATTATTCACTGTCTACTTTAGCAGAAGGTTTTTAGCTGAAGATAGTTTAACCAGCTGTACCTATCCGCTGGAACGTTAAAGACAATACAATTACACTGCAAAGCAAGACACAAGTAGGCAAAGTTCTTCATGTTACTCGTGCACGGGAGAGACCGGACAGAGCGCCGTTCCTTCGTCTGACCCCAGTTGCTCTCGTCTGTCCTCCCGTACCACTGTCCTTTTATTGAGGTTACATGAATATGCATAGGTTCATTAACATACGACGTCTACATACAAACAGAGTACCTTGCCTGTGTGTGTGTGTGGTGGATGTGTGTGTGGTGTGTGTGTGTTGCTGATCAAAGGGTCAAACATCCTTGGTCAGGAAGAGGGTAGACTAGACCCCCCCCCCGGTGAGGAAGTCCAGCAGTTCATCTAAACAGAAAAGCACTTAGACTAGAACAGACGTAGCTACGTTAATCCTACCATAAAACAATTAAGACAAGATGCAACCTCTTCCCATACTCCCAGGATGTAGGTGTGGAATACACACCAAGCCTTTTGTAGCCTGCTAGAGATCACACCTCCTGTCACTACACAATTGATTATACACCTCTAAGAATATATGGTTAAATATTTCTAAGCATAAATGACAATCAACAATACAAACTCTAACACCTTCATTTTTATCATTTAGCATCATTTTAGAATATAATACATTACTGTAGATCAGGGGTCCCCAATCCCAGTCCGCGAGGGCCGGTGTCCCTGCAGGTTTCAGATCTCACCCTGGGTCAACACACCTGAATCACATGATTAGTTTGTTACCAGGCCTCTGGAGAACTTCAAGACGTGTTGAGAAGGTAATTTATCCATTTAAATCAGCTGTGGTGGATCAAGGACACATCTAAAACCTGCAGGAAACCAGCCCTCGCGGACTGGGATTGGGGACCCCTGCTGTAGCTCAAACAGCATATGAAGCATTTAAATTCAGACCAACCTTATAACCGTATAACACCGATGGGGAACAATGTGTTCTGCAGAATACTCTTGATACTTTAAGAGCAATTTGCCAATAATACAGATTCATGTGTAGTAAGGTGGTTTCATTGCTACTTTTATTAAAGGAGTGCTTCTAAAAATTGAGGTGGTCATCTCCGCTTGCATTTCTGTAAAAGCCACAGCATGCCACCTTGGATGAGAATATGCATTCTTAACATTTTGCTGTCACAGTTTAGCTGTTTTCATTTCCACTGACACATCAGCTCCTAAGACCACAATACTACTACCAAAGTACTACAAGGATCCGGAAAAAAGGACAGAGGGGGGATATAAAATATACCAAATGTTTCTTGAATTGTTAGCACAAGTGTATATGTGTATGTATCTAGTCGAGTTTATATGCAGTAGTGCTCACTTGTTTTCTTTCATTTTATTACTTAACTGTATTTCATGTAAGTCATTGATATTAAATATTGATTTTACAGAGGGGTGGTAAGAGTTTGGTTTGAGATTTTCCTGTTAATATTTGGATATTTTTCTTGCATTAACAATTTTTTGATTAGAAAAGCAGAATAAAATGTGCAAATTAGCTTCATTTATAGTTTGTTATACTCCTTCCCTCTAATACAAATATTTCATTTCTAACTCTGAGTGTAAGTGCATAATTTAATAATAAGTGTTTCTGCTCACAAATGTCCACGAGCACAGACATGCACGCAAAAACTGCGTGACTCCTCGCTGGCTGTAACTCACCGCGCGTGTTCACCTGGAACGTCCTCTAAGAAGACGTGTGACCATTCTGATAGCCGTCTGTGTCTGCAGGTGAATGAGTGAAGCTACATAAACAGTTAAATTAGCATAGCTTACCAGCCGTAAACCCGACAACAACACAGTGGGTGAGGGTCGGAGGGGGGGTCGCTTGACATTCTAACTTTAAAGGAAGGATTTTAACAGTATTAGTGTAACACACTTAGAGACAGTGTGCGCACCGCGGATGACGTCAGTGCGCACACTGTGTCTGAGGAGGATGTGCGGAAGTGCTTCAGGAAGGTGAACGCACGCAAAGCTACTGGTCCGGACGGGATTCCCGGCCGCGTCCTCAAGTCATGCGCGGCTCAGCTGGCTGGAGTGTTCACGCACATCTTCAACCTTTCCCTCTCTCTATCTGTAGTCCCAGCCTGCTTCAAAATGGCCACCATCGTCCCTGTACCCAAATCCTCCACCATCTCCTCATTGAACGACTGGCGACCTGTAGCCCTGACCCCCATCGTAAGCAAATGCTTCGAGAAGCTGGTCAGGGACTTCATCTGCTCTGCACTACCCGACTCACTGGACCCTCTACAGTTTGCATACCGCCACAACAGGTCCACTGATGATGCCATAGCCCTGACACTACACACTGCCCTGTCACACCTGGAGAAGAGAGACACGTATGTGAGGATGCTGTTTGTAGATTACAGCTCAGCATTCAATACCATCGTTCCCTCGAAGCTGGACAGGAAACTGCAGGATCTAGGACTGAGCAGCTCCCTCTGCAGCTGGATCCTTAGCTTCCTGTCTGACAGACGCCAGGTGGTCAGACTGGGCAGCATCACCTCATCCCCCATCACACTGAACACTGGTGCTCCACAGGGGTGTGTACTGAGCCCTCTCCTGTACTCACTCTACACCTACGACTGCACAGCCACTAACAGCTCCAACATCATTGTGAAGTTTGTGGACGACACTACAGTGGTGGGTCTTATCACCAACGGTGATGAGACGGCTTACAGGGAGGAGGTCAGCGCCCTGACCCACTGGTGTCAAGACAACCATCTCACCCTCAACGTCGCAAAGACAAAGGAGTTGATAGTGGACTTCCGGAGGTGCAGAGAAGTACACACCCCCATCACCATCAACGGCGCTGCTGTGGAGAGAGTGAGCAGCTTCCGGTTCCTTGGAGTACATCTGGCTGAGGATCTTACGTGGTCAGTACACACAAACAAAACAGTGAAGAAGGCGCAGCAGCGCCTCTTCTTTCTCAGGAGACTGAAAAGATTCGGCATGAGCCCCCGCATCCTCAGGACCTTCTATCACTGTGCCATTGAGAGCATCCTCACTGGATGCATCACCACCTGGTATGGCAACAGCACCGCCTACAACTGCAAAGCTCTCCAGCGAGTAGTGCGGTGCTCTGAACGGATAATTGGAGGTGAGCTTCCCTCCCTCCAAGACATCTACAGGAAGCGCTGCCTGAGGAAAGCGGGGAGGATCATCAAGGACTCCAGTCACCCCAGCCATAAACTGTTCAGACTGCTTCCATCAGGAAGGAGGTTCTGCAGCATCCGGTCCCGTACCAGCAGACTGAGAGACAGCTTTTTCCATCAGGCCATCAGACTGCTGAACACGTCATAGACACCTCAGCTTCACTACTGGAACTTCAACATTATGCACTCCACACTGTATATAAATGCCACTTGTTTTGCACATATTCAACTCTGTATATTTTATATATTTTATTATTATTATTATTATTATTATTATTATTATTTTTTTTTTTTTTTTTTTACTATTTAATTTGTAAAAATGTGTATACACACACACACACACACACACACACACACACACACACACACACGTAGGAAAATATTTAGTATACACATCCAGAAATGCATACACTATTATATATTGTACATATATTTATTAGTGTCAGGTTGGCCATTCTTGTATTTTGCTCGTTTGTGTTGTTGTGTTTGCACATCTCTGTTGCTTGTGGGGCTCGCACACAAGAATTTCACTCGCATGTGCTGTGCCAGTGTGCCTGCACATGTGATGTGACAATAAAAGTGATTTGATTTGATGATCATTTCCATATTTGAAGATCACCTCTTCCCTAAAAAAAAGAAATCTACTGCCAAGGTTCTTCTCGTGGTGCGTTAGAGCCGAGGATGATGAAGACGCAGAAGCTAAAGCAATTTCTGAAACACGTTTAGAAAAATTTAAAAGTAATATATTTCCAATACTGGAGAAAAAAATCATCATCTGGCATTAGTGTCAGCGCACTCATTCACTGTAAAAAATCAAACTTGCTTACAGTCATTTCTTTCACAATTCAACAATAAAAGCTGAGTTGCCCCATAAACTCAAATACATTAAGGGTTTCAACTAATCCTTTAACGTTTTGGAGCAAAAGTTGGTCTCACATGAACTTTATTGCTGGCAAAATGAATGAATTCAAGTTTTACATGAGTTGAAGCTGTTGGCGCCTTTCTGTGCCTGAGCACGCATGCGCATGTCATATTTTTGGATACTACGGGGTCTACGATGCACTTTTGCAAGGACTGAAAGCCACCTGGCCGTCTGCCTTAATGCGAACACGAGGCTTTTTACGCCAGGAGCTGGATGCAGCTAAGGTGTTCATCTCAACTTTCTGAAGGCAAGTACTGTTTCTTTTAATGTGCATTTATATGTGTTTACTACCTCATTTAAGATCCCCCCTAGACTGTTTTACTCAATCGTGCTGCTTGAATGCCCTCGTGAGCAACTTTAATGTTTTCCATCATGAAATAGTGCTTTAAAGTTTTCGTATAAAAATCGCCATGTCACAAAATAATGTAAATCCGACAAGCATCCCTTCCAAACAGGCGCGTTCATGTCTGACAAGCCTCCACGACACCCCCTACGTGTATTTCATGTAGGGGGTGTTCGCCATACCACCGAACGAAAGAAACCCGACAAAATAAGCTAGCTCGCTCATGGCAAACCCCCCACCGCTTTTTAAAATAAATAAATAATTTCGGGGGCCCCCGCTGCCATGTTGTTTAATTTGTTCAAATCATATTTAGCCAAAAAAATGTGGTTTAGTTTCTGTGTGAACGGGGTGGTGGAGTCCTCCACCGAGAACACTCACGTTAACTTTATCGAGTGGGGGGAAAAAAGTTAGCTTGTTTATATTATGCTAACATAGCTGTGTCGCTAGCGGTCACGTAGCACATCATTATATACCAGCTAGCCCAACTTCAGTAACCCTACAAACGTCACTGCTGTTTAGTTTCCTGTCTTCATTTATGTTGGAAGTGATAACAGCTGTAGGGTTTAATTTGTTTCCAAAACCCCGCAGTCAGGACATGCTATATTGTATTTAGATAGAAGCTAGCGAGCTAACTCCCTGCTAACTTCTAACTCCGTTAAATGTCATAAATTTCGTTTTCATGGGTGCCTGGATGCTAAACTCAATTGTTACACCTGGTAGAACAGAACGCTGATCATTTTATTAAAGATGAAAGACTTTAGACAGTTTTTCAACTCTCAGTAATGCCATAGTGATCGTTTGACATGTGAACCTGCAGCGGAGTTTAGGTCCAGACACGGCTAGTGACGTCAGACTGAACAACCGGATTGAACGAGGAGGACCCAGAATCCAGCCCTGTGTGAAGCTGAAGAGGCTGAAAATTACAGGTTATCTGTGGAAGCCTGCATCAAGAAGGTGGTGACACTTGTCATTAAAAATGCCAGTTCACCTTCCTCTACGGAAAAAGTTGATGCCATCACCCAACGGCTGTTCATAAAACTCTGGCCTAGACTTAAAAAGATCAAAGTTGATAATGTGATATGGTTTATAGCTCCTTAATACAGAAATGGAAAGAGCCAGATGTCATACATATTCATGGTATTAGACCATGAATATGCAGATGATGTAATTGTAAAGGTTTTCAAGGAGCATGCCATCACTGTATTGGAAAGTGAACATTTCATCACAAGCTTCTTTCTCTGTGTGGGTCATGCTGTATGGATCGCAGGCAGAAAATACTTGGTTACTGTTGTGTAAGTCCCTAAAAGTAGATTTTGTTTATCTGGACGCAGGATTTTCAGTTTCAATTTATTTAAGTAATTATAATAAAGGTCAATCAAATGGACCAATATGGCAAGGCCATGATGATCCACTTGGTAAAATAAATCCGTTTGGCATCTTTCTTGGCCTTAAGACAACAATTCTGATGGCTAAAGATCCAAACGGGACACAAGAAAAAAACAAAAACAAAACACGTGTTGTCTGACGACACAATCAAAGATCTGCACATCAATGAAAAAAAATCTCGAAAGGGCCACCTAAACATAATATATAATGTTCTGACTGAGAGACGTTTTGAAAAAATTTAAACGTACAGCTCTGCTATCACTTCCAACATAAATGAAGACAGAAAACTAAACAGCAGTGACTTTTTTTTTTTTTGGGTTACTGAGGTTGGACTAGCTGGTACATAATGATGTACTACGAGATCACTAGCGATACAGCTATGTTAGCATAACATAAACACAGTGAAGCTGGAGGATGAAAGCTAACCTTTTTCCATTCGATAAAATTTATGTGAGGGTTCCCAAAGGTTAGGGACGAATTCAATCGCATGGCAGGATGCTGTTGCAGATTAAACAGCGCCTCTTCACAGCTCTGTGGGCACAAAATAGAAGTACTACAAGGACATAGGGAAAAGGGACAAAGAGGGGAGGGATATAAAATATTCCAAATGTTTCTTGAATTGTTAGCACAGTGTATATGTGTATGTATCTATCCATCGATTCACTTACGCCAGGGGTGGGCAAATCCAGGCCCCGAGGGCCGGTGTCCTGCAGGTTTTAGATCTCGCCTTGGGTCAACACACCTGAATCGCATGATTAGTTCGTTACCAGGCCTCTGGAGAACTTCAGGACATTTTCAGGAGCTAATTTAGCCATTTATATCAGCTGTGTTGGTTCAAGGACACATCTAAAACCTGCAGGGACACCGGCCCTCGAGGCCTGGAGTTGCCCACCCCTAACTTCCGCTTTTCCTTTTCAGGGTCGCAGGGGGTGCTGGAGCCTATGGCAGCTATCTCAGGGCGAGAGGCAGGGTACGCCCTGGACAGGTCGCTAGTCTGTCACAGGGCTAAACATTCGTACTCACATTCACTCATACCTATGGGCAATTTAGATTTTTCCAAAAACAATGGGCAATTAAGATTTTTCACGTGCCTCCAAAGAGGCAAAGGTGTCGCCATCTGACATGATTCAGCAGCGCCTCTTCACAGCTCTGTGGTCACAAGTTGAGCAAAAGCCTCTCAAAATCACACACAGGGGGATTAAAAAAACTTGAAAAGGTGATTTTTAAAGACATAACAAAGCGGCTGGACATTAGCCCTGATCTCGTGATCATTGCGCTAGCCGTAGGTCAGCCGTACCTAGAGGTGATCATTTCCATATTTGAAGATCACCACTTCCGTTAAAAACCTGCTGGCAAGGTTCTTCTCGTGGTGCGTTAGAGCCGAGGATGACGAGGACAAAGAAACTAAAGCCATGTCTGAAACACGTTTAGAAGAATTTAAAAGTAATATATTTCCAATAGTGGAGGAAAAAATCATCATCTGGCATTAGTGTCAGCGATTATGATGATGATGAAGAGGAACATGTGAGCGCACTCATTGATGCTGTGCTCACACGTGTTGAAAATAATTCGCACTACAGACCTTCTAAAAAACTCCACAGGTACCTGTTAAAACACGTGTTGTAATTATAATAAAGGTCAATCAAATGGACCAATATGGCAAGGCCATGATGATCCACTTGGTAAAATAAATCCGTTTGGCATCTTTCTTGGCCTTAAGACAACAATTCTTATGGCTAAAGATCCAAACGGGACACACAAAAAAACACATGTTGTCTGACAACAGTATCAAAGATCTGCATATACATGTATATAAACTGAAAGATCTCGACCGGGCCATTTACCAAGAGCTACGTCAGAAAACATTCTGTTAAGAAAAAACATTTACTGATGTTACTGAACGACGAGGACCCAGTGTTGAGAAAACTGACGGTCGATATCATTA
The DNA here is from genome assembly GCF_057381915.1 of Diplotaxodon limnothrissa. NCBI lineage: Eukaryota > Metazoa > Chordata > Actinopteri > Cichliformes > Cichlidae > Diplotaxodon > Diplotaxodon limnothrissa. The sequence continues at coordinate 7,217,734 of NC_140616.1, read as the reverse complement.
AAAATCACCTGATCGACACTATGCAGAATCCAGCCCTGTGTGATGCTGAAGAGGCTGAAAATTACAGGTTATCTGTGGAAGCCTGTATCAAGAAGGTGGTGACACGTGTCAATAAAAATGCCAGTTCACCTTCCTCTACTGAAAAAGTTGATGCCATCACCCAACGGCTGTTCATAAAACTCTGGCCTAGACTTAAAAAGATCAAAGTTGATAATGTGATATTCATCAGTGATTGTCAGGGTCCCTGAGCAGTTATGAATTATATTATTATTATTATTATTATTGTATGTATATTTGGTGTTGCTGTCCTTCTCCCTGTTTGCGTGTGTGTATATGTGTTTCAGTGGGCGCCTTCAGGCCTGGTGGGTGTGGCCCTGCTGATGGTCTGGCCACACCCGAAGCCACACACCTGCTGCTGGTCAGGCCTCGTCGGGGGTGCTACTTAGGAGAGTCTTGGAGCTCCCACCGACGTGGGATCATTGCGTGAGTCTCCACGTTAGTCATCCATTTGAACTGAGTTAGTGTATGTATGCCCGCGGTTATGTGTCCTGACGGCTGCGTCTATTGTGTCCCCAGGAGAAGTGTGGAGCGCCAGACAGCAGCCAGCACGAGGAGTGCTGAGACACGGGAGCGGAGAGCACTGAGACACGGACTGGTCACGGAGAGACACGACACGGGAGTCAGGGGAAACCACGGGGATTTATTGTTGTTATTTCCACACACTGTAAATAAACGTACTGCTTGTACATAGAGCACCGCGCCTGGGTCCTCCTTCCCCACACCCCCCACGGTTTGCCATGCCAAACCGTGACAGTGATATGGTTTACAGCTCTTTAATACAGAAATGGAACAGAAATTATTCACTGTCTACTTTAGCAGAAGGTTTTTAGCTGAAGATAGTTTAACCAGCTGTACCTATCCGCTGGAACGTTAAAGACAATACAATTACACTGCAAAGCAAGACACAAGTAGGCAAAGTTCTTCATGTTACTCGTGCACGGGAGAGACCGGACAGAGCGCCGTTCCTTCGTCTGACCCCAGTTGCTCTCGTCTGTCCTCCCGTACCACTGTCCTTTTATTGAGGTTACATGAATATGCATAGGTTCATTAACATACGACGTCTACATACAAACAGAGTACCTTGCCTGTGTGTGTGTGTGGTGGATGTGTGTGTGGTGTGTGTGTGTTGCTGATCAAAGGGTCAAACATCCTTGGTCAGGAAGAGGGTAGACTAGACCCCCCCCCCGGTGAGGAAGTCCAGCAGTTCATCTAAACAGAAAAGCACTTAGACTAGAACAGACGTAGCTACGTTAATCCTACCATAAAACAATTAAGACAAGATGCAACCTCTTCCCATACTCCCAGGATGTAGGTGTGGAATACACACCAAGCCTTTTGTAGCCTGCTAGAGATCACACCTCCTGTCACTACACAATTGATTATACACCTCTAAGAATATATGGTTAAATATTTCTAAGCATAAATGACAATCAACAATACAAACTCTAACACCTTCATTTTTATCATTTAGCATCATTTTAGAATATAATACATTACTGTAGATCAGGGGTCCCCAATCCCAGTCCGCGAGGGCCGGTGTCCCTGCAGGTTTCAGATCTCACCCTGGGTCAACACACCTGAATCACATGATTAGTTTGTTACCAGGCCTCTGGAGAACTTCAAGACGTGTTGAGAAGGTAATTTATCCATTTAAATCAGCTGTGGTGGATCAAGGACACATCTAAAACCTGCAGGAAACCAGCCCTCGCGGACTGGGATTGGGGACCCCTGCTGTAGCTCAAACAGCATATGAAGCATTTAAATTCAGACCAACCTTATAACCGTATAACACCGATGGGGAACAATGTGTTCTGCAGAATACTCTTGATACTTTAAGAGCAATTTGCCAATAATACAGATTCATGTGTAGTAAGGTGGTTTCATTGCTACTTTTATTAAAGGAGTGCTTCTAAAAATTGAGGTGGTCATCTCCGCTTGCATTTCTGTAAAAGCCACAGCATGCCACCTTGGATGAGAATATGCATTCTTAACATTTTGCTGTCACAGTTTAGCTGTTTTCATTTCCACTGACACATCAGCTCCTAAGACCACAATACTACTACCAAAGTACTACAAGGATCCGGAAAAAAGGACAGAGGGGGGATATAAAATATACCAAATGTTTCTTGAATTGTTAGCACAAGTGTATATGTGTATGTATCTAGTCGAGTTTATATGCAGTAGTGCTCACTTGTTTTCTTTCATTTTATTACTTAACTGTATTTCATGTAAGTCATTGATATTAAATATTGATTTTACAGAGGGGTGGTAAGAGTTTGGTTTGAGATTTTCCTGTTAATATTTGGATATTTTTCTTGCATTAACAATTTTTTGATTAGAAAAGCAGAATAAAATGTGCAAATTAGCTTCATTTATAGTTTGTTATACTCCTTCCCTCTAATACAAATATTTCATTTCTAACTCTGAGTGTAAGTGCATAATTTAATGATAAGTGTTTCTGCTCACAAATGTCCACGAGCACAGACATGCACGCAAAAACTGCGTGACTCCTCGCTGGCTGTAACTCACCGCGCGTGTTCACCTGGAACGTCCTCTAAGAAGACGTGTGACCATTCTGATAGCCGTCTGTGTCTGCAGGTGAATGAGTGAAGCTACATAAACAGTTAAATTAGCATAGCTTACCAGCCGTAAACCCGACAACAACACAGTGGGTGAGGGTCGGAGGGGGGGTCGCTTGACATTCTAACTTTAAAGGAAGGATTTTAACAGTATTTGCTGTGGGTTAAAGCAGTGGACCAGCAGGCTACATGTTTGAATCCAAACAAGTTTCACTCAATCCCAACAACTGAGGATCGCCATTGTATAGCGGTCGCTAGGGTAACGTCACGTCGCCGTCATATCGGATGTGGGCGGGGCTTAGCGCTAGAATCCCTTTGATCCTTTCATGTCTTGTGTGACATCACCTTGGTAAAAGTCTATAAATAGAACCATTTGCACAGGGTTAGTCACAAGGTAAGTTTAGTAAGAGGGAGTAAGAGGCATTAATGTCTGAGACACAAACTCAGCAACTTACACAAAATTCAGAATCAAGTCCAGATTGTAAAAAAGTTATATCATTTGAAAATATGAATTCTGCCATTGAAACAACCGATGCGATTCAAAGCTGCGCCACTGAAGACGACTCTGAATGTAGTGTCGTCCCTGGCGTAAACATTTTACGGAGCGACGAGGGGAAATCGAAGCACTGTGTGTGCTGCCCTCAGTCATGCAACCAGCAACAGAATCCGGGGGATCCAGAGTCAGTTGATCTCCAGGAACCTCCGGTGTCAGAAGAGCAGCTGCTCGTTAAAGAGCTAATAAATGCTGTTATTACACGTGCCTCCAAAGAGGCAAAGGTGTCGCCATCGGAAATGATTCAGCAGCGCCTCTTCACAGCTCTGTGGGCACAAGTTGAGCAAAAGCCTCTCAAAATCACACACAGGGGGATTAAAAAACTTGAAAAGGTGATTTTTAAAGACATAACAAAGCGGCTGGACATTAGCCCTGATCTCGTGATCATTGCGCTAGCCGTAGGTCAGCCGTACCTAGAGGTGATCATTTCCATATTTGAAGATCACCTCTTCCGTAAAAAAAGCCTACTGGCAAGGTTCTTCTCGTGGTGCGTTAGAGCCGAGGATGACGAGGACGAACAAACTAAAGCCATGTCTGAAACACGTTTAGAAGAATTTAAAAGTAATATATTTCGGATACTGGAGAAAAAATCATCATCTGGCATTAGTGTCAGCGATTATGATGATGATGAAGAAGAACATGTGAGCGCACTCATTGATGCTGTGCTCACACGAGCTGCAAATAAATCGCACTACAGACCTTCTAAAAAACTCCACAGGTATCTGTTAAAACACGTGTTGTCTGACAACAGGATCAAAGATCTGCATATACATGAAAAAAAACTGAAAGATCTGGACAGGGCCATTTACCAAGAGCTACGTCAGAAAACATTCTGTAAAGAAAAACATTTACTGATGTTACTGAACGACGAGGACCCAGTGTTGAGAAAACTGACGGTCGATATCATTAAAAATCACCTGATCGACACTATGCAGAATCCAGCCCTGTGTGATGCTGAAGAGGCTGAAAATTACAGGTTATCTGTGGAAGCCTGTATCAAGAAGGTGGTGACACGTGTCAATAAAAATGCCAGTTCACCTTCCTCTACTGAAAAAGTTGATGCCATCACCCAACGGCTGTTCATAAAACTCTGGCCTAGACTTAAAAAAATCAAAGTTGATAATGTGATGTTCATCAGTGATATGGTTTACAGCTCTTTAATACAGGAATGGAAAGAGCCAGATGTCATACTGACATTCATGGAATTAGACCATGAATATGCAGATGATATAATTGTAAAGCTTTTCAAGGAGCATGCCATCACTGTATTGGAAAGTGAACATTTCATGACAAGCTTCTTTCTCTGTGCGGGTCATGCTGTATGGATCGCAGGCAGAAAATACTTGGTTACTGTTATGTAAGACCCTAAAAGTAGATTCTGTTCATCTGGACGTAGCATTTTCAGTTTCAATTTATTTAACATCTAATCGAGTCATTTTAAAAACCCTTGACCGGTCGAGGCAGATGGCCGTTCCTCACTGAGCCTGGTTCTGCCGGAGTTTTCTCCCTGTTAAAAGGAAGTTTTTACTCCCCACCGTCGCCTAGTGCTTGCTCAGAGGGAATTGTCAAATTATTGGGGTTTTGTTTTGTGCCATCTAATACACAACTTATTGTATTGGGCACTCTAAATGTATTTTTAATCAATAAAAAGATCCAAAAAAGATTATATTGTGAATTCTGCGTGTTTTCATTGTCACACAAATGTATACATTTTCAGCTTAGACTGAACGTGTTTGTTTGTCATTCCTTTCAAATCAAAGATTTTAGTAGCAACTATTGTATTAAAACATTGCACAGGCGTTTTACTCTGATTACACAAACCTTATGTAGGAGTAGGTCACAGATAAGAGGTACTAATTTGTAAATTTGACCTCTGACCTCACAGAGATCAAATGTGACAGGATATTTGTGCTGTAATTTTCAGACTGTAAGGATTATTTGTATGTAAACTATAATTTCATATTAAGAATCCACATCAACACATTCTCACTCTCAAAGTGTAAAATGTTACACTATAGGTGACAAATCGTCAGTATGTTACGCTTTTGGCCACCCAACATGTCCCTGTGTTACTTGTTCGGAAAAATGAGGAAACATGAGAACCATTTCGAATCAATCTACACGTGTATGTTTATTTTACTGTAATTGCTTTGGAAAACACTATCTAACACGATTAGGTTATGATACGGGTTAGGATTAAGGTTAGGGTTATGGCTGGAATACACAGCTGGAACGTGTATTACACCGGGAGCGTCATTCTATTGGATGTCATCCACAATCCGGCGCGTATCAAATAGATGCGGAAGGTTACCTTTCACGTGTCTATGGGACACCTCGGAGCGCGACTAATGGTCGGTATGTTACACGTCGGGAATGAGAACGGGCTGTCCACATATATTGGTATGTCATCTACTAAATTTTGCCAATACAAACAATGGCAGTAATGAATTAATTCATCAATATAATAATTAATATATATAAATATAAAAACACATTTACAAAAAAAAATTATTCACTGTCTACTTTAGCAGAAGGTTTCTAGCTGAAGATAGTTTAACCAGCTGTTTTGCCAACACCTTCATTTTTATCATTTAGCATCATTTTAGAATATAATACATTACTGTAGATCAGGGGTCCCCAATCCCAGTCCGCGAGGGCCGGTGTCCCTGCAGGTTTTAGATCTCACCCTGGGTCAACACACCTGAATCACATGATTAGTTTGTTACCAGGCCTCTGGAGAACTTCAAGACGTGTTGAGAAGGTAATTTATCCATTTAAATCAGCTGTGGTGGATCAAGGACACATCTAAAACCTGCAGGAAACCAGCCCTCGCGGACTGGGATTGGGGACCCCTGCTGTAGCTCAAACAGCATATGAAGCATTTAAATTCAGACCAACCTTATAACCGTATAACACCGATGGGGAACAATGTGTTCTGCAGAATACTCTTGATACTTTAAGAGCAATTTGCCAATAATACAGATTCATGTGTAGTAAGGTGGTTTCATTGCTACTTTTATTAAAGGAGTGCTTCTAAAAATTGAGGTGGTCATCTCCGCTTGCATTTCTGTAAAAGCCACAGCATGCCACCTTGGATGAGAATATGCATTCTTAACATTTTGCTGTCACAGTTTAGCTGTTTTCATTTCCACTGACACATCAGCTCCTAAGACCACAATACTACTACCAAAGTACTACAAGGATCCGGAAAAAAGGACAGAGGGGGGATATAAAATATACCAAATGTTTCTTGAATTGTTAGCACAAGTGTATATGTGTATGTATCTAGTCGAGTTTATATGCAGTAGTGCTCACTTGTTTTCTTTCATTTTATTACTTAACTGTATTTCATGTAAGTCATTGATATTAAATATTGATTTTACAGAGGGGTGGTAAGAGTTTGGTTTGAGATTTTCCTGTTAATATTTGGATATTTTTCTTGCATTAACAATTTTTTGATTAGAAAAGCAGAATAAAATGTGCAAATTAGCTTCATTTATAGTTTGTTATACTCCTTCCCTCTAATACAAATATTTCATTTCTAACTCTGAGTGTAAGTGCATAATTTAATAATAAGTGTTTCTGCTCACAAATGTCCACGAGCACAGACATGCACGCAAAAACTGCGTGACTCCTCGCTGGCTGTAACTCACCGCGCGTGTTCACCTGGAACGTCCTCTAAGAAGACGTGTGACCATTCTGATAGCCGTCTGTGTCTGCAGGTGAATGAGTGAAGCTACATAAACAGTTAAATTAGCATAGCTTACCAGCCGTAAACCCGACAACAACACAGTGGGTGAGGGTCGGAGGGGGGGTCGCTTGACATTCTAACTTTAAAGGAAGGATTTTAACAGTATTAGTGTAACACACTTAGAGACAGTGTGCGCACCGCGGATGACGTCAGTGCGCACACTGTGTCTGAGGAGGATGTGCGGAAGTGCTTCAGGAAGGTGAACGCACGCAAAGCTACTGGTCCGGACGGGATTCCCGGCCGCGTCCTCAAGTCATGCGCGGCTCAGCTGGCTGGAGTGTTCACGCACATCTTCAACCTTTCCCTCTCTCTGTCTGTAGTCCCAGCCTGCTTCAAAATGGCCACCATCGTCCCTGTACCCAAATCCTCCACCATCTCCTCATTGAACGACTGGCGACCTGTAGCCCTGACCCCCATCGTAAGCAAATGCTTCGAGAAGCTGGTCAGGGACTTCATCTGCTCTGCACTACCCGACTCACTGGACCCTCTACAGTTTGCATACCGCCACAACAGGTCCACTGATGATGCCATAGCCCTGACACTACACACTGCCCTGTCACACCTGGAGAAGAGAGACACGTATGTGAGGATGCTGTTTGTAGATTACAGCTCAGCATTCAATACCATCGTTCCCTCGAAGCTGGACAGGAAACTGCAGGATCTAGGACTGAGCAGCTCCCTCTGCAGCTGGATCCTTAGCTTCCTGTCTGACAGACGCCAGGTGGTCAGACTGGGCAGCATCACCTCATCCCCCATCACACTGAACACTGGTGCTCCACAGGGGTGTGTACTGAGCCCTCTCCTGTACTCACTCTACACCTACGACTGCACAGCCACTAACAGCTCCAACATCATTGTGAAGTTTGTGGACGACACTACAGTGGTGGGTCTTATCACCAACGGTGATGAGACGGCTTACAGGGAGGAGGTCAGCGCCCTGACCCACTGGTGTCAAGACAACCATCTCACCCTCAACGTCGCAAAGACAAAGGAGTTGATAGTGGACTTCCGGAGGTGCAGAGAAGTACACACCCCCATCACCATCAACGGCGCTGCTGTGGAGAGAGTGAGCAGCTTCCGGTTCCTTGGAGTACATCTGGCTGAGGATCTTACGTGGTCAGTACACACAAACAAAACAGTGAAGAAGGCGCAGCAGCGCCTCTTCTTTCTCAGGAGACTGAAAAGATTCGGCATGAGCCCCCGCATCCTCAGGACCTTCTATCACTGTGCCATTGAGAGCATCCTCACTGGATGCATCACCACCTGGTATGGCAACAGCACCGCCTACAACTGCAAAGCTCTCCAGCGAGTAGTGCGGTGCTCTGAACGGATAATTGGAGGTGAGCTTCCCTCCCTCCAAGACATCTACAGGAAGCGCTGCCTGAGGAAAGCGGGGAGGATCATCAAGGACTCCAGTCACCCCAGCCATAAACTGTTCAGACTGCTTCCATCAGGAAGGAGGTTCTGCAGCATCCGGTCCCGTACCAGCAGACTGAGAGACAGCTTTTTCCATCAGGCCATCAGACTGCTGAACACGTCATAGACACCTCAGCTTCACTACTGGAACTTCAACATTATGCACTCCACACTGTATATAAATGCCACTTGTTTTGCACATATTCAACTCTGTATATTTTATATATTTTATTATTATTATTATTATTATTATTATTATTATTATTATTATTATTTTTTTTTACTATTTAATTTGTAAAAATGTGTATACACACACACACACACACACACACACACACACACACACACACACACACGTAGGAAAATATTTAGTATACACATCCAGAAATGCATACACTATTATATATTGTACATATATTTATTAGTGTCAGGTTGGCCATTCTTGTATTTTGCTCGTTTGTGTTGTTGTGTTTGCACATCTCTGTTGCTTGTGGGGCTCGCACACAAGAATTTCACTCGCATGTGCTGTGCCAGTGTGCCTGCACATGTGATGTGACAATAAAAGTGATTTGATTTGATGATCATTTCCATATTTGAAGATCACCTCTTCCCTAAAAAAAAGAAATCTACTGCCAAGGTTCTTCTCGTGGTGCGTTAGAGCCGAGGATGATGAAGACGCAGAAGCTAAAGCAATTTCTGAAACACGTTTAGAAAAATTTAAAAGTAATATATTTCCAATACTGGAGAAAAAAATCATCATCTGGCATTAGTGTCAGCGCACTCATTCACTGTAAAAAATCAAACTTGCTTACAGTCATTTCTTTCACAATTCAACAATAAAAGCTGAGTTGCCCCATAAACTCAAATACATTAAGGGTTTCAACTAATCCTTTAACGTTTTGGAGCAAAAGTTGGTCTCACATGAACTTTATTGCTGGCAAAATGAATGAATTCAAGTTTTACATGAGTTGAAGCTGTTGGCGCCTTTCTGTGCCTGAGCACGCATGCGCATGTCATATTTTTGGATACTACGGGGTCTACGATGCACTTTTGCAAGGACTGAAAGCCACCTGGCCGTCTGCCTTAATGCGAACACGAGGCTTTTTACGCCAGGAGCTGGATGCAGCTAAGGTGTTCATCTCAACTTTCTGAAGGCAAGTACTGTTTCTTTTAATGTGCATTTATATGTGTTTACTACCTCATTTAAGATCCCCCCTAGACTGTTTTACTCAATCGTGCTGCTTGAATGCCCTCGTGAGCAACTTTAATGTTTTCCATCATGAAATAGTGCTTTAAAGTTTTCGTATAAAAATCGCCATGTCACAAAATAATGTAAATCCGACAAGCATCCCTTCCAAACAGGCGCGTTCATGTCTGACAAGCCTCCACGACACCCCCTACGTGTATTTCATGTAGGGGGTGTTCGCCATACCACCGAACGAAAGAAACCCGACAAAATAAGCTAGCTCGCTCATGGCAAACCCCCCACCGCTTTTTAAAATAAATAAATAATTTCGGGGGCCCCCGCTGCCATGTTGTTTAATTTGTTCAAATCATATTTAGCCAAAAAAATGTGGTTTAGTTTCTGTGTGAACGGGGTGGTGGAGTCCTCCACCGAGAACACTCACGTTAACTTTATCGAGTGGGGGAAAAAAAGTTAGCTTGTTTATATTATGCTAACATAGCTGTGTCGCTAGCGGTCACGTAGCACATCATTATATACCAGCTAGCCCAACTTCAGTAACCCTACAAACGTCACTGCTGTTTAGTTTCCTGTCTTCATTTATGCTGGAAGTGATAACAGCTGTAGGGTTTAATTTGTTTCCAAAACCCCGCAGTCAGGACATGCTATATTGTATTTAGATAGAAGCTAGCGAGCTAACTCCCTGCTAACTTCTAACTCCGTTAAATGTCATAAATTTCGTTTTCATGGGTGCCTGGATGCTAAACTCAATTGTTACACCTGGTAGAACAGAACGCTGATCATTTTATTAAAGATGAAAGACTTTAGACAGTTTTTCAACTCTCAGTAATGCCATAGTGATCGTTTGACATGTGAACCTGCAGCGGAGTTTAGGTCCAGACACGGCTAGTGACGTCAGACTGAACAACCGGATTGAACGAGGAGGACCCAGAATCCAGCCCTGTGTGAAGCTGAAGAGGCTGAAAATTACAGGTTATCTGTGGAAGCCTGCATCAAGAAGGTGGTGACACTTGTCATTAAAAATGCCAGTTCACCTTCCTCTACGGAAAAAGTTGATGCCATCACCCAACGGCTGTTCATAAAACTCTGGCCTAGACTTAAAAAGATCAAAGTTGATAATGTGATATGGTTTATAGCTCCTTAATACAGAAATGGAAAGAGCCAGATGTCATACATATTCATGGTATTAGACCATGAATATGCAGATGATATAATTGTAAAGGTTTTCAAGGAGCATGCCATCACTGTATTGGAAAGTGAACATTTCATCACAAGCTTCTTTCTCTGTGTGGGTCATGCTGTATGGATCGCAGGCAGAAAATACTTGGTTACTGTTGTGTAAGTCCCTAAAAGTAGATTTTGTTTATCTGGACGCAGGATTTTCAGTTTCAATTTATTTAAGTAATTATAATAAAGGTCAATCAAATGGACCAATATGGCAAGGCCATGATGATCCACTTGGTAAAATAAATCCGTTTGGCATCTTTCTTGGCCTTAAGACAACAATTCTGATGGCTAAAGATCCAAACGGGACACAAGAAAAAAACAAAAACAAAACACGTGTTGTCTGACAACAGTATCAAAGATTTGCATATACATAAAAAAAACCTGAAAGATCTGGACCGGGCCATTTACAAAGAGCTACGTCAGAAAACATTCTGTAAAGAAAAACATTTACTGATGTTACTGAACAACGAGGACCCAGTGTTGAGAAAACTGACGGTCGATATCATTAAAAATCACCTGATCGACACTATGCAGAATCCAGCCCTGTGTGATGCTGAAGAGGCTGAAAATTACAGGTTATCTGTGGAAGCCTGTATCAAGAAGGTGGTGACACGTGTCAATAAAAATGCCAGTTCACCTTCCTCTACTGAAAAAGTTGATGCCATCACCCAACGGCTGTTCATAAAACTCTGGCCTAGACTTAAAAAGATCAAAGTTGATAATGTGATGTTCATCGGTGATTGTCAGGGTCCCTGAGCAGTTATGAATTATATTATTATTATTATTGTATGTATATTTGGTGTTGCTGTCCTTCTCCCTGTTTGCGTGTGTGTATATGTGTTTCAGTGGGCGCCTTCAGGCCTGGTGGGTGTGGCCCTGCTGATGGTCTGGCCACACCCGAAGCCACACACCTGCTGCTGGTCAGGCCTCGTCGGGGGTGCTACTTAGGAGAGTCTTGGAGCTCCCACCGACGTGGGATCATTGCGTGAGTCTCCACGTTAGTCATCCATTTGAACTGAGTTAGTGTATGTATGCCCGCGGTTATGTGTCCTGACGGCTGCGTCTATTGTGTCCCCAGGAGAAGTGTGGAGCGCCAGACAGCAGCCAGCACGAGGAGTGCTGAGACACGGGAGCGGAGAGCACTGAGACACGGACTGGTCACGGAGAGACACGACACGGGAGTCAGGGGAAACCACGGGGATTTATTGTTGTTATTTCCACACACTGTAAATAAACGTACTGCTTGTACATAGAGCACCGCGCCTGGGTCCTCCTTCCCCACACCCCCCACGGTTTGCCATGCCAAACCGTGACAGTGATATGGTTTACAGCTCTTTAATACAGAAATGGAACAGAAATTATTCACTGTCTACTTTAGCAGAAGGTTTTTAGCTGAAGATAGTTTAACCAGCTGTTTTGCCAACACCTTCATTTTTATCATTTAGCATCATTTTAGAATATAATACATTACTGTAGATCAGGGGTCCCCAATCCCAGTCCGCGAGGGCCGGTGTCCCTGCAGGTTTCAGATCTCACCCTGGGTCAACACACCTGAATCACATGATTAGTTTGTTACCAGGCCTCTGGAGAACTTCAAGACTTGTTGAGAAGGTAATTTATCCATTTAAATCAGCTGTGGTGGATCAAGGACACATCTAAAACCTGCAGGAAACCAGCCCTCGCGGACTGGGATTGGGGACCCCTGCTGTAGCTCAAACAGCATATGAAGCATTTAAATTCAGACCAACCTTATAACCGTATAACACCGATGGGGAACAATGTGTTCTGCAGAATACTCTTGATACTTTAAGAGCAATTTGCCAATAATACAGATTCATGTGTAGTAAGGTGGTTTCATTGCTACTTTTATTAAAGGAGTGCTTCTAAAAATTGAGGTGGTCATCTCCGCTTGCATTTCTGTAAAAGCCACAGCATGCCACCTTGGATGAGAATATGCATTCTTAACATTTTGCTGTCACAGTTTAGCTGTTTTCATTTCCACTGACACATCAGCTCCTAAGACCACAATACTACTACCAAAGTACTACAAGGATCCGGAAAAAAGGACAGAGGGGGGATATAAAATATACCAAATGTTTCTTGAATTGTTAGCACAAGTGTATATGTGTATGTATCTAGTCGAGTTTATATGCAGTAGTGCTCACTTGTTTTCTTTCATTTTATTACTTAACTGTATTTCATGTAAGTCATTGATATTAAATATTGATTTTACAGAGGGGTGGTAAGAGTTTGGTTTGAGATTTTCCTGTTAATATTTGGATATTTTTCTTGCATTAACAATTTTTTGATTAGAAAAGCAGAATAAAATGTGCAAATTAGCTTCATTTATAGTTTGTTATACTCCTTCCCTCTAATACAAATATTTCATTTCTAACTCTGAGTGTAAGTGCATAATTTAATAATAAGTGTTTCTGCTCACAAATGTCCACGAGCACAGACATGCACGCAAAAACTGCGTGACTCCTCGCTGGCTGTAACTCACCGCGCGTGTTCACCTGGAACGTCCTCTAAGAAGACGTGTGACCATTCTGATAGCCGTCTGTGTCTGCAGGTGAATGAGTGAAGCTACATAAACAGTTAAATTAGCATAGCTTACCAGCCGTAAACCCGACAACAACACAGTGGGTGAGGGTCGGAGGGGGGGTCGCTTGACATTCTAACTTTAAAGGAAGGATTTTAACAGTATTTGCTGTGGGTTAAAGCAGTGGACCAGCAGGCTACATGTTTGAATCCAAACAAGTTTCACTCAATCCCAACAACTGAGGATCGCCATTGTATAGCGGTCGCTAGGGTAACGTCACGTCGCCGTCATATCGGATGTGGGCGGGGCTTAGCGCTAGAATCCCTTTGATCCTTTCATGTCTTGTGTGACATCACCTTGGTAAAAGTCTATAAATAGAACCATTTGCACAGGGTTAGTCACAAGGTAAGTTTAGTAAGAGGGAGTAAGAGGCATTAATGTCTGAGACACAAACTCAGCAACTTACACAAAATTCAGAATCAAGTCCAGATTGTAAAAAAGTTATATCATTTGAAAATATGAATTCTGCCATTGAAACAACCGATGCGATTCAAAGCTGCGCCACTGAAGACGACTCTGAATGTAGTGTCGTCCCTGGCGTAAACATTTTACGGAGCGACGAGGGGAAATCGAAGCACTGTGTGTGCTACCCTCAGTCATGCAACCAGCAACAGAATCCGGGGGATCCAGAGTCAGTTGATCTCCAGGAACCTCCGGTGTCAGAAGAGCAGCTGCTCGTTAAAGAGCTAATAAATGCTGTTATTACACGTGCCTCCAAAGAGGCAAAGGTGTCGCCATCGGAAATGATTCAGCAGCGCCTCTTCACAGCTCTGTGGGCACAAGTTGAGCAAAAACCTCTCAAAATCACACACAGGGGGATTAAAAAACTTGAAAAGGTGATTTTTAAAGACATAACAAAGCGGCTGGACATTAGCCCTGATCTCGTGATCATTGCGCTAGCCGTAGGTCAGCCGTACCTAGAGGTGATCATTTCCATATTTGAAGATCACCTCTTCCGTAAAAAAAGCCTACTGGCAAGGTTCTTCTCGTGGTGCGTTAGAGCCGAGGATGACGAGGACGAACAAACTAAAGCCATGTCTGAAACACGTTTAGAAGAATTTAAAAGTAATATATTTCGGATACTGGAGAAAAAATCATCATCTGGCATTAGTGTCAGCGATTATGATGATGATGAAGAAGAACATGTGAGCGCACTCATTGATGCTGTGCTCACACGAGCTGCAAATAAATCGCACTACAGACCTTCTAAAAAACTCCACAGGTATCTGTTAAAACACGTGTTGTCTGACAACAGGATCAAAGATCTGCATATACATGAAAAAAAACTGAAAGATCTGGACAGGGCCATTTACCAAGAGCTACGTCAGAAAACATTCTGTAAAGAAAAACATTTACTGATGTTACTGAACGACGAGGACCCAGTGTTGAGAAAACTGACGGTCGATATCATTAAAAATCACCTGATCGACACTATGCAGAATCCAGCCCTGTGTGATGCTGAAGAGGCTGAAAATTACAGGTTATCTGTGGAAGCCTGTATCAAGAAGGTGGTGACACGTGTCAATAAAAATGCCAGTTCACCTTCCTCTACTGAAAAAGTTGATGCCATCACCCAACGGCTGTTCATAAAACTCTGGCCTAGACTTAAAAAAATCAAAGTTGATAATGTGATGTTCATCAGTGATATGGTTTACAGCTCTTTAATACAGGAATGGAAAGAGCCAGATGTCATACTGACATTCATGGAATTAGACCATGAATATGCAGATGATATAATTGTAAAGCTTTTCAAGGAGCATGCCATCACTGTATTGGAAAGTGAACATTTCATGACAAGCTTCTTTCTCTGTGCGGGTCATGCTGTATGGATCGCAGGCAGAAAATACTTGGTTACTGTTATGTAAGACCCTAAAAGTAGATTCTGTTCATCTGGACGTAGCATTTTCAGTTTCAATTTATTTAACATCTAATCGAGTCATTTTAAAAACCCTTGACCGGTCGAGGCAGATGGCCGTTCCTCACTGAGCCTGGTTCTGCCGGAGTTTTCTCCCTGTTAAAAGGAAGTTTTTACTCCCCACCGTCGCCTAGTGCTTGCTCAGAGGGAATTGTCAAATTATTGGGGTTTTGTTTTGTGCCATCTAATACACAACTTATCGTATTGGGCACTCTAAATGTATTTTTAATCAATAAAAAGATCCAAAAAAGATTATATTGTGAATTCTGCGTGTTTTCATTGTCACACAAATGTATACATTTTCAGCTTAGACTGAACGTGTTTGTTTGTCATTCCTTTCAAATCAAAGATTTTAGTAGCAACTATTGTATTAAAACATTGCACAGGCGTTTTACTCTGATTACACAAACCTTATGTAGGAGTAGGTCACAGATAAGAGGTACTAATTTGTAAATTTGACCTCTGACCTCACAGAGATCAAATGTGACAGGATATTTGTGCTGTAATTTTCAGACTGTAAGGATTATTTGTATGTAAACTATAATTTCATATTAAGAATCCACATCAACACATTCTCACTCTCAAAGTGTAAAATGTTACACTATAGGTGACAAATCGTCAGTATGTTACGCTTTTGGCCACCCAACATGTCCCTGTGTTACTTGTTCGGAAAAATGAGGAAACATGAGAACCATTTCGAATCAATCTACACGTGTATGTTTATTTTACTGTAATTGCTTTGGAAAACACTATCTAACACGATTAGGTTATGATACGGGTTAGGATTAAGGTTAGGGTTATGGCTGGAATACACAGCTGGAACGTGTATTACACCGGGAGCGTCATTCTATTGGATGTCATCCACAATCCGGCGCGTATCAAATAGATGCGGAAGGTTACCTTTCACGTGTCTATGGGACACCTCGGAGCGCGACTAATGGTCGGTATGTTACACGTTGGGAATGAGAACGGGCTGTCCACATATATTGGTATGTCATCTACTAAATTTTGCCAATACAAACAATGGCAGTAATGAATTAATTCATCAATATAATAATTAATATATATAAATATAAAAACACATTTACAAAAAAAAATTATTCACTGTCTACTTTAGCAGAAGGTTTCTAGCTGAAGATAGTTTAACCAGCTGTTTTGCCAACACCTTCATTTTTATCATTTAGCATCATTTTAGAATATAATACATTACTGTAGATCAGGGGTCCCCAATCCCAGTCCGCGAGGGCCGGTGTCCCTGCAGGTTTTAGATCTCACCCTGGGTCAACACACCTGAATCACATGATTAGTTTGTTACCAGGCCTCTGGAGAACTTCAAGACGTGTTGAGAAGGTAATTTATCCATTTAAATCAGCTGTGGTGGATCAAGGACACATCTAAAACCTGCAGGAAACCAGCCCTCGCGGACTGGGATTGGGGACCCCTGCTGTAGCTCAAACAGCATATGAAGCATTTAAATTCAGACCAACCTTATAACCGTATAACACCGATGGGGAACAATGTGTTCTGCAGAATACTCTTGATACTTTAAGAGCAATTTGCCAATAATACAGATTCATGTGTAGTAAGGTGGTTTCATTGCTACTTTTATTAAAGGAGTGCTTCTAAAAATTGAGGTGGTCATCTCCGCTTGCATTTCTGTAAAAGCCACAGCATGCCACCTTGGATGAGAATATGCATTCTTAACATTTTGCTGTCACAGTTTAGCTGTTTTCATTTCCACTGACACATCAGCTCCTAAGACCACAATACTACTACCAAAGTACTACAAGGATCCGGAAAAAAGGACAGAGGGGGGATATAAAATATACCAAATGTTTCTTGAATTGTTAGCACAAGTGTATATGTGTATGTATCTAGTCGAGTTTATATGCAGTAGTGCTCACTTGTTTTCTTTCATTTTATTACTTAACTGTATTTCATGTAAGTCATTGATATTAAATATTGATTTTACAGAGGGGTGGTAAGAGTTTGGTTTGAGATTTTCCTGTTAATATTTGGATATTTTTCTTGCATTAACAATTTTTTGATTAGAAAAGCAGAATAAAATGTGCAAATTAGCTTCATTTATAGTTTGTTATACTCCTTCCCTCTAATACAAATATTTCATTTCTAACTCTGAGTGTAAGTGCATAATTTAATGATAAGTGTTTCTGCTCACAAATGTCCACGAGCACAGACATGCACGCAAAAACTGCGTGACTCCTCGCTGGCTGTAACTCACCGCGCGTGTTCACCTGGAACGTCCTCTAAGAAGACGTGTGACCATTCTGATAGCCGTCTGTGTCTGCAGGTGAATGAGTGAAGCTACATAAACAGTTAAATTAGCATAGCTTACCAGCCGTAAACCCGACAACAACACAGTGGGTGAGGGTCGGAGGGGGGGTCGCTTGACATTCTAACTTTAAAGGAAGGATTTTAACAGTATTAGTGTAACACACTTAGAGACAGTGTGCGCACCGCGGATGACGTCAGTGCGCACACTGTGTCTGAGGAGGATGTGCGGAAGTGCTTCAGGAAGGTGAACGCACGCAAAGCTACTGGTCCGGACGGGATTCCCGGCCGCGTCCTCAAGTCATGCGCGGCTCAGCTGGCTGGAGTGTTCACGCACATCTTCAACCTTTCCCTCTCTCTATCTGTAGTCCCAGCCTGCTTCAAAATGGCCACCATCGTCCCTGTACCCAAATCCTCCACCATCTCCTCATTGAACGACTGGCGACCTGTAGCCCTGACCCCCATCGTAAGCAAATGCTTCGAGAAGCTGGTCAGGGACTTCATCTGCTCTGCACTACCCGACTCACTGGACCCTCTACAGTTTGCATACCGCCACAACAGGTCCACTGATGATGCCATAGCCCTGACACTACACACTGCCCTGTCACACCTGGAGAAGAGAGACACGTATGTGAGGATGTTGTTTGTAGATTACAGCTCAGCATTCAATACCATCGTTCCCTCGAAGCTGGACAGGAAACTGCAGGATCTAGGACTGAGCAGCTCCCTCTGCAGCTGGATCCTTAGCTTCCTGTCTGACAGACGCCAGGTGGTCAGACTGGGCAGCATCACCTCATCCCCCATCACACTGAACACTGGTGCTCCACAGGGGTGTGTACTGAGCCCTCTCCTGTACTCACTCTACACCTACGACTGCACAGCCACTAACAGCTCCAACATCATTGTGAAGTTTGCGGACGACACTACAGTGGTGGGTCTTATCACCAACGGTGATGAGACGGCTTACAGGGAGGAGGTCAGCGCCCTGACCCACTGGTGTCAAGACAACCATCTCACCCTCAACGTCGCAAAGACAAAGGAGTTGATAGTGGACTTCCGGAGGTGCAGAGAAGTACACACCCCCATCACCATCAACGGCGCTGCTGTGGAGAGAGTGAGCAGCTTCCGGTTCCTTGGTGTACATCTGGCTGAGGATCTTACGTGGTCAGTACACACAAACAAAACAGTGAAGAAGGCGCAGCAGCGCCTCTTCTTTCTCAGGAGACTGAAAAGA
The DNA here is from genome assembly GCF_057381915.1 of Diplotaxodon limnothrissa. Classification (NCBI taxonomy): domain Eukaryota; kingdom Metazoa; phylum Chordata; class Actinopteri; order Cichliformes; family Cichlidae; genus Diplotaxodon; species Diplotaxodon limnothrissa. The sequence continues at coordinate 7,198,901 of NC_140616.1, read as the reverse complement.
TTCGGCATGAGCCCCCGCATCCTCAGGACCTTCTATCACTGTGCCATTGAGAGCATCCTCACTGGATGCATCACCACCTGGTATGGCAACAGCACCGCCTACAACTGCAAAGCTCTCCAGCGAGTAGTGCGGTGCTCTGAACGGATAATTGGAGGTGAGCTTCCCTCCCTCCAAGACATCTACAGGAAGCGCTGCCTGAGGAAAGCGGGGAGGATCATCAAGGACTCCAGTCACCCCAGCCATAAACTGTTCAGACTGCTTCCATCAGGAAGGAGGTTCTGCAGCATCCGGTCCCGAACCAGCAGACTGAGAGACAGCTTTTTCCACCAGGCCATCAGACTGCTGAACACGTCATAGACACCTCAGCTTCACTACTGGAACTTCAACATTATGCACTCCACACTGTATATAAATGCCACTTGTTTTGCACATATTCAACTCTGTATATTTTATATATTTTATTATTATTATTATTATTATTATTATTATTATTTTTTTTTTTTTTTTTTTTTACTATTTAATTTGTAAAAATGTGTATACACACACACACACACACACACACACACACACACACACACACGTAGGAAAATATTTAGTATACACATCCAGAAATGCATACACTATTATATATTGTACATATATTTATTAGTGTCAGGTTGGCCATTCTTGTATTTTGCTCGTTTGTGTTGTTGTGTTTGCACATCTCTGTTGCTTGTGGGGCTCGCACACAAGAATTTCACTCGCATGTGCTGTGCCAGTGTGCCTGCACATGTGATGTGACAATAAAAGTGATTTGATTTGATTTGATGATCATTTCCATATTTGAAGATCACCTCTTCCCTAAAAAAAAGAAATCTACTGCCAAGGTTCTTCTCGTGGTGCGTTAGAGCCGAGGATGATGAAGACGCAGAAGCTAAAGCAATTTCTGAAACACGTTTAGAAGAATTTAAAAGTAATATATTTCCAATACTGGAGAAAAAAATCATCATCTGGCATTAGTGTCAGCGCACTCATTCACTGTAAAAAATCAAACTTGCTTACAGTCATTTCTTTCACAATTCAACAATAAAAGCTGAGTTGCCCCATAAACTCAAATACATTAAGGGTTTCAACTAATCCTTTAACGTTTTGGAGCAAAAGTTGGTCTCACATGAACTTTATTGCTGGCAAAATGAATGAATTCAAGTTTTACATGAGTTGAAGCTGTTGGCGCCTTTCTGTGCCTGAGCACGCATGCGCATGTCATATTTTTGGATACTACGGGGTCTACGATGCACTTTTGCAAGGACTGAAAGCCACCTGGCCGTCTGCCTTAATGCGAACACGAGGCTTTTTACGCCAGGAGCTGGATGCAGCTAAGGTGTTCATCTCAACTTTCTGAAGGCAAGTACTGTTTCTTTTAATGTGCATTTATATGTGTTTACTACCTCATTTAAGATCCCCCCTAGACTGTTTTACTCAATCGTGCTGCTTGAATGCCCTCGTGAGCAACTTTAATGTTTTCCATCATGAAATAGTGCTTTAAAGTTTTCGTATAAAAATCGCCATGTCACAAAATAATGTAAATCCGACAAGCATCCCTTCCAAACAGGCGCGTTCATGTCTGACAAGCCTCCACGACACCCCCTACGTGTATTTCATGTAGGGGGTGTTCGCCATACCACCGAACGAAAGAAACCCGACAAAATAAGCTAGCTCGCTCATGGCAAACCCCCCACCGCTTTTTAAAATAAATAAATAATTTCGGGGGCCCCCGCTGCCATGTTGTTTAATTTGTTCAAATCATATTTAGCCAAAAAAATGTGGTTTAGTTTCTGTGTGAACGGGGTGGTGGAGTCCTCCACCGAGAACACTCACGTTAACTTTATCGAGTGGGGGGAAAAAAGTTAGCTTGTTTATATTATGCTAACATAGCTGTGTCGCTAGCGGTCACGTAGCACATCATTATATACCAGCTAGCCCAACTTCAGTAACCCTACAAACGTCACTGCTGTTTAGTTTCCTGTCTTCATTTATGTTGGAAGTGATAACAGCTGTAGGGTTTAATTTGTTTCCAAAACCCCGCAGTCAGGACATGCTATATTGTATTTAGATAGAAGCTAGCGAGCTAACTCCCTGCTAACTTCTAACTCCGTTAAATGTCATAAATTTCGTTTTCATGGGTGCCTGGATGCTAAACTCAATTGTTACACCTGGTAGAACAGAACGCTGATCATTTTATTAAAGATGAAAGACTTTAGACAGTTTTTCAACTCTCAGTAATGCCATAGTGATCGTTTGACATGTGAACCTGCAGCGGAGTTTAGGTCCAGACACGGCTAGTGACGTCAGACTGAACAACCGGATTGAACGAGGAGGACCCAGAATCCAGCCCTGTGTGAAGCTGAAGAGGCTGAAAATTACAGGTTATCTGTGGAAGCCTGCATCAAGAAGGTGGTGACACTTGTCATTAAAAATGCCAGTTCACCTTCCTCTACGGAAAAAGTTGATGCCATCACCCAACGGCTGTTCATAAAACTCTGGCCTAGACTTAAAAAGATCAAAGTTGATAATGTGATATGGTTTATAGCTCCTTAATACAGAAATGGAAAGAGCCAGATGTCATACATATTCATGGTATTAGACCATGAATATGCAGATGATGTAATTGTAAAGGTTTTCAAGGAGCATGCCATCACTGTATTGGAAAGTGAACATTTCATCACAAGCTTCTTTCTCTGTGTGGGTCATGCTGTATGGATCGCAGGCAGAAAATACTTGGTTACTGTTGTGTAAGTCCCTAAAAGTAGATTTTGTTTATCTGGACGCAGGATTTTCAGTTTCAATTTATTTAAGTAATTATAATAAAGGTCAATCAAATGGACCAATATGGCAAGGCCATGATGATCCACTTGGTAAAATAAATCCGTTTGGCATCTTTCTTGGCCTTAAGACAACAATTCTGATGGCTAAAGATCCAAACGGGACACAAGAAAAAAACAAAAACAAAACACGTGTTGTCTGACGACACAATCAAAGATCTGCACATCAATGAAAAAAAATCTCGAAAGGGCCACCTAAACATAATATATAATGTTCTGACTGAGAGACGTTTTGAAAAAATTTAAACGTACAGCTCTGCTATCACTTCCAACATAAATGAAGACAGAAAACTAAACAGCAGTGACTTTTTTTTTTTTGGGTTACTGAGGTTGGACTAGCTGGTACATAATGATGTACTACGAGATCACTAGCGATACAGCTATGTTAGCATAACATAAACACAGTGAAGCTGGAGGATGAAAGCTAACCTTTTTCCATTCGATAAAATTTATGTGAGGGTTCCCAAAGGTTAGGGACGAATTCAATCGCATGGCAGGATGCTGTTGCAGATTAAACAGCGCCTCTTCACAGCTCTGTGGGCACAAAATAGAAGTACTACAAGGACATAGGGAAAAGGGACAAAGAGGGGAGGGATATAAAATATTCCAAATGTTTCTTGAATTGTTAGCACAGTGTATATGTGTATGTATCTATCCATCGATTCACTTACGCCAGGGGTGGGCAAATCCAGGCCCCGAGGGCCGGTGTCCTGCAGGTTTTAGATCTCGCCTTGGGTCAACACACCTGAATCGCATGATTAGTTCGTTACCAGGCCTCTGGAGAACTTCAGGACATTTTCAGGAGCTAATTTAGCCATTTATATCAGCTGTGTTGGTTCAAGGACACATCTAAAACCTGCAGGGACACCGGCCCTCGAGGCCTGGAGTTGCCCACCCCTAACTTCCGCTTTTCCTTTTCAGGGTCGCAGGGGGTGCTGGAGCCTATGGCAGCTATCTCAGGGCGAGAGGCAGGGTACGCCCTGGACAGGTCGCTAGTCTGTCACAGGGCTAAACATTCGTACTCACATTCACTCATACCTATGGGCAATTTAGATTTTTCCAAAAACAATGGGCAATTAAGATTTTTCACGTGCCTCCAAAGAGGCAAAGGTGTCGCCATCTGACATGATTCAGCAGCGCCTCTTCACAGCTCTGTGGTCACAAGTTGAGCAAAAGCCTCTCAAAATCACACACAGGGGGATTAAAAAAACTTGAAAAGGTGATTTTTAAAGACATAACAAAGCGGCTGGACATTAGCCCTGATCTCGTGATCATTGCGCTAGCCGTAGGTCAGCCGTACCTAGAGGTGATCATTTCCATATTTGAAGATCACCACTTCCGTTAAAAACCTGCTGGCAAGGTTCTTCTCGTGGTGCGTTAGAGCCGAGGATGACGAGGACAAAGAAACTAAAGCCATGTCTGAAACACGTTTAGAAGAATTTAAAAGTAATATATTTCCAATAGTGGAGGAAAAAATCATCATCTGGCATTAGTGTCAGCGATTATGATGATGATGAAGAGGAACATGTGAGCGCACTCATTGATGCTGTGCTCACACGTGTTGAAAATAATTCGCACTACAGACCTTCTAAAAAACTCCACAGGTACCTGTTAAAACACGTGTTGTAATTATAATAAAGGTCAATCAAATGGACCAATATGGCAAGGCCATGATGATCCACTTGGTAAAATAAATCCGTTTGGCATCTTTCTTGGCCTTAAGACAACAATTCTTATGGCTAAAGATCCAAACGGGACACACAAAAAAACACATGTTGTCTGACAACAGTATCAAAGATCTGCATATACATGTATATAAACTGAAAGATCTCGACCGGGCCATTTACCAAGAGCTACGTCAGAAAACATTCTGTTAAGAAAAAACATTTACTGATGTTACTGAACGACGAGGACCCAGTGTTGAGAAAACTGACGGTCGATATCATTAAAAATCACCTGATCGACACTATGCAGAATCCAGCCCTGTGTGATGCTGAAGAGGCTGAAAATTACAGGTTATCTGTGGAAGCCTGTATCAAGAAGGTGGTGACACGTGTCAATAAAAATGCCAGTTCACCTTCCTCTACTGAAAAAGTTGATGCCATCACCCAACGGCTGTTCATAAAACTCTGGCCTAGACTTAAAAAGATCAAAGTTGATAATGTGATATTCATCAGTGATTGTCAGGGTCCCTGAGCAGTTATGAATTATATTATTATTATTATTATTATTGTATGTATATTTGGTGTTGCTGTCCTTCTCCCTGTTTGCGTGTGTGTATATGTGTTTCAGTGGGCGCCTTCAGGCCTGGTGGGTGTGGCCCTGCTGATGGTCTGGCCACACCCGAAGCCACACACCTGCTGCTGGTCAGGCCTCGTCGGGGGTGCTACTTAGGAGAGTCTTGGAGCTCCCACCGACGTGGGATCATTGCGTGAGTCTCCACGTTAGTCATCCATTTGAACTGAGTTAGTGTATGTATGCCCGCGGTTATGTGTCCTGACGGCTGCGTCTATTGTGTCCCCAGGAGAAGTGTGGAGCGCCAGACAGCAGCCAGCACGAGGAGTGCTGAGACACGGGAGCGGAGAGCACTGAGACACGGACTGGTCACGGAGAGACACGACACGGGAGTCAGGGGAAACCACGGGGATTTATTGTTGTTATTTCCACACACTGTAAATAAACGTACTGCTTGTACATAGAGCACCGCGCCTGGGTCCTCCTTCCCCAGACCCCCCACGGTTTGCCATGCCAAACCGTGACAGTGATATGGTTTACAGCTCTTTAATACAGAAATGGAACAGAAATTATTCACTGTCTACTTTAGCAGAAGGTTTTTAGCTGAAGATAGTTTAACCAGCTGTACCTATCCGCTGGAACGTTAAAGACAATACAATTACACTGCAAAGCAAGACACAAGTAGGCAAAGTTCTTCATGTTACTCGTGCACGGGAGAGACCGGACAGAGCGCCGTTCCTTCGTCTGACCCCAGTTGCTCTCGTCTGTCCTCCCGTACCACTGTCCTTTTATTGAGGTTACATGAATATGCATAGGTTCATTAACATACGACGTCTACATACAAACAGAGTACCTTGCCTGTGTGTGTGTGTGGTGGATGTGTGTGTGGTGTGTGTGTGTTGCTGATCAAAGGGTCAAACATCCTTGGTCAGGAAGAGGGTAGACTAGACCCCCCCCCCGGTGAGGAAGTCCAGCAGTTCATCTAAACAGAAAAGCACTTAGACTAGAACAGACGTAGCTACGTTAATCCTACCATAAAACAATTAAGACAAGATGCAACCTCTTCCCATACTCCCAGGATGTAGGTGTGGAATACACACCAAGCCTTTTGTAGCCTGCTAGAGATCACACCTCCTGTCACTACACAATTGATTATACACCTCTAAGAATATATGGTTAAATATTTCTAAGCATAAATGACAATCAACAATACAAACTCTAACACCTTCATTTTTATCATTTAGCATCATTTTAGAATATAATACATTACTGTAGATCAGGGGTCCCCAATCCCAGTCCGCGAGGGCCGGTGTCCCTGCAGGTTTCAGATCTCACCCTGGGTCAACACACCTGAATCACATGATTAGTTTGTTACCAGGCCTCTGGAGAACTTCAAGACGTGTTGAGAAGGTAATTTATCCATTTAAATCAGCTGTGGTGGATCAAGGACACATCTAAAACCTGCAGGAAACCAGCCCTCGCGGACTGGGATTGGGGACCCCTGCTGTAGCTCAAACAGAATATGAAGCATTTAAATTCAGACCAACCTTATAACCGTATAACACCGATGGGGAACAATGTGTTCTGCAGAATACTCTTGATACTTTAAGAGCAATTTGCCAATAATACAGATTCATGTGTAGTAAGGTGGTTTCATTGCTACTTTTATTAAAGGAGTGCTTCTAAAAATTGAGGTGGTCATCTCCGCTTGCATTTCTGTAAAAGCCACAGCATGCCACCTTGGATGAGAATATGCATTCTTAACATTTTGCTGTCACAGTTTAGCTGTTTTCATTTCCACTGACACATCAGCTCCTAAGACCACAATACTACTACCAAAGTACTACAAGGATCCGGAAAAAAGGACAGAGGGGGGATATAAAATATACCAAATGTTTCTTGAATTGTTAGCACAAGTGTATATGTGTATGTATCTAGTCGAGTTTATATGCAGTAGTGCTCACTTGTTTTCTTTCATTTTATTACTTAACTGTATTTCATGTAAGTCATTGATATTAAATATTGATTTTACAGAGGGGTGGTAAGAGTTTGGTTTGAGATTTTCCTGTTAATATTTGGATATTTTTCTTGCATTAACAATTTTTTGATTAGAAAAGCAGAATAAAATGTGCAAATTAGCTTCATTTATAGTTTGTTATACTCCTTCCCTCTAATACAAATATTTCATTTCTAACTCTGAGTGTAAGTGCATAATTTAATAATAAGTGTTTCTGCTCACAAATGTCCACGAGCACAGACATGCACGCAAAAACTGCGTGACTCCTCGCTGGCTGTAACTCACCGCGCGTGTTCACCTGGAACGTCCTCTAAGAAGACGTGTGACCATTCTGATAGCCGTCTGTGTCTGCAGGTGAATGAGTGAAGCTACATAAACAGTTAAATTAGCATAGCTTACCAGCCGTAAACCCGACAACAACACAGTGGGTGAGGGTCGGAGGGGGGGTCGCTTGACATTCTAACTTTAAAGGAAGGATTTTAACAGTATTAGTGTAACACACTTAGAGACAGTGTGCGCACCGCGGATGACGTCAGTGCGCACACTGTGTCTGAGGAGGATGTGCGGAAGTGCTTCAGGAAGGTGAACGCACGCAAAGCTACTGGTCCGGACGGGATTCCCGGCCGCGTCCTCAAGTCATGCGCGGCTCAGCTGGCTGGAGTGTTCACGCACATCTTCAACCTTTCCCTCTCTCTATCTGTAGTCCCAGCCTGCTTCAAAATGGCCACCATCGTCCCTGTACCCAAATCCTCCACCATCTCCTCATTGAACGACTGGCGACCTGTAGCCCTGACCCCCATCGTAAGCAAATGCTTCGAGAAGCTGGTCAGGGACTTCATCTGCTCTGCACTACCCGACTCACTGGACCCTCTACAGTTTGCATACCGCCACAACAGGTCCACTGATGATGCCATAGCCCTGACACTACACACTGCCCTGTCACACCTGGAGAAGAGAGACACGTATGTGAGGATGCTGTTTGTAGATTACAGCTCAGCATTCAATACCATCGTTCCCTCGAAGCTGGACAGGAAACTGCAGGATCTAGGACTGAGCAGCTCCCTCTGCAGCTGGATCCTTAGCTTCCTGTCTGACAGACGCCAGGTGGTCAGACTGGGCAGCATCACCTCATCCCCCATCACACTGAACACTGGTGCTCCACAGGGGTGTGTACTGAGCCCTCTCCTGTACTCACTCTACACCTACGACTGCACAGCCACTAACAGCTCCAACATCATTGTGAAGTTTGTGGACGACACTACAGTGGTGGGTCTTATCACCAACGGTGATGAGACGGCTTACAGGGAGGAGGTCAGCGCCCTGACCCACTGGTGTCAAGACAACCATCTCACCCTCAACGTCGCAAAGACAAAGGAGTTGATAGTGGACTTCCGGAGGTGCAGAGAAGTACACACCCCCATCACCATCAACGGCGCTGCTGTGGAGAGAGTGAGCAGCTTCCGGTTCCTTGGAGTACATCTGGCTGAGGATCTTACGTGGTCAGTACACACAAACAAAACAGTGAAGAAGGCGCAGCAGCGCCTCTTCTTTCTCAGGAGACTGAAAAGATTCGGCATGAGCCCCCGCATCCTCAGGACCTTCTATCACTGTGCCATTGAGAGCATCCTCACTGGATGCATCACCACCTGGTATGGCAACAGCACCGCCTACAACTGCAAAGCTCTCCAGCGAGTAGTGCGGTGCTCTGAACGGATAATTGGAGGTGAGCTTCCCTCCCTCCAAGACATCTACAGGAAGCGCTGCCTGAGGAAAGCGGGGAGGATCATCAAGGACTCCAGTCACCCCAGCCATAAACTGTTCAGACTGCTTCCATCAGGAAGGAGGTTCTGCAGCATCCGGTCCCGTACCAGCAGACTGAGAGACAGCTTTTTCCATCAGGCCATCAGACTGCTGAACACGTCATAGACACCTCAGCTTCACTACTGGAACTTCAACATTATGCACTCCACACTGTATATAAATGCCACTTGTTTTGCACATATTCAACTCTGTATATTTTATATATTTTATTATTATTATTATTATTATTATTATTATTATTATTATTATTATTTTTTTTTTACTATTTAATTTGTAAAAATGTGTATACACACACACACACACACACACACACACACACACACACACACACACACGTAGGAAAATATTTAGTATACACATCCAGAAATGCATACACTATTATATATTGTACATATATTTATTAGTGTCAGGTTGGCCATTCTTGTATTTTGCTCGTTTGTGTTGTTGTGTTTGCACATCTCTGTTGCTTGTGGGGCTCGCACACAAGAATTTCACTCGCATGTGCTGTGCCAGTGTGCCTGCACATGTGATGTGACAATAAAAGTGATTTGATTTGATGATCATTTCCATATTTGAAGATCACCTCTTCCCTAAAAAAAAGAAATCTACTGCCAAGGTTCTTCTCGTGGTGCGTTAGAGCCGAGGATGATGAAGACGCAGAAGCTAAAGCAATTTCTGAAACACGTTTAGAAAAATTTAAAAGTAATATATTTCCAATACTGGAGAAAAAAATCATCATCTGGCATTAGTGTCAGCGCACTCATTCACTGTAAAAAATCAAACTTGCTTACAGTCATTTCTTTCACAATTCAACAATAAAAGCTGAGTTGCCCCATAAACTCAAATACATTAAGGGTTTCAACTAATCCTTTAACGTTTTGGAGCAAAAGTTGGTCTCACATGAACTTTATTGCTGGCAAAATGAATGAATTCAAGTTTTACATGAGTTGAAGCTGTTGGCGCCTTTCTGTGCCTGAGCACGCATGCGCATGTCATATTTTTGGATACTACGGGGTCTACGATGCACTTTTGCAAGGACTGAAAGCCACCTGGCCGTCTGCCTTAATGCGAACACGAGGCTTTTTACGCCAGGAGCTGGATGCAGCTAAGGTGTTCATCTCAACTTTCTGAAGGCAAGTACTGTTTCTTTTAATGTGCATTTATATGTGTTTACTACCTCATTTAAGATCCCCCCTAGACTGTTTTACTCAATCGTGCTGCTTGAATGCCCTCGTGAGCAACTTTAATGTTTTCCATCATGAAATAGTGCTTTAAAGTTTTCGTATAAAAATCGCCATGTCACAAAATAATGTAAATCCGACAAGCATCCCTTCCAAACAGGCGCGTTCATGTCTGACAAGCCTCCACGACACCCCCTACGTGTATTTCATGTAGGGGGTGTTCGCCATACCACCGAACGAAAGAAACCCGACAAAATAAGCTAGCTCGCTCATGGCAAACCCCCCACCGCTTTTTAAAATAAATAAATAATTTCGGGGGCCCCCGCTGCCATGTTGTTTAATTTGTTCAAATCATATTTAGCCAAAAAAATGTGGTTTAGTTTCTGTGTGAACGGGGTGGTGGAGTCCTCCACCGAGAACACTCACGTTAACTTTATCGAGTGGGGGGAAAAAAGTTAGCTTGTTTATATTATGCTAACATAGCTGTGTCGCTAGCGGTCACGTAGCACATCATTATATACCAGCTAGCCCAACTTCAGTAACCCTACAAACGTCACTGCTGTTTAGTTTCCTGTCTTCATTTATGTTGGAAGTGATAACAGCTGTAGGGTTTAATTTGTTTCCAAAACCCCGCAGTCAGGACATGCTATATTGTATTTAGATAGAAGCTAGCGAGCTAACTCCCTGCTAACTTCTAACTCCGTTAAATGTCATAAATTTCGTTTTCATGGGTGCCTGGATGCTAAACTCAATTGTTACACCTGGTAGAACAGAACGCTGATCATTTTATTAAAGATGAAAGACTTTAGACAGTTTTTCAACTCTCAGTAATGCCATAGTGATCGTTTGACATGTGAACCTGCAGCGGAGTTTAGGTCCAGACACGGCTAGTGACGTCAGACTGAACAACCGGATTGAACGAGGAGGACCCAGAATCCAGCCCTGTGTGAAGCTGAAGAGGCTGAAAATTACAGGTTATCTGTGGAAGCCTGCATCAAGAAGGTGGTGACACTTGTCATTAAAAATGCCAGTTCACCTTCCTCTACGGAAAAAGTTGATGCCATCACCCAACGGCTGTTCATAAAACTCTGGCCTAGACTTAAAAAGATCAAAGTTGATAATGTGATATGGTTTATAGCTCCTTAATACAGAAATGGAAAGAGCCAGATGTCATACATATTCATGGTATTAGACCATGAATATGCAGATGATGTAATTGTAAAGGTTTTCAAGGAGCATGCCATCACTGTATTGGAAAGTGAACATTTCATCACAAGCTTCTTTCTCTGTGTGGGTCATGCTGTATGGATCGCAGGCAGAAAATACTTGGTTACTGTTGTGTAAGTCCCTAAAAGTAGATTTTGTTTATCTGGACGCAGGATTTTCAGTTTCAATTTATTTAAGTAATTATAATAAAGGTCAATCAAATGGACCAATATGGCAAGGCCATGATGATCCACTTGGTAAAATAAATCCGTTTGGCATCTTTCTTGGCCTTAAGACAACAATTCTGATGGCTAAAGATCCAAACGGGACACAAGAAAAAAACAAAAACAAAACACGTGTTGTCTGACGACACAATCAAAGATCTGCACATCAATGAAAAAAAATCTCGAAAGGGCCACCTAAACATAATATATAATGTTCTGACTGAGAGACGTTTTGAAAAAATTTAAACGTACAGCTCTGCTATCACTTCCAACATAAATGAAGACAGAAAACTAAACAGCAGTGACTTTTTTTTTTTTGGGTTACTGAGGTTGGACTAGCTGGTACATAATGATGTACTACGAGATCACTAGCGATACAGCTATGTTAGCATAACATAAACACAGTGAAGCTGGAGGATGAAAGCTAACCTTTTTCCATTCGATAAAATTTATGTGAGGGTTCCCAAAGGTTAGGGACGAATTCAATCGCATGGCAGGATGCTGTTGCAGATTAAACAGCGCCTCTTCACAGCTCTGTGGGCACAAAATAGAAGTACTACAAGGACATAGGGAAAAGGGACAAAGAGGGGAGGGATATAAAATATTCCAAATGTTTCTTGAATTGTTAGCACAGTGTATATGTGTATGTATCTATCCATCGATTCACTTACGCCAGGGGTGGGCAAATCCAGGCCCCGAGGGCCGGTGTCCTGCAGGTTTTAGATCTCGCCTTGGGTCAACACACCTGAATCGCATGATTAGTTCGTTACCAGGCCTCTGGAGAACTTCAGGACATTTTCAGGAGCTAATTTAGCCATTTATATCAGCTGTGTTGGTTCAAGGACACATCTAAAACCTGCAGGGACACCGGCCCTCGAGGCCTGGAGTTGCCCACCCCTAACTTCCGCTTTTCCTTTTCAGGGTCGCAGGGGGTGCTGGAGCCTATGGCAGCTATCTCAGGGCGAGAGGCAGGGTACGCCCTGGACAGGTCGCTAGTCTGTCACAGGGCTAAACATTCGTACTCACATTCACTCATACCTATGGGCAATTTAGATTTTTCCAAAAACAATGGGCAATTAAGATTTTTCACGTGCCTCCAAAGAGGCAAAGGTGTCGCCATCTGACATGATTCAGCAGCGCCTCTTCACAGCTCTGTGGTCACAAGTTGAGCAAAAGCCTCTCAAAATCACACACAGGGGGATTAAAAAAACTTGAAAAGGTGATTTTTAAAGACATAACAAAGCGGCTGGACATTAGCCCTGATCTCGTGATCATTGCGCTAGCCGTAGGTCAGCCGTACCTAGAGGTGATCATTTCCATATTTGAAGATCACCACTTCCGTTAAAAACCTGCTGGCAAGGTTCTTCTCGTGGTGCGTTAGAGCCGAGGATGACGAGGACAAAGAAACTAAAGCCATGTCTGAAACACGTTTAGAAGAATTTAAAAGTAATATATTTCCAATAGTGGAGGAAAAAATCATCATCTGGCATTAGTGTCAGCGATTATGATGATGATGAAGAGGAACATGTGAGCGCACTCATTGATGCTGTGCTCACACGTGTTGAAAATAATTCGCACTACAGACCTTCTAAAAAACTCCACAGGTACCTGTTAAAACACGTGTTGTAATTATAATAAAGGTCAATCAAATGGACCAATATGGCAAGGCCATGATGATCCACTTGGTAAAATAAATCCGTTTGGCATCTTTCTTGGCCTTAAGACAACAATTCTTATGGCTAAAGATCCAAACGGGACACACAAAAAAACACATGTTGTCTGACAACAGTATCAAAGATCTGCATATACATGTATATAAACTGAAAGATCTCGACCGGGCCATTTACCAAGAGCTACGTCAGAAAACATTCTGTTAAGAAAAAACATTTACTGATGTTACTGAACGACGAGGACCCAGTGTTGAGAAAACTGACGGTCGATATCATTAAAAATCACCTGATCGACACTATGCAGAATCCAGCCCTGTGTGATGCTGAAGAGGCTGAAAATTACAGGTTATCTGTGGAAGCCTGTATCAAGAAGGTGGTGACACGTGTCAATAAAAATGCCAGTTCACCTTCCTCTACTGAAAAAGTTGATGCCATCACCCAACGGCTGTTCATAAAACTCTGGCCTAGACTTAAAAAGATCAAAGTTGATAATGTGATATTCATCAGTGATTGTCAGGGTCCCTGAGCAGTTATGAATTATATTATTATTATTATTATTATTGTATGTATATTTGGTGTTGCTGTCCTTCTCCCTGTTTGCGTGTGTGTATATGTGTTTCAGTGGGCGCCTTCAGGCCTGGTGGGTGTGGCCCTGCTGATGGTCTGGCCACACCCGAAGCCACACACCTGCTGCTGGTCAGGCCTCGTCGGGGGTGCTACTTAGGAGAGTCTTGGAGCTCCCACCGACGTGGGATCATTGCGTGAGTCTCCACGTTAGTCATCCATTTGAACTGAGTTAGTGTATGTATGCCCGCGGTTATGTGTCCTGACGGCTGCGTCTATTGTGTCCCCAGGAGAAGTGTGGAGCGCCAGACAGCAGCCAGCACGAGGAGTGCTGAGACACGGGAGCGGAGAGCACTGAGACACGGACTGGTCACGGAGAGACACGACACGGGAGTCAGGGGAAACCACGGGGATTTATTGTTGTTATTTCCACACACTGTAAATAAACGTACTGCTTGTACATAGAGCACCGCGCCTGGGTCCTCCTTCCCCAGACCCCCCACGGTTTGCCATGCCAAACCGTGACAGTGATATGGTTTACAGCTCTTTAATACAGAAATGGAACAGAAATTATTCACTGTCTACTTTAGCAGAAGGTTTTTAGCTGAAGATAGTTTAACCAGCTGTACCTATCCGCTGGAACGTTAAAGACAATACAATTACACTGCAAAGCAAGACACAAGTAGGCAAAGTTCTTCATGTTACTCGTGCACGGGAGAGACCGGACAGAGCGCCGTTCCTTCGTCTGACCCCAGTTGCTCTCGTCTGTCCTCCCGTACCACTGTCCTTTTATTGAGGTTACATGAATATGCATAGGTTCATTAACATACGACGTCTACATACAAACAGAGTACCTTGCCTGTGTGTGTGTGTGGTGGATGTGTGTGTGGTGTGTGTGTGTTGCTGATCAAAGGGTCAAACATCCTTGGTCAGGAAGAGGGTAGACTAGACCCCCCCCCCGGTGAGGAAGTCCAGCAGTTCATCTAAACAGAAAAGCACTTAGACTAGAACAGACGTAGCTACGTTAATCCTACCATAAAACAATTAAGACAAGATGCAACCTCTTCCCATACTCCCAGGATGTAGGTGTGGAATACACACCAAGCCTTTTGTAGCCTGCTAGAGATCACACCTCCTGTCACTACACAATTGATTATACACCTCTAAGAATATATGGTTAAATATTTCTAAGCATAAATGACAATCAACAATACAAACTCTAACACCTTCATTTTTATCATTTAGCATCATTTTAGAATATAATACATTACTGTAGATCAGGGGTCCCCAATCCCAGTCCGCGAGGGCCGGTGTCCCTGCAGGTTTCAGATCTCACCCTGGGTCAACACACCTGAATCACATGATTAGTTTGTTACCAGGCCTCTGGAGAACTTCAAGACGTGTTGAGAAGGTAATTTATCCATTTAAATCAGCTGTGGTGGATCAAGGACACATCTAAAACCTGCAGGAAACCAGCCCTCGCGGACTGGGATTGGGGACCCCTGCTGTAGCTCAAACAGCATATGAAGCATTTAAATTCAGACCAACCTTATAACCGTATAACACCGATGGGGAACAATGTGTTCTGCAGAATACTCTTGATACTTTAAGAGCAATTTGCCAATAATACAGATTCATGTGTAGTAAGGTGGTTTCATTGCTACTTTTATTAAAGGAGTGCTTCTAAAAATTGAGGTGGTCATCTCCGCTTGCATTTCTGTAAAAGCCACAGCATGCCACCTTGGATGAGAATATGCATTCTTAACATTTTGCTGTCACAGTTTAGCTGTTTTCATTTCCACTGACACATCAGCTCCTAAGACCACAATACTACTACCAAAGTACTACAAGGATCCGGAAAAAAGGACAGAGGGGGGATATAAAATATACCAAATGTTTCTTGAATTGTTAGCACAAGTGTATATGTGTATGTATCTAGTCGAGTTTATATGCAGTAGTGCTCACTTGTTTTCTTTCATTTTATTACTTAACTGTATTTCATGTAAGTCATTGATATTAAATATTGATTTTACAGAGGGGTGGTAAGAGTTTGGTTTGAGATTTTCCTGTTAATATTTGGATATTTTTCTTGCATTAACAATTTTTTGATTAGAAAAGCAGAATAAAATGTGCAAATTAGCTTCATTTATAGTTTGTTATACTCCTTCCCTCTAATACAAATATTTCATTTCTAACTCTGAGTGTAAGTGCATAATTTAATGATAAGTGTTTCTGCTCACAAATGTCCACGAGCACAGACATGCACGCAAAAACTGCGTGACTCCTCGCTGGCTGTAACTCACCGCGCGTGTTCACCTGGAACGTCCTCTAAGAAGACGTGTGACCATTCTGATAGCCGTCTGTGTCTGCAGGTGAATGAGTGAAGCTACATAAACAGTTAAATTAGCATAGCTTACCAGCCGTAAACCCGACAACAACACAGTGGGTGAGGGTCGGAGGGGGGGTCGCTTGACATTCTAACTTTAAAGGAAGGATTTTAACAGTATTTGCTGTGGGTTAAAGCAGTGGACCAGCAGGCTACATGTTTGAATCCAAACAAGTTTCACTCAATCCCAACAACTGAGGATCGCCATTGTATAGCGGTCGCTAGGGTAACGTCACGTCGCCGTCATATCGGATGTGGGCGGGGCTTAGCGCTAGAATCCCTTTGATCCTTTCATGTCTTGTGTGACATCACCTTGGTAAAAGTCTATAAATAGAACCATTTGCACAGGGTTAGTCACAAGGTAAGTTTAGTAAGAGGGAGTAAGAGGCATTAATGTCTGAGACACAAACTCAGCAACTTACACAAAATTCAGAATCAAGTCCAGATTGTAAAAAAGTTATATCATTTGAAAATATGAATTCTGCCATTGAAACAACCGATGCGATTCAAAGCTGCGCCACTGAAGACGACTCTGAATGTAGTGTCGTCCCTGGCGTAAACATTTTACGGAGCGACGAGGGGAAATCGAAGCACTGTGTGTGCTGCCCTCAGTCATGCAACCAGCAACAGAATCCGGGGGATCCAGAGTCAGTTGATCTCCAGGAACCTCCGGTGTCAGAAGAGCAGCTGCTCGTTAAAGAGCTAATAAATGCTGTTATTACACGTGCCTCCAAAGAGGCAAAGGTGTCGCCATCGGAAATGATTCAGCAGCGCCTCTTCACAGCTCTGTGGGCACAAGTTGAGCAAAAGCCTCTCAAAATCACACACAGGGGGATTAAAAAACTTGAAAAGGTGATTTTTAAAGACATAACAAAGCGGCTGGACATTAGCCCTGATCTCGTGATCATTGCGCTAGCCGTAGGTCAGCCGTACCTAGAGGTGATCATTTCCATATTTGAAGATCACCTCTTCCGTAAAAAAAGCCTACTGGCAAGGTTCTTCTCGTGGTGCGTTAGAGCCGAGGATGACGAGGACGAACAAACTAAAGCCATGTCTGAAACACGTTTAGAAGAATTTAAAAGTAATATATTTCGGATACTGGAGAAAAAATCATCATCTGGCATTAGTGTCAGCGATTATGATGATGATGAAGAAGAACATGTGAGCGCACTCATTGATGCTGTGCTCACACGAGCTGCAAATAAATCGCACTACAGACCTTCTAAAAAACTCCACAGGTATCTGTTAAAACACGTGTTGTCTGACAACAGGATCAAAGATCTGCATATACATGAAAAAAAACTGAAAGATCTGGACAGGGCCATTTACCAAGAGCTACGTCAGAAAACATTCTGTAAAGAAAAACATTTACTGATGTTACTGAACGACGAGGACCCAGTGTTGAGAAAACTGACGGTCGATATCATTAAAAATCACCTGATCGACACTATGCAGAATCCAGCCCTGTGTGATGCTGAAGAGGCTGAAAATTACAGGTTATCTGTGGAAGCCTGTATCAAGAAGGTGGTGACACGTGTCAATAAAAATGCCAGTTCACCTTCCTCTACTGAAAAAGTTGATGCCATCACCCAACGGCTGTTCATAAAACTCTGGCCTAGACTTAAAAAAATCAAAGTTGATAATGTGATGTTCATCAGTGATATGGTTTACAGCTCTTTAATACAGGAATGGAAAGAGCCAGATGTCATACTGACATTCATGGAATTAGACCATGAATATGCAGATGATATAATTGTAAAGCTTTTCAAGGAGCATGCCATCACTGTATTGGAAAGTGAACATTTCATGACAAGCTTCTTTCTCTGTGCGGGTCATGCTGTATGGATCGCAGGCAGAAAATACTTGGTTACTGTTATGTAAGACCCTAAAAGTAGATTCTGTTCATCTGGACGTAGCATTTTCAGTTTCAATTTATTTAACATCTAATCGAGTCATTTTAAAAACCCTTGACCGGTCGAGGCAGATGGCCGTTCCTCACTGAGCCTGGTTCTGCCGGAGTTTTCTCCCTGTTAAAAGGAAGTTTTTACTCCCCACCGTCGCCTAGTGCTTGCTCAGAGGGAATTGTCAAATTATTGGGGTTTTGTTTTGTGCCATCTAATACACAACTTATTGTATTGGGCACTCTAAATGTATTTTTAATCAATAAAAAGATCCAAAAAAGATTATATTGTGAATTCTGCGTGTTTTCATTGTCACACAAATGTATACATTTTCAGCTTAGACTGAACGTGTTTGTTTGTCATTCCTTTCAAATCAAAGATTTTAGTAGCAACTATTGTATTAAAACATTGCACAGGCGTTTTACTCTGATTACACAAACCTTATGTAGGAGTAGGTCACAGATAAGAGGTACTAATTTGTAAATTTGACCTCTGACCTCACAGAGATCAAATGTGACAGGATATTTGTGCTGTAATTTTCAGACTGTAAGGATTATTTGTATGTAAACTATAATTTCATATTAAGAATCCACATCAACACATTCTCACTCTCAAAGTGTAAAATGTTACACTATAGGTGACAAATCGTCAGTATGTTACGCTTTTGGCCACCCAACATGTCCCTGTGTTACTTGTTCGGAAAAATGAGGAAACATGAGAACCATTTCGAATCAATCTACACGTGTATGTTTATTTTACTGTAATTGCTTTGGAAAACACTATCTAACACGATTAGGTTATGATACGGGTTAGGATTAAGGTTAGGGTTATGGCTGGAATACACAGCTGGAACGTGTATTACACCGGGAGCGTCATTCTATTGGATGTCATCCACAATCCGGCGCGTATCAAATAGATGCGGAAGGTTACCTTTCACGTGTCTATGGGACACCTCGGAGCGCGACTAATGGTCGGTATGTTACACGTCGGGAATGAGAACGGGCTGTCCACATATATTGGTATGTCATCTACTAAATTTTGCCAATACAAACAATGGCAGTAATGAATTAATTCATCAATATAATAATTAATATATATAAATATAAAAACACATTTACAAAAAAAAATTATTCACTGTCTACTTTAGCAGAAGGTTTCTAGCTGAAGATAGTTTAACCAGCTGTTTTGCCAACACCTTCATTTTTATCATTTAGCATCATTTTAGAATATAATACATTACTGTAGATCAGGGGTCCCCAATCCCAGTCCGCGAGGGCCGGTGTCCCTGCAGGTTTTAGATCTCACCCTGGGTCAACACACCTGAATCACATGATTAGTTTGTTACCAGGCCTCTGGAGAACTTCAAGACGTGTTGAGAAGGTAATTTATCCATTTAAATCAGCTGTGGTGGATCAAGGACACATCTAAAACCTGCAGGAAACCAGCCCTCGCGGACTGGGATTGGGGACCCCTGCTGTAGCTCAAACAGCATATGAAGCATTTAAATTCAGACCAACCTTATAACCGTATAACACCGATGGGGAACAATGTGTTCTGCAGAATACTCTTGATACTTTAAGAGCAATTTGCCAATAATACAGATTCATGTGTAGTAAGGTGGTTTCATTGCTACTTTTATTAAAGGAGTGCTTCTAAAAATTGAGGTGGTCATCTCCGCTTGCATTTCTGTAAAAGCCACAGCATGCCACCTTGGATGAGAATATGCATTCTTAACATTTTGCTGTCACAGTTTAGCTGTTTTCATTTCCACTGACACATCAGCTCCTAAGACCACAATACTACTACCAAAGTACTACAAGGATCCGGAAAAAAGGACAGAGGGGGGATATAAAATATACCAAATGTTTCTTGAATTGTTAGCACAAGTGTATATGTGTATGTATCTAGTCGAGTTTATATGCAGTAGTGCTCACTTGTTTTCTTTCATTTTATTACTTAACTGTATTTCATGTAAGTCATTGATATTAAATATTGATTTTACAGAGGGGTGGTAAGAGTTTGGTTTGAGATTTTCCTGTTAATATTTGGATATTTTTCTTGCATTAACAATTTTTTGATTAGAAAAGCAGAATAAAATGTGCAAATTAGCTTCATTTATAGTTTGTTATACTCCTTCCCTCTAATACAAATATTTCATTTCTAACTCTGAGTGTAAGTGCATAATTTAATAATAAGTGTTTCTGCTCACAAATGTCCACGAGCACAGACATGCACGCAAAAACTGCGTGACTCCTCGCTGGCTGTAACTCACCGCGCGTGTTCACCTGGAACGTCCTCTAAGAAGACGTGTGACCATTCTGATAGCCGTCTGTGTCTGCAGGTGAATGAGTGAAGCTACATAAACAGTTAAATTAGCATAGCTTACCAGCCGTAAACCCGACAACAACACAGTGGGTGAGGGTCGGAGGGGGGGTCGCTTGACATTCTAACTTTAAAGGAAGGATTTTAACAGTATTAGTGTAACACACTTAGAGACAGTGTGCGCACCGCGGATGACGTCAGTGCGCACACTGTGTCTGAGGAGGATGTGCGGAAGTGCTTCAGGAAGGTGAACGCACGCAAAGCTACTGGTCCGGACGGGATTCCCGGCCGCGTCCTCAAGTCATGCGCGGCTCAGCTGGCTGGAGTGTTCACGCACATCTTCAACCTTTCCCTCTCTCTATCTGTAGTCCCAGCCTGCTTCAAAATGGCCACCATCGTCCCTGTACCCAAATCCTCCACCATCTCCTCATTGAACGACTGGCGACCTGTAGCCCTGACCCCCATCGTAAGCAAATGCTTCGAGAAGCTGGTCAGGGACTTCATCTGCTCTGCACTACCCGACTCACTGGACCCTCTACAGTTTGCATACCGCCACAACAGGTCCACTGATGATGCCATAGCCCTGACACTACACACTGCCCTGTCACACCTGGAGAAGAGAGACACGTATGTGAGGATGCTGTTTGTAGATTACAGCTCAGCATTCAATACCATCGTTCCCTCGAAGCTGGACAGGAAACTGCAGGATCTAGGACTGAGCAGCTCCCTCTGCAGCTGGATCCTTAGCTTCCTGTCTGACAGACGCCAGGTGGTCAGACTGGGCAGCATCACCTCATCCCCCATCACACTGAACACTGGTGCTCCACAGGGGTGTGTACTGAGCCCTCTCCTGTACTCACTCTACACCTACGACTGCACAGCCACTAACAGCTCCAACATCATTGTGAAGTTTGTGGACGACACTACAGTGGTGGGTCTTATCACCAACGGTGATGAGACGGCTTACAGGGAGGAGGTCAGCGCCCTGACCCACTGGTGTCAAGACAACCATCTCACCCTCAACGTCGCAAAGACAAAGGAGTTGATAGTGGACTTCCGGAGGTGCAGAGAAGTACACACCCCCATCACCATCAACGGCGCTGCTGTGGAGAGAGTGAGCAGCTTCCGGTTCCTTGGAGTACATCTGGCTGAGGATCTTACGTGGTCAGTACACACAAACAAAACAGTGAAGAAGGCGCAGCAGCGCCTCTTCTTTCTCAGGAGACTGAAAAGATTCGGCATGAGCCCCCGCATCCTCAGGACCTTCTATCACTGTGCCATTGAGAGCATCCTCACTGGATGCATCACCACCTGGTATGGCAACAGCACCGCCTACAACTGCAAAGCTCTCCAGCGAGTAGTGCGGTGCTCTGAACGGATAATTGGAGGTGAGCTTCCCTCCCTCCAAGACATCTACAGGAAGCGCTGCCTGAGGAAAGCGGGGAGGATCATCAAGGACTCCAGTCACCCCAGCCATAAACTGTTCAGACTGCTTCCATCAGGAAGGAGGTTCTGCAGCATCCGGTCCCGTACCAGCAGACTGAGAGACAGCTTTTTCCATCAGGCCATCAGACTGCTGAACACGTCATAGACACCTCAGCTTCACTACTGGAACTTCAACATTATGCACTCCACACTGTATATAAATGCCACTTGTTTTGCACATATTCAACTCTGTATATTTTATATATTTTATTATTATTATTATTATTATTATTATTATTATTATTATTATTATTTTTTTACTATTTAATTTGTAAAAATGTGTATACACACACACACACACACACACACACACACACACACACGTAGGAAAATATTTAGTATACACATCCAGAAATGCATACACTATTATATATTGTACATATATTTATTAGTGTCAGGTTGGCCATTCTTGTATTTTGCTCGTTTGTGTTGTTGTGTTTGCACATCTCTGTTGCTTGTGGGGCTCGCACACAAGAATTTCACTCGCATGTGCTGTGCCAGTGTGCCTGCACATGTGATGTGACAATAAAAGTGATTTGATTTGATGATCATTTCCATATTTGAAGATCACCTCTTCCCTAAAAAAAAGAAATCTACTGCCAAGGTTCTTCTCGTGGTGCGTTAGAGCCGAGGATGATGAAGACGCAGAAGCTAAAGCAATTTCTGAAACACGTTTAGAAAAATTTAAAAGTAATATATTTCCAATACTGGAGAAAAAAATCATCATCTGGCATTAGTGTCAGCGCACTCATTCACTGTAAAAAATCAAACTTGCTTACAGTCATTTCTTTCACAATTCAACAATAAAAGCTGAGTTGCCCCATAAACTCAAATACATTAAGGGTTTCAACTAATCCTTTAACGTTTTGGAGCAAAAGTTGGTCTCACATGAACTTTATTGCTGGCAAAATGAATGAATTCAAGTTTTACATGAGTTGAAGCTGTTGGCGCCTTTCTGTGCCTGAGCACGCATGCGCATGTCATATTTTTGGATACTACGGGGTCTACGATGCACTTTTGCAAGGACTGAAAGCCACCTGGCCGTCTGCCTTAATGCGAACACGAGGCTTTTTACGCCAGGAGCTGGATGCAGCTAAGGTGTTCATCTCAACTTTCTGAAGGCAAGTACTGTTTCTTTTAATGTGCATTTATATGTGTTTACTACCTCATTTAAGATCCCCCCTAGACTGTTTTACTCAATCGTGCTGCTTGAATGCCCTCGTGAGCAACTTTAATGTTTTCCATCATGAAATAGTGCTTTAAAGTTTTCGTATAAAAATCGCCATGTCACAAAATAATGTAAATCCGACAAGCATCCCTTCCAAACAGGCGCGTTCATGTCTGACAAGCCTCCACGACACCCCCTACGTGTATTTCATGTAGGGGGTGTTCGCCATACCACCGAACGAAAGAAACCCGACAAAATAAGCTAGCTCGCTCATGGCAAACCCCCCACCGCTTTTTAAAATAAATAAATAATTTCGGGGGCCCCCGCTGCCATGTTGTTTAATTTGTTCAAATCATATTTAGCCAAAAAAATGTGGTTTAGTTTCTGTGTGAACGGGGTGGTGGAGTCCTCCACCGAGAACACTCACGTTAACTTTATCGAGTGGGGGGAAAAAAGTTAGCTTGTTTATATTATGCTAACATAGCTGTGTCGCTAGCGGTCACGTAGCACATCATTATATACCAGCTAGCCCAACTTCAGTAACCCTACAAACGTCACTGCTGTTTAGTTTCCTGTCTTCATTTATGTTGGAAGTGATAACAGCTGTAGGGTTTAATTTGTTTCCAAAACCCCGCAGTCAGGACATGCTATATTGTATTTAGATAGAAGCTAGCGAGCTAACTCCCTGCTAACTTCTAACTCCGTTAAATGTCATAAATTTCGTTTTCATGGGTGCCTGGATGCTAAACTCAATTGTTACACCTGGTAGAACAGAACGCTGATCATTTTATTAAAGATGAAAGACTTTAGACAGTTTTTCAACTCTCAGTAATGCCATAGTGATCGTTTGACATGTGAACCTGCAGCGGAGTTTAGGTCCAGACACGGCTAGTGACGTCAGACTGAACAACCGGATTGAACGAGGAGGACCCAGAATCCAGCCCTGTGTGAAGCTGAAGAGGCTGAAAATTACAGGTTATCTGTGGAAGCCTGCATCAAGAAGGTGGTGACACTTGTCATTAAAAATGCCAGTTCACCTTCCTCTACGGAAAAAGTTGATGCCATCACCCAACGGCTGTTCATAAAACTCTGGCCTAGACTTAAAAAGATCAAAGTTGATAATGTGATATGGTTTATAGCTCCTTAATACAGAAATGGAAAGAGCCAGATGTCATACATATTCATGGTATTAGACCATGAATATGCAGATGATGTAATTGTAAAGGTTTTCAAGGAGCATGCCATCACTGTATTGGAAAGTGAACATTTCATCACAAGCTTCTTTCTCTGTGTGGGTCATGCTGTATGGATCGCAGGCAGAAAATACTTGGTTACTGTTGTGTAAGTCCCTAAAAGTAGATTTTGTTTATCTGGACGCAGGATTTTCAGTTTCAATTTATTTAAGTAATTATAATAAAGGTCAATCAAATGGACCAATATGGCAAGGCCATGATGATCCACTTGGTAAAATAAATCCGTTTGGCATCTTTCTTGGCCTTAAGACAACAATTCTGATGGCTAAAGATCCAAACGGGACACAAGAAAAAAACAAAAACAAAACACGTGTTGTCTGACGACACAATCAAAGATCTGCACATCAATGAAAAAAAATCTCGAAAGGGCCACCTAAACATAATATATAATGTTCTGACTGAGAGACGTTTTGAAAAAATTTAAACGTACAGCTCTGCTATCACTTCCAACATAAATGAAGACAGAAAACTAAACAGCAGTGACTTTTTTTTTTTTTGGGTTACTGAGGTTGGACTAGCTGGTACATAATGATGTACTACGAGATCACTAGCGATACAGCTATGTTAGCATAACATAAACACAGTGAAGCTGGAGGATGAAAGCTAACCTTTTTCCATTCGATAAAATTTATGTGAGGGTTCCCAAAGGTTAGGGACGAATTCAATCGCATGGCAGGATGCTGTTGCAGATTAAACAGCGCCTCTTCACAGCTCTGTGGGCACAAAATAGAAGTACTACAAGGACATAGGGAAAAGGGACAAAGAGGGGAGGGATATAAAATATTCCAAATGTTTCTTGAATTGTTAGCACAGTGTATATGTGTATGTATCTATCCATCGATTCACTTACGCCAGGGGTGGGCAAATCCAGGCCCCGAGGGCCGGTGTCCTGCAGGTTTTAGATCTCGCCTTGGGTCAACACACCTGAATCGCATGATTAGTTCGTTACCAGGCCTCTGGAGAACTTCAGGACATTTTCAGGAGCTAATTTAGCCATTTATATCAGCTGTGTTGGTTCAAGGACACATCTAAAACCTGCAGGGACACCGGCCCTCGAGGCCTGGAGTTGCCCACCCCTAACTTCCGCTTTTCCTTTTCAGGGTCGCAGGGGGTGCTGGAGCCTATGGCAGCTATCTCAGGGCGAGAGGCAGGGTACGCCCTGGACAGGTCGCTAGTCTGTCACAGGGCTAAACATTCGTACTCACATTCACTCATACCTATGGGCAATTTAGATTTTTCCAAAAACAATGGGCAATTAAGATTTTTCACGTGCCTCCAAAGAGGCAAAGGTGTCGCCATCTGACATGATTCAGCAGCGCCTCTTCACAGCTCTGTGGTCACAAGTTGAGCAAAAGCCTCTCAAAATCACACACAGGGGGATTAAAAAAAACTTGAAAAGGTGATTTTTAAAGACATAACAAAGCGGCTGGACATTAGCCCTGATCTCGTGATCATTGCGCTAGCCGTAGGTCAGCCGTACCTAGAGGTGATCATTTCCATATTTGAAGATCACCACTTCCGTTAAAAACCTGCTGGCAAGGTTCTTCTCGTGGTGCGTTAGAGCCGAGGATGACGAGGACAAAGAAACTAAAGCCATGTCTGAAACACGTTTAGAAGAATTTAAAAGTAATATATTTCCAATAGTGGAGGAAAAAATCATCATCTGGCATTAGTGTCAGCGATTATGATGATGATGAAGAGGAACATGTGAGCGCACTCATTGATGCTGTGCTCACACGTGTTGAAAATAATTCGCACTACAGACCTTCTAAAAAACTCCACAGGTACCTGTTAAAACACGTGTTGTAATTATAATAAAGGTCAATCAAATGGACCAATATGGCAAGGCCATGATGATCCACTTGGTAAAATAAATCCGTTTGGCATCTTTCTTGGCCTTAAGACAACAATTCTTATGGCTAAAGATCCAAACGGGACACACAAAAAAACACATGTTGTCTGACAACAGTATCAAAGATCTGCATATACATGTATATAAACTGAAAGATCTCGACCGGGCCATTTACCAAGAGCTACGTCAGAAAACATTCTGTTAAGAAAAAACATTTACTGATGTTACTGAACGACGAGGACCCAGTGTTGAGAAAACTGACGGTCGATATCATTAAAAATCACCTGATCGACACTATGCAGAATCCAGCCCTGTGTGATGCTGAAGAGGCTGAAAATTACAGGTTATCTGTGGAAGCCTGTATCAAGAAGGTGGTGACACGTGTCAATAAAAATGCCAGTTCACCTTCCTCTACTGAAAAAGTTGATGCCATCACCCAACGGCTGTTCATAAAACTCTGGCCTAGACTTAAAAAGATCAAAGTTGATAATGTGATATTCATCAGTGATTGTCAGGGTCCCTGAGCAGTTATGAATTATATTATTATTATTATTATTATTGTATGTATATTTGGTGTTGCTGTCCTTCTCCCTGTTTGCGTGTGTGTATATGTGTTTCAGTGGGCGCCTTCAGGCCTGGTGGGTGTGGCCCTGCTGATGGTCTGGCCACACCCGAAGCCACACACCTGCTGCTGGTCAGGCCTCGTCGGGGGTGCTACTTAGGAGAGTCTTGGAGCTCCCACCGACGTGGGATCATTGCGTGAGTCTCCACGTTAGTCATCCATTTGAACTGAGTTAGTGTATGTATGCCCGCGGTTATGTGTCCTGACGGCTGCGTCTATTGTGTCCCCAGGAGAAGTGTGGAGCGCCAGACAGCAGCCAGCACGAGGAGTGCTGAGACACGGGAGCGGAGAGCACTGAGACACGGACTGGTCACGGAGAGACACGACACGGGAGTCAGGGGAAACCACGGGGATTTATTGTTGTTATTTCCACACACTGTAAATAAACGTACTGCTTGTACATAGAGCACCGCGCCTGGGTCCTCCTTCCCCAGACCCCCCACGGTTTGCCATGCCAAACCGTGACAGTGATATGGTTTACAGCTCTTTAATACAGAAATGGAACAGAAATTATTCACTGTCTACTTTAGCAGAAGGTTTTTAGCTGAAGATAGTTTAACCAGCTGTACCTATCCGCTGGAACGTTAAAGACAATACAATTACACTGCAAAGCAAGACACAAGTAGGCAAAGTTCTTCATGTTACTCGTGCACGGGAGAGACCGGACAGAGCGCCGTTCCTTCGTCTGACCCCAGTTGCTCTCGTCTGTCCTCCCGTACCACTGTCCTTTTATTGAGGTTACATGAATATGCATAGGTTCATTAACATACGACGTCTACATACAAACAGAGTACCTTGCCTGTGTGTGTGTGTGGTGTGTGTGTGTTGCTGATCAAAGGGTCAAACATCCTTGGTCAGGAAGAGGGTAGACTAGACCCCCCCCCCGGTGAGGAAGTCCAGCAGTTCATCTAAACAGAAAAGCACTTAGACTAGAACAGACGTAGCTACGTTAATCCTACCATAAAACAATTAAGACAAGATGCAACCTCTTCCCATACTCCCAGGATGTAGGTGTGGAATACACACCAAGCCTTTTGTAGCCTGCTAGAGATCACACCTCCTGTCACTACACAATTGATTATACACCTCTAAGAATATATGGTTAAATATTTCTAAGCATAAATGACAATCAACAATACAAACTCTAACACCTTCATTTTTATCATTTAGCATCATTTTAGAATATAATACATTACTGTAGATCAGGGGTCCCCAATCCCAGTCCGCGAGGGCCGGTGTCCCTGCAGGTTTCAGATCTCACCCTGGGTCAACACACCTGAATCACATGATTAGTTTGTTACCAGGCCTCTGGAGAACTTCAAGACGTGTTGAGAAGGTAATTTATCCATTTAAATCAGCTGTGGTGGATCAAGGACACATCTAAAACCTGCAGGAAACCAGCCCTCGCGGACTGGGATTGGGGACCCCTGCTGTAGCTCAAACAGCATATGAAGCATTTAAATTCAGACCAACCTTATAACCGTATAACACCGATGGGGAACAATGTGTTCTGCAGAATACTCTTGATACTTTAAGAGCAATTTGCCAATAATACAGATTCATGTGTAGTAAGGTGGTTTCATTGCTACTTTTATTAAAGGAGTGCTTCTAAAAATTGAGGTGGTCATCTCCGCTTGCATTTCTGTAAAAGCCACAGCATGCCACCTTGGATGAGAATATGCATTCTTAACATTTTGCTGTCACAGTTTAGCTGTTTTCATTTCCACTGACACATCAGCTCCTAAGACCACAATACTACTACCAAAGTACTACAAGGATCCGGAAAAAAGGACAGAGGGGGGATATAAAATATACCAAATGTTTCTTGAATTGTTAGCACAAGTGTATATGTGTATGTATCTAGTCGAGTTTATATGCAGTAGTGCTCACTTGTTTTCTTTCATTTTATTACTTAACTGTATTTCATGTAAGTCATTGATATTAAATATTGATTTTACAGAGGGGTGGTAAGAGTTTGGTTTGAGATTTTCCTGTTAATATTTGGATATTTTTCTTGCATTAACAATTTTTTGATTAGAAAAGCAGAATAAAATGTGCAAATTAGCTTCATTTATAGTTTGTTATACTCCTTCCCTCTAATACAAATATTTCATTTCTAACTCTGAGTGTAAGTGCATAATTTAATGATAAGTGTTTCTGCTCACAAATGTCCACGAGCACAGACATGCACGCAAAAACTGCGTGACTCCTCGCTGGCTGTAACTCACCGCGCGTGTTCACCTGGAACGTCCTCTAAGAAGACGTGTGACCATTCTGATAGCCGTCTGTGTCTGCAGGTGAATGAGTGAAGCTACATAAACAGTTAAATTAGCATAGCTTACCAGCCGTAAACCCGACAACAACACAGTGGGTGAGGGTCGGAGGGGGGGTCGCTTGACATTCTAACTTTAAAGGAAGGATTTTAACAGTATTTGCTGTGGGTTAAAGCAGTGGACCAGCAGGCTACATGTTTGAATCCAAACAAGTTTCACTCAATCCCAACAACTGAGGATCGCCATTGTATAGCGGTCGCTAGGGTAACGTCACGTCGCCGTCATATCGGATGTGGGCGGGGCTTAGCGCTAGAATCCCTTTGATCCTTTCATGTCTTGTGTGACATCACCTTGGTAAAAGTCTATAAATAGAACCATTTGCACAGGGTTAGTCACAAGGTAAGTTTAGTAAGAGGGAGTAAGAGGCATTAATGTCTGAGACACAAACTCAGCAACTTACACAAAATTCAGAATCAAGTCCAGATTGTAAAAAAGTTATATCATTTGAAAATATGAATTCTGCCATTGAAACAACCGATGCGATTCAAAGCTGCGCCACTGAAGACGACTCTGAATGTAGTGTCGTCCCTGGCGTAAACATTTTACGGAGCGACGAGGGGAAATCGAAGCACTGTGTGTGCTGCCCTCAGTCATGCAACCAGCAACAGAATCCGGGGGATCCAGAGTCAGTTGATCTCCAGGAACCTCCGGTGTCAGAAGAGCAGCTGCTCGTTAAAGAGCTAATAAATGCTGTTATTACACGTGCCTCCAAAGAGGCAAAGGTGTCGCCATCGGAAATGATTCAGCAGCGCCTCTTCACAGCTCTGTGGGCACAAGTTGAGCAAAAGCCTCTCAAAATCACACACAGGGGGATTAAAAAACTTGAAAAGGTGATTTTTAAAGACATAACAAAGCGGCTGGACATTAGCCCTGATCTCGTGATCATTGCGCTAGCCGTAGGTCAGCCGTACCTAGAGGTGATCATTTCCATATTTGAAGATCACCTCTTCCGTAAAAAAAGCCTACTGGCAAGGTTCTTCTCGTGGTGCGTTAGAGCCGAGGATGACGAGGACGAACAAACTAAAGCCATGTCTGAAACACGTTTAGAAGAATTTAAAAGTAATATATTTCGGATACTGGAGAAAAAATCATCATCTGGCATTAGTGTCAGCGATTATGATGATGATGAAGAAGAACATGTGAGCGCACTCATTGATGCTGTGCTCACACGAGCTGCAAATAAATCGCACTACAGACCTTCTAAAAAACTCCACAGGTATCTGTTAAAACACGTGTTGTCTGACAACAGGATCAAAGATCTGCATATACATGAAAAAAAACTGAAAGATCTGGACAGGGCCATTTACCAAGAGCTACGTCAGAAAACATTCTGTAAAGAAAAACATTTACTGATGTTACTGAACGACGAGGACCCAGTGTTGAGAAAACTGACGGTCGATATCATTAAAAATCACCTGATCGACACTATGCAGAATCCAGCCCTGTGTGATGCTGAAGAGGCTGAAAATTACAGGTTATCTGTGGAAGCCTGTATCAAGAAGGTGGTGACACGTGTCAATAAAAATGCCAGTTCACCTTCCTCTACTGAAAAAGTTGATGCCATCACCCAACGGCTGTTCATAAAACTCTGGCCTAGACTTAAAAAAATCAAAGTTGATAATGTGATGTTCATCAGTGATATGGTTTACAGCTCTTTAATACAGGAATGGAAAGAGCCAGATGTCATACTGACATTCATGGAATTAGACCATGAATATGCAGATGATATAATTGTAAAGCTTTTCAAGGAGCATGCCATCACTGTATTGGAAAGTGAACATTTCATGACAAGCTTCTTTCTCTGTGCGGGTCATGCTGTATGGATCGCAGGCAGAAAATACTTGGTTACTGTTATGTAAGACCCTAAAAGTAGATTCTGTTCATCTGGACGTAGCATTTTCAGTTTCAATTTATTTAACATCTAATCGAGTCATTTTAAAAACCCTTGACCGGTCGAGGCAGATGGCCGTTCCTCACTGAGCCTGGTTCTGCCGGAGTTTTCTCCCTGTTAAAAGGAAGTTTTTACTCCCCACCGTCGCCTAGTGCTTGCTCAGAGGGAATTGTCAAATTATTGGGGTTTTGTTTTGTGCCATCTAATACACAACTTATTGTATTGGGCACTCTAAATGTATTTTTAATCAATAAAAAGATCCAAAAAAGATTATATTGTGAATTCTGCGTGTTTTCATTGTCACACAAATGTATACATTTTCAGCTTAGACTGAACGTGTTTGTTTGTCATTCCTTTCAAATCAAAGATTTTAGTAGCAACTATTGTATTAAAACATTGCACAGGCGTTTTACTCTGATTACACAAACCTTATGTAGGAGTAGGTCACAGATAAGAGGTACTAATTTGTAAATTTGACCTCTGACCTCACAGAGATCAAATGTGACAGGATATTTGTGCTGTAATTTTCAGACTGTAAGGATTATTTGTATGTAAACTATAATTTCATATTAAGAATCCACATCAACACATTCTCACTCTCAAAGTGTAAAATGTTACACTATAGGTGACAAATCGTCAGTATGTTACGCTTTTGGCCACCCAACATGTCCCTGTGTTACTTGTTCGGAAAAATGAGGAAACATGAGAACCATTTCGAATCAATCTACACGTGTATGTTTATTTTACTGTAATTGCTTTGGAAAACACTATCTAACACGATTAGGTTATGATACGGGTTAGGATTAAGGTTAGGGTTATGGCTGGAATACACAGCTGGAACGTGTATTACACCGGGAGCGTCATTCTATTGGATGTCATCCACAATCCGGCGCGTATCAAATAGATGCGGAAGGTTACCTTTCACGTGTCTATGGGACACCTCGGAGCGCGACTAATGGTCGGTATGTTACACGTCGGGAATGAGAACGGGCTGTCCACATATATTGGTATGTCATCTACTAAATTTTGCCAATACAAACAATGGCAGTAATGAATTAATTCATCAATATAATAATTAATATATATAAATATAAAAACACATTTACAAAAAAAAATTATTCACTGTCTACTTTAGCAGAAGGTTTCTAGCTGAAGATAGTTTAACCAGCTGTTTTGCCAACACCTTCATTTTTATCATTTAGCATCATTTTAGAATATAATACATTACTGTAGATCAGGGGTCCCCAATCCCAGTCCGCGAGGGCCGGTGTCCCTGCAGGTTTTAGATCTCACCCTGGGTCAACACACCTGAATCACATGATTAGTTTGTTACCAGGCCTCTGGAGAACTTCAAGACGTGTTGAGAAGGTAATTTATCCATTTAAATCAGCTGTGGTGGATCAAGGACACATCTAAAACCTGCAGGAAACCAGCCCTCGCGGACTGGGATTGGGGACCCCTGCTGTAGCTCAAACAGCATATGAAGCATTTAAATTCAGACCAACCTTATAACCGTATAACACCGATGGGGAACAATGTGTTCTGCAGAATACTCTTGATACTTTAAGAGCAATTTGCCAATAATACAGATTCATGTGTAGTAAGGTGGTTTCATTGCTACTTTTATTAAAGGAGTGCTTCTAAAAATTGAGGTGGTCATCTCCGCTTGCATTTCTGTAAAAGCCACAGCATGCCACCTTGGATGAGAATATGCATTCTTAACATTTTGCTGTCACAGTTTAGCTGTTTTCATTTCCACTGACACATCAGCTCCTAAGACCACAATACTACTACCAAAGTACTACAAGGATCCGGAAAAAAGGACAGAGGGGGGATATAAAATATACCAAATGTTTCTTGAATTGTTAGCACAAGTGTATATGTGTATGTATCTAGTCGAGTTTATATGCAGTAGTGCTCACTTGTTTTCTTTCATTTTATTACTTAACTGTATTTCATGTAAGTCATTGATATTAAATATTGATTTTACAGAGGGGTGGTAAGAGTTTGGTTTGAGATTTTCCTGTTAATATTTGGATATTTTTCTTGCATTAACAATTTTTTGATTAGAAAAGCAGAATAAAATGTGCAAATTAGCTTCATTTATAGTTTGTTATACTCCTTCCCTCTAATACAAATATTTCATTTCTAACTCTGAGTGTAAGTGCATAATTTAATAATAAGTGTTTCTGCTCACAAATGTCCACGAGCACAGACATGCACGCAAAAACTGCGTGACTCCTCGCTGGCTGTAACTCACCGCGCGTGTTCACCTGGAACGTCCTCTAAGAAGACGTGTGACCATTCTGATAGCCGTCTGTGTCTGCAGGTGAATGAGTGAAGCTACATAAACAGTTAAATTAGCATAGCTTACCAGCCGTAAACCCGACAACAACACAGTGGGTGAGGGTCGGAGGGGGGGTCGCTTGACATTCTAACTTTAAAGGAAGGATTTTAACAGTATTTGCTGTGGGTTAAAGCAGTGGACCAGCAGGCTACATGTTTGAATCCAAACAAGTTTCACTCAATCCCAACAACTGAGGATCGCCATTGTATAGCGGTCGCTAGGGTAACGTCACGTCGCCGTCATATCGGATGTGGGCGGGGCTTAGCGCTAGAATCCCTTTGATCCTTTCATGTCTTGTGTGACATCACCTTGGTAAAAGTCTATAAATAGAACCATTTGCACAGGGTTAGTCACAAGGTAAGTTTAGTAAGAGGGAGTAAGAGGCATTAATGTCTGAGACACAAACTCAGCAACTTACACAAAATTCAGAATCAAGTCCAGATTGTAAAAAAGTTATATCATTTGAAAATATGAATTCTGCCATTGAAACAACCGATGCGATTCAAAGCTGCGCCACTGAAGACGACTCTGAATGTAGTGTCGTCCCTGGCGTAAACATTTTACGGAGCGACGAGGGGAAATCGAAGCACTGTGTGTGCTGCCCTCAGTCATGCAACCAGCAACAG
Source organism: Diplotaxodon limnothrissa (assembly GCF_057381915.1). Classification (NCBI taxonomy): domain Eukaryota; kingdom Metazoa; phylum Chordata; class Actinopteri; order Cichliformes; family Cichlidae; genus Diplotaxodon; species Diplotaxodon limnothrissa. The sequence goes on along the minus strand of NC_140616.1, from coordinate 7,164,936 downwards.
AATCCGGGGGATCCAGAGTCAGTTGATCTCCAGGAACCTCCGGTGTCAGAAGAGCAGCTGCTCGTTAAAGAGCTAATAAATGCTGTTATTACACGTGCCTCCAAAGAGGCAAAGGTGTCGCCATCGGAAATGATTCAGCAGCGCCTCTTCACAGCTCTGTGGGCACAAGTTGAGCAAAAGCCTCTCAAAATCACACACAGGGGGATTAAAAAACTTGAAAAGGTGATTTTTAAAGACATAACAAAGCGGCTGGACATTAGCCCTGATCTCGTGATCATTGCGCTAGCCGTAGGTCAGCCGTACCTAGAGGTGATCATTTCCATATTTGAAGATCACCTCTTCCGTAAAAAAAGCCTACTGGCAAGGTTCTTCTCGTGGTGCGTTAGAGCCGAGGATGACGAGGACGAACAAACTAAAGCCATGTCTGAAACACGTTTAGAAGAATTTAAAAGTAATATATTTCGGATACTGGAGAAAAAATCATCATCTGGCATTAGTGTCAGCGATTATGATGATGATGAAGAAGAACATGTGAGCGCACTCATTGATGCTGTGCTCACACGAGCTGCAAATAAATCGCACTACAGACCTTCTAAAAAACTCCACAGGTATCTGTTAAAACACGTGTTGTCTGACAACAGGATCAAAGATCTGCATATACATGAAAAAAAACTGAAAGATCTGGACAGGGCCATTTACCAAGAGCTACGTCAGAAAACATTCTGTAAAGAAAAACATTTACTGATGTTACTGAACGACGAGGACCCAGTGTTGAGAAAACTGACGGTCGATATCATTAAAAATCACCTGATCGACACTATGCAGAATCCAGCCCTGTGTGATGCTGAAGAGGCTGAAAATTACAGGTTATCTGTGGAAGCCTGTATCAAGAAGGTGGTGACACGTGTCAATAAAAATGCCAGTTCACCTTCCTCTACTGAAAAAGTTGATGCCATCACCCAACGGCTGTTCATAAAACTCTGGCCTAGACTTAAAAAAATCAAAGTTGATAATGTGATGTTCATCAGTGATATGGTTTACAGCTCTTTAATACAGGAATGGAAAGAGCCAGATGTCATACTGACATTCATGGAATTAGACCATGAATATGCAGATGATATAATTGTAAAGCTTTTCAAGGAGCATGCCATCACTGTATTGGAAAGTGAACATTTCATGACAAGCTTCTTTCTCTGTGCGGGTCATGCTGTATGGATCGCAGGCAGAAAATACTTGGTTACTGTTATGTAAGACCCTAAAAGTAGATTCTGTTCATCTGGACGTAGCATTTTCAGTTTCAATTTATTTAACATCTAATTGAGTCATTTTAAAAACCCTTGACCGGTCGAGGCAGATGGCCGTTCCTCACTGAGCCTGGTTCTGCCGGAGTTTTCTCCCTGTTAAAAGGAAGTTTTTACTCCCCACCGTCGCCTAGTGCTTGCTCAGAGGGAATTGTCAAATTATTGGGGTTTTGTTTTGTGCCATCTAATACACAACTTATTGTATTGGGCACTCTAAATGTATTTTTAATCAATAAAAAGATCCAAAAAAGATTATATTGTGAATTCTGCGTGTTTTCATTGTCACACAAATGTATACATTTTCAGCTTAGACTGAACGTGTTTGTTTGTCATTCCTTTCAAATCAAAGATTTTAGTAGCAACTATTGTATTAAAACATTGCACAGGCGTTTTACTCTGATTACACAAACCTTATGTAGGAGTAGGTCACAGACGTGTGACCATTCTGATAGCCGTCTGTGTCTGCAGGTGAATGAGTGAAGCTACATAAACAGTTAAATTAGCATAGCTTACCAGCCGTAAACCCGACAACAACACAGTGGGTGAGGGTCGGAGGGGGGGTCGCTTGACATTCTAACTTTAAAGGAAGGATTTTAACAGTATTAGTGTAACACACTTAGAGACAGTGTGCGCACCGCGGATGACGTCAGTGCGCACACTGTGTCTGAGGAGGATGTGCGGAAGTGCTTCAGGAAGGTGAACGCACGCAAAGCTACTGGTCCGGACGGGATTCCCGGCCGCGTCCTCAAGTCATGCGCGGCTCAGCTGGCTGGAGTGTTCACGCACATCTTCAACCTTTCCCTCTCTCTGTCTGTAGTCCCAGCCTGCTTCAAAATGGCCACCATCGTCCCTGTACCCAAATCCTCCACCATCTCCTCATTGAACGACTGGCGACCTGTAGCCCTGACCCCCATCGTAAGCAAATGCTTCGAGAAGCTGGTCAGGGACTTCATCTGCTCTGCACTACCCGACTCACTGGACCCTCTACAGTTTGCATACCGCCACAACAGGTCCACTGATGATGCCATAGCCCTGACACTACACACTGCCCTGTCACACCTGGAGAAGAGAGACACGTATGTGAGGATGCTGTTTGTAGATTACAGCTCAGCATTCAATACCATCGTTCCCTCGAAGCTGGACAGGAAACTGCAGGATCTAGGACTGAGCAGCTCCCTCTGCAGCTGGATCCTTAGCTTCCTGTCTGACAGACGCCAGGTGGTCAGACTGGGCAGCATCACCTCATCCCCCATCACACTGAACACTGGTGCTCCACAGGGGTGTGTACTGAGCCCTCTCCTGTACTCACTCTACACCTACGACTGCACAGCCACTAACAGCTCCAACATCATTGTGAAGTTTGTGGACGACACTACAGTGGTGGGTCTTATCACCAACGGTGATGAGACGGCTTACAGGGAGGAGGTCAGCGCCCTGACCCACTGGTGTCAAGACAACCATCTCACCCTCAACGTCGCAAAGACAAAGGAGTTGATAGTGGACTTCCGGAGGTGCAGAGAAGTACACACCCCCATCACCATCAACGGCGCTGCTGTGGAGAGAGTGAGCAGCTTCCGGTTCCTTGGAGTACATCTGGCTGAGGATCTTACGTGGTCAGTACACACAAACAAAACAGTGAAGAAGGCGCAGCAGCGCCTCTTCTTTCTCAGGAGACTGAAAAGATTCGGCATGAGCCCCCGCATCCTCAGGACCTTCTATCACTGTGCCATTGAGAGCATCCTCACTGGATGCATCACCACCTGGTATGGCAACAGCACCGCCTACAACTGCAAAGCTCTCCAGCGAGTAGTGCGGTGCTCTGAACGGATAATTGGAGGTGAGCTTCCCTCCCTCCAAGACATCTACAGGAAGCGCTGCCTGAGGAAAGCGGGGAGGATCATCAAGGACTCCAGTCACCCCAGCCATAAACTGTTCAGACTGCTTCCATCAGGAAGGAGGTTCTGCAGCATCCGGTCCCGTACCAGCAGACTGAGAGACAGCTTTTTCCATCAGGCCATCAGACTGCTGAACACGTCATAGACACCTCAGCTTCACTACTGGAACTTCAACATTATGCACTCCACACTGTATATAAATGCCACTTGTTTTGCACATATTCAACTCTGTATATTTTATATATTTTATTATTATTATTATTATTATTATTATTATTATTATTATTTTTTTTTTACTATTTAATTTGTAAAAATGTGTATACACACACACACACACACACACACACACACACACACACACACACACGTAGGAAAATATTTAGTATACACATCCAGAAATGCATACACTATTATATATTGTACATATATTTATTAGTGTCAGGTTGGCCATTCTTGTATTTTGCTCGTTTGTGTTGTTGTGTTTGCACATCTCTGTTGCTTGTGGGGCTCGCACACAAGAATTTCACTCGCATGTGCTGTGCCAGTGTGCCTGCACATGTGATGTGACAATAAAAGTGATTTGATTTGATGATCATTTCCATATTTGAAGATCACCTCTTCCCTAAAAAAAAGAAATCTACTGCCAAGGTTCTTCTCGTGGTGCGTTAGAGCCGAGGATGATGAAGACGCAGAAGCTAAAGCAATTTCTGAAACACGTTTAGAAAAATTTAAAAGTAATATATTTCCAATACTGGAGAAAAAAATCATCATCTGGCATTAGTGTCAGCGCACTCATTCACTGTAAAAAATCAAACTTGCTTACAGTCATTTCTTTCACAATTCAACAATAAAAGCTGAGTTGCCCCATAAACTCAAATACATTAAGGGTTTCAACTAATCCTTTAACGTTTTGGAGCAAAAGTTGGTCTCACATGAACTTTATTGCTGGCAAAATGAATGAATTCAAGTTTTACATGAGTTGAAGCTGTTGGCGCCTTTCTGTGCCTGAGCACGCATGCGCATGTCATATTTTTGGATACTACGGGGTCTACGATGCACTTTTGCAAGGACTGAAAGCCACCTGGCCGTCTGCCTTAATGCGAACACGAGGCTTTTTACGCCAGGAGCTGGATGCAGCTAAGGTGTTCATCTCAACTTTCTGAAGGCAAGTACTGTTTCTTTTAATGTGCATTTATATGTGTTTACTACCTCATTTAAGATCCCCCCTAGACTGTTTTACTCAATCGTGCTGCTTGAATGCCCTCGTGAGCAACTTTAATGTTTTCCATCATGAAATAGTGCTTTAAAGTTTTCGTATAAAAATCGCCATGTCACAAAATAATGTAAATCCGACAAGCATCCCTTCCAAACAGGCGCGTTCATGTCTGACAAGCCTCCACGACACCCCCTACGTGTATTTCATGTAGGGGGTGTTCGCCATACCACCGAACGAAAGAAACCCGACAAAATAAGCTAGCTCGCTCATGGCAAACCCCCCACCGCTTTTTAAAATAAATAAATAATTTCGGGGGCCCCCGCTGCCATGTTGTTTAATTTGTTCAAATCATATTTAGCCAAAAAAATGTGGTTTAGTTTCTGTGTGAACGGGGTGGTGGAGTCCTCCACCGAGAACACTCACGTTAACTTTATCGAGTGGGGGAAAAAAAGTTAGCTTGTTTATATTATGCTAACATAGCTGTGTCGCTAGCGGTCACGTAGCACATCATTATATACCAGCTAGCCCAACTTCAGTAACCCTACAAACGTCACTGCTGTTTAGTTTCCTGTCTTCATTTATGCTGGAAGTGATAACAGCTGTAGGGTTTAATTTGTTTCCAAAACCCCGCAGTCAGGACATGCTATATTGTATTTAGATAGAAGCTAGCGAGCTAACTCCCTGCTAACTTCTAACTCCGTTAAATGTCATAAATTTCGTTTTCATGGGTGCCTGGATGCTAAACTCAATTGTTACACCTGGTAGAACAGAACGCTGATCATTTTATTAAAGATGAAAGACTTTAGACAGTTTTTCAACTCTCAGTAATGCCATAGTGATCGTTTGACATGTGAACCTGCAGCGGAGTTTAGGTCCAGACACGGCTAGTGACGTCAGACTGAACAACCGGATTGAACGAGGAGGACCCAGAATCCAGCCCTGTGTGAAGCTGAAGAGGCTGAAAATTACAGGTTATCTGTGGAAGCCTGCATCAAGAAGGTGGTGACACTTGTCATTAAAAATGCCAGTTCACCTTCCTCTACGGAAAAAGTTGATGCCATCACCCAACGGCTGTTCATAAAACTCTGGCCTAGACTTAAAAAGATCAAAGTTGATAATGTGATATGGTTTATAGCTCCTTAATACAGAAATGGAAAGAGCCAGATGTCATACATATTCATGGTATTAGACCATGAATATGCAGATGATATAATTGTAAAGGTTTTCAAGGAGCATGCCATCACTGTATTGGAAAGTGAACATTTCATCACAAGCTTCTTTCTCTGTGTGGGTCATGCTGTATGGATCGCAGGCAGAAAATACTTGGTTACTGTTGTGTAAGTCCCTAAAAGTAGATTTTGTTTATCTGGACGCAGGATTTTCAGTTTCAATTTATTTAAGTAATTATAATAAAGGTCAATCAAATGGACCAATATGGCAAGGCCATGATGATCCACTTGGTAAAATAAATCCGTTTGGCATCTTTCTTGGCCTTAAGACAACAATTCTGATGGCTAAAGATCCAAACGGGACACAAGAAAAAAACAAAAACAAAACACGTGTTGTCTGACAACAGTATCAAAGATTTGCATATACATAAAAAAAACCTGAAAGATCTGGACCGGGCCATTTACAAAGAGCTACGTCAGAAAACATTCTGTAAAGAAAAACATTTACTGATGTTACTGAACAACGAGGACCCAGTGTTGAGAAAACTGACGGTCGATATCATTAAAAATCACCTGATCGACACTATGCAGAATCCAGCCCTGTGTGATGCTGAAGAGGCTGAAAATTACAGGTTATCTGTGGAAGCCTGTATCAAGAAGGTGGTGACACGTGTCAATAAAAATGCCAGTTCACCTTCCTCTACTGAAAAAGTTGATGCCATCACCCAACGGCTGTTCATAAAACTCTGGCCTAGACTTAAAAAGATCAAAGTTGATAATGTGATGTTCATCGGTGATTGTCAGGGTCCCTGAGCAGTTATGAATTATATTATTATTATTATTATTATTATTATTGTATGTATATTTGGTGTTGCTGTCCTTCTCCCTGTTTGCGTGTGTGTATATGTGTTTCAGTGGGCGCCTTCAGGCCTGGTGGGTGTGGCCCTGCTGATGGTCTGGCCACACCCGAAGCCACACACCTGCTGCTGGTCAGGCCTCGTCGGGGGTGCTACTTAGGAGAGTCTTGGAGCTCCCACCGACGTGGGATCATTGCGTGAGTCTCCACGTTAGTCATCCATTTGAACTGAGTTAGTGTATGTATGCCCGCGGTTATGTGTCCTGACGGCTGCGTCTATTGTGTCCCCAGGAGAAGTGTGGAGCGCCAGACAGCAGCCAGCACGAGGAGTGCTGAGACACGGGAGCGGAGAGCACTGAGACACGGACTGGTCACGGAGAGACACGACACGGGAGTCAGGGGAAACCACGGGGATTTATTGTTGTTATTTCCACACACTGTAAATAAACGTACTGCTTGTACATAGAGCACCGTGCCTGGGTCCTCCTTCCCCACACCCCCCACGGTTTGCCATGCCAAACCGTGACAGTGATATGGTTTACAGCTCTTTAATACAGAAATGGAACAGAAATTATTCACTGTCTACTTTAGCAGAAGGTTTTTAGCTGAAGATAGTTTAACCAGCTGTTTTGCCAACACCTTCATTTTTATCATTTAGCATCATTTTAGAATATAATACATTACTGTAGATCAGGGGTCCCCAATCCCAGTCCGCGAGGGCCGGTGTCCCTGCAGGTTTCAGATCTCACCCTGGGTCAACACACCTGAATCACATGATTAGTTTGTTACCAGGCCTCTGGAGAACTTCAAGACTTGTTGAGAAGGTAATTTATCCATTTAAATCAGCTGTGGTGGATCAAGGACACATCTAAAACCTGCAGGAAACCAGCCCTCGCGGACTGGGATTGGGGACCCCTGCTGTAGCTCAAACAGCATATGAAGCATTTAAATTCAGACCAACCTTATAACCGTATAACACCGATGGGGAACAATGTGTTCTGCAGAATACTCTTGATACTTTAAGAGCAATTTGCCAATAATACAGATTCATGTGTAGTAAGGTGGTTTCATTGCTACTTTTATTAAAGGAGTGCTTCTAAAAATTGAGGTGGTCATCTCCGCTTGCATTTCTGTAAAAGCCACAGCATGCCACCTTGGGTAAGAATATGCATTCTTAACATTTTGCTGTCACAGTTTAGCTGTTTTCATTTCCACTGACACATCAGCTCCTAAGACCACAATACTACTACCAAAGTACTACAAGGATCCGGAAAAAAGGACAGAGGGGGGATATAAAATATACCAAATGTTTCTTGAATTGTTAGCACAAGTGTATATGTGTATGTATCTAGTCGAGTTTATATGCAGTAGTGCTCACTTGTTTTCTTTCATTTTATTACTTAACTGTATTTCATGTAAGTCATTGATATTAAATATTGATTTTACAGAGGGGTGGTAAGAGTTTGGTTTGAGATTTTCCTGTTAATATTTGGATATTTTTCTTGCATTAACAATTTTTTGATTAGAAAAGCAGAATAAAATGTGCAAATTAGCTTCATTTATAGTTTGTTATACTCCTTCCCTCTAATACAAATATTTCATTTCTAACTCTGAGTGTAAGTGCATAATTTAATGATAAGTGTTTCTGCTCACAAATGTCCACGAGCACAGACATGCACGCAAAAACTGCGTGACTCCTCGCTGGCTGTAACTCACCGCGCGTGTTCACCTGGAACGTCCTCTAAGAAGACGTGTGACCATTCTGATAGCCGTCTGTGTCTGCAGGTGAATGAGTGAAGCTACATAAACAGTTAAATTAGCATAGCTTACCAGCCGTAAACCCGACAACAACACAGTGGGTGAGGGTCGGAGGGGGGGTCGCTTGACATTCTAACTTTAAAGGAAGGATTTTAACAGTATTTGCTGTGGGTTAAAGCAGTGGACCAGCAGGCTACATGTTTGAATCCAAACAAGTTTCACTCAATCCCAACAACTGAGGATCGCCATTGTATAGCGGTCGCTAGGGTAACGTCACGTCGCCGTCATATCGGATGTGGGCGGGGCTTAGCGCTAGAATCCCTTTGATCCTTTCATGTCTTGTGTGACATCACCTTGGTAAAAGTCTATAAATAGAACCATTTGCACAGGGTTAGTCACAAGGTAAGTTTAGTAAGAGGGAGTAAGAGGCATTAATGTCTGAGACACAAACTCAGCAACTTACACAAAATTCAGAATCAAGTCCAGATTGTAAAAAAGTTATATCATTTGAAAATATGAATTCTGCCATTGAAACAACCGATGCGATTCAAAGCTGCGCCACTGAAGACGACTCTGAATGTAGTGTCGTCCCTGGCGTAAACATTTTACGGAGCGACGAGGGGAAATCGAAGCACTGTGTGTGCTGCCCTCAGTCATGCAACCAGCAACAGAATCCGGGGGATCCAGAGTCAGTTGATCTCCAGGAACCTCCGGTGTCAGAAGAGCAGCTGCTCGTTAAAGAGCTAATAAATGCTGTTATTACACGTGCCTCCAAAGAGGCAAAGGTGTCGCCATCGGAAATGATTCAGCAGCGCCTCTTCACAGCTCTGTGGGCACAAGTTGAGCAAAAACCTCTCAAAATCACACACAGGGGGATTAAAAAACTTGAAAAGGTGATTTTTAAAGACATAACAAAGCGGCTGGACATTAGCCCTGATCTCGTGATCATTGCGCTAGCCGTAGGTCAGCCGTACCTAGAGGTGATCATTTCCATATTTGAAGATCACCTCTTCCGTAAAAAAAGCCTACTGGCAAGGTTCTTCTCGTGGTGCGTTAGAGCCGAGGATGACGAGGACGAACAAACTAAAGCCATGTCTGAAACACGTTTAGAAGAATTTAAAAGTAATATATTTCGGATACTGGAGAAAAAATCATCATCTGGCATTAGTGTCAGCGATTATGATGATGATGAAGAAGAACATGTGAGCGCACTCATTGATGCTGTGCTCACACGAGCTGCAAATAAATCGCACTACAGACCTTCTAAAAAACTCCACAGGTATCTGTTAAAACACGTGTTGTCTGACAACAGGATCAAAGATCTGCATATACATGAAAAAAAACTGAAAGATCTGGACAGGGCCATTTACCAAGAGCTACGTCAGAAAACATTCTGTAAAGAAAAACATTTACTGATGTTACTGAACGACGAGGACCCAGTGTTGAGAAAACTGACGGTCGATATCATTAAAAATCACCTGATCGACACTATGCAGAATCCAGCCCTGTGTGATGCTGAAGAGGCTGAAAATTACAGGTTATCTGTGGAAGCCTGTATCAAGAAGGTGGTGACACGTGTCAATAAAAATGCCAGTTCACCTTCCTCTACTGAAAAAGTTGATGCCATCACCCAACGGCTGTTCATAAAACTCTGGCCTAGACTTAAAAAAATCAAAGTTGATAATGTGATGTTCATCAGTGATATGGTTTACAGCTCTTTAATACAGGAATGGAAAGAGCCAGATGTCATACTGACATTCATGGAATTAGACCATGAATATGCAGATGATATAATTGTAAAGCTTTTCAAGGAGCATGCCATCACTGTATTGGAAAGTGAACATTTCATGACAAGCTTCTTTCTCTGTGCGGGTCATGCTGTATGGATCGCAGGCAGAAAATACTTGGTTACTGTTATGTAAGACCCTAAAAGTAGATTCTGTTCATCTGGACGTAGCATTTTCAGTTTCAATTTATTTAACATCTAATCGAGTCATTTTAAAAACCCTTGACCGGTCGAGGCAGATGGCCGTTCCTCACTGAGCCTGGTTCTGCCGGAGTTTTCTCCCTGTTAAAAGGAAGTTTTTACTCCCCACCGTCGCCTAGTGCTTGCTCAGAGGGAATTGTCAAATTATTGGGGTTTTGTTTTGTGCCATCTAATACACAACTTATCGTATTGGGCACTCTAAATGTATTTTTAATCAATAAAAAGATCCAAAAAAGATTATATTGTGAATTCTGCGTGTTTTCATTGTCACACAAATGTATACATTTTCAGCTTAGACTGAACGTGTTTGTTTGTCATTCCTTTCAAATCAAAGATTTTAGTAGCAACTATTGTATTAAAACATTGCACAGGCGTTTTACTCTGATTACACAAACCTTATGTAGGAGTAGGTCACAGATAAGAGGTACTAATTTGTAAATTTGACCTCTGACCTCACAGAGATCAAATGTGACAGGATATTTGTGCTGTAATTTTCAGACTGTAAGGATTATTTGTATGTAAACTATAATTTCATATTAAGAATCCACATCAACACATTCTCACTCTCAAAGTGTAAAATGTTACACTATAGGTGACAAATCGTCAGTATGTTACGCTTTTGGCCACCCAACATGTCCCTGTGTTACTTGTTCAGAAAAATGAGGAAACATGAGAACCATTTCGAATCAATCTACACGTGTATGTTTATTTTACTGTAATTGCTTTGGAAAACACTATCTAACACGATTAGGTTATGATACGGGTTAGGATTAAGGTTAGGGTTATGGCTGGAATACACAGCTGGAACGTGTATTACACCGGGAGCGTCATTCTATTGGATGTCATCCACAATCCGGCGCGTATCAAATAGATGCGGAAGGTTACCTTTCACGTGTCTATGGGACACCTCGGAGCGCGACTAATGGTCGGTATGTTACACGTCGGGAATGAGAACGGGCTGTCCACATATATTGGTATGTCATCTACTAAATTTTGCCAATACAAACAATGGCAGTAATGAATTAATTCATCAATATAATAATTAATATATATAAATATAAAAACACATTTACAAAAAAAAATTATTCACTGTCTACTTTAGCAGAAGGTTTCTAGCTGAAGATAGTTTAACCAGCTGTTTTGCCAACACCTTCATTTTTATCATTTAGCATCATTTTAGAATATAATACATTACTGTAGATCAGGGGTCCCCAATCCCAGTCCGCGAGGGCCGGTGTCCCTGCAGGTTTTAGATCTCACCCTGGGTCAACACACCTGAATCACATGATTAGTTTGTTACCAGGCCTCTGGAGAACTTCAAGACGTGTTGAGAAGGTAATTTATCCATTTAAATCAGCTGTGGTGGATCAAGGACACATCTAAAACCTGCAGGAAACCAGCCCTCGCGGACTGGGATTGGGGACCCCTGCTGTAGCTCAAACAGCATATGAAGCATTTAAATTCAGACCAACCTTATAACCGTATAACACCGATGGGGAACAATGTGTTCTGCAGAATACTCTTGATACTTTAAGAGCAATTTGCCAATAATACAGATTCATGTGTAGTAAGGTGGTTTCATTGCTACTTTTATTAAAGGAGTGCTTCTAAAAATTGAGGTGGTCATCTCCGCTTGCATTTCTGTAAAAGCCACAGCATGCCACCTTGGATGAGAATATGCATTCTTAACATTTTGCTGTCACAGTTTAGCTGTTTTCATTTCCACTGACACATCAGCTCCTAAGACCACAATACTACTACCAAAGTACTACAAGGATCCGGAAAAAAGGACAGAGGGGGGATATAAAATATACCAAATGTTTCTTGAATTGTTAGCACAAGTGTATATGTGTATGTATCTAGTCGAGTTTATATGCAGTAGTGCTCACTTGTTTTCTTTCATTTTATTACTTAACTGTATTTCATGTAAGTCATTGATATTAAATATTGATTTTACAGAGGGGTGGTAAGAGTTTGGTTTGAGATTTTCCTGTTAATATTTGGATATTTTTCTTGCATTAACAATTTTTTGATTAGAAAAGCAGAATAAAATGTGCAAATTAGCTTCATTTATAGTTTGTTATACTCCTTCCCTCTAATACAAATATTTCATTTCTAACTCTGAGTGTAAGTGCATAATTTAATAATAAGTGTTTCTGCTCACAAATGTCCACGAGCACAGACATGCACGCAAAAACTGCGTGACTCCTCGCTGGCTGTAACTCACCGCGCGTGTTCACCTGGAACGTCCTCTAAGAAGACGTGTGACCATTCTGATAGCCGTCTGTGTCTGCAGGTGAATGAGTGAAGCTACATAAACAGCTGAAACAAGGAAGAAAATTAAAAGGATCTAATGTCTTTATCAATGAACATCTAACCAAACACAACGCTGAAATAGCCAAAAAAGCGCGACACCTTAAGAAGCTGGGAAAAATCCAAGGCACTTGGACGACGAACTGCAAAATATTCATTAAACTAAACGGATCACCAGAGGAAGCCAAAGTTCTGACCATTAAAAATATGGCGGATCTCGAAAAATATCAGTGAGCAACACGATCTGGACGGCAAACAAGGTAACAGACAACCACACACTCACTTATGACACACACTGGAAGGAAGAACTCAGATACATCTGGAAGAATCAGCTGCATCAGTCAGACAGTTGCAGAATATGATCAATTGGAACTGAAAACATTTAACTATATGGATCACAATACACACGACTTGGAATATGAAATAGATCCAGACAACAACTTTTTCTCATCTAACAATAACAATTGCTGCTACTATACAAATAAAGACTACAATCAGAGGATTAAAACTGAGAATAAATTATCAATTATCCACTTTAACTGTAGAAGTCTCTATGCTAATTTTAGTCATATCAAAGAATATCTTAACCAGTTTTCACATCCATTTAGTGTCATTGCCTTATCAGAAACTTGGATCAATATGGAAAAAGGAACAGACTTTGAACTGGAGGGTTATGAATTCACATTTATAACTAGGCGAAACAAAGGAGGAGGAGGAGTGGCCTTGTATGTGGACAAATCCTTGAAATTTAATGTGGTGGAAAAGATGACGATGGTGATTGATAATGTACTAGAATGTATTACAGTTGAAATTTGTAAAGAAAAAAGTAAAAATGTAATCATTAGCTGTATATACAGAGCTCCAGGTAGTAGTATTGAGACATTTAAAGACTGGATAGAAGAAACATTTATTGAAATAGCTCGCAAAAAAGTTTTCATTTGTGGAGACTTCAATATTGATTTGCTAAACCCAAATAAACATAAAACCACTGAGGAATTTATAAACACAATGCACTGTATGAATCTATTCCCTAAAATTACTAGACCTACCAGGATTACATCACATTGTGCAACTCTCATAGACAACATTTTTGCAAATGACATTGAAAATAAGACTGTAAGTGGACTCCTGATTAACGACATAAGTGACCATCTTCCAATTTTTACAATCTATGATAGGAATTACAAGATCAATAAAATGGACAGTAAAAAAGAGTACAGACGAGTAAGAACAGAAGAAAGAATGAATGCATTTAAAAAAGATTTATTGAAGGAAAACTGGGGTGAAGTATATCAGGAACAGGACGTTAATAGTGCTTATAATAAATTCCTTAGAATATTTACATTACTGTACAATACCAACTGTCCAATAAAGCAATATAGTAGGAAACAGAAATATATGGACTGTCCATGGATAACAAAAGGTCTGCAAAATGCATGTATAAAGAAAAATGCTCTATACAGAGAGTTCTTAAGAACGAGAACTAAAGATGCTGAAATCAGATACAAAAGATATAAAAATAGGTTAACTAATATACTTAGATTTAGTAAAAAGGAATACTATAAGAAGCAATTAGATATAAATAGAAATAATAATAAAAGATTATGGGAAATCCTGAACAGTGTTATAAAATGTGGGACTGGACAAAAGAACTATCCCAAGTATTTCATTTGTAATGACCATGAAGAATACAATATGGATGTTGTGGCAAATAGTCTCAATGAATTCTTTGTAACTGCTGGACCAAATTTAGCAAGAACAATCACTCATCCTGGGAAAGCACAGGAAAAACCCGATACACTGATTGACAGAAATCCATATTCTATGTTTCTCACAGCCGTTGATGAAAATGAAGTTCTTGAAATTGTCAAAAAATGTAAAAATCACAAATCTTTGGATTGTAATGATATTGATATGATAGTGGTTAAAAGAGTCATTGAGGCTATTATAAAACCATTTACATACATCTGTAATTTATCATTTCAAACTGGTCGATTTCCAGACAGAATGAAAATAGCAAAAGTTATACCTCTATACAAATCTGGAAACAAACACCATTTCACAAACTACAGGCCTGTCTCTTTACTACCTCAATTCTCAAAAGTTCTTGAAAAACTGTTTAAAAACAGACTGGAAAAATTTATAGATAAACATAAACTACTCACTGAGAGTCAGTACGGATTCAGATCAAGCAGATCAACATCATCGGCACTATTAGATTCAATAGAATACATCACAAATTCCATAGACAAAAAGCAATATGTGGCTGGGTTATTCATAGACTTGACAAAGGCATTTGACACTATAGATCATGATATATTAATAAGAAAACTGGAACGTTATGGTGTCAGAGGGGTAGTTTTAGATTGGGTCCGGAGTTATTTAAGTGACAGAAAGCAGTTTGTGAAAATAAATGGTGGTTGCTCCTTATGTATGGACATTGCTTGTGGTGTACCCCAAGGGTCAGTTTTGGGTCCAAAATTCTTCAACTTGTACATTAACGACATCTGTAAAGTGTCCAAAGTATTAAAAATGGTTCTCTTTGCTGACGATACAAACATTTTTTGCTCTGGTGATGATCTGCAGAATTTATTGGAGGATATGACTAATGAAATAAGTAAAGTGAAGTTCTGGCTTGATAAAAACAAATTATCATTAAATTTGAATAAATCTAAAGTTATGTTATTTGGAAATAGTAGTTTAAATACAAATGCAAAGATTCAAATAAATGGTGTTGATATTGAAAGAGTCAGTGAAAATAAATTTCTGGGGGTAATAATAGATGAAAAACTTAACTGGAGAGCTCACGTAAGATATATTCATTCCAAAGTATCACGAAGCATTGCAGTACTAAACAAGGCAAAACAGGTATTCGACAGAACATCACTTCATATTCTCTACTGTTCACTGGTTTCACCATACTTAAGCTATTGTGCAGAGGTCTGGGGCAATAACTATAAAACCACATTACATTCACTTTTTACTCTTCAAAAGAAAGCAATTCGAATCATCCACAATGCAGGTTATAGGGAACATACAAACTCACTATTTTTGCAGTCTGAAATATTGAAAATTGACGATATAGTGAAATTCCAAACAGCACAAATTCTATTCAAAGCAAAAAATAAAGAACTGCCAGGTAATATTCAGAGTATGTTTTTTTTGAAAGAAGGAAGTTATAATTTAAGGGGTTTTTGTAACTTCAAAACAATGAAGGTACGTACTACAAGAAAAGGCTTTTGTGTTTCTGTTCAAGGAGTGAAACTATGGAACAAACTGAATATGGAATTAAAGCAATGTCCAAACATAAAACTGTTCAAAAAGAGTTATAAAAATATGATCTTCTCGATCTATAAAGAAAAGGAAAATATTTAAATTAAGTGAATGTCTCTATTTAAAAACAAACAAACAAAAAATTCATGATGTGATATTATAGTATATAGTATATCAGAAATCTGTTCACTATTTTTATTACAAATTATATCAGTAAGGAAGCTGACTAAATATTCACTGATAATTTATGGGACAGGGGTGGGATTAAATAAGTGTATACTTCTTCCCACTCCCTTTCAACATGTAAATTAATCAGAATGTTTTTTTGTATGTAATTTGTATAATATATTTTTTTTTCTCTCATTTCTTTTCTAAATGTACTTGTATATTGTTCACATGTTGAAATAAATTACCAATCAAATCAAATCAATCAAATTAGCATAGCTTACCAGCCGTAAACCCGACAACAACACAGTGGGTGAGGGTCGGAGGGGGGGTCGCTTGACATTCTAACTTTAAAGGAAGGATTTTAACAGTATTTGCTGTGGGTTAAAGCAGTGGACCAGCAGGCTACATGTTTGAATCCAAACAAGTTTCACTCAATCCCAACAACTGAGGATCGCCATTGTATAGCGGTCGCTAGGGTAACGTCACGTCGCCGTCATATCGGATGTGGGCGGGGCTTAGCGCTAGAATCCCTTTGATCCTTTCATGTCTTGTGTGACATCACCTTGGTAAAAGTCTATAAATAGAACCATTTGCACAGGGTTAGTCACAAGGTAAGTTTAGTAAGAGGGAGTAAGAGGCATTAATGTCTGAGACACAAACTCAGCAACTTACACAAAATTCAGAATCAAGTCCAGATTGTAAAAAAGTTATATCATTTGAAAATATGAATTCTGCCATTGAAACAACCGATGCGATTCAAAGCTGCGCCACTGAAGACGACTCTGAATGTAGTGTCGTCCCTGGCGTAAACATTTTACGGAGCGACGAGGGGAAATCGAAGCACTGTGTGTGCTGCCCTCAGTCATGCAACCAGCAACAGAATCCGGGGGATCCAGAGTCAGTTGATCTCCAGGAACCTCCGGTGTCAGAAGAGCAGCTGCTCGTTAAAGAGCTAATAAATGCTGTTATTACACGTGCCTCCAAAGAGGCAAAGGTGTCGCCATCGGAAATGATTCAGCAGCGCCTCTTCACAGCTCTGTGGGCACAAGTTGAGCAAAAACCTCTCAAAATCACACACAGGGGGATTAAAAAACTTGAAAAGGTGATTTTTAAAGACATAACAAAGCGGCTGGACATTAGCCCTGATCTCGTGATCATTGCGCTAGCCGTAGGTCAGCCGTACCTAGAGGTGATCATTTCCATATTTGAAGATCACCTCTTCCGTAAAAAAAGCCTACTGGCAAGGTTCTTCTCGTGGTGCGTTAGAGCCGAGGATGACGAGGACGAACAAACTAAAGCCATGTCTGAAACACGTTTAGAAGAATTTAAAAGTAATATATTTCGGATACTGGAGAAAAAATCATCATCTGGCATTAGTGTCAGCGATTATGATGATGATGAAGAAGAACATGTGAGCGCACTCATTGATGCTGTGCTCACACAGGCTGCAAATAAATCGCACTACAGACCTTCTAAAAAACTCCACAGGTATCTGTTAAAACACGTGTTGTCTGACAACAGGATCAAAGATCTGCATATACATGAAAAAAAACTGAAAGATCTGGACAGGGCCATTTACCAAGAGCTACGTCAGAAAACATTCTGTAAAGAAAAACATTTACTGATGTTACTGAACGACGAGGACCCAGTGTTGAGAAAACTGACGGTCGATATCATTAAAAATCACCTGATCGACACTATGCAGAATCCAGCCCTGTGTGATGCTGAAGAGGCTGAAAATTACAGGTTATCTGTGGAAGCCTGTATCAAGAAGGTGGTGACACGTGTCAATAAAAATGCCAGTTCACCTTCCTCTACTGAAAAAGTTGATGCCATCACCCAACGGCTGTTCATAAAACTCTGGCCTAGACTTAAAAAGATCAAAGTTGATAATGTGATGTTCATCAGTGATATGGTTTACAGCTCTTTAATACAGAAATGGAAAGAGCCAGATGTCATACTGACATTCATGGAATTAGACCATGAATATGCAGATGATATAATTGTAAAGGTTTTCAAGGAGCATGCCATCACTGTATTGGAAAGTGAACATTTCATGACAAGCTTCTTTCTCTGTGCGGGTCATGCTGTATGGATCGCAGGCAGAAAATACTTGGTTACTGTTATGTAAGTCCCTAAAAGTAGATTCTGTTCATCTGGACGTAGCATTTTCAGTTTCAATTTATTTAACATCTAATCGAGTCATTTTAAAAACCCTTGACCGGTCGAGGCAGATGGCCGTTCCTCACTGAGCCTGGTTCTGCCGGAGTTTTCTCCCTGTTAAAAGGAAGTTTTTACTCCCCACCGTCGCCTAGTGCTTGCTCAGAGGGAATTGTCAAATTATTGGGGTTTTGTTTTGTGCCATCTAATACACAACTTATCGTATTGGGCACTCTAAATGTATTTTTAATCAATAAAAAGATCCAAAAAAGATTATATTGTGAATTCTGCGTGTTTTCATTGTCACACAAATGTATACATTTTCAGCTTAGACTGAACACGTGTGCTTGTCATTCTTTTCAAGATCAAAGATTTTAGTAGCAACTATTGTATTAAAACATTGCACAGGCGTTTTACTCTGATTACACAAACCTTATGTAGGTCACAGATAAGAGGTATTAATTTGTAAATTTGACCTCTGACCTCTATTTGTACTCTAATTTTCAGACCATAAGGCGCACTCAAAATCCTTTAATTTTCTCAAAAACTGACAGTGCGCCTTATAATCCGGTGCGCCTTATGTATGAATTCTGGTTGTGCTTATTGACCTGGAACCGATTTTATGTGCTACACGGTGCTCAAAAATCTGTCAAAAATTGTTTTAATACGACTTTGGATCTCGTGATCATTGCGCTAGCCGTAGGTCAGCCGTACCTAGAGATGATCATTTCCATATTTGAAGATCACCTCTTCCCTAAAAAAAAGAAATCTACTGCCAAGGTTCTTCTCGTGGTGCGTTAGAGCCGAGGATGATGAAGACGCAGAAGCTAAAGCGGTTTCTGAAACACGTTTAGACGAATTTAAAAGTAATATATTTCCAATACTGGAGAAAAAAATCATCATCTGGCATTAGTGTCAGCACACTCATTGATGCTGTGCTCACACGGGCTGCAAAGAAATCGCACTACAAACCTTCTAAAAAAACTCCACAGGTATCTTTTAAAACACGTGTTGTCTGACGACACAATCAAAGATCTGCACATCCATGAAAAAAACCCTGAAAGATCTCGAAAGGGCCATTTACAAAGAGCTACGTCAGAAAACATTCTGTAAAGAAAAACATTTACTGATGTTACTGAACGACGAGGACCGAGTGTTGAGAAAACTGACGGTCGATATCATTAAAAATCACCTGATCGAGAATATGCAGAATCCAGCCCTGTGTGAAGCTGAAGAGGCTGAAAAAACAGGGTTTTTGTGGAAAGCAGTATCAAGAAGGTGGTGACCGAAAATGCCAGTTCACTTTCCTGTTTTGAAAAAGTTGATGCCATGATTTTTATGGATTTTCAAAATGTTTTTTAAAAAACTTCATTATTTGAAAAACAGTTGTTTGTTTTTTTTGAAGGGTCAGTGTGAGGCATGAAAATGTGGTTTGTTGCCTCAGGGACACGCTATTCCGTAGAGGATTATTAAACTAATTTTCAAAATGCTTTTTAAAAATTATTAGTTCAAGGATTAACATTTGGATTAGGAGCTGGATTAACAACTTCATTTTAAAAATCCTGCTTTCAAAATAACCAGTCATCACATTACTCTAGGAGTACAATGCATTTTGCTAACAATACTATATACGTTACTTTCTTCAACCAAACTTTAATGCCAAGAGTTTAAATACACACACGTGTATGTATATATATATATATATATATATATATATATATATATATATATATATATATATATACACACACATATAATTTCTGCTTGTTTAAAGAGCTAATAAATGCTGTTATTGCACGTGCCTCAAAAGAGGCAAAGGTGTCGCCATCTGACATGATTCAGCAGCGCCTCTTCACAGCTCTGTGGGCACAGGTTGAACAGAAAATTCCAAAAGTTACACAAACAGGGTTAATAAAACTTGAAAAGATGATTTTTAAAGACATCACAAAGCGGCTGGACATTAACTCTGATCTCGTGATCATTGCGCTAGCCGTAGGTCAGCCATACCTAGAAGTGATCATTTCCATATTTGAAGATCACCTCTTCCGTAAAAAAAGCCTACTGGCAAGGTTCTTCTCGTGGTGCGTTAGAGCCGAGGATGACGAGGACGAACAAACTAAAGCCATTTCTCAAACACGTTTAGAAGAATTTAAAAGTAATATATTTCGGATACTGGAGAAAAAATCATCATCTGGTATTACTGTCAGCAATTATGATGATGATGAAGAAGAATGTGTGAGCGCACTCATTGATGCTGTGCTCACACGGGCTGCGAAGAATTCGCACTACAAACCTTCTAAAAAAATTCCACAGGTACCTGTTAAAACACATGTTGTCTGACAACAGGATCAAAGATCTGCATATACATAAAAAAAACTGAAAGATCTGGACAGGGCCATTTACCAAGAGCTACATCAGAAAACATTCTGTAAAGAAAAACATTTACTGATGTTACTGAACGACGAGGACCCAGTGTTGAGAAAACTAACGGTCGATATCATTAAAAATCACCTGATCGAGAATATGCAGAATCCAGCCCTGTGTGATGCTGAAGAGGCTGAAAATTACAGGTTATCTGTGGAAGCCTGTATCAAGAAGGTGGTGACCGAAAATGCCAGTTCACTTTCCTGTTTTGAAAAAGTTGATGCCATGATTTTTATAGATTTTCAAAATGTTTTTTAAAAAACTTCATTATTTGAAAAACAGTTGTTTGTTTTTTTTGAAGGGTCAGTGTGAGGCATGAAAATGTGGTTTGTTGCCTCAGGGACACGCTATTCCGTAGAGGATTATTAAACTAATTTTCAAAATGCTTTTTAAAAATTATTAGTTCAAGGATTAACATTTGGATTAGCAGCTGGATTAACAACTTCATTTTAAAAATCCTGCTTTCAAAATAACCAGTCATCACATTACTCTAGCAGTACAATGCATTTTGCTAACAATACTATATACGTTACTTTCTTCAACCAAACTTTAATGCCAAGAGTTTAAATACACACACGTGTGTATATATATATATATATATATATATATATATATATACACACACATATAATTTCTGCTTGTTTAAAGAGCTAATAAATGCTGTTATTGCACGTGCCTCAAAAGAGGCAAAGGTGTCGCCATCTGACATGATTCAGCAGCGCCTCTTCACAGCTCTGTGGGCACAGGTTGAACAGAAAATTCCAAAAGTTACACAAACAGGGTTAATAAAACTTGAAAAGATGATTTTTAAAGACATCACAAAGCGGCTGGACATTAACTCTGATCTCGTGATCATTGCGCTAGCCGTAGGTCAGCCATACCTAGAAGTGATCATTTCCATATTTGAAGATCACCTCTTCCGTAAAAAAAGCCTACTGGCAAGGTTCTTCTCGTGGTGCGTTAGAGCCGAGGATGACGAGGACGAACAAACTAAAGCCATTTCTCAAACACGTTTAG
This sequence comes from Diplotaxodon limnothrissa, assembly GCF_057381915.1. Classification (NCBI taxonomy): domain Eukaryota; kingdom Metazoa; phylum Chordata; class Actinopteri; order Cichliformes; family Cichlidae; genus Diplotaxodon; species Diplotaxodon limnothrissa. The sequence continues at coordinate 7,143,399 of NC_140616.1, read as the reverse complement.
AAGAATTTAAAAGTAATATATTTCGGATACTGGAGAAAAAATCATCATCTGGTATTACTGTCAGCAATTATGATGATGATGAAGAAGAATGTGTGAGCGCACTCATTGATGCTGTGCTCACACGGGCTGCGAAGAATTCGCACTACAAACCTTCTAAAAAAACTCCACAGGTACCTGTTAAAACACGTGTTGTCTGACAACAGGATCAAAGATCTGCATATACATAAAAAAAACTGAAAGATCTGGACAGGGCCATTTACCAAGAGCTACATCAGAAAACATTCTGTAAAGAAAAACATTTACTGATGTTACTGAACGACGAGGACCCAGTGTTGAGAAAACTGACGGTCGATATCATTAAAAATCACCTGATCGACACTATGCAGAATCCAGCCCTGTGTGATGCTGAAGAGGCTGAAAATTACAGGTTATCTGTGGAAGCCTGTATCAAGAAGGTGGTGACACGTGTCAATAAAAATGCCAGTTCACCTTCCTCTACTGAAAAAGTTGATGCCATCACCCAACGGCTGTTCATAAAACTCTGGCCTAGACTTAAAAAGATCAAAGTTGATAATGTGATGTTCATCAGTGATATGGTTTACAGCTCTTTAATACAGAAATGGAAAGAGCCAGATGTCATACTGACATTCATGGAATTAGACCATGAATATGCAGATGATATAATTGTAAAGGTTTTCAAGGAGCATGCCATCACTGTATTGGAAAGTGAACATTTCATGACAAGCTTCTTTCTCTGTGCGGGTCATGCTGTATGGATCGCAGGCAGAAAATACTTGGTTACTGTTATGTAAGTCCCTAAAAGTAGATTCTGTTCATCTGGACGTAGCATTTTCAGTTTCAATTTATTTAACATCTAATCGAGTCATTTTAAAAACCCTTGACCGGTCGAGGCAGATGGCCGTTCCTCACTGAGCCTGGTTCTGCCGGAGTTTTCTCCCTGTTAAAAGGAAGTTTTTACTCCCCACCGTCGCCTAGTGCTTGCTCAGAGGGAATTGTCAAATTATTGGGGTTTTGTTTTGTGCCATCTAATACACAACTTATCGTATTGGGCACTCTAAATGTATTTTTAATCAATAAAAAGATCCAAAAAAGATTATATTGTGAATTCTGCGTGTTTTCATTGTCACACAAATGTATACATTTTCAGCTTAGACTGAACACGTGTGCTTGTCATTCTTTTCAAGATCAAAGATTTTAGTAGCAACTATTGTATTAAAACATTGCACAGGCGTTTTACTCTGATTACACAAACCTTATGTAGGAGTAGGTCACAGATAAGAGGTATTAATTTGTAAATTTGACCTCTGACCTCTATTTGTACTCTAATTTTCAGACCATAAGGCGCACTCAAAATCCTTTAATTTTCTCAAAAACTGACAGTGCGCCTTATAATCCGGTGCGCCTTATGTATGAATTCTGGTTGTGCTTATTGACCTGGAACCGATTTTATGTGCTACACGGTGCTCAAAAATCTGTCAAAAATTGTGTTAATACGACTTTGGATCTCGTGATCATTGCGCTAGCCGTAGGTCAGCCGTACCTAGAGATGATCATTTCCATATTTGAAGATCACCTCTTCCCTAAAAAAAAGAAATCTACTGCCAAGGTTCTTCTCGTGGTGCGTTAGAGCCGAGGATGATGAAGACGCAGAAGCTAAAGCGGTTTCTGAAACACGTTTAGACGAATTTAAAAGTAATATATTTCCAATACTGGAGAAAAAAATCATCATCTGGCATTAGTGTCAGCACACTCATTGATGCTGTGCTCACACGGGCTGCAAAGAAATCGCACTACAAACCTTCTAAAAAAACTCCACAGGTATCTTTTAAAACACGTGTTGTCTGACGACACAATCAAAGATCTGCACATCCATGAAAAAAACCCTGAAAGATCTCGAAAGGGCCATTTACAAAGAGCTACGTCAGAAAACATTCTGTAAAGAAAAACATTTACTGATGTTACTGAACGACGAGGACCGAGTGTTGAGAAAACTGACGGTCGATATCATTAAAAATCACCTGATCGAGAATATGCAGAATCCAGCCCTGTGTGATGCTGAAGAGGCTGAAAAAACAGGGTTTTTGTGGAAAGCAGTATCAAGAAGGTGGTGACCGAAAATGCCAGTTCACTTTCCTGTTTTGAAAAAGTTGATGCCATGATTTTTATAGATTTTCAAAATGTTTTTTAAAAAACTTCATTATTTGAAAAACAGTTGTTTGTTCTTTTTGAAGGGTCAGTGTGAGGCATGAAAATGTGGTTTGTTGCCTCAGGGACACGCTATTCCGTAGAGGATTATTAAACTAATTTTCAAAATGCTTTTTAAAAATTATTAGTTCAAGGATTAACATTTGGATTAGCAGCTGGATTAACAACTTCATTTTAAAAATCCTGCTTTCAAAATAACCAGTCATCACATTACTCTAGCAGTACAATGCATTTTGCTAACAATACTATATACGTTACTTTCTTCAACCAAACTTTAATGCCAAGAGTTTAAATACACACACGTATATATATATATATATATATATATATATATATATATATATATATATATATATACACACACACACATATAATTTCTGCTTGTTTAAAGAGCTAATAAATGCTGTTATTGCACGTGCCTCAAAAGAGGCAAAGGTGTCGCCATCTGACATGATTCAGCAGCGCCTCTTCACAGCTCTGTGGGCACAGGTTGAACAGAAAATTCTAAAAGTTACACAAACAGGGTTAGTAAAACTTGAAAAGATGATTTTTAAAGACATCACAAAGCGGCTGGACATTAACTCTGATCTCGTGATCATTGCGCTAGCCGTAGGTCAGCCATACCTAGAAGTGATCATTTCCATATTTGAAGATCACCTCTTCCGTAAAAAAAGCCTACTGGCAAGGTTCTTTTCATGGTGCGTTAGAGTCGAGGATGATGAAGACGCAGAAGCTAAAGCAATTTCTGAAACACGTTTAGACGAATTTAAAAGTAATATATTTCCAATACTGGAGAAAAAATCATCATCTGGCATTAGTGTCAGCACACTCATTCAGTGTGAAAAATCAAACTTGCTTACAGTCATTTCTTTCACAATTCAACAATAAAAGCTGAGTTGCCCCATAAACTCAAATACATTAAGGGTTTCAACTAATCCTTTAACGTTTTGGAGCAAAGGTTGGTCTCAGATGAACTTTATTGCTGGTAAAATGAATGAATTCAAGTTTTACATGAGTTGAAGCTGTTGGCGCCTTTCTGTGCCTGAGCACGCATGCGCATGTCATATTTTTGGATACTACGGGGTCTACGATGCACTTTTGCAAGGACTGAAAGCCACCTGGCCGTCTGCCTTAATGCGAACACGAGGCTTTTTACGCCAGGAGCTGGATGCAGCTAAGGTGTTCATCTCAACTTTCTGAAGGCAAGTACTGTTTCTTTTAATGTGCATTTATATGTGTTTACTACCTCATTTAAGATCCCCCCTAGACTGTTTTACTCAATCGTGCTGCTTGAATGCCCTCGTGAGCAACTTTAATGTTTTCCATCATGAAATAGTGCTTTAAAGTTTTCGTATAAAAATCGCCATGTCACAAAATAATGTAAATCCGACAAGCATCCCTTCCAAACAGGCGCGCTCATGTCTGACAAGCCTCCGCGACACCCCCTACGTGTATTTCATGTAGGGGGTGTTCGCCATACCACCGAACGAAAGAAACCCGACAAAATAAGCTAGCTCGCTCATGGCTGACGACCAACAGCGGCAACCCCCCCCCCCCCCCCTTTTTATTCTTAAATAAATAAATAATTTCGGGGGCGCCCGCTGCCATGTTGTTTAATTTGTTCAAATCATATTTAGCCAAAAAAAATGTGGTTTAGTTTCTGTGTGAACGGGGTGGTGGAGTCCTCCACCGAGAACACTCACGTTAACTTTATCGAGTGGGAAAAAAAGTTAGCTTGTTTATATTATGTTAACATAGCTGTGTCGCTAGCGGTCTGTAGCACATCATTATATACCAGCTAGCCCAACTTCAGTAACCCTACAAACGTCACTGCTTTTTAGTTTCCTGTCTTCATTTATGCTGGAAGTGATAACAGAGCTGTAGGGTTTAATTTGTTTCCAAAACCCCGCAGTCAGGACATGCTATATTGTATTTAGATAGAAGTTAGCAGGGAGTTAGCTTGCTAGCTTCTAACTCCGTTAAATGTCATAAATTCCGTTTTCATGGGTGCCTGGATGTTAAACTCAATTGTTACACCTGGTAGAACAGAACGCTGATCATTTTATTAAAGATGAAAGACTTTAGACAGTTTTTCAACTCTCAGTAATGCCATAGTGATCGTTTGATATGTGAACCTGCAGCGGAGTTTAGGTCCAGACACGGCTAGTGACGTCAGACTGAACAACCGGATTGGTGTTAGAATTTACCATGTCAGCCAATCAAAAAAATGATATGGCAACATGCGGCACTTGGTTGTTTAGGGAGAAGGTGCAGTTTTAGGAGTGACACCCGCGACGGAAAGCCGCGAGCAAAAGAAAGAGAGCGCAAGTTTTCATATGTGAGACATTAGTGATGTTTAGCGTTTTTGGAGGCTAGAGTTAGTGTGTAGTGTAGTTATTGTTTTGTATTGTGTCAGTTATACTGCTGAATGTCACATTTGCTCCAAAAAAGCCATCAAAAGCAGATTCTAGTGTAAACGCTGTTCCCACAGGGAAAACAGGACTGATACACCTCCTGTTGTCAGACCTGCAGGGTTTAGGCCTGTGCTGTTCTCTTCTGTCTTATACTGAACACAAACTTTTTTTTTCTTTTTTTTTCTTTTTTTTTTTTTGGACCGGCACAAATAATTTGTGTGCCTTCTTATTTGCTGCAGAACACCTGATTGTTCTGTAAATAGATTTAGATGGTTATATAAAAAATGCCTGAGGCCTTGGCTGCATTTTTAGGTAAATAGTACCATATAACTTTGTTTGCAAAACTTGTGCATGAACCTGAAGTTCCCAAATTGATATAAAATTTTTTTTTTTTTAGCAACAACACTAAATGCGTTTTTAAAACAAAATGTTAGGTTTCAAGTTTAGGAGAAAAGTTGCTTAAACTAAGTTATCCATCAGAACCTAAAAATCTAAATGCAGTGGGTTGCCTTGAGTTTAAGTTTTCGCAACAATTTTTTATTTTTGTATTTATTAATTTTACAGTGTTGATGCTGTGCTCACACGGGCTACAAAGAAATCGCACTACAAACCTTCTAAAAAAAACTCCACAGGTATCTTTGAAGAAACACCTGTTGTCTGACGACACAATCAAAGATCTGCACATCAATGAAAAAAAATCTCGAAAGGGCCACCTAAACATAATATATAATGTTCTGACTGAGAGACGTTTTGAAAAAATTTAAACGTACAGCTCTGCTATCACTTCCAACATAAATGAAGACAGAAAACTAAACAGCAGTGACTTTTTTTTTTCTTTTTTTTTTTTTAGGGTTACTGAGGTTGGACTAGCTGGTACATAATGATGTACTACGAGATCACTAGCGATACAGCTATGTTAGCATAACATAAACACAGTGAAGCTGGAGGATGAAAGCTAACCTTTTTCCATTCGATAAAATTTATGTGAGGGTTCCCAAAGGTTAGGGACGAATTCAATCGCATGGCAGGATGCTGTTGCAGATTAAGCAGCGCCTCTTCACAGCTCTGTGGGCACACAATAGAAGTACTACAAGGACATAGGGAAAAGGGACAAAGAGGGGAGGGATATAAAATATTCCAAATGTTTCTTGAATTGTTAGCACAGTGTATATGTGTATGTATCTATCCATCGATTCACTTACGCCAGGGGTGGGCAAATCCAGGCCCAGAGGGCCGGTGTCCTGCAGGTTTTAGATCTCGCCTTGGGTCAACACACCTGAATCGCATGATTAGTTCGTTACCAGGCCTCTGGAGAACTTCAGGACATTTTCAGGAGCTAATTTAGCCATTTATATCAGCTGTGTTGGTTCAAGGACACATCTAAAACCTGCAGGGACACCGGCCCTCGAGGCCTGGAGTTGCCCACCCCTAACTTCCGCTTTTCCTTTTCAGGGTCGCAGGGGGCGCTGGAGCCTATGGCAGCTATCTCAGGGCGAGAGGCAGGGTACGCCCTGGACAGGTCGCTAGTCTGTCACAGGGCTAAACATTCGTACTCACATTCACTCATACCTATGGGCAATTTAGATTTTTCCAAAAACAATGGGCAATTTAGATTTTTCACGTGGCTCCAAAGACGCAAAGGTGTCGCCATCGGAAATGATTCAGCAGCGCCTCTTCACAGCTCTGTGGGCACAAGTTGAGCAAAAACCTCTCAAAATCACACACAGGGGATTAAAAAAACTTGAAAAGGTGATTTTTTTTTTTTTTTAAAGACATAACAAAGCGGCTGGACATTAGCCCTGATCTCGTGATCATTGCGCTAGCCGTAGGTCAGCCGTACCTAGAGGTGATCATTTCCATATTTGAAGATCACCTCGTCCGTAAAAACCTGCCTGCAAGGTTCTTCTCGTGGTGCGTTAGAGCCGAGGATGACGAGGACGAACAAACTAAAGCCATTTCTCAAACACGTTTAGAAGAATTTAAAAGTAATATATTTCCAGTAGTGGAGAAAAAATCATCTGGCATTACTGTCAGCAATTATGATGAAGAAGAACATGTGAGCGCACTCATTGATGCTGTGCTCACACGAGTTGAAAATAATTCGCACTACAGACCTTCTAAAAAAAACTCCACAGGTACCTGTTAAAACATGTGTTGTAATTATAATAAAGGTCAATCAAATGGACCAATATGGCAAGGCCATGATGATCCACTTGGTAAAATAAATCCGCTTGGCATCTTTCTTGGCCTTAAGACAACAATTCTTATGGCTAAAGATCCAAACGGGACACACAAAAAACCACATGTTGTCTGACAACAGGATCAAAGATCTGCATATACATGTATATAAACTGAAAGATCTCGACCGGGCCATTTACCAAGAGCTACGTCAGAAAACATTCTGTTAAGAAAAAACATTTACTGATGTTACTGAACGACGAGGACCCAGTGTTGAGAAAACTGACGGTCGATATCATTAAAAATCACCTGATCGAGAATATGCAGAATCCAGCCCTGTGTGATGCTGAAGAGGCTGAAAATTACAGGTTATCTGTGGAAGCCTGTATCAAGAAGGTGGTGACACGTGTCAATAAAAATGCCAGTTCACCTTCCTCTACTGAAAAAGTTGATGCCATCACCCAACGGCTGTTCATAAAACTCTGGCCTAGACTTAAAAAGATCAAAGTTGATAATGTGATGTTCATCGGTGATTGTCAGGGTCCCTGAGCAGTTATGAATTATATTATTACTATTGTTATTGTATGTATATTTGGTGTTGCTGTCCTTCTCCCTGTTTGCGTGTGTGTGTGTATATGTGTTTCAGTGGGCGCCTTCAGGCCTGGTGGGTGTGGCCCTGCTGACGGTCTGGCCACACCCGAAGCCACACACCTGCTGCTGGTCAGGCCTCGTCGGGGGTGCTACTTAGGAGAGTCTTGGAGCTCCCACCGATGCGGGATCATTGCGTGAGTCTCCACGTTAGTCATCCATTTGAACTGAGTTAGTGTATGTATGCCCGCGGTTATGTGTCCTGACGGCTGCGTCTATTGTGTCCCCAGGAGAAGTGTGGAGCGCCAGACAGCAGCCAGCACGAGGAGTGCTGAGACACGGGAGCGGCGAGCACTGAGACACGGACTGGTCACGGAGAGACACGACACGGGAGTCAGGGGAAACCACGGGGATTTATTGTTGTTATTTCCACACACTGTAAATAAACGCACTGCTTGTACATAGAGCACCGCGCCTGGGTCCTCCTTCCCCACACCCCCCAAACTGTGACAGTGATATGGTTTACAGCTCTTTAATACAGAAATGGAACAGAAATTATTCACTGTCTACTTTAGCAGAAGGTTTTTAGCTGAAGATAGTTTAACCAGCTGTTTTGCCAACACCTTCATTTTTATCATTTAGCATCATTTTAGAATATAATACATTACTGTAGATCAGGGGTCCCCAGTCCGCGAGGGCCGGTGTCCCTGCAGGTTTCAGATCTCACCCTGGGTCAACACACCTGAATCACATGATTAGTTTGTTACCAGGCCTCTGGAGAACTTCAAGACGTGTTGAGAAGGTAATTTATCCATTTAAATCAGCTGTGGTGGATCAAGGACACATCTAAAACCTGCAGGAAACCAGCCCTCGCGGACTGGGATTGGGGACCCCTGCTGTAGCTCAAACAGCATATGAAGCATTTAAATTCAGACCAACCTTATAACCGTATAACACCGATGGGGAACAATGTGTTCTGCAGAATACTCTTGATACTTTAAGAGCAATTTGCCAATAATACAGATTCATGTGTAGTAAGGTGGTTTCATTGCTACTTTTATTAAAGGAGTGCTTTTAAAAATTGAGGTTGGCTGGTCGCCTCTGTTTCTGTAAAAGTCACAGCATGCCACCTTGGGTAAGAATATGTATTCTTAACATAAACATATACAAGCATGAATCTAAATGAAGCTTATGCGCAAGTTCAATAAGGAAGAGCTGTAATCAGTCATCCGCCTGCTTTCCTGGGTGTTCGAGATGCTTGTCTTCATCACTTCCACTTTCCCACGCTTGCAAACTCAATCATTACTCTACTCCAGTCTTTTTCTTGCCCACCGTCTGTGAGCCAATCAGCCGCTATTCTGTCTACTGTAAATCTCACTGCTTTTCTATCATTCCCCCCTTCATCTTCATTACCACCATCTAGACTCTGGGGTTCCTAATTCCTATCATTGTTGGTCTCCAGCCTGCTATGATGGGTCAACTGAGTTTAATCATCAAACAGCATAATAATAGTCAAATTGTTTATCTCAATACATCATGTTCATTACTTCCAAATGGAACCCTGTGAAAAGCTGTTTTCTTATCTGCTGTTTCTGAGTTCAGATACTAAGTTTAACTCTCGTGGATACCTTGTGATAAATGTTTTCACCGAGCAGGCTTAGTTTGTTTCTGAATTTGCTGTCACAGTTGTTTTCATTTCCACTGACACATCGGCTCCTAAGATCATAATACTACTACCAAAGTACTACAAGGATCCGGAAAAAAGGACAAAGGGAACAGAGGGATATAAAATATAGGAAATGTTTCTTGAATTGTTAGCACAAGTGTATATGTGTACTTATCTAGTCAGGTTTATATGCAATAGTGCTCACTTATTTTCTCATTTTATTAACTGTATTTTTCATGTAAGTCATTGATATTAAATATTGATTTTTACAGAGGGGTGGTAAGAGTAAGAGTTTGGTTTCAGTTTTTTCTGTTAATATTTGGATATTTTTCTTGCATTAACAATTTTTTTGATGAGAAAAGCAGAATAAAATGTGCAAATTAGCTTCATTTATAGTTTGGTATACTCCTTTCCTCTAATACAAAGATTTAATTTCTAACTCTGAGTGTAAGTGCATAATTTAATAACAAGTGTTTCTGCTCACATGCGTCTCACCCTGTTTTAAATGCAGGAGGTCCAGAAGCTTCACTGTGGCCTGCTGGTGAAAGCGAATGCCGTCCCAGCAGGAGGCCAGCTACAATGCATGATAATTAGCCTTCTGTTGTGATCTGGTTTCTGTCTTGGACTCCCTGGACTGTGACCTCTGACCTCAGACTACAATCGCTCTCAGCTGGAGGCCAAACAGCCTGTCAGTCTGCCTCCTTCCAGTACTGCCCGTCCCCCCGACGGGAGCAGCAGCTGAAGAGCACACCGAAGAGCACTGCAGGGGAGACGGACTGAAACAAATGATGGAATGATTAACAGAAACAAGAAGAAAGAAAACTGATTCTGATATAAAGTAAGACGTGATGCGAGTGCCTGCTGACAGAGCTGTGGTGCTGCAGTAACTGATGGGTGACACAGCTGCTGCTTAAATTACAGAAAGTCAGTGAGAAATATAACTGAGGGTCCTTTTTATGGAAATAGTGGTGAAATTTCATAGTTAGCACAGAGGCTCAGACTCCTCTGTTCACAATACCCACAGCACTGTAGCAGAGGAGCATCACAACTGTGACTGTGGGGTTTTCTCTCAAAGCTGCAAACATGTTTGAGAAAAAAAACTTTGTTATGTTCATATTGCCATTGTTTCCTTTAAATTTTAATATTTTACTGTCTAAAAAATAATTTTTAATATTATTCAGTGTTTACTTTAGTCAAAGCCAGTCTAGATGTTGTTTCCGGTCTTTATCTTAACTAAGCAAAGCCAACAGGCTGTTGTCCACCTAAAGGCAAATCTCACTGTGCTAACCCACCGACCAACATCTGGGAAGCAGATGATAAACAAAAGAAAAAAACCATCTGAATTGCTGTAAATTAAACAGTTCAGGGAAACACAAAATTACAAAGCCTGTAAACTAAAGACATTTTTTTATTCCAGTTCCTTCCACAGTGGGACTTTCCCTGAGTGCCAGTTTCCAAAATGATCAGCCCAGCCTTAAATGCATGTTTATGTTTGTATGTAAACAATCTTCAGGGAAACATTTAATTATAAAGTCATTCAGGTTTCACCTTCATCCCGTCCAGTTCTGCTGGGAACTCAGCAAACCAGGAGGGTTTTCTGGAAAATCAAAGCTGCAGTTCTGACTTCAGACAGCAGGGGGAGCCAAAGTTTTACTAAAGAAACCAGGAGTGAAACACTGGGAGAGGCAGTTTTTAATGGTTGGAAAGTGGTAGCTACACAAACAGGTGAGAGAAAACAGCTCTTTAGGCTATATGTTTCTTTTAGTGACTGTATACTTAAACATAATGATGCTTTATTTGAGTCAAAATGTGAGTCATGGTGGAAAACCTTTGGGTTAAAGCCCAGAAAAGTGGAAACTAAACATTTCACGTCACTTTAATATACCTGGTTTTTAGATCTACTTCATATTTATATTTTGTCTTACAATCAATTAAAAAAAAAAGCAATAAAACTACATTTTTTTCTTACTGGATGCTTTTTCATACACCGTTCCTCTTTATCAAATTGGAAACTGTCAAACTAGGGTTGATCATCTTTTAGTAATTTAAGTCTCTTTTTTCAAAAGTCAGGAAGTACTAGTCTTTGACTCTTTAGTGTCAGGTCTGAGTTTTTTAGCCTCAATTACGGTAAATCCAATATTTATGGTTTTATAGGTAAAAAGTTTTTTTAAGGGACTCGAATAATATTATTTTCTAACTTTGCACTGGACAAAGAAATGTTCAGCCTTAGCTTTGGCATTGTATTCAAAAACTGCGCTGTTATCAACATCTTTCTGTTTGAATCTCAAGAACTAAAGCCTGAAAGTGATCTGAAAGTAAGAAAGTGAATTCTGACCTTTTACTTGAACCCACACTGCTGCTGCAGAGCAAAGTGCACCCAAAATTTGTGAGGTGGCACAAACGTTACTGATTCAAATCATGAGAAGGCACAGCAGAAAGATAAGCCCACACCGGGCTATGAGAGAGATTTGCCAGTCGGGTGAGTAATTAGAACTTCCATGTCGGCAGGAGTGAAAACATGAGGTGGGCGGATCACCGAGGTGTCATTTGGGACACGATTAGCATCATAATTATTAAAACTCTCAGGGCAGTCATGACTAATGCTGGCCATGTGCACTGCTGCTGCACTCATACTGAAATTTAATGGAAAAAAACATAAATGAAAAGCAATAAACAGGATGTTTGACTCATTCCTGTCATTTCACCAGAATCCTAATTTAACATCTTGTCTTTGTTTTAAAGACCTTTCTGCACCTGAACTCACAAAAACACTGGTTTTAATCAGTGTTGCAGGCCTACAGCGAACAGAAGCGGGAATGTTTATCCATGGATGGCTTTCTTTCATAAAATGTGCAGAGACTTAGACGAGTACAAAGCACTTAACTTGCTGTTGACATCGGTTGAGTCACGAAGCGTTCAGAGGCTGCAGGTTGCTGAAAACAAAACGATCTGACTCAGTAATAGTTTGGCACACGTCAGCGAGTGAGTAAAAGCTGGCAAGCGGCTTCAAATTCTCCTCTTTTAACAGCCAATCAGGATGTCGCTAATGATTATATTCGTTATCTGTTCATTAATTATCTAGAAAATGTTAAAAGACCTGACTGTGAAGACGAATCAGACATTTTCTGTTATTCCAGCCGCTACATGTTCAAGTTTAACATCTGTTCAGAACAGCAGAGAAACATTTGCAGACCAGCTTTGAGCCCAGCAGAAACCTCCAGGGATGAAAAACAAAGCCCACGTGAAGCGCCTGACTGCAGTTCCTTTAATGGCCACCTGAGGCTCGTTACAAAAGTGAGTCAATCCAGGTAAACAGCAGAAGTAAACATGCTTACAGCTGACACAAGGGGAGGACTTGTTCTCTTTGAATAGTTTCTACCTCTGTAACATTTGCGCAGTTAGATTTTTTTAACTAGACCATTAGCAGCGAAATAACTAAGTGAAGCCTCTACTAAATTGGGATGCTGAAGCCTTTCGGACCATTTTAAATGGATTATTAGGGCCGGTGTCCTGCAGGTTTTAGACGTGTTCTTGATCCAACAGAGCTGATTTAAAAGGCTAAATTACTTCCTCAGCATGTCTTAAAATTCCTGGTAATGAACTAATCATTTGATTCAGGTGTGTTGACCCAGGGTGAGATCTAAAATCTGCAGGACTCCAGCCCTTGAGGCCTGGAGTTCCCCACCCCGGGCCTAAATGATTCCGATAACGCTTGGGAGAAAGTGCTGAGTATGACCCAAAGAACACCACCCCCACAGTCAAGCACAGAGGTGGAAGCATTACAGTTTGGCTTTATGTTTTTGTTAAGAGCACAAAACGACTTCACTGCATTTAGGGGCCATGTACTGTAAAATCTTCAACGAGAACCTCCTTCCCTCAGTACTGAAGATGGGCTGTGTTTGGATCTTCCAGCATGACTGTGACCCAAAGCATACCACCAAGGCAACAAAGGAGTGGCTGAAGAAGCACATTAAGGTCATGGAGTGTCCTAGCCAGTCTCCAGATCTCAATAGCATAGATGATCTTTATAAGGAACTGAATCATAGACATGTGCCCCTGAGAGGTGTTATAAGTTCTGTATCTGCACAATGTAAACTTTATCATCAGATAGTGAGCACGAGGCTTACCATCTAATGATGAAATTGTGGATGACTAGGTGCTAGCCATCTTCGTAGCGACTGTACGCTACAAAGCACAACACCAGACGAATTTATGTGCCACTGCAGCATGTCGGTTTTCTCAACCCTCCCTGAGCCTGGCTGTGCTGAAGGTTCCTTCCTGTTAAAAGGGCGTTCTTCCTTCCCACTGTTGCAAAGTGCTTGCGCAGTTTTTTGTTTTTTTTAACAATATAGTATAAAATGCCTTAGAATCACTGCTTTATCCCAACCTTAAAAAAAAGGGGGCGGCAATCATAAAAATTTACACTCTACTACAGTAGCTTTGCATGATTCACAGTTTAAAATGATGCTTATTTGGACAACAGTGCAGCACCTCTGACAAAAGGAAGCACCGTCGGGCCACCTACTTCCTAAGCCTACTCCATGGATTGCCTGCCCCTTACCAAAATAGGGTTTTGGATATACTTTACATGAGCATCTACCACTCTAAATGTGTATTTTTACTGAAAATATTAGATAATGGTACAACAAACCAGGTATCTGGGTATATTTTACTCATCTACAGTCAAAATATCTACAAAAAATGTCAGTAAATTTAAAATTTTCCTGAATTCTAACTCCAGCTAACATCAAAGTCCGTAAACAAACTCCCCATTGTGTTTTCAAGTGGCAGAAACATGAAATAAAGACAGAAACTGACCTTTTTTTAATGAACCCTGATTATTATTTAATTACAAATGAAGATGAACAGATAGCAGTGAAACAGAAGTACATGTGGATCCTCCATGACATAAAAAAAAAACAAGTCTCCGTCTGTCCTCTGGAGTGAGCGCTCACCGCTGAGGTGGACATGAGAGGAGAGACAGAGACCCGAGTGAAAACACAGGGGGACACGTTGCAAATAATAAAATGGTTAAACAGTACAATGCTCTTTTTCTTACAGAGTCCTCCAAAAAAAAAAAAAAAAAAAAAAAGGGAAAATATATATACATATCATCATAAAATGAAAATGACTGTGTCTGACCCCCTCGCTGTAGAGCACGTGGGGGGTTAATGTGACCCCGCTCCTGTCCACGGTAACACGGTTATAAAATCAGCGTAATTAAAAGAAAAATAATAAAAAATAAAGACTGCACTGAAGCCGACTAGTTACGGAAAGAGCGCAAACTCACAGAAAACCAGGAATTAATGGAGAAGAGGCCGGGTCGTGGCGAGAGGATACAATGCAATTTAAAAAAAATTATTAATGTTAATAAGATAATAATTACAAGAGTAACAGTAATACGTCTGAAATAATACAGAAGAAAAATGGTAAGAACAGCACTGATGAGGCTGAGGAGTGAAAATGTGAAGCTGGTGGGAAACTGTTATTCTGTTGTCAGGTAAGGCAGCACAGGTGTAACAGTTCGGGTGTTTTTATTTTCCTCTACCAGACTCGTGTTAACTGCTACATCTGTCCTTGAAGTTCCCTCAGAGTTTACGGTGTAGGTTTTTCCCCATCACTGTGACCTCTCTCTCTGACCAATCAAATTTAAGGAGGAGTGGGATTTAAGAGAGCAACACTGCTCGAGAGAAGAGCCCTGAAAATGAGGCCACAGGTGTTTCTGGTGCCAAAGGTGAGGCTGCTTTACACAAATCAGGGGTGCCTGGTGCACTGTGACACCTGTGAGAGCAAATCAAGCTCCAGGCAATCCCGCTAGGCTGTACGCAATGAATGGAGAAAGCCGGAGGTGCTCTGTCTTTAGGTAAATGTATGCATGTGAGCAGATATGCAGACTCTACGCTGTCAGGGTCCTTCATCAGAGCTGGTGGGATTTTTGCTCATCAACTTCAAAAGTGTGTCCAAAACACCCCTGTGGACACGTACCACGTGCCTGATGGAGACAGCTGATGACTGGTTTAGGACATGGATTTGAGACTGGAGCTGGTTGGACAAACAGGACTAAAACCTGCACCAAGACTCTGCAGACTGGGCTAAAAAGCTCTGTCTGTGTGTGTGTGTGTGTGTGTGTGTGTGTGTGTGTGTGTGTGTGTGTGTGTGTGTGTGTGTGTGTGTGTGTATAAACGGCTTAACCATAGAAACCACACACACACAGACAAGAATGAGCGAGTCAGATTATGGGAAGTCCCTCTCTCTCTCTCCACTCTGCCCTGAGGTTTACTGATGCAGTTTCCTCGCTGCGTGTGATTGGCTGCAGTTTCTATGGCAGTGCCAAAAGACTGCGGAGGCGTCTGATGTCAGGTGTGATGTCATGTTTCCCTTTATTGTAGCCACAGTAAAGCCTCGCTAACCATCGTACTGTGTGTGTGTGTAGAAGCTCTGTGTGTGTGTGTAGGCTTCAGATCAGCACAGACACACAAAGCTTCGAATCCTCAGTCAAAGTCCAGTCCTATCACAGCTGTGGCCCTGCTGACCTCATGTGGCGACATGAAGCTGAATACCTGTGCCGTCCAATCAGAAAGCGCCCTGAACACACGAGTCCGTTCCCCGCTCCCTGTTTTGCGACCTTCACCTCTTTTAAGCTGATTTTTAAGTTTGAGGCGGGTGGAGAGCGAGCAAACGGGAGGACAACCCCTCCTAAATTTGCCTTTCTTGCGACAGACTCCGTGTTGTGGTGGTTAAACTCCACCCAGCTGCCACTCCACGGGCATTAAAACAAACACACCAGATAACAGAGTCATAATGAGTTAACCCGGATCAGGTTAAATCAGCAGGTCTCAAACTGTGGAACATGAAGTGGAACTAAAACGAACAAATTTGATGCCTGAAAGTTTGATAAGGGAAAAAACAACAACAAAAAAACGTGTGAGGTGTGAACTTTTAAGTTCGAGAACCACCGGGTTAAAAGTTCACTCCTTTCTCCAAGTCACACCCTCCGTCCCCTGAATACACAATAACTGCTTCCCCCCCGTTTTTTTGAACAATATAAATATAAAACTCTGATACCAGTGGCCTTTTGTCGCTGCAGCTCAACGGTCAAAGAGAAGGCAAGGGTGAGAAGGCAAAGGCTGAATTATAATGGTAATAATATGCCCATTAGAGTATATACACACACATCTTTACCATTAAAAATAGTAGGATTCTCCTGATTTGTATCAAATGACCATATTGAAATATAATATTTGAATTCAATATATATTTGAATAAAATATATATGTGTAGATTTACTTATTCTGTATCTTTTACAAAAGCAGAAGGCATGGTGGTACTCTGTGAGTGTGTGAGATAAAACATTAAGCCGGGGGTAGGTCAATAAAACTCGAGAAAAAAAAAAAAAGGCACAATCTACCTGTTGTTCTTTAAAACGGGCACATTTCTGTTTAAAACTCTGAATAAAACGACATAAAAATGAGCTGTTATAGCAACATCTCAGTGAAGGTTTGCCTGAGTTAACCTTGATGCTCGACATTCATTTCATGGTTCCCGTTCTTGTTCGCCCACCCACCCCGCCGTTAGACGAATCGCTGCTTCTCAAATACAAAAACAAAACATCACGTGAACAGATTATATCCAAAACACAGAAAGCCCTCAGATCACTGCAAAAATGCCCTAAAATACTGTCCACGTCCTCAAGAGGCACAAACGTCCTTTGACAGAAGTCCTAAAAACAAATCAGGGGAATGCAGACGAGAGTTTTTAAATCAGACGCCATCAAACCTCCAAAAACCCCTCGGTGATTGTGCGAAGTCACGCAGGGACATAAAAAGCAGAGAAACCCTCTGTATCCTCGAGGTTAGTGCACCAGCTTTGGGTCCACAAACACACACACACACTTGTTTCTGTGGGAGTGTGTGTAATTACAGCCTTGCTAGTGGATGCTTCCTCATTTCCGCAACAACCGAAGAGAAAATTGGAGAGAAATATCCGCCGCTCTCTTCCCAGACCCGGATGCTTTTTGCTGTACAACGTCGAATTCATTTGCAAACAATCTTGTGCGACGGGTCAGGAAAACAGTCCTCTCCTTTTCAGCTTCGTTCATCTCTTGTCTGTACAGCGAACGAGCCGAGGACGAGGAGGCCCCTCAGTCCCGTGGTGTCCCCGCTGATTGCTGAGCTCTTTCTAATCACCTCAAGTCCGTAAGATCCTTCGGAGCGAGGTCGGCTCTTTTTTAGCTCGCAGCTCTCCGTCCTGTAAGGAACTGCAAGGTGACGGGTGCAGACAGAGAGGCACTTCTATAATCTCCATCAGGGCGGTTAAAAGTCTCTTTTTTCTTCCTTTTTTAAAATCAGGAACTGTCTGTTATGGTGAGTACAAAGGAGAGAGGGGAATTCTACTTTCTTACAACCTGGATCTTTGCACCCTTGTATTTTGTCTCAGAGTTCCAGAAGAAGGACCCATTAATCCCATCAAAGACGTAATCTGGGCACAGATGCGATGTGGGGGGAACCATGGCAGACCTTACTGGCACTGTGAGGGTGTGGAGGGATGGATGAGGCAGTGTGCAAATGGATATTAAAGAGCAGACGCCCTCTCTGCAGAACTCTAATGTTAAAAGAAATAGAAGTGGGCAAAAATCCATGTACAATCTAAGTTTGGTTATCTCTTAGTGTTCGAGTCACAGGAGAGACGGCGTCCACCGCATCTGGTGAGATGCGAGGCGTCTCGCCTTACTGTACATTAGAGGCAACCCAAGCTTTTACATACATCATAATGCCGAGCAGCTACCTGCTGACAGTACTGACCGCCAAAAGACGTGACGATGCGAAAACGGAAACAAAGCCGCCAAATTTTTCTCTCTATTTGAACATGTTGGTGTTTCATATGAAGGAAAATATTTTGTTCTGCAATTTAAGAAGTGTACGAGGAAAAAGAGACCAACGACTCCTCGAATTATTGCACAAAAACACACATTCCTGCATATGATACACACGCATGTTCACATAGAAGCTGAAGAGCTAAATCAAAGCGCATTAAACCTTTAAGCGTTTGTCTCCATTTTAGCATCAAACGAACTCTTGCGTCAAATCAAATCCTGCTACGTTTACTACTGCTGGCGAGGACCGACGAGACTATCCGAGGTCTTGTCTCCAAGTCAGATCCTGTGCACGCGTGGAGCTCAGCAGCCGGAGTTCTCCAGAGACAGCTGCGCTGTGGCCCTCTGCAGCTCCGAGCTCGCTCTGCGCTGGGTGGGAGGCGGCGGCAGCATTAGCCCCAAAATAACCCCCTCTCCTCGTCCTCCTCCGTTCTCCACCTCGCTTCCTCTTCTCTCCGCCTCCTCCTCGCCTTCAGCCCGCACTTTCTTGTCCTCTGCCTCGTCCCTCTCTCCGTCCGCCTCCATCTTCTGGTCTTTGCTCCAGCGGCGCTTGAAGCGAAGTTTCAGCGGGATGCAGCGCGTGCCTCCGGGGCTGATGGGAGCTGCTTGGCTCCCCGGCTCGCTCTTCAGACTGATCAGAGGGAAGGCCAGGCCACCACCCCCACCGATAGGAGGCGTGGCGGGGGTCTTGAAGACCTCATCGTCGGGGTCATCGTCGGGGTTATTGTTCTGAGGAAGAGGAGCAGAGGGGCTGCTGCTGTTTCCGTTAGCCTGGTGATGGTTGTTTAGCTGATGGTGATTGTTGTGGCCAGCTGTCGGTGTGAAGATATCGCCTTCATTGTCCTCATCGTTATGATTCTTTTCATCTTCCTCACTGATGTCAGTCACCTCCACATCTTCTTCTGACTCTATGTCTGAAATGGGCTCCACCTGGAGAGAAAGAATTTCTTAAATATATTTCTGGTGACACATTAAACAGTTTGTTTGAACTAAATGACATAAAGCTGTAATGTGACCCAGCTGAAGAGGATATTTCAGAGATATTTGTAACTTTTGTGGATTTGCCGGGCTGAAATTTCTGGACACAAAGTGCCACCTTCAGTCTTACGAGATGTGATGCAAACTCAGTTTTGGCTCATGCACGTGTGCTTGGAGACTCACCTTGATATTAGGCGGCCCTCTGCTCAGCAGAGAATTGGTCATCTGACTGGACCCTGTAAACGAGGAGGACTGGCTGGAAGAGGAGGAGGAAGAAGCGGCCATTGAGCTTCCCGCTTCCCTCTGCTTGCGTCCGAGCGGAGGTGGCTGCAGCTTGAACTTGAATGGCGATGGATGCTGGTGTCCTTCCTCTCCGCCTCCGGGCTGCTGACTGAGGGAATGAGAGAGCGGCATGGGTGGGCCGTGGAGGTGATGTGCAGCGGCCGGTTTCTCGGGGGTGGGGCGGTGGGGCTGTGGGATGACGATATTGGGGTAGTGGAGGAATGCTCGGGGGCTGAGGTGGTAGTTGTAGACGGACTGGGTATGAGCCTGTAGGTAGTGCTTCATGTCCTCCGGGTTGAAGGAGAAGTGGGAGCCCAACATGGGGGACGACATGGAGGGGGACGGGGTGTAAGAGAGGTGAGGGGTGGGGGTCATAGACAGGGCTGGGGAGAGAGTTGGGGCCAGCAGACCTCCAGAGCCGGGTAGGGGTGAGATGGGGAATGGGGACAGAGGCTCTGGGTGGACTCTGGGAGCAGGTCTGGGGAGCCCAGGATTTGGGGCTCCACCGTAGACCCTGAACAGAGACTCATGAGGCATGCGGGGGGGAAGGAGACTCCTGAAAGCTCTCTCAGGACCCCCAACCCTGTCCTCTGCACCCACAGCCTCCTCCAGCTCAGAGTTGGTGGAGGTGCCGTCGCTGCAGTCGCTCACGGAGCCGCGGGCCATGCGGCGGCCCACGCTGCTGAACATTCCCGGGCTGCGCAGCTCCTCTGTGGATGAGAGGACCTCGGATGGTGTGGAGGGGGGAAAACGGAAGTGGGTGCCTCCGGACGGCACGGGCGGAGCACTCTGGGGGACTCCTCGGCCTGTGAGGAAGCAAAAATCAAACAGATGTCACCAAGTTTTACATATACATCCTTTCGTCTGTGAACTGGATTAAAAATAAGAGCGAATGCCAGAATAAGATCTTAGCAGGTGTGCTACAGAAACAGGCCATGTTCGAGCTTTCATGTAAATAATGTGCTTTAAAAAACCTCTGAATTTCACTGGAAGCTGGTGAATGGATGCACAGGAGTAATATGAAAGCACTGTGGACTATCTGAAGACAGTTTTCCCAATCCTCCCTGGGCCTAAGTTACCTCAGTCTAGCTCGCAAAACACTGGCTGAAACATCGAGCTGACTTATTTTAGATTTTTACATTTCTAAAATTTCCACAAACTACCCTCTGAACCTGAAGAGAATGGGAAAAGTCACTAATGACAGGAGGTTTTATTTTAACCAGAGGGTCACAGGCGCACACACACAAAAAAACAGCGGGTTACACACTAAGCCACAAGTTCCCTTCTCCTTCGCTCCCCCTCCTCCTCTCCCTCTCCTCGCCAGGGAGACTGTGGCACGGCAATAAATTCTTGGCATCCGAGCACGTGCCAGAATTAAATATTGGAAAAGTTGCTCTTACTGCCATCACAAACATGGGTTGGGCTCTTCTGTTTTTTTTTTCCCCTCCAGAGCTGCTGAGTGAGGTTTCTGAGCACATCTGCCATGTGTGTCAGCGATGACGAGCGCAGAGAGAAAAACTGCATGCGTGCATGTATGTTCGCCGCGTCTGTGCTCACCAATCGATCCAGATTGACGTGGGCGTGCGTGCAACCGTCGCATGAAACCATCATATCACAACATGTCAGTGTGTGGGCCACATCACACGGAGGCTATAATTAAAGTTTCGTGCTGCACTTATGTCACCCCAGGATCTAACGCTCCATATGGGCTGTGTTTACACTGGGTGGCCGGGACCAGAACGAGAGTCGGCTTCGAGACCGGGGCGAAGCTGGGACGTGGCACACTCAGGCGTGCGCGCACAAATTTTACACGCTGTACGTTTCACTAGGATGGCATCCAGCTCAGACTAAAAGAAAAAAAAATTAAATTAAATTCAGTGAACGTCATCTGTAACCAAGGCAGGGTGGATTAGTACGTTCGAGTCTTTACCTACAATATTTGTCTTTGGCGAGTAAATTAGTGAGGCCCCCCACCGCACAGACTGGAAACTTTCTCAGACAATAATATTTGAATGTCTGTTATATACACTCTTTTGGGCTTTGTTGGCTTTAAAAGCATTCTTTCTCCGATTTCAAACCAAAGTCAGGGCAATGAAAAGAAAAAGATTTAGATTTGCAGTAGAATATAATCTTCTGTTCATGGCAAACGCGTTGCTGGTATCTTTACTGAGAAATAAGAGAAAAATCGACACCTAAAAACTGTTTTGTATAAAAAAAACAACAAAAAACTATGCGAGTCATATTTCGCAGTAGCTGTCAGAAGGTGAGCCAACAAGCCACGTTTATTTAAATCACAGACACTTGAAAACTATTTTTAATAACACTCTTAAACATGCCCCATGTTCAGCTTGAGCCCTTTATCTTTATATGTCACTAAATAAATGGAAATTATCTCTGTTTTCAGTATTCTGAGCACCCAAAATCCTGCTTAAGGGCCCGGAGTATAAATTGAGATAAAATCCAGATAACTACGTGAGCTAACCAAGCTCAGACGAGATGAGCTGAGCATCCATGAGTCTACGAGAAGAGCAGATATTCACCGACATGATACCTGCTGAACCCTCAAGGTTGTCGCCAAATTAACCAACAGGTAAGGATAACATCCTACTACATAAACAAGGTGCAGAGACTGCAACACGAGGTGGTGTCAGTGAAGTGTTAGAAGGGGTGCTGGGGCAGCCTGTGAGCTCGAAAATGTGCCGGATGCAGGAATTGTAGCAGGTCTCAGCACCACATTCGCAAGCTCTACAACACAGTGATGAACTCAGCTAGTCGCTGATTGCTGTAAACCTGTCAGAGCGGAGGCTCGGTGGGAGCAAACACCGCCTCCCCGGGAGCTGCAGTTTCTTTTGCCACGTCAAAAACACGTTAATGCCCAACTGCTCCTGCAAAACTTAAGAATTTCGCCTCCTGCCATCAAGTAAAGTTCATTTATTGGAAATTCCTGCTGCAGCAGCTGAGAAAGCATGTGTACAAGAAAAGAGCACATGTAGGGATGCACAGCTAGGATAATAACATAGTAATAATTAATCTGATCGATTATGGTAATTTAATTATTTAACAGGATTATCAGCTTAAATTATCAAAACATGATGAGAATTTTTAACTTTAAGTAGAAATCCAAAAAAAAAAAAAAAAAAAAGGAAAAGAAAAAGAAAAAAAGAAAACAAGGGGAAAAAAGGAGGTGGAGCTGGTGGGGAAAGAGGCCATCAGGTAGGGATTTATTCCCAGACTAGCGTGTGTTTTAAGACTAAAGTTCACCTCGTAAAGTGTCTCCAACCTCCCACAGCCCCCACCTTGACTGAAAATCACTTTTTTGTGGTGCTAATGAAAGACGTTTTGGCTTTCCACCAAAATAAAAAAGTTTTTCAAAGCTCGCTTTACTCAAAACGTAAAATGCTTTTTTTTCTTATCAGATGGGAAAAATATAACATCACTTCAGTTAAGCCCGGTAACAGACTCCTTACATGTGGACCTGCTGAGCCAGGAACAACCCTGTGGTTGAATTAAAAGTGATGTGATGTGTACGTACCAGAGCCCATGTCGATGAAGGGGTAATTGACCAGCACTAGCTTGTTGAAGTTGAACTTGTAGGTGAATCTCTTCCCTTTGGTCTTGTGTAGGATCCTCTTGTTGTAGTAGTATCTGAAGAGAGAATGACAAAAAACAATGTTATGTCCCAGCACGCTAACATATCTTAAGTAACATGTAGTAAAACTTTGATTGTGGCCGCTTTTGTTGTAGTCTCGCATTTAAAGGAGTGTGAAAGCACGGATAAGCACAGCGCTGAGCTGCCACAGAACGATAAGACACCAGTGATAACTCACTCGTTAGCCAACATGTTTGCCTGTATATCAGAAACACTAAGTCTGCAGCCCCTTTGTGGATATTAAAACCAAATCAAAGCTCAGCTGTCTTCTAGAAGTTGTGCATAGTGGTGTAAAATGAGCGGAAAGATGTTTAGAGTCATTACAAGATTTTCAGCTCTTAAAATAAGGAGAGAAAAAAACTACAGGAACATAAAACACGAACAGCCGCTGCATTCAACCTCAGGGTCACAAACAGGCTTTCAACTTACCAAGACTTTCATGTTCAATGTTGATTTTCATGCTTAATGTTACAGAATTGGTGTTTTTGGCCATGTTAAATCAAACCGACAAACAATAAGCCCAATGTGTGGCTGTTCAGAGCCCTCCCTGCGTCGTAGCTTTACACTGCTCAGTGTACAGCAGACAATTAAACAAGCTGTTCGCAGTTAAATTCCAGCTCTCTCTGGGATTACTTAAGGAAGTGAGACAGCCGTTCAGACTCCGTCTTACCCAGGCGGCTCCATTAGTAAGGCTGTATTAGTCATCGTCAATACACACAGCGATGCAGAGGAGTGAATAGCGAGCTCTGAAAGACGATAAAATGGCTCCCTGTGACTCACCGATAGCCTCGGGAACAAACTACATTCATATTTCTTTACAAAAAACTTGGGCATCAGTGTCTCTCATTCAGCTGTGACCGGTCACTTCAATGTGAGAAATCTAAGAAGCTGTTCATCATTATCGGAGGCATCATGTGCAGATGAGCTCAGTGGTTACATATTAAGAGAGAAATATGGATTTCTGTGAATACAGAGCTAAAAATAAGCCTCTTAGTGTTAATAAATTGTATTGAGCTGCTCTCCGGCGTCGGAGGTGGCTGAATATAAAACGCTACGAGTATTTTGCTTGTGTGCCTGCCTCTAATGCGGCCATTGATCCATATATAACCGTTCACGTAGAAAGATCAATAGTTTATTTGTGGACAAATAACATGCATACATAACCCAAGAGCCAAACACGTGCAGTTGAAACAGCCGGAATACGTTTATATTAACTGTGCAGTGATGTAACTGCAAAGTGAAATATTCTTCCAATCAATGAGTCACGCTGCAAGTGACAGAAAGCCAATAATCATGGATGTAATATTAGTGGTAATAATGAAGCTGCTCCTGTGTGAGCATTAGTCAGAGGAGTCTGGAACAAGTGAGAACAACCGTGAGTGAAACAGGAGCTCACCCAGCCCCTCAGCGACTCAATGAGTGGAGGGCCTCTTCTGACAGCCGACTGCTACGCACGCCCACGCAGATGTAACGCAGACACACACACACAGCACTACAGGCAGATATACAACAGGCACAAAGGCTCAAACATACGACGCAGGCAGAAAACAGGCAAGCCAACAACAAAAACTACCGACATGCACAGCAAACTAGAGGGAAAACAGAAAAAGGTGAAAAACAAGGGACACCACCTTTCAACGCTCAGGTTTTATGTATCAGGACATCTTTAAAAAAATCTAAGATAAATGTGTGACACATCATTTTAGGTTTTCTAAATCCCGTTGGGTTTGTGTAAGGATAAAAATCTATAGAGAAATCATGTGAATTAGGGAGCAGCTGAAAGAAGCTTTTTCTGTCAGTTTACTTTGACGGAGCTGCCAAACGACGGCTCATTTCCACACAGCTTTACTGTCCTTTATGCATCACAGTAACTTAACAATAAAAGGTGTTAAGAAGAAATACTTTAGTTAGTGCTTTGGGTGCACACGCCTCTCAGGGTGCGACTAGGCAATGAATCAGTATTACCTTTCTTCTACTCGTTGGCCATTTAATAAATCAAATTACGTATTAAACCTCTGTAAATTAAACCTTGCGTTAAGAAAAACAAAGATTTTGGTGGACGCCTCAATCTTTTGTGCAAGCCTTCAGCCTCACAACAATAAAGTTTTTTATTTCCTTCCTCCTTCTGTAAAGTAGCTGATTTGAAATATGAAGTCAAATCACAATCAAATGGCATCTACTGCTATTTGTTTCCACACTTGAGAACTATGTAGAGGTGAAAAATTAACAGGAGCGTGCAGGCAAAACCCAGTGCAAACAAAAAAGGTGGAAAAACTCATAACAAATCAGTATACACACACACACACACACACACACACACACACACACACACACACACACACACACACACACACACACAGCATTGAATGGCAGGATCTGTGTGTGGGTCTTAATAATATCAGGGCTGTGCGTGCTGTGAAAGCTGGTGGACATAATGTTCGCTGACATGATAAATGGAAGGCACTTTGAACAAATCGGGGAAAAGGGCAGGCACATATGTGTGAAAGAAACACGCATACACAATCTCAAACAGCACCGAGTCAACATGGGGCAGCCAGTCTCACATCGTGGGGCCCCGGTTCTCTCGAGGCCTCGTGGTCTTTGAACTTCCTTCAAACAAACTAGAAAGGACTTTGGACCGTACAGACGCGACTTCTGTGCAGCGAACGCACATGCAGATATGAAGGAGCCCAAAAACACATACGCTCGATAACACGCACCGAATGAAGAAACGTTCATGTGTGTACCGGCGCGTGTTTGCTTCAAAAGGCGGCGAGAAGCATCAATCAAAGATGAAGAGGACTTTCTTCTGACGACGTCAGAATTAATTAACAGCTCGTTGTTAAAAAGGTTTAGAAAACCACAGAAAAGGCATTCACAGCAGAGCCTGGCTCCAGCTGCTCCTTGATGTGAAACACTGAGAGCAGGGAGAAAGTAACTGCTGAGATATCAAACTGACTGTTAATATACTGTTAATTCTCTGTGGCTTAGTTCCTTCGTGGGGATAAGAGCCCTGTAATGCCCACACGCACATTTGGTCTGTTTTTGTGTATTAGCAACAAGTTTAATAAGTTTCAGTTCACAGAGGACATCAAAGGGGCTCCCAGTTTATCACCCAGTGGTTTCAGACTGAACTTAAAGGACAATGCTGCCAAATATTTCCTGATGTGTTGTCACTTCAGATGGTTTTTCCTCTATGCTCAAAATAGGTCTTTGCAGGGGGTAACAGCACACATGGGCACCATTGGCCTGCACAGAGTTAAGGCAATGAGTCTGCTGCTTTACTTAGCAGTTGTTAGTGCGTTCTGTTATTTTGGGCCATTTGGTAAACAGAATGGCTTCATTTACTCATAAAACCTAACTTTAAAAAAAGAATATACAGTTTGGTGACTTGACTTTGGTGCAACCACACTTTCACCAAAAACTGCTAGTACTGATTGTCTTTTAAACATGTTAAGCTTGAAATGCTCCTACAGTGGGGATTAAAATCCGAGCCTTTATGATGTACAATGACTTCTTAGTGATGGATTTGTTGTGTATTTGGCTGCAAGTGGTTGAATCTCTCTTAATTTCCAAGCTCAGTGGTAGCCAACTAGTTAGTCCCAGCCTCTCTCATTATGTCTTCCCTAATGCCTGGCTCAATGGCCTCATCATTGAATCTTTAGAGAGGATCTTGTCTTCGAGTTGGGGTTACAAACTCTTCAGGACAGTGCAATAACAAGAACTATCAGAAGGTGGAAATGTGGACATTTCAGAAGCGTAACATTTTGTCTGCTCCAAGTCTTTTATTTTGAAAACTGACCGGACTCTCTGCCGTTCCTGGGTGTGACTTCCTGTACTGATACGCTCTGCGCAGCTTTATGAAGCTTTTGTTTCGGACACTATTGAGCAACATGCAGACGATTGCTTCTTCTGAAATGCAAGCATTATCCGGCGTAGGTGCAATTAGCTGCGCTGGAGCTCGAAAGAATCGATGCGGTGCTTGTTGTTTGTCTCGCTTAATGCATTCGACAAAAAAGTAGTCAGCAAAAATAAAAATAAAAAAAGATTAGGGGATTGTGGCGGATGTGTGTACGCGCTAGCCACCCTACCCATACAACCTCAAACGGAAGTTAAAATGAGTCAGAAACACCAACTTGTGTTGCACTGGTTATCTTTATTGTTGGGTATACTAACAGCCAACCAATGCTGCAAAATAAATACTTGATTCTAATTTGAAAATCATCATCGTCCCTTTCTGATCAACAAACTGGTGTTGATATCTGAATTCAAGCTTGGAAAGCATCGCTTTAAATATGCAGGCATATGAAGTTATGTTGGAAAAAATAAAGTTGAAGCAACAAACAACACAGATGGGCTGGAGGAGGGCTGACATATAACAAGGTGTTAAGTGTTTGTGTGTGTTTGTAGGAGCGCGCGCGTGTGTGTATGTGTGGTGACGAGGCAGCATAACTAGTCATCACCATAGCAAACTATATCCCACACCAACCTACAACACAGGAGGCGACACCAGTGACTGGATGTGTGCGTGTTCACAAGAACAGACTGGAAGCTAAATAAAAATTTGCAGCATCCCACATGTGCTCTGCAGAGGGTGAAGGTGTATGTTTCTAAATTGGCTGACACCCTGGAGTTTCAGCATGCCGCGCAGATGCACAAATCACGACTACACACCAGTTGTTTTTTTTTTCCCTTTCTTCCACCTCGCAAACTGTTGAAAATCAAACAAAATCTACATCAAAGTTACAAAAAAGGCAGAAAAATTAAAAAGAAAGAGCTCAAACTAAGTAAGAAATGTAGCTAAATGTCTTTATGATGAATTATTACTGAACAATAAACAGAAATCTGAAAAGAATTATGAAGAAAAAAAGCTTCCCCCCCCATAGTTTAGAGTCTGTCTGCTGTCTCTCACTGTAAAATAGAGCACAGTTCATGGTAAACTATGATGAAAGCTATTCTTCAGCTCCAATTTTTCAAATATCATTCGAGTTTGTTTTCAACACCTGCAAGTTCAAATGAACAGAAAACAAAAAAGAGACTCGGTATAATTTAAAAATAAATCATAGTCCAATTCTGTTGTGTGTGAATGGACCGTTATCCTAACCCTGTGGTTTGATGTACTTTACTACCCTCAAAGAGGATCCATTTGAAAAATCAATCCAGCACACTTTACTGAGTTTGTTCACCCGAGGTTCAAAACAACACGATTCAAGCTGCTGTAACTTAACATTTATGAAACTGTCTACCCTCCTGCGTTGTGAATAGATTTCATAAAAACAAAATTTTCCAAAGTCGAAGCACCCATTTTGAGTGAACGATAAGTTATAGGCTAATAAAACAAAGCACAAGTTGTCACATGATTCGGAAGGCATTGTGGGCATTGTAGGGATTCTGGGCTCAGCCAATCAGAGCCAGTGGATTTCGTTACACGGGCATTTTGCCGTAACACGGGCAGAAATATTGCCGTCAAGTGCCTTCGTAACTTGAATATTTTGTTAAATGGGGCATTCATAAGTCGGGGTTCCACTGTATATGGCTTAGCATTAGTATCAGCTAGCTGGGAAAAGCTGGCTGTTTTTCATTGGTGTTAATAGATCAACAAATACGAGCCATCCTAGCTCTCCAGTCCTGATGTGGAATGGATAAAACTCAGGTGTAACGAGGCTTGGCTTTGGTGATGAAGGCTTCTACAGCAGTACGGAAAAGTGAGTAGACCTAAGCTTACTTTAAGCTTAGCTACAGGTTGGTTACTTGGGATGTTAGTGGTGACCAACTGAATAATTTAGAGGGGAAAAAAATAAAAATAAATTTAAAGTAAATAGAAACCATCATTAACCTAATGTGTTGCAGCTTACTCCGACACAGTCTAAAGCTCATTAAAGTAGTGCAGATCTGAACTGGACTGATAACATCTTAGAAACAACAGGTAACTGTGCTTATGATTTACTAAAATAATAAACCAACCTGGCGCCAACTAGCAAGCACAGTAAAGGTTAACTTTTTAATTTCACACTTTCAGACCTTTTAAGCAACACTTTTAATTAAATCAAGGACAAAACTAAACACTTTCCAAATGGGGAAAAGGTCACTTCAGATAAAATAAAGTATGTTGTTCATCATTTCCAGGAACACTTTTAATCATCAGGAGTTACAATTATCCTCAAGCCATTTGCTGTTAAAATTGCATCTTTCATTTCCGTAAACTAATGAGCAGACTGGCTGCCGAACGTCTTCTTCATCATCAGGTTCAGGTGTCTCTGTTTGAGTGTTTGCCAGCCAAAGACTTCTGCACTTCTTTTAAAAAACAAACAAACAAACCATTTTAGGTCTATTGCCAACTATCCCTGTATATATTTACACAGGCAGCCATCACCAAAAAGGTTAAACTACAAAGACAAAAGCTGTTTTAATAACAAGTGTTTAAATATACTTTTATCTTTTCTGCTTATAAACAACTATGTTAAGTATTCACTGACTATATGTGAACAAGGTTAACCATGATTGGGTGCAGCCTGTTGGTGAGTGGGACTGTTTCTGATCCAAGTGTGAGAGTGTGAAATAAGTGGCATTGTGTGGCAAAAATTCTCCATGTGCAATGAAAATAACACATTTCAAACTGAATTTAGAGCAAAGACACAAATTTTAAGGGATTTTTTTTTAAACCAACTATGTATCACATTTATTTTAAAAGACTTCAGGGACCTGCGATCATCCGGAGTCAAGTATTGGGTGACCAGATAATGAGTGAAAATTAGAAGCATCGAGGACAAAAGTTCCTGTCTGGAGTTGAACCTTAAACCCTTGAGGCACAAAAGGGGAGCCACTACAAACACGCAGTAATTCATGTTGGTAGTATCAGCAAGTTTCATCCCTGAGAATGACTGCAGGGTGTAATGCATAATGTATTTTCCTCTAAGAGAGTAAAGGAGTAAAAAATAAAAATAAAATAAACTGAGGGAACCATTAAAGCACAATCCAGACTCATCTCATGTGTGGAAAATATTGTTCATAAATGCGAGTTGCAGTCTTGTTTGAATGGTTAAAGTCTTGCTGAAGGTGTGTTTCAAAATATAAAGTGAACCGTGTTTGAGAAGCTGACGCCTGTTAGACCCGTGTTAAAACCATCCCTCCACTCTTTAGTCCCACCTGAGTGCTCTGCTGAGCTTGTCGTAGTTCATCTGCGGTTTACACTTCCTCGCCCCCCACAGGCGGGCCACCTCGTCTGGGTCCTTGATGACAAACTCTCCGTAGTCTCCCTGCCAGGCGATGACATCATGGTACTCCTCTTTCCGGAGCAGCTCCAGAATGAAGTGCCACAGCTGGATCTGCCTGGAGCCCGGGCTCGACTCTGGCTTGTAGGCCCACTCTGGGAAGGCAAACCCTGGGGTGAAAGAGAGAGGCGTTCAGATGGATGATCGTGACAAGGAAAAGTCTTGTGTTTGAGTCATGTTATTGGTGATCTGCATGTGATTAACTATGATCCCTCTGAAGCCTTTAATTGTCGACTGGACTGGACTGCGGCCATTTTGTTGCCAGGGTCAACATCACAACAGCTGTAAACTGCTTTTGTTTAAAGCTAATACCCCTCAGGATTTTAAACTATGAGCATAACAGGTGACAAAGGAACTGTGCTAAGCTAGGGGAGGGGAATATTTGAGAAAGGATATAAGACACAAGATTGATGGGAGCAAAAAAAAAAAACTTGAAGAAATCCCCAAACATCTCCTTGCAAGGCTTTGGTGCCTCAGCGAAAGCTGGTGATGAGCACTTTCGGTTAAATCTGTTCCCACAGATTGCAGTCATATCAAATCTTCCCCTGCTATCAGCATCAAAGCTGGAAAATCAGCAGTGTTACAACAGATTAACAGGCCTTGAAATATGCACAGACAAAATATAAGCTGTGGTTTTTTATAACTGCTATCAGAGCACAATCTCACCAGAGCACACGCACTATTACCCGAAAGTTTAAAGTATAGGCTTTGTGTTGTAAAGCAGTGGGTGGCAGTAAAAGACTCAACACCACTTCTACAGAAGGCCAGGCTGAAAGGCTGCATAGCAAAGGGGCACGCGCACACATGCACACAAACACACCTTATTAGGACCAGATGTGCCTTGGCAATCAGGCTGAGAAAGCTGAGGGTGGGAAACATATGGGCACAATATAACAATGTTAAATTTTGTGAGTGTGTGTGTGTGTGTTTATGTAACTGTAAAGAAACACACTATCCTAAATACCAAGGTTACAATCAGTTTCCCACACTCTACAAAGTCTGTCATATCTATACAGCAATGACGGCGAACTGTTAACAACGATATGCTCAAGGCTGCTGGACTGTAACGCTGTGTGACGTGGCCCGTTGAACCAAGTTTGATTAAACTGCAAGACACTCATGCTGAAAGGTAGGTGCCATTGCATAACCATGCTATGCAGAAAGCCATGCGATGTATAAGAGTATGCAACCAACAAATTGGCGCAGTAAACTGGGAAATACTTATTTCTTTTTATCCTTTATGGCCCTGTCAACATGTGAGAGGAAAGCGCTCTGGGGCAGCACCATAAAAGCAGCCAATAACACAAAAAACAACCACACAAAATAGGCGAAATACCAGATGAAAACCAGATAAGATGACATTAAAACAGAAAAGAGGGGCATAAGCTGTGAGAATCAATAAAAAGGTGCACACCTGGTAACTAAACTCCAGTATGTGGACCTGGAGTCCAGATGTTGATTCAAATCAATTAGGACTTTTTCATTGCGCTTCGCTTGTTGTCTTCACTGACTGTTTACTGGGATGGGGATCAGTTATGAATAGGTTTTCTTTAAGACTGTTGTTACACTATTAGAGGTTTAGTTATTGTTGCAAACTGTAGTATCATAGGGATTTTTGTAAGTTGTGGATGACGCCTTGCCATTGAATGAGCTCACTGGCCCTTCGGCTGCATGGGCCAAAATGAAGCCATGTTGAGAATAAATCAAAGAAACTCAGTGTCACAGCACTGTCTGAGGAAAATGGCTGTAAATCTGATGATGGCTCAGACCTGTGGCTCTTTAACGGTGCTTCATTCATAGCTGCAGGAAACTGCATTCATGAGTTACAACACAAGAGCTCACACTCCTAAAAGTCCAAACATTATGTCCTTCATGCTGTAGCTACATAATAACTGCAAACTCATCTGAAGCCCTACGCTGTAACCTTATGTGCACCTCACCTATCAGTGAGAAAATAACAATCATTGTCTTTATGTAATGAATGAGAACCATAGAATCAAAATCAAGACTAACAAATGTCAGCAAATTCCTGGAAGGCGATTGCGTAATGAACATGAGGGAATCTACAAAGAAGTAGATTGAAAAGAGTAGAGACCCATGAGGGAAAGAAGTCAGAGCATTTTATTAGTTTCTGTCAGCTGGCATTGCACATAAAACACCAGGACCACAAGGTAATTAATACATAATGCACCAGCACAAATGCCAGCAATGACATCGGCCACTTGCGTAGGTTACGTCGTAGGCCCTACAAAGTCTGCCTGCAGAAGTCTAAAACAGGCCCAAGGCTGTAGGTTTGGCCTTCTCTAGAAGAGAGAGATCAGAATGTTGCCTTTGTATGAATGTTTTACGAACCGAGCCAAACAGCATGCAGACATATTATGTTTTGGGTCTGGCACCCAAAATAATTAGCCTGGATCTGTGCACACTTGCTCTTTTCTTTGAAATAAACAAAACAGCAGACGCCAGTTTATCAAAAAATGTACTTTTTTTAATCGGAGCAGAAAGGGGCTTTTTACAGTGTTTCTGTCAAAAGGTCATTTTTGCTACAGAGGTGTTTGTATCTATTTGAGTCCTTCACTGTGAACCAGTTAAAAGTGCAACAAATGACAGAAACAAATCATGTGTGAAGGTGTTTTGTGAAGCTTGAGTGGATGACAAACTCTACAGTGGGTCACATCATCCCTAACCACACACACACAAACAGGTAGCACATCCTCAACACACCGTGTGATTTGCTTTCACATACAACTGCCTGTGCTGATACTGTTCGCAGTGCTGCGATACATTCAAATTCAGACCACAGCGGTGCTTGTGTTTACAATCCACTTTGAAATTAACATGTGTTTTCTCTAACAGATCACATTTTATTAGCAGGTGTAAATGGAGTCAAAGTGAGTCATGGAAAAACTAACCCAGTTGGAAACCAAAGTCCACTATCAGGTGTGCAAAGTGGAGCTGGGCCTCACCATGAATACATAAGTCAGGGAAATGGCGGTGTAAGTATCAGCTGCAGAAGCAGACCGTATCAGTAATGCATAACCGACCAAAACTGGCAACATCTAACCACAACAAAAGACAGTGCGTAAACTAAGACCTATGGAGACATCAGTCATACAGAGAGAAAGAAAGCCACAAAAAGGCACTTGGCTGATGTTTACAATACACAGCGCAGCCACATAACAAGAAGTCATATACACATACCACTCAACCATGGAAGCAGATCCTTTAGAGCATGAAAAACTATTCATAATATCATCACAGGACTTCAAATTCTGCAAACACCGGCATGCTGCCACACTGGTGCAAGCTCCTTGTGCATCAACATCTGGCTAAGTAACGGAGACACACCAGTCGAGTAATGTTCAAATTTAAGAACATTTTGTTGTTCAGCACACTCCAAATCTTGCAAGAAAACTTCACAGCACTGCTTCGTCTACTAAACCAAAAGTAATACATGCTATCACTCATCACGCCCCCCCATCTCTCTCCCATCAAATGAATGTGATATTTCATAAATGTTCCTGCATCAAGGGGTTCAATCCATAAGCCTGAGTCATCACATCACAGTGATGGAGACATTTTATGAATTCAAACTGACTGACCTAACCAAGTGCATTAGTCATCTAAATTTGTATTGCAACATTTTTTTTTTTGTTCATGGACGGTCAGAGTAGCTCTGCATGATTCACGGTTCAAAATAATCTTTAACTTGCAGTCGGGCCTCGCTGCAGCCTCTCAGTTCATTGACTGTGAGCCATACTAGCTATACCACCTTCGTTTTAGCAACCTTTCTTTTGATTGGCTGCCCCTCTTAACATAATGTTTCAGCAATAGGTAGGTGGTACAACAGTTATATAATTCAGCTATTTGCCTTCACTTATCTCACACAGATTTTGGAGTTACAAAAAGAAAAAAGGGGGCTTGAGAAAGTTTGGTCCTGTTGAATACGAGTAACCAACACTGCAACTTTGTTTATACATGTGACAGAAACTAAAGGAGTGCAAGTTTTCTGACGTGACTTTCACTCTCCAAATCTGCAAATATACTGGCTACAACTATAAGTATTTTCTTTTTTTTAAAGTTGGCAGCTAAAAAACTCAAGCAATCGTAAGGAAGAGTAAAAAATATCCTGAAAAACAGGCGCGCTCCCGGTGACTAATAAACAACATGCTGCTATCTGATCTCCAATGGTGCTCGGAGAGAGAGCCAAAAGACAGACGAGCTGGCTGTGATAGTCGCTAACAGCCATTTGAAGGCAGATTACTAATGGGGTACAAGCATATGATTCATACAGCGGACAATAAGGCTCTTGTCACTGGGGACAGGTTAGGCGTTGTGACACAATCGCCGATGAAAAACACACATGTGCACATGTAGTACATGCACAGATGCCCGGTGACACATACAACGCACAGCGGGGAGGAGGGGATTGAATCAAAGTGGGCGAGCTAATATCTCGCAAAGTACACAGATACACAACACAGGTTAGTGGCGAGAGGTAAGTGGGTTCATGCGTGGGTGCACAGAGCACACAGACAAAGAACACAGAAATAGCAACCATGCCCACTGCATGTGTTGCAGATGTCCCTGCTGACTCATAGCTCGTTCGTTTTGTCGTTCGCCTTTCACAGATTCCGCCTTTCTCCCCCTCAACGCCGCAGCCATCGCTTCCTTTCTTCATTTCTTTTCTCTTTCATACTGTCCCTCCCTCCCTCCCTCACTCAGCCTCTAAGACACACAGTCTCCTAGCAACAAAAGCTTTTAGCTCTAAAAATAAATGGCCGAGTCACGACAAACAAGACAAAATATGATTCGATTACTGAAACTTGCCAAAAGAGTTTTGAGTTTGCAGCGCAGAGTCAGAGAGCTGCAGCGTGAGGGTGTGATCTGTCTAAAGCCGCTTGGCCAGAAGAGCCCTGCTTCACTGTCACGCCGTGTTTACAAAACACACGTTGGCCTGTCCTGAAAGCACTGTAGAGGCACGCTTTTACCATCACAACGATAAATCTGCATTAAAAGTACTGTACACAGTTTACATCTCAGTTCAAAAGAGACACAAGACCTGTTCATTCACGCCTCCTAAACTGATTCAGAAGCAACACAGACGGACCCAGAAAGCCAGACAGCAAGCACCGCTGATGGTGCAGCATTTCAACAGATGCACCAATGAGGGTCCAGTTGGAGGTGCATCTGTTACAGCTGGTGGTTACCGCAGTGCGAGTAAAAACACACACTGAGGCTAAAAGCCAGAGAGGTGGAGATCAAAAAGACTAGAGAAGCAATAAAACTTTGACTCATACAAACTATGACCACCCCTAGGAATCTAGCGCACCCTAAACTTTATGACACACTTCTAATTAATCTTGTTTAAGAATATTAGGGTTTCAAAATAATAATGAAGGAGACCCCCTCACGTAACTAGTAATAAAAGCACAATTGCTTCTGATAGCGGTACAAAGAAAGTTTTTTGGCTCAAAAATTGCCATTTGAGGGCCGACTTCACATCCATAGCTGCTCAGCATTTTGTTATTTTTTCTCCTTTCAATTTAAGCCAATTAAAACTGTTTAAAATGACTTATTACAGTCCTGGTAAAGCCAAAACCAAAATGTCATTGTGCATGCAGGAAGAACCCTGTCAAACTGCAAGTATTAGAGAGCCGCCTAGTGCAGACTCTTAGGCTGACTGTAGTTCTTCTAGTGGCCACTTGAAGCTGGCTCCAAAAGCAAGTAAATCTAATGCTAGGCCCAGTTTAACAGCATTAAAATGTATATTAACAAAAACGAACTAACAAAAACTAAACCTTTGTTTAGTTTCCCCCTTCATAAAAAACTGTGCAATGAATTAGTTTTTACAACTCATCCAATTGTTTCGTAGAATTTGGGGCGTGGCCACTGGGAATGACAAGTAATCAGTGTCTGCTCAGAGTGGTACAGTCCTTCCAAGAAGTTTGTGCTTCCGCTGCACCCATAGACTTTATTATCCGGCTGGCCACGCCTGATAGTATAACTTCAGAGACGTAATACCAAAATTAAAAAAACCTGAAGTCAACCGACCAGTCATGACCAAAGAGCAAAGCCTTGTACTTCAAGTAAAAGATCCTCCACTACTGATCTCTATTGTTAAGTGTGCATGTAAAAACATATGCAGAAAATGTGTCTTGTGTGTGCTTTTGCTGGCAGTTTTGCTGTTTTTATTCACACTAGAGCTGTGTACAAAGTGTTAGAGAAGTGTTATGGGACTGTAAACACGCCATATTCCAGAGAAACTCTTAAAAAGAAAAAAATTTGGAATCTTTTTTTAAACATAATGCCAACACGTGAAACTCGTCGAGCTTAGAGAAATACTCCTCAGCAGCAAGTAAAGTGTTAACATGTCTGAGCTATTATGCAGCTTGTTTTATGGCTGCTCTGGTTTAGTCCACGGCTGATGGCGCAGGAGGCCACAAGTCAGTGAAAACTTAAGTAGACAAAGGGAAAAAAAACCCTTGTACTATCTGGCAAACTTTGCTCCAGACAGGAAGAATTTCTGATTGTCGGGCAGAGGGGGGAAGCACACGATTTCAGGCCTCGCTGGAGTCTATATATAGCCAAGTACAGGGCATTAAAACTCATTTACTATTAGCCTGCAGTCCCAAGCCACCTGCGTGCTCCCATCCAAGAGAAACACACAATCTGTGCAGCAATAATCACAGGGTGAGCGGGTTTAACACGCAGGTCTGCTTTTCTTACGGACTCTGACGTCACTCCAGTTGGAACGGTACTCATAATGACCGATAACCATCACTGGGGTATTGTCCAAAAAGGCCTGCAGCCGCTGAGCCCAAACACAGGCTGCCTCTTTCTCTCCAACAAGTTTCTTTAACATGCTGTTAATTCTATCCATCTATCCCCCCGTTTATTTTTCCCTCCCTTCCTCCTATTCTTTGGCGGACCTATATTTAGCTACTGGAAAGGTCGGTGTGTGTCTGTCTGCAGGGTAATGATCCAGGGCCATGGAGAGAGACCCACAGAGGTAGCTGACCAGGCTCAAATCTCTGAGGAGGCTGGCTCACTGCTGAAATCTGGATTTTTATTTATTTATTTTTAAATCAGTGCAGGGATCAGGATAACACATAAAGGCAGGAAACAAATGGGTACAGAGCAGGAAACGGGGAATCTCTGCTGGGCGTTAACGGCACTGGCATCTGCAGAAAGTCATATTTTGGAGGAAAACGCAAATAAACACATGCGAAAAGAATTAAGATAAAGTTTAAACTTCACTTAACTGCCACTCTATAGGATCTCCAAATTAAAGGATTTAAATGATGCAGAGAATCTATATTAAAAAGGATAGTGAATTTAAATCACTTGAGTTTAAGGTGATTGACTATTAACGATACACACCAAGTTAACTATCCCTCTTCAACACAACAGACAGTCTAACTCTGCTCTAATGAGGAGTCCTGAGCCTTAAACTACTGTTTAAAAACTCCGCTCCTCACTGAGCTGATCTCATAATTACCCATAAAGGATGGAGTTCAGAATCGAGGAGCCAGCGGCTTAAAGGCAGGGAGGAGTCGTGGAAAACGGATGGGACGAGGAAGGAAGAAATCAGGTGGAAACGCAGACAAGAGAGTGAGGAAGAGGAAGAAAGGTGAAAGAAAAGAAAGAAATCCAGCAGAGATCAAAGGGAAAAGGAGGACGAGTATTCGCAGGTGCACAGTGTGAACCTTCACCCTGCGCTCTCACATGATCCTCCATTACATAACGTTAATAAAGAGACAGACGACTGAACACACTGATAAGGAAGGAGGAGATTGTAAGAGAAGAGGTCAGTGTTGGGGAGATGCAGACAGGATGAGCATTTACCAAAGAAGTAGAAGGAAAAAAACCCTTAATCTAATCTTATAATGGGGTACGGATATGAGCCTGAAATGTGTCCTTACATGTTCATTTCCCCACCAAGGAACAAAGAGACTAAAAAGAGTAGTATGACGCCAAAGGAAACCAAAAAGCTTTCCAGAGAGAGAGAGAATCAGAGAGAATAAAGGAAATGAGATATAAAAGGTCGGGTGAATACGTTTTGTATGGAGGAACTGAGAAAAAAAAAAAAAAAAAAAAGCAAAGAGGAAGCAAAGCTGCTTACACAAACAAACAAAAAAATCTAAACAATGAGCATAATACAAATCTGCTTTATGACATGTCATTCCTAAACTTAGGAATATCACAACTTGATTTAAAAGCGAAAACTTTGCAGCCTTCCCACAAAAAAATAGCATTTATCTCATTTTGATCTCCTGTTAATAAACTAGTTGACATTTCCTCTGCGATTTCTGTTTCATTCTTCTAACCAGCAGCCACTCTTCCCTTTTCCCATCGAAGAGAAGATGTAAAATAAATGCCAGATCAGACAAAGGTCAAATAAATGAAGCATGTAACTGAAATCCCAAGGCTTTATTTTTATTTAGTTCAGGTTTCTATTTAAAATGTAAATATTTAATCACAAATATTTGATGGTCATTTTGCATGTTTTTATTTAATGACCTCTCCTGGTTTGTGTTTTTTGTTTATTATTCCCAAACATCATAAATGGGTGCTGACCCAAAGACTCAAAAAGTTTGAAATCATGTTCTACAAGCTGAGCTGGAAGGAGATAATAGGCTAAGTTGTGTTTGTTGACTGATGTTGGCTGTACAAACGGCCTTCACCTGACAGTATACTATTAAAAGAAGACGAAAAGGTTGACTAGTAATGCTCATCTCAATAGAAAGTATGGAGTTTGAAGGTTTGTCACATTAGTAAAGCTAATAAAACCCTTTTGAATGTTTAGACCATCTTCACTAGAGCAGAGACAGCTAAAGCACATTAATTTGGGAATCAGCCAGACAGAAAACTGTCCCGTCTTGAAGGTCCAAACTATCTCGAAGTCAGCCAAAACTGTGATTAAGCTGGCCCTGGGTCGGTTTAAACGTGTGCAGTCAAGAGACAGTTATTACACTCTAATGTGAGGGGGAGCTCCTTTAAAGCTGCAGCCGATTTAAATATGTCACTACTGTCTTCCTGAGGTACCTCAGTTGCATCTTTGGCACCTTTCAATCTCATTAAGACAAATAATTAACTACTAGGATTGCCAGTGGGAAATAAAAAAAAAGGCTGAACAGATTAAAAGCAGCAAAGTAGGCAATCTTCACAGGAAATGATTATTACTGCAGTGATAATGAGAAACAAAATCCTGAACAGGCACATCAGTGATGATCTCAGAGCTCAAACTTCTATCTCCTAATCTGCAGCCCCTGAGCCAAGGTTGCAGACTTATCACTCTTAGGCCTATTTTCCCAGAGAGGAAAAACACATAAATGCATGCACGCATGCTCCCAAACTCGTCTGAGCATGCCTTCCTTCCAGAAAATGACAACACTGTAAAACATTTGGCTGTGATGAGCACCTGGCTACCTGACTGCTTCACTGAAGATCTCTTCCTGTAGTTATTGTGGAATTTGGAAGGAAATCTTGAATATCTGCGAATAGCAGTGAGTTACAAATGGAGAATGAAACATTGTGCTGTCAGAAGGAAAGTCAGCTGATCTTAAGCCCAACAAACTGGCAAGCATCACATTCAGGAAGTTGCTTTGCTGATTAATAACATCAAACTGAGCGGTCAGCTGGCAAAATGCACAAATAACCTGCCCTTTAGCATGAATGCTTTGCTGGTAAACCACAGAAAAGAAGACGTAACGTGCCTCAACGAGTGTCATCAAGCCAGATCACAAGGGTCTGCTTTCATTTCAGGGAGAGGGGAAAGAGGGATCGATCAAAAGAAGCGGAAATTGAACATGCAACAAAAGTGAATCCCTATTAAGTAATCAAAACAGATTAAATTAATCTCATTGAAATGTCCGCTACAAGTAAATGTACGTATTTACATTCGGACAAATCCATGTAAATTAGGTGAGTTATTTAAATAAATAAATAAATAGCCCATTTTGCTAATTTTAGATATTTATATTATTTTACTAAAGCTAAAATTCACAATTAAACCAGTCTTATTTCCCAGCTGTTCCACATATACTTACAACACTGAGTCATCTTACTTACTTAACAGAAGTCTGAATTTTCCTGTTATTTTAGGTCATCTGATTAACAAAAATGTGACTGATGATAAGCTGATGCTTAAAACAATTAAAAAAAATAATAACAGTTTTATTACAATTACGGTAGTTTTTCTTTGGGGGAAGGCCAACATTTATTGAATGCAGGAAAAACCCTTGACCTTTACTTCATTTGAAATCCAGTGTGATGGTGGTGTACTGAAAGTACAAAGTTACATTACTTTTGAAATGCTTATGAACCTGACTGCTCAACCACTTATAAAACGTATATGTGAAGCGATCGATGGAGGCCACAGTGGAGCTGGAGTCACTTGCAGACTGGTGGTGGTGTTACTGAAGGGAATTTAGTGCAGTGGAGGGAGAGAGAAGATAAATATCTGTTTAAAATTTGGCTTCTGTGTTGTGGTTTGGTCACCAGACTACTTTCATTTTCCTCCAACACACAAACGCGCACGCACACAGAGCGCGGCAAGGCTAACAGCACAAATCTGGTGACTTTAGCTATTGGACTCGACCATGTGTGTACATTAGTGTGCATGCATCTATGCACACAACCGCACACATACACGTGTCACCGCAGCCCAGAATAGGTCTGCAGCTCCAAATTCAGGGAGCCGGATGAGTGACTCATTCTCGTAGTCCCTGCCAGTCAAACTCCATCTCCTCCTTCCACAGCCCCAACCACCCCCTTTCCCTTTCAGCATCTTTCCATACAGACAAGGAGGCTCCACTGCTGATTACAACAATGCTAAAGGTTTATTTTATGGATGCGACAAAAAGAAAGCAATGAAGAATCAACAAACTGCTCCTCTCTGATTTCCCATCTGAAATAAACATATTAATATCCCTAAAGCCATAAAACTTTGCGGAGTAGATAATGATGCCAAG
Source organism: Diplotaxodon limnothrissa (assembly GCF_057381915.1). Lineage (NCBI taxonomy): Eukaryota > Metazoa > Chordata > Actinopteri > Cichliformes > Cichlidae > Diplotaxodon > Diplotaxodon limnothrissa. The sequence continues at coordinate 7,102,299 of NC_140616.1, read as the reverse complement.
AGCTAATCAGATATGTGTGTGCATGTCTGGAAAATTATTAACACCTGTAGTTCAAAGCTATACATGTGTCGGCTTCTATAGCGACTCCTTGGGATACATTTTTACTACACTCTTACCGATAAGAGATTTAACATGATCTAAGCCACACTTGGTTAAGCTCCTTATGTGGATAAGGAAAAACTTCCATGCCCAAATGAAAAGCTTGTCCTGGACTTACTATACAACAGGTGTCATGCACACCGAGAGAGAGCCGGGAGCAGAAGAAACAGTACTGGACAAATAAATTAAAAACTGAGATTTAAACCAAACTGCACATCAAACCAACCTTCTATTACTCTATTACGGTCATTCGCATGCTTCTCAGTTATTTGTGACCGCATGGACTTGTTCGTGGAGAATTTACATTACATCACCAACTAAGCATATGCTCCATGCAGCAGACTTCAAAGCAGTATAACACAAATGACTGCTTGGCTGTCCAGCTGCCCATGTCTGCAACAGTTTTACACCTCAAGTCCGGATATCTACAGGCATCTCCCACATAAAGCGTACTTACGTGGGCTACCCAGGTATATTAATCACTGTTCAAGACTGGAGTTGGCATGTTGGTTAGAATCCAATTCAATAGGAAACACTATCTGATATCAACCCAGCACGGACACCAATTCAGTGTCACTACTTTTTTGTCCGCACGTGTAAAATGTGCCTAGAGAGCTACCGCCAGATCTCTGTAACATTTATCCAAGCACAAAGAGATATCTGTGCTCAAATATCATTAAAATTGTGATAAAGTAAAACAACAACAGGACTCAGAAGTGCGTGCCACAGCACCTCCATGTAGTTACAGAAATTGAGAGGTAGATGATCGTCCTGCTTGTTGGACTGTCTGATTGCAGCAGCTTTATCTCAACGCCATGATACGATTGTTGCTGTGATCTGGTGCTATATAAATCAAATTCAGCTGGACTTGCGTTATGATCCACTACAGTCAGTGAAGATTAAAAAGTTTTAAATGCAAATAAGACTTTGAGCTACTCTGATAATATTATCACAGGCACTGACAGTCTGGAGAAAATCTACCCAATTCACCTCAAACTGCTCCTGAACCTCAGCCACACAAATACAGAAGTTTGCTGAACAGAAAAAGTTCTTCTCCATTTTCTTCTTAACCCGAATATGAACATTTGACATCGATGCCAGACCCAGACTTCAGCATTGGCTCACATCCTTTATCTACCACTTGTGGCTCATAGTACAGTCAGAGTGACAGTAATTCCACTCTGGACGAGTGTGTCCGTGAAATTCTTAAAAAACTCAAAAAACAGCCAGCATGGGACTTTCTACATGTGTGACGTCTGGGAGGGTTAGTCAGCCTTTCCTCATTGGCAGAGTCACCGCAGTCTTAATTCCTCTTTTGCATTAAAGTTGGATCTTCCAGTCTCTAGACAGAGTGGCTCGCTCCCTGTGTAAAAACATTAAAAGACAGAGGCACGACGGCGTCACCGCAGGGAGATGGCAGCCCAAATGAGCACGCCATGCTCACGAGCTTTAGTGAGAAAATTAGAAGAGTGTGTCTGTGTGTGCGTATGTTAATGCAAGCCAGATATCACCCATTTTCATGGCATGTGGGGGGTCCAGGCCCCCTAATAAAGTGTGCATGCTGTGAGTGGGCGGGATGACTGAGTGTCTGTCTGAGGGACTAACGGACTTTTACGTCTCAATAAAACAGAAACCGTCTCATTCATCACTGCCTGTGGCCCCGGGGGTTTCGAGCAACCTTCAGGGACACTGAATGGGTCACATGAGTTACCAGAAGAACAAGGACAGCACTTTCAACCTAATAAATTTTACATGCAAAAATGATACTGTTATTTGATAGTTAATGAGTCAGCATTCTTTCTCACTTAGATCATTCTTTTCATTATGGCTCATTGGTTATATTGTCTGAGGAAACATACACAAACCTTTTAGACTGCCAAGATCTTTAAATAACTGCGCTTTAGGTTACCGAGTTTGTGTGCTGCTGGTGATAAAGCTCAAAAAGAACAAACTTTATAAAAGTTTATGACCTTAACGATGGCACTGGCCCGATCAAATGGAGCCTTTCTTATCACCAATAAAATTTAACGTCTACCTTTGAAACAGAGAACGGGACAAGTCCAACCCTGTGTTCACCTTTAAAGTTTTGGCAGCTCAAAATGCACAAACCTGTTAACTGAACAGAGGCCAAGACGATGTCTGAAATCACTCATGCTTTTATATACTTAACATTAATAACCACAATGGCTCTGAAGATAATCTACTGATAGGAAAAAGTTAAATAAAATCTGTTATCAGGGTGTCTACAGATAAGTTCAATTTAAGACTTCTTAAATACCTCTTGCAAGAAATTTCAGTTTCTACTGGCTTACAATGGGCCTTTGAGGGTGATCACACATGTAAGCTCGACTGGGCTGGTCTGTGTCATCTTACATAACAGAAGTTTGTTCATTTTCCTGTTATTTATGGCCATTTGATAAATGATAGTGTATATGATGTTCAAGTAAATTAAACCACCTTTGGTGGATTTTTGTGGAGTCCTGGTGATTTTCCTCTGATGGGAGGCCAAAACCTCTGTGGTGGAAGCCAACAATTATATATGCAGGTAAAACCCTAAATTTAAAACCAAACTTGAAATGAAAATATAAATCAAAAGGGACAAAAGAAAATAAACCAAACAAAAACAAGTTTTCCAAGTAAACAAATGTTTCAGTTCAAAATGAACCGTGTGGTAAAAAAGTCAAAATATTTGGTTAAGTTTAGGAAAATTATTCCAAAAAATATGAATTTTGTCCCAAATCATAGCACTTTGTCCTAAATTTGAAACACTTCCCCCACACAGGGCACTCTGCTACATTATCATTGCCAGATAATGGGTTAGACTGCCAAGAGTAACAGTCATTCTCAAGCCAATAATCACATCCAATAAGAAGGCCCTATTTCCATAAGGCCTTCTTCTTGTGGGTTTCCACCAGTCTATTGGTAGCTCACTAGTGTACAGAATAAACAGAACCCAATCTAAACCAAAACCTTGGTGGCGGAGGATATTTAAGATTTTTTGATGTGTAGTGGCTGGGATGAGAATTAGGACCAATTCCAGGGCCATTTTTCCCATCTGGAAAATGTTAACATTGCCCTTTTCAGGTTGGAAAGAAATTGCTGCCCAAAGTGAACGTCTTCAAATATCTCAGGGTCTTGTTGATTGGGGGGTGCAGAATGGACAGACATGAATAAAATTTTAAATATCCATTAATGTGCATAAATGCAGATGTTGCACTGATCCGTTGTGGTGAAGCTGAAGAACTTGATTTTCTTGATTTGCAGTTCTGCCCTCATTTATGACCAAAAACAGTGGAAAGTGACAAAGAATGAGATGGTGGATACAAGGGGCGGAAATGAGTCCAGACACCCTTATCTTCAGAGACAGGGTGAGGAACTCAGACATTCGGGAGGGGCTCAGAGTAGAGCCGCTACTCCTTAACATCAAACTGAGCCGGTCGAGGTGGTTCATGCAGCTCGCTATGATGCCTTCTGGGTGCCTCCTCAGTGAGGTGTTTCAGGCATGTACAACTCAGGAGATCCAGATGCACGAGGACACGATGAAGAGATTACGTGTCTTGCGTGACTTTTGAACACCTCAGTGTCCCCTGAGGAGAAGCTGAAGAAGATGGCTGGAGATTGGGAGATAAGGGCAGATAACTGGTGTCCCCATGACCTCTTTCTCTAAAGGCCGTTTAATCAGCTCACTGATACCACAATACACGCCCCTTCTCCCTAAAAATTAAAAAGGCTGAACAGGCTTATTCAAACTTTAATGCTTGGCTTTGTGTGATCTACATGTATGAAGGGAAAACAGCAACACTGTGTGCTGGAAATTCTCAGAGACATGACTAAACCTTTTAAAATGTATTCAACCTCAACGTGAGGCTGTTTTCACACCTCTGTTTAGTCTGTTTAAATCAAACTCATTTCCCCCTGCTCCATTTCGCTTGTGCAGATGTGAACATGGTAATCGCACAGGTGCAGACTAATACAACTGCACCGAGCCCGTTTGAGGAGTTGGTCTCGGTCCAGTTCCAAGCAAAGTCCAGAGCGATCCAGCCTCAGTCTGACACTCAGCATGTTCTTCCTTTATTTAGTTTTGTTGCTCCTGTCCCACACAAATCTGACCAATAAGGAGGCTGAATGTGCCACTTGGTTTGTAGTGACGTATTTTGGTTTACTTGGGAGTTTGCTTGGAATTGGTTCTGTGTAAAAAGAAGCAAAATCACAGAAAAAGCTACAAGTTCACAAACTCAGTGACTGCTTTGGACCAGAATAAATGAACTTAATTAACAAACTAGGTGTGAAAACAACCAAAGACAAGTTAATGCTTGAAAGCCTTTTAACAGTAATAAGGTTTTAGAGGCATAGAGAAACTATTGGGAGTTTAGCCAGAGGAAAAGGAAAAAACATTTGCGCACATGCACGTTGTTCTGATCCTGCTGTTGTGCACAGTCAGCCCCAAAGACTCATTGTTAGCAAGGAAAACCGTGATTAAATGCGGCTTTAAAGGGTGATTAAAAGAAGGTGCCCTCTGTTGTGCTTGATCCCAGCAGATTCCGGATAAAAATACAAACAAGCTTCAAGCATGAATGCTAGTGTTACATCAGGCTGCTCAGCCAAACTTTCTGTTACATGTATAATGCAGCCAGTAAACTCGCCCCTCCTTCTTCAGATCATTCATCCTACATCTTCTCCTCTTCATCGACCTCTCCGTGGTTTGATCTGGCCAGGGGTGAGATGTGTGCACAATGCCTTTTAGCCCGACATTGTGCACATTTGAGGCAGGGATGGAGAAAACTGTAGGTATGTTTGTTATAGAGGTTCGGTGAACTTTTGTTATCGTCTTAATGTAGGTGAGGGGGAGAGACAGAGCGTGCGTGTATATCTCCACTGTGTGGGCGTGTGTGATGTGCAGTACGAACAAAGTTTTCAGGCTATTAGCCTTTAGGCAACACAAACATCATATGTTTTAGTTTAGCTCACACAGTGTCACATCAAACATCAATGCTCCACATACAGACTCCCAGGACAAGTAGCGACAGCCAGGCGAGAGAGAGAAAGCCACAGGATTCCCAACAGACCGATAACTAAAGCAAACACATCGGAAAAGTAAGACTGTGCTCTGCTCGCGCTCCCTTTTGTTTTCGGGCTCACTTTTTTCTCCACTCACCAAAAGATTTCTAGAGTCTGAAGGAGTCAGACACAACCTTAACTTTATGCTGCCAAAATGTTACACCACTCTCCTTTCCGTTGTTTCATCACACAGCGACACTGCAACGACTGCAATAAACTGGTAAAATCAAAAGCCACTGTCTTTAAACCCTAACTTACCATGCTGCTTTTATACTAGTTTATACTATTGGTTTTATACTAGACTGTCACCACAAAAGACAAATACTATAAATAGAAATTGCACATAAAGGGGTAAACAACATCTTAGAAATAAAGCAACTAAAAGCCACTGAAATCTAAAATAACTGCTTGTTTCTGAATAAATCCAAGGTTCGTGACAGCAGATAATTGCTGCATAAACCTGTGTTTACTTTAAATGTGGATAAGCCCGGACTAACTGTTGGGCACCTCATTGCACATTTAATGATAATAATTAAAAAGAAAAACCTGCAAAATGCACAGTAGGGGATAAGGATAAGGATGGCTGCCTGTCTTTGCATGTATTTATCACAAACACACTGAATGTGATGAGAAGTATTCGTATACCTACTAAGCCAACATACAGCTAACGCGCTGCTGCCTTTGTCGTGAGTAAAGACGATCCTTTTCATTACGTGCTGCTAAGAAATCATTAAAGACCAGCTGGAGGAAACAGTTCCATTCATGCATAAGAAATATGTCCTTCAGACACAGCCAAGAGCCAGCTCAGATGCTTCTTAGCTTGGGCTTTAATTAATCTGAACACAGTGACTCTTTTACAAGTAATGATTTCTGTGTTTACTATAAAGACTACAGCCACACTGTCTTTTTGCCATGCACATGCACTCTTGTAGAAGGTGCACGTGCATCTCAAATCAACAATTTTGTGATGCTGACTCTGTTACTTTTATGTATTTTTCTTTACACTTGTTGTAAAAAGCTGGAAAAGACAACATATTTTTAAGATCATCAGACAAAGCATCCCTAATAATCCTTCAGCATGGTCAGGGTACTTCTTGGCTTAAAATGGGGCTTCGGGGGTGTCTACACACAAAAGTTTAATGGTCTGAACACAGCTATGACAAAGAGTCTCAGCTCTTAACACAAGACTGTGCAATGTGCTGCTAATACTATAAAATGCACTTTAAAACAGAGAAACAGAGCTGCATGTAGAAGGCTGTCTTTCTTGCAAATTCTACCATTTTTGCTCAGTTTTCTAAATTTCTTCAAATGTCTGCAAAAAAACCTGTGAATGTAAACATACTAGTGATGCATTCAGGGGTGGTCAGAAACTTAAAGAGACCACATTTGCTGAGCGGTGTGAGTAAGAAGTGTCCCTTTCTTGAGGTCTTGAATAGTTGATTTGTGGGTGTGCCAAACCTCTGAGGTTAGAGCCATGCACAGCTGTTTGAATCAATGTCTGGCTCCTCTGTAATGACCTCAGCAAAGCACCACACAAGAACTCGGGAGTTTTGGAGGTGTTTTTAATAAACATATCAACAAGCCCGGTTTGTAGGATTAGCACTGGGAAAAGTACCACGGTTTATATTTGTGAGAATATGAATAAGATTAGTACTGAAGCTGTATAGGTCACACTGTAAATCAGGCAGTGTGGGATAAGGAGAAAAAAAAAATCAGGTGCTATACCAGCAGGGGCAGGGGGCAGGAAAAGTCTGGCCTGCATCAACCCAAAGTCCAAACACCACAAAACCAGATGGAGCTCTTTCCTCACTGCAACCTGTTGCAGAGTTTTTCCCTCGGTGGCTCTTAAGGTGGTCTGAAAAAGTGTCTCATTTACTTTACATCATTTGACAACTGCTTTATAAATTAGCACTGATTCTTTTCTCTTTTTTTCCTTACTCTAGACTTTCCGCTGGCACCACAGCTCCTTTCCAGTGAATGCCACTGCTGGATTTAATACATGTCAATGCTCCCACTTTATTGTAAAATAATAGATGTTGCCACCCACTGTAGGTCACTCTAATTGCTTGAACATAACCTGCCAAGCTACCTCTAACCATGCTTCTTTGTTAAAACAGACTCCCTAAAAAACAGATGGCATCTGGTGGACATTTTTGCTCCAACACCAACTTGGTTGTAACTATTTTACTGGCACCGGTAATGCTGGCAGTATTATACAGAGCTATACAGGACCACACCTAGTCTGTCCCCTTTGTGCAGTGTGCAGAAAGCAGACCTACCTCTATCCCTCTGGCCATAAATGACACCAAACCAGCCAGGGAAGCCTCCCATTCCTCTCATTCTCCACGAACCACAGATGATAGCCATAACACACGGCATGACTCTCCACACCTCTTTAAGTCGAAATGACTCCAGCCAAAACAGCCACTGACAAAACACATCCCTACCTCCTCACCTTCTGTCTTTCTCAGTCTCCAAAAAAGCTTCAAGGGAAAATGATTTGTCTGCACTTATATAGATAAATAGTCATATCACTGCTATAAATATATAAAAGATATCAGCTTTTCATTTGGTAACTAGTTGCAAATACTGATTAGCTTCTAAAATGACATATTTTAGCAATGGCACAGCTGATTCACATTGGTTTAAAATAGCTGACGTAGAAACATTAAAAAAAATTAAATTACTGAACTGTGGAAATTTAAACATTAAATATGAGAAGCCTAATTATGGAATAATGACCCACACACCGAAACAAAATCAAACTATATAAAATGCCAAAAGAATTATATGCATGTTTTCAAGTTTATGCAAAAGAGATTCACGGGCGTGTGTGAGAACATGAGTGAAGCCGGAAAGCTTGTATCCTGTCAGGTGCTCCAGCGATAGCTGTCCTGCTACAAAACTCTTTCTTATCTGCTCGGTGAAGTGAATCGTTGGTTCCACTTGACCTGCTTCGTCTTTTCATCTGCCCCACTGGGGGTCAGCTGTCAAGGAGGCAACACAAACTCACTCGATCATAAATGCTTACGGTTACTGAGGCTGACTGAGAGATGAGCGCATTCTTTTGAGCAACATGTGATACTATCTGTACAAATGTGCACTGATAAATCAGGAGACGCATGCACCATGTCTAAATCAGGTTAGTGATGAAAGCTCCATAACTCACTGAATGAGACTGTTTTTGGTGGAAGCAGGAGACACATGAAAGCAAAAGGTGTAGCCATGCTTTTTTTTTTCTCCTCAGTCAGTTCCTCACTTTGTGGATGGTCTCAACTCCACTATATTGAACAGCAGGCATCTGCTCTGAAGCCTTGATGAGCTTTGTGTAGTAACAGATGAGCCAGGTTCTGGTTAGATAGACTTTCTAGGTTGCAGCAGATCTCCAGAGAAGACCTAGCACTGCCGCCACATGATGGTCTGTTAGGTGGAGTTAGAGTCCCTCTGACCGACGGCAGGACTACAATATCTTGAGAATAGTTAAACGATATCAAAGATTTCCACAACAGTGACATCATCTCTTTCCCAGTGAAGGGGAAAAAAAAAAAAAAAAAAAAAAGTCAAAAAACATCAGTTCATCCAGTGGCTACTGGAGGTCGACTCCCAACGTGAATCAATCCCCACAGATCCACATTTTGAAATGTTGAACTTTTCACTATTCAAGCATGTTTACAACCTTCTACAAAAGAGTTTTGGTCTGGATGGATAGTTGATAGCTCATAACTCAACCCTTTCTTCAACATATTATTCTTTCTGACTTAAAAATATATATCTGGAGCCAAAATTCGAACACTGAGGATTTATAATGTAGAGTTCAAAACCAGCGGGTGATGTGACAACATTCATCTTTTATACTGTTAAAGCAATTAGAAAAAAAACATGGTTGATAACAACTAAACTGGAAACCTTTGATGGGTCACTGGCGACTTGGTGGGTGTTAAGTTAATATACCAATTAAAGCTAGTCTGTGGCAATCACTGACTGAAATTCTGATATTAATATTAATTGGACAACACTTCAGTGTTTTTCTAAGGTTACAATTTCACATGAAGCTTAAAACTGTCAAGAAAAATAATTGGTGGAGGGCTCCATTTTACAATTCCCTGCAACCACTGAACATGCTGTGGCGTCACCTCAAGATATTTTTAATATAACAACAGCATCTGACAAGCTAAAAACAAGTCAGCCAAATAAAATTTCAACATATATGTCAGATAGTAGCATCAGCCTCTCCATCACAGAACAGAAGGGTCTTTCAAATCACACCAGTTTAAAAAGGTTAAAAAACAAAACAAAAAAACAAACAAACAAAAAACCGCACACATTGAGGAAGAAATGTATCACTGAAGAGAAGAGAACAATTTCTTCTCCGTCAGTAGCCTCAATAAAACATAATACAGAACAGCCCCGGAGGTGCAACAATAATTTATTCATCTCCACAGGAAATGTGTTTGGTTGATTGTTATAGCTTTCCTGCCAGCATGTACAGCCCACAGCTGCACTTTACAAGTTCGAGCACTGAACTACAGGTGCTGTTAGAAATCGCATGGGAACTGTGGGAGATCATTACCTGCAGGAGGAGGAATCAAAGGAGGTCCACATGAAGTTTAAAAAAGAATGAAAATTATCAGTGTTTATTTAAAAAAAAGTCACCTTTATAGCGCAACATTACAAATTGTTGATTCCTAAATGGCTTCACAGTACAAGAGAATAGATAAGGCTTTTAGACGATAAAGCTGTTACACAACAACCATCACCGAGCCCTTAGGCAAAGCAATTAAAAACCTCCTAAAACTTTAAGCCTGGTTGCTGAGATACAAAAAAAAAAAAATCTATAAGAATATGCAGACCAATATATTGACTGATGTTGTTTTGTCTGTTTTCTCTCACGTATACATCCGTAATCAAAAAAATGATCGATACAGCCACAATTTATTCACCACTCAGGGCTGGAATTTCGTTTTGGGATTGCAGCTACTGCACAAAATTTAATCGAACCCTGCATTTACGATGAAGTAAATTCTCACAATTACAGAGATCTCATAACGTTCTGACCCAAGTTTGCACCAGCAGTGCTGCAGGGGTGGACTGACACCTGACCTGGATGACACCTGGCATGCTTTTTCTGTGAGGCTCTCTGCTGTATCAGAAATTCTCGCTCTCATACAGAGACAAGCTTCAAAGATGTGCACTTGGAGGGATACTAGCTAAAAATGTAACTCTACTTTAACTATCAAGGAAAAAGAGCAGGTCCACAGATAAGTGACAGGTAACATTACCATCATTAAGGCAAGATAAGTCCAAAGACAAGTTTAAGGCTCGAATGCATTTGCAGTTTAAACTTAAAATGCTTAAATGAGCTGCTTGATTTGTAAAATATAGGACAGGAAAACAAACAGTGCAACCATGGAGACAAGAGGAAAAAAATCCACTAAAGCAAAGACAGAAAGAGCAGAAAGTACAGCAATGGCATAGTTAAACACAACCTGAGGTAATAGGACAATAAAAATTTATTTCAGGCATGGATGTCTGTCAACGCTCATCTCTCAGACTGTCAGGTTTTCCTGTGTTTGAGCGTTCTGTGTTTGTTTGGCCAGCATGTCCCAGCTCGAGCAACCTGTTGTCTATTATCTACGCTTTGTATGGGTCACTAAAGCCACTGTACATACACACCTCCAGGAAAAGAGGCCCGCCGTAACATCGAGAGATGATCACAGCAAAGCTGACCTGAGCTGCCTCTTGACAGCACACCAGAGAAATGTTGACGTCACTCTGCTGTGGTTTTTCCAGGGTCTGCTTGCCCAGGCTTGGCTCAGCAGTAATCAGGAATGTGATCAGGTCGACTCAAGGGGCGACCCGATCACTCACAGCAACCACATAATGGGAGGAAAATGAGAGAAAGGTACATCCTGTCACACCAGTATTTATGTTTTGGGTTTTTTTTTTGTAATGCCATTTCTCTCCAAAACATATTCTGCTTTTATTTAGTATCCACAGGAGAGACTGGCATCCAGTTTATTGCCCGATATCAGTCACACAAGAGCAAGTCAGGCAGAAATCACTTGCAATTATTTAACAGTGAAATTAATTGAACTCTAATATTAAAATGATTGTAAAGCCCATGTCACTGTGTGTTTATTCTGAGAGGGGCAAAAAAACAAAAAGGCCCCAGTTTGCTGTGGCCTTGTGATCCTTGGGAAGCTTGCACAGGAAACATAGGGGAGATGGACAGAGAGCTGAAGCAAAGAGCTAGCTGACACTTCCTTCACACGCTGCCATAAGTGAGAGACGCTTGGTGATCCAAGGACTAATGCAACTGTAGGCAACTGTTAAAAATCCTTCCACAGGTTCACCCACGTAAAACCATGTGCCTTACTTCTTTCAGCTGAAGCACACTGCAGTGGACGAGGAGTAAGGCTACGTTCACACTGCAGGCGAAAGCGCATCAAATCCGATTTTTTGACCCTATGCGACCCATATCCGATCATGCTATGACAGTGTGAACGGCGCAAATCCGATATTTTCAAATCCGATCTGGGTCACTTTCGTATGTGGTACTGAATCCGATACATATCCGATGTTTTAGAAAGCGACTGCTGTTTGAACGGTCAAGTCGCATTAAATCCGCCTTTTACGTCACCGACACAAGACTGAAGCCAATTATCAGCGCCAGAGAAGCGCCCGAGAAGACATCGCGAACGCTTCCTGGCCATCCAGTGTAGATGTCAGTGAAACTGTTGGGAAGACAACGTAAACATTTTATTTGTACTGTATAATCTGCAGATTCTGACAGAAATCTACAGCTATCCTTTGAAGCACCGCTCCTCTCTTAAACGGCAATAAGGATCATTATTAGGTTATTTACATTATTATGTAAATAACAAAATAACTTAAAGCAAAAATTGGGAAACGTGAAGACCGAAGTCTTTATATTAAGGGCCATCAGTCAAACAATACTGTTGCTCTGGGTCTAAACAGAGCGCGTTGTGTGTGACATCTTCTTTTGCGCATGCGGGCCGCTTTGAGCGTTCACACTAGAGAGCGTTTGCTGTCGCATTTTATTTGTAGTGTGAACGAGCAGACAAAAAAATCGGATTTGATCAAAAAATCGGAATTGAGCATTAAGACCTGCAGTGTGAACGTAGCCTAAGTGACAGAAATCTCATTCACTGAGATTTTTTTTCCTTTCTTAAAAACGGTGACAAAGACGTCTGAAAGTTGGCTGTAATTTAGTTAATTAAAGCACCAATGGTGCCTCTACCACAACATTAAATCATTCAAATGCTAAGAACACATCATAGATGGTCTGATTTCTTACAGTTAAGCAGTAACATGAGTCTTTGACAGGTCAACAGAGTGAATCTCAGAGCTACAGACTCAGTTGTTTTTTAAAAGGTAAAAAAGTATTTGGATTTTTTACTATATGCTCTTGCAAACGTTTCACCATAGAAGCATTCAAGTTTATGACCCTGTCTGTCAAAATGACATACAATGTCTAGCGCGGCCTCTGACAAATCCCGCAGAGACAGGGCGTCTTAAGACTCAAAGTCGCTATACATCAGCAGCCAGCTCCTCTTTTCAAACTTTCCCCGAGACAAACAACTGAGCCTCAACTTGTAGTGCAATTGTGCCGCCAGTAATTGTGCTGGTGCCAACAGTATAATTCAGTATAATGGTGAGACAGTAACACGACAGAGTCCTTCCCAAAGGAAACTAACGGCATCATTTTTTTAAAAGCAAAATGAGCCTGTGGTTCATTAGCTCCGGTCTAACCAGTGTTATTAGAGCTATTTCAATCTGCATAAAAAATGTCTAAGTCGTTCTTCCTGTAATTACAACGAGCTGAGTCAACTGCCCACAACCAAATGGTCTTCCTCAAGGGCAATTTGGACACGCTGGTAAAAGTCAAACACTCACTTTGTTGTGACCACATTAATGTCAGGTACGGCCGCAGAGTGACAGACATGTGGGCACATATACACACACATTAACACACACACACAAACACAAATACACTCAGTCATAAACAGAAGCCCTGCCCTTACCAGACTTAACACCAGCTAATTGCTCATGTATGGCTCCTTTCACTACACATATACACATAAGAGTGTGCAACAAAGCGTGCTGGCCTGCTGGTCCTCGCTGTCTACAGCTGTGACGTCTCAAATGTGGCGTGTTGTTGATATAACGAGTAACACAAGCGGAAAATTGGAGCTGGTGCTGGTGGGGCCAGACTTCAGACTTCCTGATAGGAAGAGAGTGGAGGTTGGCCCATGTATACATTTATATATAGATCATGGCTCCCATCTGGGGCCTTTAATATTGGCATGGGGCTCCTTCATTGGTACAGAAGTGTGCTAGAATGATGCTGTACCGCTTACTCCCCACTCAAGATGAAGAAATAATAGTGATCTGGTTAAAATTCAATCATCAGTGAATCATATTTCATGCAAGAAAACCAATAAAGCAAAATTCAAAAGGCAAAGCTGTCATACTGACATTTAAAGCGCTTTGACTTATTAAGCACACCAGCTAACTAACACATCAAGAAAACGTTCTACCCTGAAAGTTACCAGCACCTTTAAATGACTCAGTGAATTTGAGACAATTTCTCAAGAACTTGGAGATTTATTAGATAATATTAAAACATCCTTTTCCACTAGTACTTACTCGCATCTGAGGTGATCCGAAAACGTGACGTCAACAGACTAGTCATGAGAGAAATTCAAAACCGCCATTTCTGAAACCCAGCAATGAGCGAAAAGGATTACAAACAAGCAACACTGTCGTCGCCGAGTCTGACAAAATGCCTTAGACCAAGCAAAAGGTATACCATTGCCTCAATGTCCTCCATTGTTGTTTTGTTCATGTCACATACAAATGGCGCTATGGGACTTCTGGACGCATGCTATAATGACCCCGCGTATGTTGGGTGGTACTCGATCGTACTGGAAAATTAGTAGAGTTGGACCAAGCCGATCAAAGTAGGTACTAATGGAAAAGGGCTGTACGCGTAAATACGAGGGAGGAAGAATGTAGGTAGAGCACTGAGAAGTGAACGATTAAAAAAATCAAAATCACTTTTCCATGACTTCAATGGAAAACATCATGACAGACATGAAACAAGAGTTTCTAGACTTGAGGGAAAAAAGGATGGGCTAAAAAATGCTCTGCTGTTTTTAAAGTCCTGTAAAGTCCTGAAGATTGGTTTTTATATATAACAAGTGCTTTGTAGACAAAGTGTTCTTATTGTTTTGTTTCATGCAGGTAAAAACTATTTCCAATACCAAGAATGTAATTTTTAAGTAAAAAAAAAAAAAAAAAGACAACAAAGTTCAGGCTTTCTGTGATAAAAGTCATGATAACCCTAAAGGCTGACACACAGCAACGGGGAGAACGCATACAAACTGAAGCTCACAGACTTTATTTACAGGTATGTCTAGGTTCTTCAGACAGGAAACAACTGTATAGGTGTGCTCTGGTACTTAAACCCATTGTACTACACCCTCTTCCCTCACAAAAAAGAGGCCTTTAGACTAAAATGACCTACATCATATAACAATGCAAACGCTACAGACAGTGTCATTTAAACCCATGATTCCCCAGCTTTACTCCAATCCCTAGAAACTAAAGGAAGTCAGCATGAATCAGACCATAAATGCCGAAGAGCAGGAACAACTTAAAAACAAGTCCAACAACCAGTGTGAACTCCTTTAAGCTGTTTGCAATCTTATCAGCAGAGCCAAATTAATAAATCATTCAGAAAACAGACAAAGGTAGCTATCTTTTTGCTGAATGGTTCAAACAGTCGTTGGTCCACTTCTTTTGAAATAAAAGGAAATGCAATGTAGCTTCGGCAATCTGATCCTCTGGATAATTAAAGTCTTTAGAGAGGGCTACAATGTTCAGACATCTGAAATAGGCCACATATGCTGCTCTAAAAATAAAGTGGTCACTGTTTAAGACTTTTAATTTCAGCACCAAAAAATACATTTCTTGCACCTGTTGAGCATTTTGTGCAGTGGACTGGCTGCTCATTGTGATTACATAAACTTATTTCAGCACGATGTTCAGATCCATATAGCTAAAGAGCACCCACTGGGAAAAAATGTTCACGTTATTCATAACTCTGTGATCCAAGAGTTATCTGGGGGAACAAAGAGATCTGAAAGTCGTATTTCTAATTATGAAGTTGTGTTGTGGTGAGGCATTCCCCACTCAAACATCTATTATGGGAGCTGGATCCACGCCTGCCCTCGATTACCACAAAGCACTTTTGACTAAACTGAGTTTAAGAGCACCTAAATGCACAATGGAAGAAAATCATAACCTGTGAATGGAAAATCATAATAATCTCGCTGAAACTAAACATGTCGAAGAAAAATGAAAGGAATTTCAAATAGCAGGGCCTGAGATTTCTGGGTTAAACTCCATTTAAAGTCCCAGCAAAGGTGTTAACCGCACCGGATCAAATTCTCACGTGTCAGAGGGTCAGACAGGTTTACTTTCAAAGTGCCCTGCAGGAAACACAGAGCACATTAAACTAAACAATGACACAAAAATATGCAGCACTAACCAGGACAGTTAAAATATCTCAGCTAACAATCACCTCATTCCTATGTAGGGTGACCAGGTGTCCCACTTTAAAAATAAGTAAAAAAATAATGTCCTCTCAATCCCACACATTAAAACAATGTCCCACACAGCATTGATATTTTAGTTTACGTAATATCATGTGCACCTGGGGAATTCGCTGGTATAAGCGATCTTATCTCTTATGAGATTGACGTTTTGTGAAGGATCCCTAACAAATAAAGACTAAAACTAGACTGAAATGTGTGGCTGAAAGAGTTGCGTGGTCTAGATATGCAACAATCCAATATATCGGCCCAATCCTAACTGACGACGCTAGATTGGTCACTGGAAGCAACTTCCTGATCTGCAGGCTGACCTATTCATTTCAGTTTTGTTTTGTGATGAGAAATTTGAAGAGACATTTCTTAATGCCAAACCTGTTACCAGCAATGTTTTTTGTGTTGTTTCTTTACTTAGACTTATCAGATCACCCTCACACACATTCTCTCTGCCCCACATTTACGGTGTCTGGATCTGGTCACCCTTATCAGTTGCACCCTTAGTTAAGTTCCCAATCCAATTATGTAGTCACTCCACATTCCTCTTCAAGCTTTGATGTAGTGATAAGTAGAAATGTGGGCTGGCTTCGGCTTAAAACAATCAAAACACCTGGTTAGTAGTTTGCATTTCATCACTTCCTTGACGTTAAAGTTTGGTCAAAGCTCGGTAAGCTTTGGATTTTAAATGGCTCTACACAGAAATTCCCCATCTCAATTTCAGTGGCGTCAAACACATTTCAATTCAAAGTTGCTTTATTTTCTCAGCACTGCTCTGTCGGAGCAAGATGGGTCATAACATGTGGCCCAGCAAAAGGGCTCAATTTGGCCCACTGTAGAGTGTGAAAATTCACTGTTATTCTTTGTGTGGTCATGCCCACACTAACCACACAGGAGTGAAAGTGTGTAGAAAGTATTTCTAAATGTAGACCAACTGTTTGAATCATATATATATCTCGACATTGTTACTTAATTCGAACTACGTGCGATTTGTTTTCTGTTTCCATTGTGATGTGATGTTTTTCCTTTGTTATAGATAACCCAGAAAATTGATCAGAAATATGTTCTGTTAATTTTAGTTGTGTAGCAAGGGGTCTCTCTTTTTTCCCTCTGAAACCTCGACTGTGGTGAAGGTCAAGATGTCCATTTCTTACACATAAAAAGAGAAAAATCTGAAGGGGTGTTTCTTTAAAATATAGGTTACTATGCGGTATTACTGGTCTGGACCCGGAGATCAAACTGGGCTGCATGTGGCCCACCAACCACAACGAGGTGGTGTCTTTCCTCCACAACAATGCAGATAAACAAACTTATAATTACCGTTGGGAACCTCTTCCAGACTAGGTGCTGCATGAAAACTGTGGCTGCATCGCTATCAGTGCCAATGCATGCAGTGTTAATGACCCGTGTAGTCAAACTAACTCATTAAATTTGAAACTGGGTGCATTAACAAATTTCCCACGTGTGGGACTAATAAAGGTTATCTTATTGTGGCATCAACAATAAACCAAATGCAGAGCTCTTGTTACGGTGAACCTCGGCGCTGACCCCGACTCCTCACCACTGATCCGGAAAATTAGGCTAACTCTTACTGTAAATCTCTCATCTTCATTTTACCTTAAATGTTTTAAGTTTTCAAATAGCTCATTTGGGGATGGTTCGATCCTCTTAGACGTGTAAACATAACGGTCATGAGTGAGAGTCTTTCTGGGGTTATTAAAAACAATAACAAGAGGCTCGGATGGATTCTCTCTAGCGCCATAATTTTGTCACACTTTCCCTGGAGCGGAGAGTTTGTTAGCGTGCTAACCAGCCTTAGCCGCCGAGGCTAAGCCCTGTTGTTTTCATTTGAAGAACAGTAGCGGGTGATAAAAGTTTTTTATTACTATTATTAAGTGTGTTTGGGTGCTCACTCACCCGTGTCCGCCGGGGTTTTCATCTTTGTGGTCGTCTTCGGTGAGCCGCAGCCGCTTCGCTCACTTTCCCCGTCAACTTTTGAGTGTTTGTTGGCTAGCCCTTAGCAAAGTTAGCTAGCGAAGTTAGCAGCGACACCCCCACTCCTTCCTCCGGTGTTGTTCTCACAGGCGGCTTGTTAGAAGGAGCCTGCGCCGATTACGGGCTCCGCTTTCAACTTGAAAACCAGCCGCAAACTTCGCATGGAGTTTAGCGGTATAACGCGACACATCTACGCCTGCCCAGAAACTTTTGCGCCGGAGTATTTTCGTTCACTTGCGGGGGTTTTGGTGCGGAAAAGTTGCCCCGAGTCTCAGGAGGGGGGGAAATCCAGCCGCCAGGGTCTGAATGGCGCAGGTCAAAGTTTGGAGGAGCCGTGCTGCTCAGCGCTGGAGCAACGGAATGTGACGAGTCTAAATGTTCATCCCGTTTGTTGCAGCCATGTCGCATGGTCGATTCCTCCTCCTCACCATCATCATCACCCTCCTCATCCTCAGCAACAGTCCAACAGCGGTGCTTCAGAGGCGAACAAAAGTACCGACTCCTGTTCTTTCTCCTTCCCTCAGACTTTTTCCACTCACTCAGACACTTCGTGCTCTCTCTCTGCCCCCCCTTCCTTTGGCGGGGTGTCGTGTTTCGCTCTGCTCCTGCCACACGGGGCCGCCCACGCTGACCCACGGAGGGAGGGAGAAACTGAACGCCTACTTTGTGCCGAAGATCGTCTATGTCTATGGAAGATTACCTTTTCCAGGAAAAGCTGCAAGGTGGGACGAGGCAAAAAAAAAAAAAAAGTCTGCCTGCCAGGGGCGTTTCCATCGTTTTTTTTTGTTTAAATGTGGTGGCACAAACTGGATCACGTTACTCACGTGCCATATAGCAACTGATGGCCCATCAAAGTAGCACGGAAATAAACTTACGAGAATGATTTTTTCTTAAAAATTATATCCTGACACGAACATGACCCTCTGCAGTTGGTAGAATACAGCAATTTGTTTAATGAAAGGAGAAAAGAAGGAGGTCAACGGCAGAGAGCGAGGGCAGAAGGAGACAGCAATAGATGGGTGTGTGAGGACACTTAGATAAAACATAAAACTGTTCTTATATAAACCATCATGTTATCACTTTGGCTGCTTCGTGTTCAAACTAACATCAGGTATTTTAACACCTACTGCTTTAACAACCGCTCATTGTAGTGAATTAGAACAGAAATATTCTGCTCTGAAGCACTTTTTACTATAAGCCTCATTCTAACCACAGCTTTTTCATTCAATGTTCACCTCGTCTAACTGTCTCACACACACCGATACACAGTTCAGGTTCAGAGGAACCAAGGGTCAACCCACTAACCTTCTCTACATCCTGAGGCACAGCCACTCTATATACAGGGGGGAATAAAATCATTTGATAGTATTTGATAGAAGTCTATTTGCATGTCATTGAGTGACTACCCAGCCAGAGGAGCTTGTTAAAGATCTGATGGCAGCTGGGAGCACAGTTGCAAAGAACACTATTGGTAATGAATGGGACCATGTACCAAAAAATCTTGGATGAGGATCTTCTCCCCTCATGGAGAACACTGAAGATGAGCTGTGGATGAGTCTTTCATCATGACAATGAGATATGTGTAAAGCTGGTAACAAACTACAAGAAACATCTTACTGCTGTGCTTGCCTACAAGGGTTTCCCCACTCATTCAAATCAAATCAAATATTCAAATCAGCATAAGTTTTTCAAAAAAATCCAATGTAGTGAGCTTTAATGTAATGTGAATAAAGCATTCCATAATATCTGTGATGTATGTATATACGTCAAGAGTTTAATCATCAGTCACATTTCAGAAGTGGTTGGTGCCACCCCACGACCCCCCTCTGTATACACCCCTGTGAATTATATGTAGCAAACACTTTAAAAGCATCTTAAAGGTGTGTACTGAATATTAGCATCACCAAAGTTGATAAAAAGTAAAACATGCTCTCAATTTAACCTTTGGCTCCTGAATAATGGTGACTTTCGACCTTTTGGTGAACAGTCTGTGTTGAGGGTGTGTGGGATCTTTGAGGATGGAGGCAGCTCTCCTCTGGACTCTGCGATGGTAGATGCTCTGCAGAGAGGGCAGCAGAGTCCTGACGATCTTCTCCGCAGCTGTTATCACTCACTGCAGGCGTTTGCGATCCATAGCACCAGTGCTGCTGTACCGTGCAGTGATGCAGCTAGTCAGTGTGCTCTCCACAGTGCAGCTGTAGAAGCTGCCGATGATCTTGGCTACTCAGTGCACAGAGTATTAATATAGCTCATATAGTGCAAAACATCCCACAATGCCCTGCAAAAAGTGACGTGCGCCCACTACACCACCCAGGCTTGATGCGCTGCTCTTAAGAAAAAGTGATGGACAGACGAGAGGAATGAGAGCGGTACATCATAACATAAACTGGCACAGCGTACGTTTTATGTATCAACAGAAAATATACGACACAGTGGATACAACATGCTGATTTTGATTCATCATTTTCACTTTAGTTTAGTTTCAGTCGGCTTCCAGTGTGGGTTTGCACCTTTCAGTTTACATTTATCATTTGAAAATGTCCAGTTTTAGATTTGTTTTTGTTATTTTAAACAAAAACAAATCTTTTTTAAAAATATTATAATTTGGGATTCGGGATGTTTATCATGTAAATATCCCAAATCCACATTTGCTGAATATTTTCTTTTAGTTAGTTTTGCCCCTTTACAAAATATTTCAGCGTGTTCTTTTTTTTTTTTTAGAAGTCTTGTTTTTATTTCCGTTTCAGTCATCTAAAATCATCTGCCACACCTAGTTTTTGTTTCAGTTTGGTTAATGATAACCTTGAGCTCATTTTATAGTCCATTACAAAGAATTATCTATACGGGTAGGACATTGTGAATAAGTCACTGATTTTAAACATTGTCCTTCTACAAGCAAGTCATACAACGGAGAAGTGATCATAAACACCTATTATTTGCAAAGTAATTTTGAAGATTTATCTAAACTAACTATAAATTGTCACCAGAGTGTAAAACCTGCATACAATCATATTCTTTGCATTAAAATGTGTACTGGTCTCTGTGTCACAATTGATAAGAGAACAAAACATCAGTTAAATCTGATCAAAAGTCTAAAAGTACCACCACCTATGTTATTACTGCATTTTCCATAGTTTTTAATTTAGGATTCTTAAATCCTGAGTCAAGAATCTTAAATCTTAGATTTATTTATGACGTCCCCTCCTTGTATCATCTCTGTTATAACTTTTAATCACTTCATGAACCGATCTTGAGTGACTTGTGTATTAGCTTATTATTTCTGAACTGTGTGTATGTTTGTTTAGGCCACAGTGACGTTTATTTATTTATTTTAATCACTTTTCATTTCATGTTGGTAGACAACCTGACAACATAATGCTCTATAGTTAAAAAAAAACCCCAAAAAAACCAAAACATTTTTGGTTGTCTAGACCAAAATACAAAGTTTTGCTCTACAAGGGCCTGATAACCACTTATAAGGACATTATACTGCCACTATCCTATTGAATTTTAAAGCAAATATCCTCATATGGATCTCATTTTTCTTAGAAACAACAATCAGGAAAAAACAAACAAAACAAAACACAAAATTCTTTGTTTTTACATTTATCAGGTCCCAATCAGCCCAAATAGCAAATAAAAAAATAATTAAAAAAATGCATGCCATGAAAGAGTTCGGGTCTTAGGAGGTTAAATGTGTTTGATCAAGTACCTTAGACTGCATGTCAAACATGGATATGGCCACTGTAATGTCACCCATATTTCGATGACATCTTGCAGCATCTTAGGCTGTAGCTTTCTACTTGATGATGATTGAGGCGTGGTTCTTAAAAACTGAGGGTCAGTATGTAAAACAGCGACTTTTCACTCACAAGGTAACTCCAACATAAAACAGGCCCAGCTTTATCATCCCTTGTAACTCTAATGAGGCCGGATTTGACAAAATGTATTTAATTAAGACCTGCTGCTACATGCTGCCAACTCAACAGGAAAGCGTTTTCTGAGATCATAGAAATGAATGAATGCATTTAAATAAATAAGCCCAGAGGTCAATTACTTAGTCTTACATTCTTTTTACTATCAGAGGAGTCGCCCCCTGCAGACCTTTAGAAAGAATAATCAAAATAATCATCATTATTATTGTCATATCACATGCCATTGTTTCAACCATAAAGATCAGATGAAAAAAAATAGACTGATATTTCAGTGGGACAACGACACATGAAAAAAAAATGTATCTGAAACAACAAAACAAGGGAAAAAGTGCATGAACAATTATGTACGGTATACACACGACTCACTCTGACACGTTCCACTTTTTTTTTTTTACCCAGAGAAGGTAATTTGAGTATTTTTAGACTCACTATATCTAAATTTAAAAAAAATATCTAGGCCCCCCAAAAATTGCTAAAACTACCAAACTTTAAATTCTGACTTTGCAAACAGGAATTAAAATGGGCTGAAATAATCCAGAACTGCATCCTGGCATCTTCATTTAATGAGCATTTAAACCAGATAAGCAGATTAATGCATATTACAAACAAATGAGTTAATTTCTTGTGCTGCCTGGTGCAGCGTGGATATGCTAAGTCATTAATAGGAAAATAATAACATCCCACAGTCTGCTTTCACTCTCAGCACATTTCTTTTCCCTTCTCATCCTTGTGGTGTGTTCACTGTGCAGATGTAAATAAAGTTACGATCGATGTAACTTCAGAAGCTAGCTGAGGATCAAGCATAAAAAAAAACAAAAAACATTTTTGTTAAGTGACAGATCATTTTAAAGGCAAATTCAGCAAATGTGATCAAACTGGCAGAGAAAAAAATGTTATTGTCTGACACTGAGAGCGGGAGAAAGATGCAAGAACGACAGGACGATGAGAGAAGATGCGAGAATCAGGAATGCTCAGCAAGTGAAATTTTATAGTCTGGAAATTTAAACTTTACACATAATATCCTCATTTATTTAATAAATTTTGAATCCAATACTGCATCTTTATTTCTGAGCAATTGTCTTCCCCACTCTACACTACTACTCCTGATCTTAGAGGTTCCCATTCACCCATCCATTTTCTGCTGCTTGTCCAGGTTGCAGGGGGGCAGCAGGCTAGGCAGAGAAGCTCAGACTTCCCTCTTCCCAGCCACCTCCTCCAGCTTATCTAGGGGAAAACCGTGGTGTTCCCAGGACAGCTGAGAGATATAATCTCTCCAGCATGTCCTGCGTCTGCCCCGGGGCCTCATCCCAGTAGGACATGCCTGGAACACCCCACTCAGGAGACGCCTAGGAGGGATCCTAGTCAGAAGCCCGAACCACCTCAGCTCTACTCTGAGTCCCCCCCAAATGACTGAACTCTTCACCCTTATCTCTAAGGGAGAAGCCAGCCACCCCTTGGGGAAAGCTAATTCTCGCTGATTGTATCTGTGAGCTCATTCTTTCGGTCAGACCTAGAGCTCACACATTGGCGACTGTAGGTCAGGACTCCCCAGCCTGCAAAATCACACATTCAAAGCTTTATAGTGGGAAACAAAGTTAAATCTAAAATATCTCATTAAAATAATGTATTACATACAACTATTTGAAATAAAACAACAGTAATATAGTAATATTAATGCTGGTACCCCCCCCTCAAGAGAATTTCAAATGCTCACACTTTGGTCCGCAGGCCGCATGTTTGACAGCGCATGTTTTTGTTTGTCCCAAAGCCCAAGGAGCCAAACATATTAAATGAAATGTGGCGTTTGAGTACCAAGAAAACAACCCGAAGACATTTTCGTCAGATATTCTCCATTTGCGCTTATGACGTATTTTAATGATGAATAAATATTTCTGTTTTAATGTAACTGCAATCAGAGATGAATCACAGAGGGAGATGACGGTGATGTGGAGTGAGTCATCGTGCTAATAGACGATCTTCTCAGAGGACCGCGGCTCATCGCTGCCCGGAGCTTCCGCCTCTGCCTCCAGTTTGTCGCCCCGCTCTCTCCCGGTTGGCGCGTCACGGCGTTGCTGTGGAGACCCATCACCGCCGCGGGTCATGAGAGGTTCCGTGTTTACCTGTAAACTGCGACAGCGAGGCAGCCAGGGAGCCGCCATCCGTTATTTATACACGCAGGGAAGGAAGGAAAGGGCCGAGCAACAGGCGCTCTTTTCGCCTCCCCGCGGGGATCTGGTGAGAAATTTACATAGATTGTAATTATAAGTGGACATCAACTGGAGCCCATCAGGCGCTTATTAGCATTATTTGCTCATACAGCCACACTTAACACACATCCACACACACTGTTCTCCCACACTCTTTTCTTCCTCTCTGAAGGGCCCTTCAGCACTTAAATCGGCTCTGAGGAGGCAGCAGAGGGAGAGGGAGTTGAAAGAAAGGAGCAGTAATTACTCAAGAGCGTGAACTGGAGAGCAGGGAGCGGGTGGAAGGAAATAAAGTGGCGAGACAAAAAGTGTGGGTCTTTTCTTTTGCCTTATTTCCAGCCAATCAGCCATCCCACTGTCTTCTCCTCACATCCATCCGTCCGTGCATCCATCCATCCATCTCCGTTCCTCCTCTGCTCATTTACTCTGAGTGGCAGTGTGTGGGACGTGAAGGGCATCCTGTGGGTGACTGTCACACACACACAGCCATAATAACATCAGCAGTACAACAGAAAACATCTCATCATCTAAGACTTACTTCCCCATCCTCCTCCTTCTTCATCCTCATCAACTTTTACTTTTGCCTACATGTACCCCCCTCCTCCTCCACCTCCTCCTCCTCTTCCTCCCCCTCACCTTCAAGTGCTCTTTACTTCCTTATCTTCTTCATCATTATCATCATCTTTTTACCTGAATACTTCCATGTGATGCTTCATAACACCTTCGCCCCCAAAAACCCTCCACGATGAGTCACTTTCTTGTGAGGAGTTAGATGAGGAGAACGATCCCGCACTAACGCCAGCTGCAGACTGTATGCAAAAAACTGAAGTAGCCACCCATACAAAAAAAAAAGTGAAATGTGAAAAAGTCTGGAGTCACCCCCTCATTTGTTTGCGTTTTGCTTCCAAGGTGCCAGACTTTCTTCTAATCGTTTTTAAAAGTGGTCTCGAGGAAATGTTCTCCAGGCTTTCTGAAGGTCTTCCAAAGTTTTACTTTGGACATTAGCTGCTTTTTCACTTTTAGCCCGAACATTTTGACACCCAACAAAGAACCAATTTTACATTTTCTCCTAGCACCTGTTGCAGGAACACATTTATGTAGTTGAATCTCTGACAGATGACAAAGATAAGACAGTTTGACAGGATTTAAATACTAGTTTTTCAGCAAAAAGGTGATTCCCAGACAACTGTTAGCTGAAAACCTGTCATATCTCGAAATGTTGTGCAGTATGTAGTTAAATGAAAAATAAAACCCCCAAAACACACACTGGGTAGGCCTGTTCAACTGCTTATTAAATATGGTGGCAAGTCTGTGGCATGCATTGACACGTAAGCATGATCAAGACGACCTCTTGGAGTTCAACCTGAGCATTAAAATGAGGAAGAAACCTTATTTAAGTCACTTTGAATGTGAAAAGTGGTTGCTGGTGCCAGATGTGATAGTCTGAGTTTTTCCAGAAACTGCTGATCTGCTGGGATTTTCCCTCACAACGATCTCCATGGTTTGCAGAGAACGATCTGAAAAATAGCTTTCAATCTGAGAGAAGGGCAACAGTAACCCAAATAAACACTTGTTACAACCAAGGTGTGTAGAAGAGCATCTCTGGATGCACAACACACTGAACTATTAAGCAGATGGGTTACAGCAGCAGAAGAAAACACAAGGACTGACTCCCATTAGCTAAGAACAGGAAACTGGAGTTACAATTAACACTTTACCTGATCTGATGAGTCTTTAGTTCTGCTTTCAGATGGTGGTGCCAGAATTTAGCGTAAACAACACGGATCCATCCTGCCTTGTATCAATGGTTCAGCGTGGGGCTGTAATGGTGTGGTGGAGAGTTTCTTGGCACACTTAGTACCAAGTGATTATTGTTTAAATGTCAAAGCCTCCCTGAGTATTGTTGCTGACAATGACCATGTAGCCACTTCATGTAGGATAACACTCGATGTCACGAGGCTCAAATAATCTCAACACTGACTTCACTTCACTCACACGGCTTCCGCAATCACCAGATCTCAATCCAGTAGCCCACCTTTGTGATGTGGTGGAACTAGAGTAAAATCGTTGATGTGCAGCCAACATATCTGCACAGACTGTGCGACGCTAACATGTCGCTTGGCAATGAAATCCCTAAAGAAAGTTTGTAGCACCTTATTTGAATCTATGGCAAAAAGGAGTTTAACCTTGTATCTGTTGAAGTGGCTGGTGAGCGTATATCTGTTTTTATATAATATTCCTTATCACTGGAGTTGAGCCAAGATAGCGAGTTATTCTCAGTTAAACAGGGAGAACTGATACTCAAAGAATCCTGAATTAAGATTTAGACAAAGATCGTAGACGTTTCAATTTCAGTGAGAAACAAGAATTTTTTTAAAGTCGTATTTTGGAGAATAAGAGTCGGAGAGTTTTTAATGTGCGGATATTCATTTTATTTAAATAACGCTTTAAAGATTTTCAGTTTTTTCCACTGAATGAATGTGTTAAAAGGCTGTTTTTCCACTGTTGTACTTCTAACACCACACTTGCTTTCTTTTAGTGCCGTGTGTGTTTCTCTAATAATGTCTCTGAGAATAATCATGTTAAACACAAGCAAACATTAACACCTTATAAGGTGAGGCTTTCACACGTCACAGCTGGTGTAAATAATAACATTTATGTTTGCTGACTGATTTGAGGTCCAGCTCGCTGTCACGACATCCTGAGGGGTTTTTATAACACCTGCGCTCTTCCCACTAATGCCGGCTGTGATGAAAGGCCTAATAATGACACAGTGTTTCCGCCTCAGTTTGCCCCTTAGCTTAATGCGTCTCCTCTGCTGCTGCTGCTGAACTTTTGTTCAACCCAAGGACGCATCAAGACAAACAACAGTCTTGTTGCATCTGGTTTGCGCGGCACAAAAACAAGGAATCCACGTGGGTTCCTTTGAATGAGGAGCAAATATTCAGTTAGATTTTGCTTTGAGATCCCTGTGCAGAGCTAACAGTGTGTCTTGATTTACAAGAAACTGCCCTGCTTACTGGAAGGAAAAGTGAATTATAATATAATGCAAAAACAACTATTTCTCATTTTGCCAGTGAGCTTTTAGTCCTGAGAAACCACAGAATGCATTTAGCTGTGTAGGTGGGGAGAGGCCACTGCACGGCAAGCAACATGCCATATGAATCAAAATACATCCTCCCACCAAACCTTCGTTCCTTCGTTAAAAATCTGTAGTTTGTGTTCGCTCTTTAGTGTGTGAAAAATTTAAATACTCACTGTGGGCATCACTCACTGTGACTTAGCAGATTCTAATCTTCATCAAAGCCTTTTCACACATGAGCTGCAGCTTTGAAACCGATAAACATTTCCAACAAATCCTTTAACCTGCTAGCTCCCCAGTGCAGGAAATGGTTTGGTGAATTCACAGTAAGCGACTTGACATGGTGTATCCTGCCCTCGCCTTAACCAAGTGGAGTATTTCCAGTGGTGAGAAAGTTTCTAAGGTGGTACATGTGAAAAAAGAGAACTTTATTTTCTCAACAGAGACCAGAAAATGGTGAAAACTGCTTATTTAAGAGATAGAATCATTGTATATAGAGTACCATCAGATTAGTGCAAAGTTATGGAGATGGACAGACAGTGTACTGGGCTGGGTGAAGGTGAAGTTTCCACCAATGAAAATGCTACGTCCAGGTGAAAGGAAGCAATATTTTGGGATTCAGTCTACACACAGCATCATCCCTGTTTGGGGGACGTGCTGTTGGAAGATTGCACACGAGCAAACAACTCTGCCTACCTTTGCAAACAAACCCGAAAACCTAAAGCAAAAGCATGGATGGATGGGTCCTAATGAATGAGTCTAATTAGAAAGATAATACATTTTGTAAATGGAAATAATGGAAATTTATTCAGGAGTTGCTCTCGTACACTGCTGAAAACTGTTAAACTATGAATAATTATATTTCAAAGCCCTTAACGAGCTTCAAACAAACAATTACTATGCTGGGGTTACTCCTCTTATCAAGGCTAAGGAAATAAACGTGGAAAATGTATCCGTCTATCAAATGCTACATGCAAATCTGTCGGTGGGTATCTGCAAAGCTCCAAGCAAGAAATTCAAGGACAGTTCAGTCATTTGTTGCAGAAAGCAGCTGAAAAGCACAAGAAGGTAAAACAGACTTTGAGAACAAATGTCTGTGAAAGAGTATTTCTTCCACAGAATTTCAGTCTGTGAGCTGTGACGAGCGTTTAGACCTGGGCTGCAGTTTGTTGATGAAACAGGCAGTGTCGAGGGTGGCCTCGTTGGGGGATGCAGACCGCGACTGCATGTGAAAAGCAATGGCAACAAAAGCCCAGCAGGAGAGCTGACGCTACATATGGGTGAATAGGTGGAGTGATTGGGACTAATTAATCACCAGAGTCACTATCACTGCATTAGAGGTGTTAATGACCCTGCGCTGCCGATGAGGTAAAGTTTGCGACCCATTTCAGACGCAAAGGCTCCAGCTTTTCCTTCGCCTACTTTTTGCATTTTTTTGTTCCATTTGCCAACATGGAGCTCCGTTCGCGTCCTTATTTGTTGTTTCAGAGCCAAGTGTTTTCTATCTGAGGAAATCTAGCTTGTTTTGAAAATGGAAAACAGGCCTGAGGGGGCAAATGGTAGCAGAGCCACACCCAGAGTGATCAGCACGCACTCTCAACAACAGAACTGTAAAGGGAGAGGCCTTTTGACACCGGCCCATCTGCATGCATAAGAAAACACTGCCAAGCACACCCAGTAGAGGAGTAAAAATGAAGCAGCGAGCATGTTCGTGACAGCAGAAAATGTTTGGAGGGGAAAGTTTCTCTGAGTCCCTGTTTTTTTTTTTTTTTTTAAATACTAAAGATGGAGTGACATTTTCCATGTTGTGTTCCTCTGCTCTGCACCATGACAGTATGTTAGTGGAATAAGGAGGCCCTTGTCTGTGTTTCTCTGTGTCTGTCTGTCTGTCTGCCCCCTGGCTGGTCAGATGATGTGTCTGTCTTTTCTTTATGGAGGTCTGTCTCTCGGTCCTGGATTTGCAGATAAGATATAAAAAAAAATGGAGGGAAGAAAGACACAAGGAGAGGTTTTTAGAGGAGGATAAAAAAATAGAGGTCAGGAGAGGAGAAACTAGCGAGGATAAGTAGAGGGGAAGGGGGAGAGAGGGAGTGAAAGAAAGAAAGAGAGTGAGAGAGAGTGAATGGGCCCTTTGTGATCAAAAGGCTTGTTTATTTTCTTGGCGCTTGAACTCTTCAGGAGCCACATTGGGCCTGTCTGCACTGTCTAGCTTGCGTCCTCATCGCCTCCCCGACAGCCCAGCAACCAGCCCTGAATTCACCGAGAGGAGCTGGGCCATCTCAGAACCAAAACAAGCACATCAAGCACGGAAAAAAAAGAAGGTTTAGACACTTGAATCACTCGAAGCACACTCAGCTAAACATCCTGAGCACTCGAGAGGTGGTAGGCATGGAGAAGGTTCATTTCAGATTGAGTCAAAACAAGAGTTTCTTAGGTGTGACGCCTACTTTGATTTTCTTTTCCTTTGGTAAAAAGTAGAAGCTAGTCATTCGTGTACAACTTGTAAGTAAATTTACTTCCATTTTACGTAGTGAAAACACACATTTCTGCATGTCTTTGATAGATGACAGTCTGACAGTCATACTGATTTACATTTTACTTACTGTGGGAATAATAAGTTACGATGCACCGTTACAATGTAGAGTGTATTTAAATGCACAGTTTAACAGAAAAGAAGCCTTTGTAAACTGTTGTTGGACCTGAATACGCTTTCAAGTTTCCAAATATATCGACTATTTATCCTAAAAATGAAAAGGACCAAAAAAAATCCTGAGTTTAGAAAAAGGGTTCATGTTGCAGCTGTGTGTTATTTTTTTCCAATGAGACATCTAAATAATGCACAATGTGAGCAAAAACACACATACACGACTTCCATCAGCTTCATTTTCAATAATTTCTACTTGTGGCCTTGTCAAACCACATTTTCTGTTAAAAGTTACAAAAAAATCAGTTACAAATTCACAGAAATTGGAGGTTAATTTGACTTTATGGTCACCTCTGCTCTGGTGTGACATATTGCACAAACCAAACTGCAAAATTTATCTTATTATAGTCCACCCAGTTCTGTTCTATTGCTTATCACGGACCTCGAGGATGAATAAAACACAAAATACTCATTTTGAACCTTGGAACAAAATAATCAAGGTCTGTCAGCTTTTCTAGTCTAGCTTTTTCCAGCTTTGCAAACGTGGACCTTGTTCTTTTTTTAAAAATGTCAGATTCATTTGTTTCTATCTGCACGAAACACACAATTTGTGCATGAATTTATACAGTAGATTACATTCTCCAGAATTCGCCTTGGCATACTGTGTATTTTTAGAAACTTTGATCTTTAAAAATTCATATAAAGCTCTGTGCAACATTTGAGTTTCTTTGCTTCTTCTTTTCTGTAGAGAACACGATTGCATTGATGTGGATATGAGGTGCAGATGGTTGGTTCTCTTTGTTTCTGCTGGTGTGTTATTCTGCAGTTTATCACGTATAAAGTACACAGAGTTTGGGTTTTACTCAGAGTGAGTGGAACTTAAGATGAAGTAAGCTTTTAAATATCAATGACTATTAAAATATACTAACTCAACTTTGCCTCTCAGCTGAATTCCTAGAACCAGACACAGCAAAACGCCTACATTACACTCCATTATAGTGCATTGAATTATGTTACGTTAAACATCACTCCACATCTGGGCGTTCTGCATCAGGCAGACACAGTCGTATGCATTCAGTCTCACTCGGACACAAACACTCTCTGTTCGCTGCCTCCCCCTTCTCTCCCTCTCTCCCCCCTCAGTTGGTATTCACACATGTGTAATGGGATTAACACGCTGCTGCGCCGGGGGAAAGGCGAGAGGACAGAAAAGGAGGAAAAAGAGGAAGGTGAGGCCATGGAAGAAACGGGGGAGGTGGAGGAGAGAGATGAGTAAGAGTGAGTGAAGGGGCCAAAAAGGGGAAGGTTGAGGGGGAGGAGAGAGCGGGGTTCTGAAAAGGAAAACAAATGTATAGAGGAAGGAAAGAAAGAGAGGTGGTACAGCTCTTTCCATTAGCTTGTTATTAGGCTACGGGAGGTCACAGAGGACGTTGCAGGCTCATTTGAAATTCAGGGAGGACACCTCCCTTCAAACTTTACCTCCAGTTCAAAGCGTCTGAGTGATGAATTGCATTTATAAGCAAACACCAGTCTCATTAGTGAGGTGAGAATTCATGGCAGTTTTAAAAAGAATGGTTTTAAAATAGGTTTTAAAGAAATATGAGCATAGGTGCTGATTAAATATTAAATGATTAAAAGTGTATTGACTTAAGCAGACTTCATATTCTTTAAGTGAGCACACCAAGCTTTTAAAATACCCAGTAGAAAAAAATCCTACTGTTAACTGAGAGTACAGTAGAGCGCCATCTGCAAAATGATTAAAGTGCTCAGTAGAAAACTTTGATCCTTGCCTGAAATGTTTCCAGTCATCTTTTTGCAACTTTATTATCACAGTGGGGAATAAAAGATGTCTGATTGCTAATGAAGTAGGACCTCACAACAGTTTGATTCAATCTCTAATTTTGTGTTTTTCGTGCATTAGTGCCATTGAAAGTCTGAGAGTTTAGTGGGAAGGCCACACTTGGAACCTCAGAGTCATCTAGATGACATCATGGTGAGTCCAACTGTTATTTGAAACCACGGTTTTCTGTTTGTATTCAGAGCACTTTATTTGTTTTCTATGTAAGGTCTTACTGTCACAAATGTCATGTGAAAAGCTAAAATACCAAATAAATGAACCTGAGCATTTCCTGTTATGGAAGGAAATAAAAATGTAAATACTCAAGGTCAGCGCAAGCCCCTCAAAACTGGATTACAGTAAATTATTTAATTACCAGTGCAGTACTAGTAATACTTTCATCTAGTTATTTTTATTTTCTGCCACTTTATTCCTCTGTTTCACTGCAATAATTTAACAGGATTAACATTTTACACAAAACATATAAAAGAAACTGGATTACACATTTAGTATGTACCTTTCTGGCTTGCAACCTCTAATAAAATCTAAGCACGTGCTTTTTCTTTTTTGTCCAGAGAAGATATTTTCCTTGTTCTCTTTCCACCTCTTTCATAAACATAAAAACAAAGATGTTCCGTCGCATTGTGTGAGTAATCGCTTGAGAGATTTCTTACCTCGATATTGACGTCGAGAGAAGTAGCCATCTCCCTCTTTGCTGGGGAGAAAGCACATGAAGATTCCACTATGAAATAAGACTTACACATATCTTTTAATTAGATTGGTTATGCAGATAAGCTACACAAAAACACAGCTGTGCGTTGAGAGGCAACATGAAGTAAGAGCACGACACAAATGTTGCCACCCAAATCCGATGGAGGTAAAATGAGTTTTTGTCTTATTCAACATGACTGGGGCAACCAGGTGGCCTTCAGGTTTAAGTAGCCTACCTATTTAAATCCAGTTAATCACTCCTGACTACTTTCTAGTAGTGATTTTAACAAAAATTTTATAAAAATAAACAATAAAAAAAGTCATTAGAGTAGATTAATTAAAATGTCAGCGTCCTGTTATGGCGTGGAAAGGAAACAGTCTGAGCAAAGGTGTTCCCACTGAGTTGTACTCACGATGAAAGAGAGAAAAAACATGGGAAACAAACAGTGCACCAACCGGCAGACTAATCTGACTAATCTGTCTCCCGATCAAATGCCAGCTGTGATTAAGAGATGACTTAGCTCTTTCATTATTTCACTGTGGAATGAAGTTTTTTAACATTATGACTAGAAAATGCTTTGTTTCCACTTCCTAAATGACATTTAAAAATTATCTGATTTAGTGTGGACAGCATAAGATAGAGTGTGTTTCAAATCAAGAACCGATGCTCAGATTTTAATTTATGCTCATGAATTATGAATCTGTCCCACACACACTCTCATCCTGCCGTGATGGCCACTTGAATTTTCTTTTAAGCTCTTTCAAAAGTTTTGTCACTAATGAACTGCCATAAATTATTGCTCCGCATAATGAAGTGCACAGGAGAGACTCGCACACTTATGAAGTGGTGGGAAGTTGGGGGGAAAAAGCCAGCTTTTAATTAGAAGCAAGTCAAGTCTTCTGCAGAGTGACGGTGGAGTCATATTCAATAAACTTTTAATGTGAAGAAAGAAAAAGACAAAGAGAGACCACATTCAGTCCTCAGAGGGGAAGAGGGACTGCAGAAAGGAATGTGAGAGTTATATTTGACCTATTTGCAGTCCTGTGCCAAGTCTGTAATGGAGAGAGAAGAAGAAGTAGAACATGAGTAAGGGGAAACTGGAGAGGGAGAGCAGACAGACGAGGGGAATGAGCGAGTGAAGGAGAGAAGTGTGAGTTGGCAGGATGTGAAGAGAAGGGGGAGAAGGAGATGCTAATGAAAGAGGAGGAGTGTGAGGGAAAGAGTGAAAAAGCGAGAGAGAGAGGGGATTAGGAAGCGGAGCAGCCAGCAGTCAGTCGGACTGAGAGCGAGGTATGTGAGGAACGGTGTCAGTCTATATGGAGCTCAGTGTGCATGTGTTAACAGTCTCTTATGACTATCTCTGGAGGAACTCCCTCTTCCTATTGGCACCATGCACCGCTTCCTGCCATATTACACTCCATAAATACCCAGACTACTCCGTCACCCTTCAGTATAGAAACCGACTGTCTGTAAGCTAAAGGAGACTGCAATCCAAGATGATTTTCTTTAATCTGCCTCATGTGCTTCATACGTTTCTCAGAACTGCTTTCAGCAGTCCAGCAGAATGTGTTTGGACTTGTTGAATTCAATTAGGTGGGCCTCGAGGGTGTGCCAAGCTTGTAAATAAAGCCGGGTAGCAAGCCAGATTGTTGCAGTAGCTGGATTTCTCCACAGCTAATCTACAACAGAAAAGGCAGAGACTGTGAAAAGGTTACATTTTCAGTCAAGATTATAAGGAAATGATCATTTACGTACTTGTGAAGTATTTACCTCACTCATTACACTAAAGCCACAGCTAATATTCTCCTGATCATGTCTTTTTTCCTCTTTGATGATTTTTTTGTCTTTGCTGCGTTTCAGTAAATGTAGCTTTTGTTCTCAATTTATCTGCTCCAGGTAAATTTGACTTGTGATGGCAGAGTGATGCAGACACATCAGTGCAAAAGCATAAAGGCAAAAACTGATATCAAGAATCATCACAGCACTTTAACACAAACTTAACTGTGCATCAACACAGAGACAGAATAAATGTAAAGCTCCACAAACTTTTTTTGACCACTAGAAGACTGACAGAAACATGTTTACTGCGTCTGAAATCTCACACTTGTTAGGTTCGCTGTGCTAGTACTGTGTTGGACCAACGTTTGCCTTCAGAACTGCCTTAATTCTCTGCAAACGAGGTTCTGGAAACATTCCTTAGAGATTTTGCTCCATATTGACACGATAGCGTCACACAGCTGCTGCAGATTTGCTGACTGCACATTCATGCTGCGATTCTCCTCTGCCACCACATCTCAGAGGTGCACTGTTGGATTGAGATCTGGTGACTGTGGAGGCCAGTTTGAGATGACATCTAGACTCATCAGAGCAGGCAGCCAGTTATTCTGCCTCCTTATCAGCTTGAAACTGTCTGCCAGTTCTCCTCTGCCCTCCGACATTAATAAGATATTTCTGCCCAGAGAACTGCTGCTCCACCTCTGTGTTCTCCTTTTCCGACGTCATCATTTAGGAACGTGTTAGGTACCCGAAAGCGTAAAATGTTGATGATTTGTCACCTAGCATAAAATATTACGCTTAGGGAGTGAGAACGTGTTGGCTGCTCACTGGATATTTTTTCTTTTTTGGACCATTCACGGCTAATCCTAAATGTGGTCAGCAATTTCTGAAACACTTGGACCAGCCTGCCTGGCGCCAACCACATGCTCAGCAGATCCTCTTGACCATGTCTATATGTCTAAATGATATACTGCTAGGTGACTGGCTGATTAGACGTCTGCGCTAGCGATTAGTTGAGCAGGTGTACTCAAAGTGTCTGGTGAGTGTATGTACTATGATCCTACACTGCTCAGTGATTAAGACATCATTTCTTGAGAATTCTCTTTGCCTCTGGCAATGCCAATCTTTTATTTAAACACTTAAACTGAAGACTGATTTAGATTAGTGCTTACCTATTTGCAGATCACTAATATACTGCACCAACATATATTTTTATGCCCAGATATCTTCTGCTTGCAAAGTATAGTTTTGTGCTGGAAACAGTGTACACTTGCTGCACAGCAGCAATCCTGCACTCTGGAAAATGAAGAGTTGGGAGAGACACAGCCATCACATCAATGCCAAAAACCCAGAGCATTGCAGGAGATTTGAACTTCTAGGCTAAAACAACCCACAGAACCACGAAACCCTATGCAGTAACCTGACATACACCTCCCTAGAAATGTATGTTACTTCAAAGCAACCCACAACAAGCACGACTGGCCTGTTCAGTCATTTCCCCCGAACTGACTGGAAGAGAAAGCACGAACTCAAAAAGAGAAACCCCACCGCCAACTAGTGTGTTGGCATGTCGCGCACTGCGCTTGGAGAGCAGCGCAGGCACACACTACAGAAATATAAATCTTGGCAACGCCGTCGGCCATTTGTGTAGGCTACGTCGTAGGCTCTACATAGATTCAACACAGAAGCCTAAATTAAGCTTTGTGGTGCAGATGCCAAAGGACATCCTGTGCGCGATTTACCCACGCCAGCTGCATCGACGAAATGTCAGGATTTGACATCCTGGGAATAATTATAGACTGGAATCTACCTTGGATGGGTAATTTCAGTTCAGGGCTGCACTTTGACAGTTTTAGTTATTAGTTGTAACCAAGACAAAGTATTTGGTTGGTGGCTGATAAAATTTTTTAAAAAAGTGAATAATGACTATTCAAAACTGAAAACACATTGGGGTAAACGATTAACATCTAATTATTATTATATCTGAGTGAAAATATAGTACATTCTGATTCAGTAAAAGGACTAGATGTTACAATCCCTGATAATTCATTGCTTTAAATGGAGAAAATCTTGAGGGATGTTATGAGGAAAGGCAGCCCAGAAACTTTACCAGCGGCACACATCGTTAGGCCTCAACTTTTGGTCTTTTACCCAAGCTAATCTGCCATTAAAGTAAAGTAAAGTAAATCACACATCAAACAAAAACTGAGAACTAAAAATAAGTGATTTCCCTTTCAGGTGGTTGTGAGATTGTTGACTTAAGGCTAAACACTCGTTTGAATGTTCAGGATGTCCCCATTTCCACTGACTGTAATTCACTGTCAGCAAACTCAGTTAAATGTAAAATGTAGTTTAGCATTGATGCTAACAGGCTCGTTGCCTCGTAGCATCTCACAGTAGCTCATTCAGGAGATTTTACTGTCTGTTGACAGGAGAGACAGAAAGGTATGTAAAAGTCAACGGCGCTAACATGGTGACAGGCCAGTGAAAATAGTAATAGGTGCTTGTATTCACTACGTTGTTGATTTAAATGTCTGTGGCTTGGATGCAAACTTCAGTCTCAGGAGTGTGTTTTTCCTCTAGTGGAGGCTTTTAACCTTTCTGTTCAGCACTACATTTATCTGCATGTCACTTTCTCCCCCTCCTTTTCCTAAACTCCTTCACTTCACCTCACCTCTCCTCCTCTCCCCTCCTGTGTTTCTGCTCCTCGTCACCCTGTCCCGTTTCCTTTTCTGCATGTATTGCGTGTTTCTGCACGCTGACAGGAAATCAAAGCTGAGAATCAGCAGCCTTCTTTGCTCTACTTTTTCCTTATCCTCCTTGTCTTTATTGTTTGAATATATTGTATATGTTTAGACTGACATGTATAGTCTGCTGTCTTGGACTATTCAGGCACGCAAAGCCCTGCTGTATGTCAACACTTGTCTGTACTTGCATGTCTCTGAGAAAAATTACAAAGACTTACAAAGAGATTCACGCAACTTGAACACACATTGCATGTATTTGAATGAAACCCAATGCTAATCTTTTGTTTAGCTCCGTCCTTTCTGGCCTACATAACTCAAAACTATGAAATAAACATGAAATATTGCGTCAGTGTAAAGGTCTGGCACCTCTGTATCATTTGTTACTATGTTGGATTGATATTTTTCTCCTTCATACGTCTTTTATACACGGATTTATTTGTGATTTATGGTTTTGGCGCTTAGCTCGGAGTGTCTAACACTGAATGGTTTGCGGTTGATTGTTTTGCTAAAACACTTTGACAGTGAGCTTGCAGACAAATCAGCTGTCAATATCATCAGGTTTTTGACCTTTCTGTAATAAGACACTCCTTTTACTCCCAGGGTGATCCTGCCACCCACAATTATTTCTTCCACTGTTTGCAGTTATAAGACTGTGTGGAGGCGAGCGTTGGCTAAATAATGTCTAGAATATAAAATATCAAATGCTGGTTTAGGACAGGGTGGAGAGTGGTGGGCTTGGCTGCACACAGTTACGCTTGGGTGGGTTTGGCTTGAGACTGAGTTTGTCTGAGTTGGGTTGAGATTGGCTGGCACCATGTTTGTGTAGGTTTGGCTGGGGTGGATGAGCGAGAAGCGGCCTATAGGCCCTGCAATATGAAAGAGTCCTGCTCTTCTTGGCTCAAGTCTAGAGCGCGATGGCAACAGACATCACACCAGGGCTGCGGTGATTAGCCATCCCGACAACACCAGCCATCCGGCCAACCGCAAGCAGCCTGCCACCTACCACACACCCCGAGCGCACAGTTTTGTTTCTATAGCTACAGGACGACTGTCTGCATCACAGCGGTTACCAGAGGACGTTGTGTCTGGAGGCGTCTGAACCTCGGGGAGACAGTCGTATGTCAGACGCACATGTGGTGATGGGTTTTCATGCATTTACATTTTAGGCAAGCAGCCATGTGCTTTCATGCAAACACAAAGGCCAGTTCACACCATCATCATCTGTTCTGACGAACAGGAGGGGAGACGCCCATCCGAGGGTTCAGAAGCTGATGTGTCTTTATATAAAATCAAGTCTGCTCTCAAACGGATTGGCTCAAACGTGGCTCGCGGTGGAAATCTACAAAGATTTTTGCTACTTTACTGTTGCAGTCAGAAGTTTACATGCACTCATCATGGGCATGGCTGTTGCGGTAATTTGGGGGTTTTAATGATTTCTTTGAGCTGTTATTTTTCCAGGGTGGAATGATTGTACAGCATTTATATTGAATGACTTTAAAAAGCAAGAACTGGGAGCACAAGTTTGAATTTACTGTATTTTCTATTTTGTATTTATACACACCCACTAATATTTAGTTAAATATCACATCTCTCGATAGCCATCAACAAGTGTCTGGCATAATTTTAGCTGGATATTAGGCCGCTCTTCTTGGCAGAATTAGTAGAGTTCATTAAAATTGGTTGGTTTTCTGGCATGGGCCGAGCTTTTAAACACATTTTCTATAGACGTTGGAGCTTTGGGAAACCTTTGGAAAGTCTGTTAACCATTCCAGAACCAGTTTTGATCTGTGTTTGGCATCATTGGCCTGCTGGTACATCCAGTTGTGTCCAAGTTTCAGCTGTTGATTTCAGATAATGCTACCACCACCATACTTAACAGCTGGTACAGCGTTCTTAGGTTTGAAAGCCTCAACTTTACTCCTGCAAGTATAGCTCTTGTCACTGTTGCCAAATAGCCCAATCTTTGTCTCACCTGACCATAAATAGTTTCTCTAGAAGGTATTTGGCTTGTCCCTGTGACGAGCTGCAAATTCCACTTGAGTTTGAAGATACTGATTTTCGAGCAGGTGGTTCTTTCTTGATCAGCAACTGCTTAGTCCACGGAAAAATAAAACTCCCTTTGCTACGGACAAGGATGCTGGTGTTCCACGGTATTCATGTTCCTGAAAAACCTAAACAATTCCCTTCCATGTGAAGGTGATAGTTTGGGTATTCTTCCAGTGAGCCAAACTAGCAAAGCAACTTGTACTTAACATACAGTTTCTTAAACTGATGATATTTGGATCTGCAGTTGACCAGAAATGGCTCCAAGAGACCTTTCCAACTAGCAAATCTTCAAATTTCCTTTTTTACTGATTTCTTTAGATTTTCTGATTGTTTTCAGTCAATCCAATCAGTGCTGTCAAACAAACCCCTTTTCATGCCTGCAAAGAGGAACTACTAGCTGTAGTCAGTCATGATCAATAATGAGATGTTAATAGGCTTTGGCCTTGTCAGGTTAGAAGACATTGTAGAGCCTTCAGCATCACTTAGATTTAAGTGTACATTAGAGAAAATCCAAACTCATGCCCCCAAGTTTTTAAAGTCATTAAAGATGTATGCAGTGCATTCATCGCCTCCTGGAAAAAAAACATTTGAAAGAAAGCCAAAGATCCTCCATACCCATGATGAGCGTATTTAACTTATGACCAAAATATAATTATTCTCCACTACAGTGGTCAAGAAAAACAGACTGTATAAAAAGGATGGACAAAGCCAAAATTATGCTACCCATTAATTGGTTAAGTCTGCTTTTTTGTAACCTGTAGTTGAGCATTTTAGCTGCTGTTATCTTTGTTTTGCTTAACTCATTCACTGCCATTGACGTCTATAGCCGTCAATGGCAGTGCATGAGTCAATGGGTTTAACTCATTCACTGCCAATGGCTGGCAGTGAATGAGTTAAATCAGAGATAATGAAGGAAGAGTGGTGTTTTATTCTGAAAGGCTTGACATGTGTATATCACTTTAAATGGGACTGTTCTTACAAAATAAACATCGTTATAAATCACATCAGACTTTAAACTAGAAGGTAGGACCATAACTCCACTAGGAGAGCATTTACCAAGGTCATACCTCAAGTGAGAAGTAGGTCCCTGTTCTCAAATACTTCTATACAATCTTCTTTTTGCCATCAGAAGAGTCTCCCCCTGCTGGTCATTAGGAAGAATGCAGGTTTAAGGCACTCTCTCAGCAGCTTTTCAGACCAATGCCACTATCAGACCTTAAGTTTTTCTATTTATCCATCTATTTTCTTTTGATTTGAGCTACCCAAGGTTGGAGATATCAGTTTTAGAGATGTCTGACTTTTTTATATAATGGAAGTAAATAGCATTTACCAGAAATTAAATAAATATGGAAAAACTCAGCAACAGTGCCCATTCCCAGAAACAGAAACTGCAACTTTGGTGCAGTCAGTGTCTTGTATCAACTGTTTTCTTTAAAATTAAATGAATCAAGATTTATACACGGTGTAGATCTTGATTAATTTACTAATTTAGTGCTACTGTAAGAAAAGATCTGAATACTTCTTATATACCAACACTGGACAGGGTTACCTTTAACATCAATGAGTCACCACGTGTGAAATCAGCAGTGAATTGTGATGTAACTCAGACCAGCGTCACACATGTTTGCACTGGTTTTACGCTGCAGACAGTTTAACCGTGTAACCAAATTTAAATGTGAAATGTAGCAGAAAACACTAACGGCCACAATG
This sequence comes from Diplotaxodon limnothrissa, assembly GCF_057381915.1. Taxonomy (NCBI): domain Eukaryota; kingdom Metazoa; phylum Chordata; class Actinopteri; order Cichliformes; family Cichlidae; genus Diplotaxodon; species Diplotaxodon limnothrissa. The sequence continues at coordinate 7,061,820 of NC_140616.1, read as the reverse complement.
GCTCTCCCATTCAAAACAATGAAAGCTCATTTACATGCAATACAGCTCAGGAACTGAGTGCGGGCAGGCAGTTTGTTTACAGCAACACTCCTGCAGATTGTCTTTAACAAGTTTATAAGAGTCTTTTTTGCTGCTTGGTGTTCATCTGACTGACAAAGACCTCAAGTGTCTGCTAAAGGAAATACCTCACAGCATCCCAGCCTATCCGAAGATTTAAGAGCGAGGCTGTAAAATAAGATTTTCTTCTAAATTAATGCTGCCATCAGTTCTTTCAAGCTCACAGATTTTATGGGTTGTTGTGACATGAGATTCATAGTGACTTTTTAAACAGCTTTGCTTCAGGTTATGTTTTAATGAAAAGTTTTTTTGTGCACTGGGAATTTTTGCAGTTTCATGAAATTTTGCCTCTAAATGCTCTTGAATTGTCTCATTGTGGCAGTTAAAGTTTCACTTATTTCTCAATTATTTGTTTTAAATCGTAAATAGTGCCTCAGTGTTGGTAATCCAAGGATGAAACAGGAATATCAGACTCTTTAAACAAAAGAGGAAAAAATATAAACGCTGCATGGTCAAAGTGATAACGTGAAATTATAAGGACGAGCACTACGAACAACAAAAGAGTCCCTCAAGAGCTGAGGTAGTGCTGGGTGTCCATGTCTTCATGCCTTTCAGTCGTTGTGAGCTTTTTGTAATGAGGGGGCGCCACCTAGTGGGGTTTGCACTAAACTTGCCCGTGCTGATTCTTTAAGAGTCTGAAGAAAGGGATTTATACTGAGAATAATTCAAGAGGGCCTCTTTTTAAGGTGTTTTCTTGTTGTTGCTGTATTTAATAAACGTAGTGTAATATGACTCTTAGCAAAGAGAAATAAATCAGTCTTTTTTTCTTACTTTTCATCTATATTTTTGAAGATATAAATATATCTTTTAGTTTCCAGCTGTGCAGCTGCTGTGATGAGGAAACGGACTGACTTATGATCCAGTTCTTTGACACCTTCTCTGCTGGTCATCATGTGGCTCTGAGACCCCCTGACCGACGCTCAGCATCGCCTCTGCGGTCAGACGGGAGCTGCCAATTTCAAGGTTGCTTCACACCTGGTATTTCATTTGACTTTCCAAACATTTGGCAGTTTCACATCTGGCATGCAGAGTGTGTAAAGGTGCAAACACAGGGATTCATTCATGGTTTACAGAGCATGGGAGTGTGGGAGAAAGAGACAGAGTTAGTTTCTTCTGTGCAGTGTAGCAAGCAAAGCTGCTCCTGAGGGACTCATGTGGGTTACAACATGTTAGTTCCCAGAAGAGAGACTGGGGCTGACTGGAAATGCGCACACACACGTATGCACGCACGCACATACACACACGAACTAGGCCACCCAGATCTGAACCACCCAGGACCAATAGCAACATCATTATTTCATGTCATCGATTCATAGGGGAACAAAACTACTGCATCAGTTTCACACAGAAGTTCGTATCTGCCTTTCTGCTGTTTCATTTCCCCACAGCTGGCAGTCGGTGGCAGAAAATGTTTCACAAGACTGGGAGAAAGAAACTAAATATTCCAAGGAGGGAGCAAATGAAAAACCCAGTCCTTAAATTGTGTTTTTAAAAAGCAAAATGACAGAGTTGAATGTCAATTTGACCAGATAATAAGTTGGTGCTGGACAGAGAACCAAGGAGACCGAGTTCTAAATTTTCCCCAGAAGCTATTTGTATGTGGAGTTGGATGCACTTGTATGATTTACTGTAGATGGGAGGAGGCGTGCGGATTATGGTTTGGCTGATCTGTTAAATTAGAAACCCTCACACAACCCTGGGTCGCGCTCATAAAAAACAGATGAGGAGAAGCACGTAGGAACTGGCTGAGAAGCTGTAGCTTTTAGAAATGAAAACCGGTTCGATACTTGTTCCCTAAACAACAACAGCAGCAGCAGCAGCACTCTTTTAATCTCCCGAAGCTGCAGTTGCTGAGCCCTCTGTTAGTGCTAGGCAGCAACAAGGGGCGAATGTGTGCAGGGGCGCTGCTAGAAATCTTGGCAACAAGAGCACCTGCACATTAAATTTCAATAATCCGTGGCAGGCTGCAGGGCTCCTGTCCTATCCTGCTTCGAGCCCCCTGAATGATTCAGGGGGCTCACTCCCTGATGTCGCCCCTGAACATGTGTAGCAGCAAGAATTCGAAGGGAGGTTCAGAAGGGTAAAAATTCTCTCTATGTCAGCAACTCCCGAGGAACCAAAACTGGGAGAGAGAGATAGGAAAGTGCAAGACAGGCAACATTTTAAAAAAGGGGATTAAGAGATAGGAGACTGTCAGCAGAAAGATGTTGCCACAATGCCTGATTGTAATTCTTCTGGCTGAACATGTGAAGTTGTTATCATCCCTGGGATTTGTTCTGGTTTTAAGATCTGGACTAATAATAAAATCGAGTGTATGTCTTGGTTGTCACTTTGATAGTGTCTTCTTTTGGGTTTTACTTCCTGTTTGTCTGATTATCCTGATTACTCTCACTTGTGTTGTTTCCAATCCCCGGCAACACCACTCTTAAGAAGCAGAAAGTGTGTGGGATGATAGTGCAAACACTAATCACACACTTTATTAAGTACACCTGGTCAACCGCTCGCTCAGCCAACCACCTGGAAGCGTCTCAGTGCATTTAGACTTGTAGACATGGTCAAGATGACCTGCTGAATTTTACACCGAGCATCAGAACGGAGAAGAAATTGGGACTTAAGTAACTCTGAATGTGTTTTGTACCAGGCGGTCTGCTCTGAGTCTTTTAGAAACTGATGAAGTTCAAAATAGAGAAAATATCCAGTGAGCGGCAGTTCTCTGGATAAAAATACCTTGTTGATTTCAGAGGTGAAAGAAGAATTTGCAGACTGCTTCAAGCTAGGCAACACTAACTCAGAAACAACCAAGAAATGCAGAAGAGCATCTCTGAATCCACACCATGTCGATCCTTAAAGCAGATGAGCAGCAGAGGACCACACTGGGTCCCACTTTAATATCCAAACAATTGTTATTTATAGACACATTTTTATATATTTTGAACTTAATTTTTTAATTTTGAGTGACTGTGTCTTTCTTTTTCTAGATAACGGCAGCTCAGCTTCATACAGTTTCATTGCTATAATAAAGATTCTGATTCTGTCAGCTAAGAACAGAAGACTGAGGCTTCAGGTCACACAGCCTCAGTAAAGGTGAGCAGAAGAAGGCTGGAAAAATATTGCCTGCTCTCATAACTTCATTTTTGCTGCTACTTTTGAATGGTAGAGTTAGAATTTGGTGTAAACAACTTAAAAGCATGGCTCCATCCTGGCCTGTGTGGGGGATATGTGGGCACCCTTTGGTCCCCTTAGTTACAACTGAACATTATTTGTCACAGCCTACCTGAGTATTACAATGACAATCCCTTTATGACCACAGTGTGCCCATCTTTCAGTTACTCCATGTTTAAGCTTCTGGTCTTCACCTCATCTTCAGACCTTTTTGGAAGTTCTGTTTTGTCCCTTTAAGCATCTTGGAAGTTGGTGAAAAGAAGGTGGTCTAACATTTAACTAGGTTTGTAAAATAACTGGATTCAAGTTCACAAAACACAATAATGTGTGGACAGAAAAAAGTGACCAGGCTCTTAAGGAGATGAAGTATAAACATTTATTTAGTCAGGAATGCAAATGGTTTAAAAGCAGATTTTCAGCTCATAGCGTCTTTATCAGGGTCAGTATTTTATACCATGAAGATGGCAGACTAAATAAAGGAGCTCACATATCTTTTCTCTGTGCTCGACATTAAAGTGAAGAATGTTATTTTTCCTATGACTGTTTTTTTAATCCTCAAGAGCACTGTAAAGATTCCTCAGATAAGTTGCATGTGAAAGTATGTGGCCTCTGAATGCCATTTATGTTAGCAGAATGCAACATTTTTCACTTAAGTTGTACAGTTTAAATAACTCAGACTGTGGTGGGGAGCCACTGCCAGTGAAGTCCAGACAACCAGGTGAAAAATATGAAGTCAAGCTAAACTGAAGAAACATTTTATTTTTATTTTTTTGGGGGGCGGGGGTGTTGCTGATATTCATTAAAGTTTCATTAAAGTTGGATCCTCTTTATTTTTTAATGATTCATTTCTTTTTAGATTTTGAGGCAGGGGACACCATAAAACATTAATAAATCTGAGTTCACTGAATTTGTCTTTTAGAGTGTAATATGTTTAATAACACTGAAAGAAGAAGTGCTCAGAACCTGCAGCAAGGCAGCTCACTGTCTGGGCTTTTAAGGGAATAATATTGTATTATTTTAATATTAATTTAAAAATTACTTTAAGAAGTTCATAACACAGTAAAACGTGCAGATTTGCTCTGTCGAACCTCATTTGAACATACTAATAGACTTAATTTTTACTATAATTATTTTTTATTTACAGTATGTGACTATAGTACATGCATAGCATCCACTTCATTGTTTAGTACAAGTTTTTTCAAATGTTTAGTAATAAATATAAAGTGGAAAAAAAAAATTTGATCTCAGGTTTATCTAGTTTTCCTCAAAAAATAACACTTATTCAGGGACATTGTAGATGTAAAAAAATTTTTATGCACTTAAAAGTTAGAACCCATTACTGTAACGTACATAAAAAAGTCACAATGATATTAACTATACTCAAAAGTATCCTATGCTAACATGTTCTTGTCAGTCTGAAAACCTAATGACATTTCAAACAGCTCTATATTGCATTATTATCACTTTGACCTTCAGAATAATCCATTGACCTTAAAGGAGAAGTCAAAGGTTAATTGAGACATGATATTTTTAATCTTTTATGTTGCCAACACAAACCACACTTTGGCTTTTTGCGAGATTTGTCAACCAATGAATCACTAATTTGGTCTTGAAGGCCTCGCTGAATGTGAGCCACATTTTAATGGATCGCTAACATGACCCCACTCTACAAAGTTTTATTGGAATTCATTCAAAAGTTTTTGAGCAATTATATTTACAGACAGCATGACCAACAAAAACATAACCCCCTCGGTGGAGGTGAATTTTAATTAACAGATTAACTGACTGTTTTATTTTCATTATGCTAAAACTGCAAATGTGTTGGCAAATAGTCGTCTATGAACACTCACTGGACGCTGATGACTGTGGAGGCCTTTTGAGTACAGTGAACTCCTCATTATGTTCAAGAAGTCATCATCCTAAGATGATTTGACCATTTTTTACACGATTCATTATCCTAATTGTCAAGTGGCCACTAGAGGAACTGCATTATAGAAACAAAATAACAACAAAGACACGGGAGATGACTTTGGTCTAAATTCGCACTTTATTTCTAACACTTACAGGTTTGTTTTGTCCCCGTTTCCCTGGCCCCCAAAACAACAGGCACACAGATAGCGATGAGTTAAGGGACAGTAGAGAACAGTTTCAAACCCAAACGTTTCCAACAGAATCGGGTTATAGAATCAACTCAGACAGAGAGAGCCTCGAGGTCAAAAAACAGCATATCGTAAGCATACTTCAAAACAGGAAAAAAAGAGAACCCCAAAAAAACAGATGCTTGTTTTCGTCTTTTATGTTCACCACCACCACTACCATCATCATCATCATCATCAGGCTATATTAAAGAACACTTTTGGAGTTTACATCATAAAATCGAGGGAGTTGCACAATGCGGAGAAACAGAAAATGTGAAAAGATACAGTGGAGCTCTTTGGTTTTCACTATTGAGGTCTTTTCTTTAGCAGTAAAATCTATCTTTGCTGTCCTCTTAACCTTTGGATTTAAGCTGCATTGTAGAAAAAATAGAAAGGAAAATGTTTCTTTTAAAACTTCTCCTTAATAAATCAACAATAACAAGGGGCAAACAATACTGACTGAAGTAATACTTTCATTTACTTTTACTCTGTCTGGTAGCAGGTATTAACATTTGTGTTCTCAAGGCCAAAAAAAAAAAACAAAGAGAGAAAAAAAGTCGTCGATTTCACGGTGACTTGAGCAGAGTAGTAAAATTAACATTCACAGCCACATAAAGAACTACAGTAGAAAACTGCCGAGGCCTGAAATGCTCTTATTATCTGACAGTGTTCTTATATTAACATCAGGCGCTGGATATCCTTTATTTTATCAGTTACAGTCCCTAATGAGAATCCTGAATGCTTATATACACGTGGAATGACTGTGAGCGCGTGTGTTGTGTTTGTCGTGCAGGGTCTCGCTGTGGTCGTTTTAACTTTGGTATCATTCTCTGTCCACCACAGCCGAGTCCGACTGCACAGGCACACATACAGACAGAGCTGCACTGCTGTTGGAGTTAAAAAACATAACACGTAACACAAATGTTAAAAATATAAAGATCTGTTAAGTCGGAAATCCACACAGTTTTTAAGATCCACAGTGGACTTTAAAGACCCCAAGAGATGAGCGTCGTGCTAAAAACAGAAATTCACTTTTTTATTTCGAGTAAAAAAAAAAAAAAAAAAAAAAGAAGATAAAAGAAGTTCGGATGTTTTTTTCCGACAGCAGTGATAAATAGACACACACCCCCCTCCCCTCGCTACAAAACACGCCACGTCTTCACCCAGCGTGGCTGTGCGTTCTGTAGGTTAAAGCCATAAGAACAACTGGTTCGTGAAAATCTTTGTTTTTCCTCCGTCAAACTAACTTGCTAGGGCCGCTTTCACACCCCTCACTCCTGAGTTCAGACAAGACACGTCTTTTTTTTTTTAGGTTTATGTTTCGTCATTAAAGCTTGAATGTCTATTTGGTTTATTTTATCTGAGTATCAGAGGTATGAGTTAAAGCCCTCGAAAGATTGTTAGAGAGCAGAGGAGGAGGAGCGAATTCACTCGTTGGGACAGAAATGTTGGATTTTACACCACAAAGTCGAGCAATGTTTCAAACACTGACGTGTTTGGAGTGTGTGAAGCTGAGCTGGATTTAAAATCTAAAAGTTTACTTTACGTTTTCTGGAAAAGAGGCTTTCCAGCTTGACCTATAAGCACCTCCCTAAAGGTTTTAGGGGGTTAATCAATCAAAAGTTTTTAAAATTTGGTCTTAGTAGGTTTCAAAATTGAGGTTTATCCAGGGCTTATTCATTGGCTATGGACTTGTGATTGATAAGACCTTAGCCAGTAAACAAAGCAGTTTTAGAGTTAGACCCGCCCCTTTAATGGGGCTTCAAAACACAACTTCAGAACCAGCAGATGATGTCACGGTTGCTATTCATCGTCTTATGTGCCATCATGGTGTCACCCATCTTTTTAATACAGTCTATGTTAGTAATGTATTTAATAAGATGATGATAAAAACAATGCTGCTGGAGGTAAGTAAACCAAACGCAGTGACACACACTCCAATGCCTGTCTGATGGCTGGAACAGGAAACAACTGTTTCCCCACGAAGCTAGCCATAAATGTTCCTCCCTCTGTTCCCTACTTTCTCTCCTTCTCAGGTTGCAACAGTCTTAGGTTTGGTTTTGCTTTGAAACATTCGTTCCTCCTTGTTTTGATCTCAAGAACATCCCTCTCTGCAGATACAACCCCCGAAAGACTTAAATAGAATTCAATAAATACATAAATAATCAATAAATAAACAAGATGAGAGACAAAGAAGTTCATCAAATACAAACAGACTATTTTCCCCATCCCCGAAAAATCACACACCTCCCTCATACAATAAATACAAATATTTTTTTTCCAACAAGGAGCCCGTGAGAGATAAAAGAGTTTTAAAGCTTTTGGTTCTTAAATCATGTCGTCGTCTTCGGTCGTCAATGGATAATAGTCCCAGCCTTTTAATACATGAGCAACAAATAAGAGCAGGTGAACATATATTATTTCCTTCTACAAAACCTATAAGAACTAATGGATACATTCCCTCTAAAAGTGGATGTTAACAGCCTTTACCACCTGTACCCCGTGCCCCTCCCCATATCGTCTTCATCACTGGTTGCCTTCAGTATCTGTGTCACATCAAAGTTCATCCCTGGCTTCAACCTGGTACTTGCTTTCTTTAGTTCTCCAATCACAGCCATTAATCCTCACCAAAATAAGAGGGGTGGAGCCAAGGTGTGACTACCATCTCTTGAATACAGTCTGTGTTTGTAAGTCTGGCCACCCCACGCAACAAAGGATCACAGGACCTGATATTCACTGGAGTAACCAACAATTTAAAGTGTCATTTTCTTCCAAGTTTTATCAGTAATTAAAAAGAATACATTTAGCAATTGTTGCAGATTTATTGCAGTCTTAGATTTTAATTGTAAGTTTTTAATTCAAAATGACAGTCAGTTAAATAAATAATCAAATTAAAGACAGCAGCACTAACAGTCATAGCCTGGCAGTCACTCTGCCACTGCTGTCTTTATCACAGACTTGAGACCTTTAAGCACAACTGTGTTTTATTTATGGTACTGCTTAGGTGGTCAGTGGTTTGAATTTGGTTTTAAACATATGGTATTATGATAAAATTAACAACTGGACTTGGAAAAAACCCTCAAACTAAGTAAAATAATATTGTGCACTTACAAATCTAACAAAAATAAAAGTAGAAATTAATGTATTGAGTTCTAATCTTAATGAATTTGGTTTAAAAAAATCAGTTTTTGTGCAGATGTGACTATAAATCAAACGTTTGTGTTCTAATATCTTTTGTGACCTTTCTAAATTTAATATAACACACATTATAATGACATAAAACCCTGAAACTAAACATTTTAAAAGAAAACCTTGAAATGTGCGCACTCATTTTTTCACTTATGCAATACAATCAGACTCGTAAACTGTTGTTTTTTTGTTTACTGTGGTGCCGTCAAGACCTTTAAAACTGAATTTACATCCTGTAAGTACTAAAATAAGAGGTTGACTTAAAATTGGAGTTTAAGTAGCCAGGAGCTGAGTCACCATAAGCATTCCTGCATTTTTCAACATGTGTGAGAAACTGTGGGAACTTGCTGTGATTTATTTGATCATAATTGAACCCAAAAATGCTAAATTTGTGCATTCCTTTATGGGGGGGATGAACGGGCAACGTTTTTATGAGATGTGATCTAAATCTTTTGCAGGAAGCCGACGAATGTGATTGGAAAACTGCAGAAACAGGTCCAGGTTCAAACTGACCGGAGCTTTGCTCTTCACTGACTGATATTATTTTGTCCATCATGTGTTTTTGTGTGTTTTATGGTTTGGTTTGTATGTAAGAGAATCATCTTTACCTACACATGCTTACACACACACAGACACTCTCACACACACTTCAGCTAATCCAATCATACGACTTGTGCATTGGTTTGGTTGTTCTATTTGGTATGGTTGTATTTCTAAAAAGTTTTGCTTTTGGTTTTCAGTTTTGGCTTTTTCACAACATTCTGAATCAACTTAAAAAGAAAAAAGAAAGAAAGGAAATCCCGGAAGCTACATTTTCACAGTTATCTCCAAACGTCAAAGAAAAACCCGGACCACAACCGAAGAGACAAGAAGACGTGAAAACAGGCAACACGTTGCCAAACCAACCTGTCACCCCCGCCCACCCAGCCCCACACCCAGCCCCTCCCTCCCTCCTTACCCACCGCATAATAAGAAGAAAGCAATGAGACGAATCCATACATCGGTAACAGACACACTATGGAAAGCAGAAACAAAAATATATATATTCTCAAAGTCAGTTTGTTGAGGTTAATCCATATTTTATCCATCCAGGAAAAAGAAAGTGAGAACAAAGCGAGGTGGCCGGCAGAGGGAGGCAGGGAACGATTTCTGTCTGATATACAAGAACGGCAATCACAGTTAAAGACGAACAGACAGACAGGGCCTTACTCACCCCTTCTCTCCCCCGTCCTCCCCCTCTTTGTTTGTATTTGGTTTCGTTACGCTTCAGTCACTCACACATAACTAGTAGCAGTAGTAGCAGTAGCTTTTGGTTTTGGGTTACTTTTTGGTTTTTTGGTCCGCTGCTTCAAGCGTATCTCCTCCTGCTCCTCTTCCTCCTACTTCTCCATCTCCTCCTCTTCTTCTTCTCCTCCTCACTTTCCCCCTGCAGCTCCTCATACCTTTGGCTCCTCCGCTTCTCCTCTTTCTCTTCTCCTCCTTGTTTCTTTTGGCCCTTTGATCTGATCTTTGGAGACAAAGGAGAGGGGCGGATGGGAGGGAGGGTTGGAGGGCAGGGGTTTGGGGGCAGTAAGGGGAATGCCGGTGCTTCACCTCTTTCTTTTGTTCTTTTTTTTTTGGTTTGGTCTTTCTTATGCTTGTAGTGTACTGTAATATGTGTGTTTGTGTATATGTGTGTGTGTGTTTTCCCTTTGACACTGCTGAGGTTTTGTCTGGACACTCGTCTCCCGGGCGAATCCAGAGACAACGCTGCCAGAGGCGATGCTTTGGTATCCAAGAGTGAGTGACTGGTGGTAGATGAGCAGTCTGAAAGGTGACGTGATGGTGATGATGATGGTGAGCGTGTATAAAGGGTAACATTAAATTAAAGACAGCAAATAATAAATAATATAAAAATAAATAAACCACACATCTGCCTTGTGTATATCCACTCCGCAGGCAGCATGAATCCTATTCAGGGTATACTTTGGTTTGAACAAAAATTAAAGATAATAACGATGATGATGATAATGATGATGGCAGTAACCCATTAAAATCTGTCTCTGAGGGTAATCTGAGATACAAATAATCCCCCAAATCTAACTGTGGATCTAACAAATTGACATTTAACATCTAAATAACCCTTAAAATTTTGACCAGTATTTTCCTTTAACTTCAGTGGAGTTTCCAACTTTTGCCAGAAGGGTGGCTTTTGCTACGAAGAAGGCTTTAATGAATACCAGAAAGTTATTTTTGTACTACAGCGAATACAGATTGGCTTCTTACTGGAAACTAAAGTAATTATTATCGTAATAAACCCCACCCATCTGCTGCTCCAGGCTCATTGAAACAGTCTGTTAAAATGTAAGGTAGGTTGACCACTGTAAAGCTGTAAAGAGAGAGGTAGGTAGACATCCTGCATGTGGGTTCAACTGTAAAGGGTGAAACTGTTTGAGTTAGATAAAAAAAGAGCGATGAATACAAAATAATAGAAAAATAGATGTTTTGTAAATCTTCAGCTGAAGATGGAAAAAAAAAGGAAAAACAGAAATCCTGAGTGAAATGGGAAATGTTTGACGTAGAATGAAGTAGTAAACTGATCCTGGACAGATCAGAAAGTCTTTTTGAACTAAAGCTTTTCGCTCCGTTTGTTGTTGTTTTTTTGTCTTTTTTTGGTTTTCAGTTTTTGGTATTCAGAGATTTTGGTTACATCTTTGTGTGTTTCTCTTCTAGCATATTTCCTTTCTTACTTTTTTTTTTTTTTTTAAATTTGGTTGCAACCACACGACCTTCCGGGCTTGTTAAACAAGTCTTTTCTTTGCCTCCCTTTTTTTTTTTTTCCACACACAGTTTCAGTTTTCATCCCTGCCCTCACTGAGTTTTTTTTCTCCAGCTGTTAAAAAGCGTGGTGTTCACTTCTCGATGCCAAGCAAAAACACACCTCAGTGCCACCTCTCCAGCTGTAGATCAATATTTGGTTTCGAATTCCCCTCCTTCATTCTGCAGTTCTCTCTATCCTTTCCATCCTACCTCTCTCTTTGCTTCCTCCCCGCATCCATCTGTGTATATTTTTGGCTTCAAAAGACGTCAGCAGGGAGATACGAAAAGAGAGAGACAGACAAAACCAGAGATGGATTGGACAGAGAGATGGCTTTGGTTCAAAGGCGAGGTTGTAAATTTAGATTTTTAAAGCTCCTTTAATCGTCCTCCTTCTCCTCCTCGTCCTCCTCTAATAGGATACTTTGGCTGTCAGTCGGGGATCAGTCGGCCATGGTCCCTCCCAGTGGTGGCGGTGAGGCTTCGCTGAATGAACAGAAAGAGGCGGGACTTGAACAAGGAGACGCAGACTCTTCTGGGCACGAAGTTGGGCTCATGAGGTTGCTGGTGCCAGCGGAAGGAGACTGGGAAAAGCAGGGCCTTGGGCCGCACACGCCACCACTGCTGCTGACCAGTCCCATGACAGTTGTGGATGTTGTTGCCATAGAGCCGGTCACCATGGGGAGGAGAGTGGGTCGGTTGAGGAAGAGAGAAGGGCGGAGGGAAGAGGGGACAGAGGCACCCCCAGGTCCACCGAGAAGCATGTGACCTGCTCCACCTTCAAGGCTGGAAATGGGTAGCTGCCCACCGCTGGCTGCCAGAGCTGCAAAGCATGGAAGAGGGGAAGGAGAAGGTGGATAGAGGAGAAAAGAGGACAGGAGGATGAAGAAAAAGACAGGAGATGAAAAAGAGACAGGATTAGGCTCAAGAAATGAGGGTGAGGGGAAGATTAAAAAATGTTGCAAAAAAAAAAAGTGAATGAAAAAGTCAAAATTGACAGAAAAGGAAAACAAAGGTTTCAGAACAAAGTTGCAAAGCGATCAGAAGAACAAAAGAAGAAGAACATAGAGGACAGGGGAATAAATGCAGATGTGATGGCAGTGAAGACGAAGAAGGGAGAGGAGAGGAAAAAAGAGAGACAGTTTCCAGGGTGAAATAATGATGGAGAATGGAAATAAACAAAGAGAGAATTAAAAAGAAGTCAGTGAACAGATCAGAGACATTAGTTACAGACAAACATTTAAAAATAGGTTGCTGAAAGTGAAGATGATTAAAGAAAGCCTGAATAAATGTGAAAGATTTTCCCACTTAAATCATAATAACAGATAAAAAATATAAGGCTAAAGCAGGAGTGTCAAACATATGGCCCACGGGTCAGAAACAACCCACCAACTGAGCCCAGTGTGGCCCAATGGACTAGTTCCACAAGCATAAAAAGATGGCTCACTGTATTTTGTGTGAATCACTGTAGGTTTTACAGCCCTCCTGCTAACAAAGAAACTACTCACACAACATCACATCAAAGCACGGCAAGTTGGGCATACTTAGTTGCTCTAAGTTCATCTGAAGGACACATGGGTAGTTGGTGATTTGTGGTTTAGTGCCTCAGAGAAGAGTCCACATGGTCCCAAAAAATTAGCAGATGCACATTTATCCTTTGATGATGACATTTAGATTACTCAGACTGAAGTGGACCTTTGTATACCCACTAATGTGGAAAGTATAAAATCCACATAAGATGGTTAAATCATTTAGTCTTTAGTGAGGAAACGTGGAGAGAATAGTGCTTTAAAACATCGGAGGTTGTTTGTAGATCATCAGTGATCGCTCAGAACGTGTTTGACACCCCTGCGCTAAAGCCAAGACTCTTCATGATGACACTCAACCTTAAAATGCACAGAGACAATGATCGACAGCAAAGGATGAAATCTGATTGTGATATTCACACACAGTGGATGTGAGAATGAACCTTTTCTGTCTCACCCTGTCAAACCCGCGTCTGTTACAATCTGCAAAAGCAGTAGTTTGCAGACTTTTAATAGAAAAAAAATGAACAGGCTCAAAAGGTTTATGTTAAATACAGTGCTCTGAAAAATATTTCCCCCCTTTGTGATTTATTATGTCTGAGATCATCAAATAAATGTTGATATTTGACAAACATAAGCCAAGAAAATATAAAAATGCCTTTGAGGTCCAAAATCGCATTCTTTTTGAGCCACTCAGATGGACTTGTTGGCGTGCTTCGGTTCTTAAACCGAGCTTCTTCAAGATTTTCTGGTAAAGAGCAGAATTCCTGCTTTCATCAGTTACAGCAAGTCGCCCTGAAGCAGCAAAGTAGTCCAACACCATCACGCTGCCACCTCCACGTTTGACTATTGGTATGATCTCTTTATGAAATGCAGTTAGTTTTACGCTGTAACGGGACTCAAACCTACAAAAAGTTCAACTTTTTTCTCGTCAGTCCACAGAATATTTTCCCAAAAGTATCGTGGATCATCCAAGATGTTTTTTGGTAAACATGAGACGACGTTCTGTGTTCTTTTGGATCAGCAGTGGTTTGCTCTATTTTTCCCAGTCTCTTCCTTATTATTGAATCATGAACTCTGACCTTATCTAAGCCTACTGAGGCATGCAGCTCTATAGATGTTGTTCTGGGTTTTTTGTGACCTCCTGAATGAGTCGTTGATGCGCTCTTGAAGTGATGTTGTACTCTCTGGAACATTTAACGACTGTTGTAAGTTTTCTCATATTAATTTTTGAATAACGGCACTCACTGTGGTTCGTTGGAGTCGCACAGCCTTTAGAAATGGTTTTGAAACTCTTTCCAGAGTGATAAACTTTAACGAGTTTGTTTTTCAGATGTTTCTTCACATCGTGGCATGATGTGTTGCTTTTTGAAATCTTTTGGCCTACTTCGCTTTGTCAGACAGGTTCTATTTTAAAGATTTATTGATTCAACCAGGCTGGCAGTGATCAGGTCAGGGTGTGGCCAGTGAAACTTAACTCAGCCTTCCAAAAAAATGCACGTAAATTACCGCAAGTTCACGACTGAATGAAGGGGAGCAATTAATTTCCCCTCCACAGAGTCAGGTAGGTTCGGATAGCTTTGTTTTTACCTTAATAATGTATTTCCCTTAATTTTCCATTTACTCAGGTTATCTTTGTCTAATATTGAAAATCTGTTTGATAATCTGAAACATGTAACATTAACAAGTCAAAAAAGAAGAAGAAAGGAAATCAGTAATAGCGCAGACATTCTGTACTTAAGTAGAAGTACAGATACTAGTGTTGAAAAATAGCCAGGACTGCCTCTCGTGTGTTACGTTTTAGGCTGATATCAGTTTGATGTCTGAAGGCACACATGATTTCATGCAGTGATGTGAAATAATAACTCTCCTCAAATTCCTTAAACCAAAAGCAACAACCCCGTTTTGAAAATGTAAGTAAAAAGTACAGATATTTGTTTAAAAATGTAGGGAGTAAAAGTAAAAAGTTGCCAAGTACAGATACCTGAAAATTCTACGTAAGTACAAAGTAACAAAGTAGTTGTACTTTGTTACTGTCTGTTAGGAGGGTTAATGCTTTTCCACAGCACTATATTTCATAGCTTTTTATTACTTTTCAATGAGATAAAATCCCAGTACTGTTACAGTAGCCGTCTTTTCTGCGAGGTTACTGCTGCAAGCTTGTCAGGATAACCTGTCAATCTGTCCGAACCCTGCCGTAACACAGTGATACACCTGCCAGCGTTTGAATTCCAGTGTAATAATACACACTTTTATCCATTACATGAGAGTAAACATTTACAGCATGTGTGGCCCCAAAGGGAAGCAAACTGAAATCCTTTCGTGTCAACACTTCATTTCATCCCATCCTTTTTTCTTTCTTTTCTTTTTTTTTTTTAAAACTCAGGCTCTTCTCTCTTCTTTCCTTCAGCCTAAAACTCTATCAGAGCCAACAGTGCCAGAGCTGCAGTTTCCATAACAGACTGTATCCTTCTCATCAGCACATGGCCCGGAGGACGCCGACTCTGAATGACGCTGAACAGAGCGCGAGAAAAAAGGGAAGGCCTGAATCGGCGCTATAGGGAGATGGAGCACGTGACGGATTCAAAGCTGAGCTTATTTGTGATGCTTAATTGATTTGGCAGCAGATCGTCTCTTTCAAAGAGGAGAATTTTGAGTGAAACTAGTTATTTAGCCAACAGGCTTTGATATTGAGAGGGTGGGGATTGTGCCTGTTCAACTGTTTACTGTAAGCTGACTTGGCCTCCTAAGCTTTGCCATAAGGGGCTCTTGTCACTTTGTGATAATAGTGGGCTATTGTATGAGAATCAAATTGAATCTTTCACCATACTGAGCGATTCAAAAAGTTTGAGAAAGGAGGAGTAGTGCGCGCCGGGCTTGCTCTTGGCTACTGTCATACTGAGGCTTTGCAAGGAAATTCATTTTGGGCAGAATGGATGGAGGATGAAATGGGAACTGGTCTTTAGAAATGGAGACTCATGAAGACTCGCTGGGCCAGAGGGGACAGTCTAACAACACACACTCATGCACTCAGTGACACAAACCTTGCATGGTAGCCAGGGGATTGTTGCCAATGAGGGCCTGGTTCATCCCTGTGCTTACTCCCATCATTGTGTTCCTGAAATGTGGATGGACAGCAAATTCACACACACATCCAGACATTCATTGATGTACAGAAACATTTTTCAGGTTAAATAACATCAAGAGAGCATTTGTCTGTGTAGGTTCTCAGTCATCCACATCACGGTAGTCGAGGCAGCTTGGAAAGAAAGAGCTCTGATGCATTTGTGGCTATGCTTCTGAGATGCAGGGAGATGCTAGATCCTGCTCCAAACTGTCAAAATTTTGACTTTAATTTCACTTGGGGGACGAGAACTAAATCACAGGGAGCCAAATACAGTCAGCAGGGTGGGTGGAGAGTGAAACATGCACCCATATGGCATTAAAAATCCTGCACTTTCATGTGATGTAGTTCAGGTCACCAACCACTCTTTTTATGCTCTTTTGGGTCGGGACATCTTCCATTCAAAGCTGCTGTTTAAAATACTTCCAGTTTGTCCAATTTGGACAATTTTGAGGTCACTAGAGAAATTACTGAAGTAGACTGGAACTTCTATAGGAATCTGAAAGCAGCACTGACGGTGAAGGAGGTCCAGAGGTGCACATGGAGAGCTTGGAGGCTTTGGTTTAGTATTTGACTTTTTTGAAACACAGCCACATGGGATTTTGAGCAAAGCTTGCATCATAAATGCTCAAGAAACATCTGCTCACTTATGTATGACGTGATGTCAGGTTAGAGATCATGGTCAAGTCAATTTGAAAAGGTAGTTTTTGCAGAGTTCAGAGGTTTTGTTTAAAACTAACCAACAATAAGAAACCTTCAAAAAGTTTTGCATCAATTTTATATTCATGCTTTCATTCACTCCAGGAGAGCAAATGAAGAAGAGCTAGCTTTTCTTCCATCTAGGGATCCGACTAATTCCTGCAACAATACCAAAATAATATCATGTATCAAAAATGGTTCTAGCTGAGTAATATTACACTGAAATTTATTTAATAGGATTACAAGGGACCAGAATTTGGAGATAATAATGTGATAGTAAACAGGAGGAAAAACCAATTAGTAATTAAATTTCTCAAATTGTTATTGACACTCACCCAGCGTTCAGCCCAGAGGTCCCGAGGCTGGGAGGAGCTGGGCTGGCTGTGCTATGAGGAGGCGGAGTCACAGAAGAAGAAATGGCAACTGAGCTGACCGGAGTCATGGGGCAGGACGCTGAAGGTGACGAACTGGTGCCTGAGAGGGAGAGAAGAAGAGTGATACGGATGTCGCACAGCAGTGCACAGAAGAATTACAGTGTTATTACTAAATAAACACTTTGGTGACACAGTTCTTCATCAACAGCCAGGGTCCTGAACTATTCAAAGGTCTTCTTCTCACCATTCAACTTCACTTTCTGGTTGGCCGGTACTAGCCTCGACTCAACGGGCCAATAAATTTCCAGCTGTGTTTGCTACCTGTCAGGTCATCTGTCATATCTGTGAAGCCTGGACAGCTCACGGACGAATCATGACTCACGGAGGTAAACAACTCAACATAAGACCAGCGCTTCTGTGCTGCTGTCAACAAAACATCCCTGTTTCTGTTTCCAGTCTTAATGATTTTTTTTTGTCTCAGTGATGATTCTTCCATGTTTCATCAAATCAGCGAAACACTCAACAATACTGAAATATCAACTGTTAAATAATGTCAGGACCAGACCGACCTTTGGGTTCAAAAACATAATTGAGAAGCAGCGCTCTAACCTTTAATAATTTATTGACGAGCGTCTACGCAGGCACAAACAGTTATTACAGCTCACCTGTTGTGCTGAGGCTGGTGGTGACCTGGGACAGACCCTGACTCGATATCTGCAGATACAGGAAAAGAGAAATTAGGAAGTTCTTCCATCCTACTGCGAAACATCTGTTCCCGCATAGAGGGCGGACTGTACCATGTGCGGGCTGTAGCAGGGGGCTTTGTGCGTCACAACAGGCGAGGTCTGGCTGGGCAGTGGAGGGGTGGTGCTGCTAGAGGGGTTGATGCGTTTCTCTTTCTGCCGGCGGTTGCAGAACCAAACGCGAATCACCTCCTTTTCCATGTTGAGCTGCTCCGCCATCAGCAGGATCTCCTCAGAGGTAGGCTTCTGGTTCTGAGGAGGAAGAGATCAAAGCGATGAGGAAGTACTGAAAACACTGCATGCAGTCAGAAGAAGGCTAATTAATAAAGGGAGGCTATCCAAAATAGGATGCTGGTTTATCACATGTAGAAGAGCTTTTTTTTAAAGCCACTGCATTAATATAACAATATGTTTGTATTAACTATTTATGGTGTGCTAATCTAAGGCAGGAGGTGTCAAACATAAGGCCCAGGGACCAGGATTTGCCCAGCAAATCCTTCAATTAGGCCCACCATATGACTTTGGAAAATGTAAAGTAGAACAGAGGTTTTAGACTTTTAATTTATTTTCATAAGTTCACAACTTTTGCAGCTTTCCCTAAGCCTAACTTGAAGAGTTGCACTGATTTCTGTTGAAATAGCAATTTCTTAGGGACTAAATGTGTAGTTAGACTAAACTGGCAGAAAGGGCAGTTCCACTGGTCTGGCCCACATAAGATCAAAATGGGCTGGATGTAGCTCTGATCTACGGTGTGCAGTCGATCTACGGCAGTTTCCAAGAATCTGCTGCAGGTTTGTACAAGATCTACAGCTCTGATATGACGGCCTTTGTCATTGTACTTTTTGTGTTCTGTGCTGGGCGGGTGTTTAGCAAGTTCATGTTTCTGCTTTTTAATGAAACTGCAAGTGTTTAATTCAAAGAAAATGCTTTTTCTTCTTATTAAATATAGAGGCTCCTTAGCTCTTTAAAAGACTCTTTAAAAGGTCTTTTAACATCAAGCTCCAAATTTATAACGTATCCCTACAAAGTGGTCGCCATATATTGGGCTATATTTAAATATTTTCCTACTTGCTGCATTTTAAAATCTTTGTAAAGCAAGAATTAAGAGTATTTAGGGTTAAAAACGGCCACATTCATGAATCTTATTGTCTAATAACAGCACTGGAAATTCCATGAAAGGTGTTATAAAGAAAATTGATTCAATTCTATCTTATTTCTATAAAAACAAAAGTGGAAACCTGCATTATTTTATATTCAGGTGTAAAAATCATACCCATTAGAAATTCAGGCTCAATTTTGCTAATAACTTAATCTCCTACCGTGCTGAAGTTGCGCTCTAGCATTATTCGCACATTGGTCTCGATGCTGGTGCGTTTCTTCCTGCGCCGGCCAGGTAGACCCTCGATGCCCAACATGGGGGAGGAGATAGAAGAAGGGCTGGGCAGCATGCTGTCTACCGCCATTGTTTCTGTGACAGAAACAGAGAAAGAAGGCATAAATGAGGGAAGTGTTTTTGGTGACGTAAAGAATGATCAGAATGTCAAATTAAATTAAAATCCTTAAAATATGTGAAACACTATATTTTAACACTTTATCACTGATGGAAAACTATAGGTAACATTTTTAAAGAAGTCTTGATTTAAGGCTATTTCCATCAAAATGAAACATCCTGAGCTTATTTTCAAATTAAAGTTATTTTTAAAATATCTCTGACTCTCACATGTTCCAGCAAACAAAGATGAGTGTGCTGATTGTACACCAGCAACAAAATATTTCTTAGTACCTGCGTCACTCAGCCACTTCTCGAGGAGAGGCTTCAGCTTGCACATGTTCTTAAAGCTCAGGTTGAGAGCTTCAAAGCGGGAGATGGTGGTCTGGCTGAAATCGTTGCCGTACAGTTTTCCCATAGCCACACCAACATCGCCCTGATGGAGACAGAAAATTTGTGTCACTGTGCAAATACATGCAGACTTTATCATGCAAACATGCCTTCCTTCTTCTTACCTGGGTGAATCCCAGCTTTATGCGGCGCTGCTTGAAGGTGCGAGCAAACTGCTCCAGCTCCTCTAGATCGCTGGGTTCTTCTCCCATGTGACCCCCATGACCCCCATGACCCCCATGACCTCCAGAACTCAAGCCGGAGGCTAAGGAAGAAGCCATGGCGCTGCTGGATGCAGAGGTAACTCCTACAGATGTCACAACACCAACACCGCTGCTCCCAGTGGCAACTAAAGAGCCTCCACTGCTGCTGCTTCCAGCATCGCTGCTCTTCTCTCTCTGTGATGTCAGCAGAAGTGAGACAAAGAGTATATGCATGATTCATTCAAACATTCTTTATGTGCTGGTAAAAAAAAGCTCACACACTTTTTCCTGAGAAACATGCACATTCATTTTCTACGAATTGAAAAAAAAATTAAATAAGGTCATCGGCTAGAAAACATGCTCAGAAAAATAAAACACGCCCTGGTTGCTATAACGAGACCTTTTACTCTAAAAAGGAGAGAGGAAAAAAAACATTATTTAGAATTTTGAAATAGCGTCTGTGCTTGGCTTAGCACCAAGAGAAGCTACATACTGCCTGTCAAAGCTTTGGCCCTGCAGGCTGCGGGAGTGTTAGCTAATTGACAAGACATCATGCACGATATCTGCTGCTACGCAGCTCATTTACATTCACATCTGTTGTGTCTGACACGGCTTCATCACAACTTAATCAAAAATCTGTAACAGCCTTTGGATGTGTGAGGTTGCATTCATGCATCACGTTATAGAGGATAAGGGGTGACGATACCAGATACCTCATTGGACCAGAAATTGCATCTATTTTGAAAAGAAGATGCTATGCAAATGCAGTCTTCCTTGACATTTTTCAGCTGGCAGGACAGTTGCATCACAGATGATCTATTAGTTCTTCATGCAAACTTGTGCTGCTTTCGAGCACAATGACATTAAGGTGTGTTTAGCATCCTGCAGGTACTTCTGACGCAGATAAATCCTGATAATGGTGAATGTCAGTCTGACAGAAACTCTGTGGTTCAAAGATTCTCATTTAAATTAAAAGAAAACAAAATGTTTTGTAAGCTCATTTGCATGTTTCGACTCTCTCTCTCTCTCACACGCACACACACAAAGATTTACTACCTGTGCTTGGAGTCCCAGGCGAGGTGGTGATGTCAGCAGTCCCCCTGGGCTTTGTTGAGGTAGCTGGATCAGATTTGGTGTCGAGAGCAAACCTGTAAAAATAAATCAAACACTTTACAAACCAAATATGCCAACTTTCCAGCCAAAGTTTGGATTAACGAGTTCATGGGTGGATGAACTCATCGAAAGGTGAAAGCAGCACGGCTGATTCACAGAAATCTTTGCTGTTATTAGGAAATATGACACATTTCCTAACCAACTTCACCACTTTAATCCCACTGAGACAGTGAGGGGTAATTTTTTGATTCTCAGATGAATTCCATGTAATATTTGTACAGAAAGGAGGTTTCAGGGTTTTCCTCACCCTGCTGTGACTGCTGTGCAGGTGCTGGCTGTGACAGGAGGAACTGGGCAGGAGACTGGAGAGGGTGACCTGGCATTAAAACCAGCTGCTGGAGCTGCAACAGCTGCTGGATGTCCTGCGACGCAACACAAACGCATTTCAATACAGAGCAGTAATAAAGTCGGGTAAAGATGAGTCGGTTTATTAATTAGACTTATTATTAAGAGAATCAATAAAATCAATAAAACACTCTTTTAAGCTGACGGTACCTGTGCTGTGAGCTGGATTGGCTGCGACAGGGCCAGCTGTGGCGGTGGAGGCGGAGCTTGGACTGTTTGCTCCTGTTTGGTTTGCTGCTGCTGCTGTTGTTGGGATTGCGATTGGTTTTGTTGCTGCTGCTGGTTGGCTTGCTGCTGCGCGGCGGCGTGGGCAGCGTGAGCGGCATGGGCGGCGTTCGACTGCTGAACGGCTGCCGCCAAGAGCTGAGCCTGAGCCTGTTGGAGGAGCAGCTGCTGCTGGGCCGGGAGAAGCGCAGCAAGCTGGGAGAGAGCAACAGTTGGAGGAGGGAGAGGAACGAGGACAGTGATGGGAAATGAGAAGAAGATGTAAGCGTGCACAGTGAGAGGGAAATGGAATTGGAGAAATAAAAAAATTATGCAGGACGGCAAAAGTTGGAGAGAGAACAAAGAGTATCAGCTATCATTCCAGGAACACAGGTGTAGGTGAATCTGTTAGCGGACAGTAAAAGCATGCCAGAGCAAGACAAGCAAAGAAAAGGAACCCACTTAGCTTCAAAGTACATTTAGCTGAAATGCAAAAACACAAAAACACTACAGGTAGTGCAAGGGCTTCTGGTTTGTCAGGAAGGCCTTATTGAAGTTACCTAATGCTGAATCGTTGATTGCACTCTTTGTTTTTCAGCAGTGCATCACGTTTGGAGTAATGCAAGCAGAGAGCAGCTCACAAATGTGTGTTTTTATGGAAACACTAGAGAGGGCAGAGCCAGGCGAGGAGTGTGGAAAACAATCCTGACAAGTTTTATTATTGAAGAGACTACACGTGAGTGTATGGCATCTAAAGCAGCCCATTTTCTCAAACATAGACATAGTGGCGTGTCAAATGGGTTCCAGTATGTGTATTTCCATGTGATCAGGTCAATTTAGTAAACTCTGAATTGGTAAAACCTAGATGACCTATTTTCTTGAGATAATTCCCTTATTTATGTATCATTTTTATATTCTATTTAAACTTTCTTATCTATCACATACCAGTACTGAGGCTGATTCGTGTTACAGTTACTACATTTACCTGCATGTTTTACCCATTTATTTGCTACTTTCTCATCTAAAAGCAGTGGTTTGAAAAAATATAAAAGTTAGATTTGTCTGCTTTTGTTGTTCACTAGTTTTTGCGACTCGGCAGATGTTTTCTTTTCTGATCAAATTCCAACTTCTGATTTTAAACATTTGAATTTAGCTAAGCTAATCTTTCATGCACTACTTGGAAAATCCAGAAGCACACAAACTGTGTAGTGTGGATCAGAGGTAATGATAAATTTTCATTTAGATGATGGCTTTGAGACTAAAACCTGCAAGTACACAGGTTACAGATTACAACAACACCAGCTGGAAGTGCTGCATGTTTATGAACGATGAACTGTTCCCATCTATGTGTTGGCCAGCAGCAGTTTCCCTAATTTTGATTAATGTAATTTCCTCTTTGTGTGTGTGTTTTCTCACCCCTGCTAGCTGACTTCCAGCAAGCATCAACTGTGTGTGGTGGTGTTGAGCCTGTTGCTGTTGCTGAGAGGGCGGTGCCGGAAGTGCAGTGCTGTGTGTTATCTCAGCGCCATCTTCAATCTTTCCCTAAAAGAGAAAACACAGGCACAAGTTATTTCACAACCTCACACGGCAGCACACTCACCATGCTTATCTATTAAGAAAAATCTGATTTTTGTGATGATTTCCAGGTGAGAAATCAGAAATTATAAAATTCCGATGGTTCACATAATTCCTTTTTCAGATTGTACGGAATCTGCGCGCATCTCCGCATTAGCAAGGCTGGTGAATCAGCTCATTCCTACGAAGTGGATTTGAAATGACACGCGTACCTCAGAAGACAACTCCTTGCTGTCAAACGTTTTGCAAGTGTGTACCTCTGGTATCACACGGCCACAGAAAATATTTGACTAAAAGGTTTTTAAAAAGTGACCAAAGCTTAAGTATTTTGGGACGCACTCTGACTTGGATTATGTCTCTCAGATTGCAAAGATCTGAGGAACATAAACCAGATTATGGTAAAAAAGAAAGGACAGAGATCCTCTCTTAGTTCTTCTTGTGTCTGTGACTGTGAACTCCAGCCTCCCCGTCTGCCTTTCTTACCACTGAATCTTTTGTCAGTCATCTGTCCAAAAATCCGGGTCAGTTTTCCTCGTATTTATGTTGTCAGAAAAATTCCAAAACCTGCTGACCTCTAGCTACCATTACGTGCTCGTGTCTCGTCACTGTCCATCCATCAAGGAGTTTTTGTCTATCACTCACTGCCACCTTGTTCATATTCGTTTCCCCTACTGGCTTGTCTCTGCAGGATTTTTCTTCGTTGGAGTGGTAGGTGTGGAAACGGCAGCGTGATTTGCATATTAGATTTTTTTTTGTGGGCGTGTGTCATTGTGGTGTAAATGCATGTGTAAACATATGTGTTTATACAAAATTACATAATCCCAGAGATGCACAAAGCTCCTCCTGTTAAGACTGTGTAACTTTCAATACACAGAAACAAGCACTGAAAATAAACTTTACAGCATTTATAACTATTTATTTGTTATAAGGAAATATTTTCAGTATAGAAGAGTTTTAAATGGTGACTTAATGACCACACACGCACGCACGCACACACGCACACACACAGCATGCCTGATCAGGCTCACCTTGTTGCCAACTGGTGTAGGAGAGAGGCTGAAGGGGCTTGTTTTCATTGTCTGAGCCTGCAGCAAAACAATGAAAATATGCATCGCACATCAAAGAACCGAAGTGTGATGACACATTCAGAAGAAATGACATCCTGTAATCTCTGTCAACAGATTTCCAGCGAACCACTTTCATGGGTGAGGCAGATTAAACCATTTATTACAAGTTAATAAGACTGACAGAATTTTAAGAGAAGTTATAATTTTGGCATCCAGGGACACCCCCCACCCAGGGAGCCTGCAGCAAAACAATGAAAATATGCATCGCACATCAAAGAACCGAAGTGTGATGACACATTCAGAAGAAATGACATCCTGTAATCTCTGTCAACAGATTTCCAGCGAACCACTTTCATGGGTGAGGCAGATTAAACCATTTATTACAAGTTAATAAGACTGGTCAGAATTTTAAGAGAAGTTATAATTTTGGCATCCAGGGACACCCCCCACCCAGGGTTAAGTAACCCATTGTGAAGAAGGGGTCCTCAGAACAGTTTGATATATATCATAAAACTGTACTCCATCTATAAAAAGTGGATTTATGCTAATAAAAAATGTTTCTTTGGATTTGATCGTAACACAGTTTGCCCTGAAAATCACTCTCGCCTCTCATGGTGCAGCAATATGGAGACAAAAAGATGGAATGAGGCCTAAACCAGTTACATCTGCGTCAGGATTGTTGTAGTCCACGTCCCCAAAAAGTTGAGCACAGTGCAAGTGCATCATCAGCGAGTACGTGCTCAGTATCTTTAATGAGAAAAGTAAAATACCCACCTGCTCATCGGGGCTGTTTCTGTCAGAGTCTGAAACAAAGAGCGAGATTTAAATGACCGATTAGCAAGAATGTGAGCTCGTGTGTTTGTGTGTTGCACGTTTACTGGAAAATTTTAGCCTGCTGCTTTCCTGTTCAAGCCTGTTTAAAGAGATTAGATAACTGAACCGTCCACACCGTGACTGAACACGAGTATGTGTGCTGTACCTGAACTGTCCCCTGGATAGTCAGCTCCAGGCTTTTCCTCCCCTGCTTTGGACATCCTGATATCTGCAGGAAACACACACAGATATCCATCAGACAGGTGCATGAAAAACACTTCAACTGGTATGTTGCCTCCACAGCTGACGATCAATGTGGGGATAACACGGTCCCAGCATGCAGGGGAATGGGAGACATGACACATGCACACATCTGGAAGTTTCTAATGTAGCTGAGCTCATGTAGACTGGAATTTGGCTAATATGTTTCCATCTGACGTTGCCTCTATTTTCTTATGCTGCTTTTTAATTTAGCTTATTCATTTTTTTGCTTTGCTTTAAATGAGAATAGTTTTAATGCCACTATTTTGTCTTCTTTTTAGTTTTGTTGCATTTCTTTAATGTTTTCACAACGTAAATTATTACTGCTTGCTCGCTATGCTTTTCTGTGTCAGACCCGTGGAGCACTATATTGCATCATTAATTTGATATTACATTTAATTACAAAACACATTTCCAAGGAAGGAACTCATGAGTTCAGGCCAATAACCCACAACTCACAGCCTAAAACGTGTTGTAACATCTATTTTTATATCCTGGAATTTCAACCTTTTAGTCACATTTAGTGTGAAAAGAAATAATAAAGTAAAACCTGCACTTTTACAGTTTTTTATTACATTATGAAAACTTTAAGCACACAAAACTTGTATTACACGTCCATCCGATCTCAAAAGTCTTCTTCCAGCTGGCCAATTTACAGCAAAAGGATACGAACACTCGGTGCTTCCTGCACAGGAGGTCAGCCGCCTCCTCTGTGTTGGAGTGGCTGAACTTTTGTGCTTTTTGCTATTATGCAGGTCAGAGTAACTGTGAAAGTTCAACTAAATGAAATGCTGCCATGAAGCTTTTGAATTTGAAAGAATAGCGTGCAAACCAGGGTGACTCAGCACCAACAAATATGCGTGAGAATAAGTTGTTGTATGTTTGAAGAAAAAAAGCATTTAATCACAGAAATAATGAGACTTTCATTTCATCTTGTTTTGTATCCTGGACACAGGCAAGACAAAATCTCTGCTAAGCAAAACAACTTTATGCCCCACCAGCATAAAGTTGTTTATGCTCTAATTTAGCTCTTTAAATGTAAACTTTATTGACCCAGGAGGTGGAAGCGGGACGTTTCATGGCAGGTATCATCCTAACTACCTCTGCTGTTCCTTCAGTTTGTGGCCACTTCTGGGACTGCAGTAGTAATTGGTCCAGGAAGAACAACGCCACCCGAAGTGCTTACCTGAGCACCAGACATTACTCAGCATCACTCGGTGCCTTCTTGAAAAAAAACACGCTTTCACCCCCTGCACTTAACTTCTGTCTTTCACTTTTTAAATTAATATTCCCTCTTGTGCTCAGGACTTTCATAATAACCGTCTCATCTATGGCATCGGTTTAACTGGAAAGGATGTATGCTGATAATGGCAGTAAGAAGGAGCTCCAACTCTGAGGTTAAAGTGAATCAATGCACTAAATCTGCTTTGTCTTCAGCACAAAGTTCATGCAACTGACAGGAAGCACAACAGGGAAAATAATCAAAGTACACCACATAAAAACACAGCTGACATCCGCAACCATATTGTTTCCCCTCTGTGTAATAGACATATCCTAAATACACAACTTCCCTCCTGTCCCTACAGGTTCAGTCTTCAGAAGTAACCCCCCTCCCTCCCCCCAGGGATAATTACATGAGCTCCAGATAAATATGTGGATCTTTATGAGGTTGTAATATCTAAATGTAATATCAGGAGACCATGTTCAGTTAAAAAAAAAAAGGCCAAATATTGATTTAACAGTCAAAATCTAAGATTTTACACTATATCTAGGCTGAATGAAAATTATTTTTTTTCAAAAAGGTCAATTTTTGCATCATTACATTAGAGTAATGTAAACTGGTCCTAAGCCACAAAACACAGCGTAAGCCTCCCTGTCAAGGGTACAACAGCAGCACCTTTGAGGGTATCGGCCCAATGACGAGCACTTTTTACCCTAAAGGTCCACATTATTCTCTGAGAGTGTGGGAGAGGACATGATTGAACACTTTAAAAAACAAAGGAAGGCCTTTTGGGAATTATACTGAAGGGTCACGAACAATTTCAAGTGTGCTAAAAGATGGTGGAGGGCAAGGAAAAAAAGGAGGAAGCAGGGGTTATGCTGAGAAAATGCTGAAAAAGAGAAGATTAAATATAAGGATGAGTGAAAGAGAAAAAGAAAAACTCTAATAACAGATATCTGTTTAACAGTTCTTGGGTTGTATTTATTTCTTAAGATCTTTGTGAAATTGTAGATTAGAATCAAATTCAACCTGAACGTCACTTTTTGCCTAAATTACATTTTAGAAATGATGCAACAACAAGTCTTCAAAATTTTTATGTTATTATGATCATCCCACCATTATTAAGAAAACAAGTAAACACCCCTTTGGAAGTGTTTAGTCAGGAGAGATCCTGCAGTTGCATAAAGGGCCCAGTTGGGGGCAGCACTCTCTAAGACATCCTCTGCGGGAGCCGGTAGATGTGTGTGTTAGTGTAACAAGCACAGCACACACACTAATGAGGTGTATAAAAAGTGACTCTTGTATTCATTTGTAGATAATAACTGAGAGGTAGAAAGACGTGTTTTAAAGGGGCAAAGACCTGCTGTCAGTGAGCAGCCGGACCATTCAGAAAACTAAAAGTGCACTTGAATTTATTTATCCCCAAACATGAAGAAATATTTCATCTTCAATTAACTGAATCAGATGGTTTTTAGTTAGAAATGTCACCTCCAGTAACAAATTCAGAAAAATGTCTTCTTTGTAAGGTTGGCACTTTAAAAATGGTGTTAAAAAAATCCTTTTCATTTATCCGTTTGATTAAATAAGCCCAGCACAACACTGTTAATCAAACTTACTGTTTTCATATATTTCATATCTGAGAAATTCTTTTTGATGCAACATTTAACCTTGGACAGTTTAAAAAGTGTAACATTACTAATACCACCGCTTTCTCTAATCACACCCATATGTAATGTTGTTACTATCACCACGACGACAAAGACAGCCGAACCTTCAGAAAAGCTCTGTGTCAAAATACAATTCACTAAAACGCCGCCCCCATTTAATTCAAACACGGAGTTAAATTAATACACTCCACTTCAAACACGCACGTTACCACTCCGGGCTCCTTCATCCTCTCAGGATATGAAGAAAGGGATCCCATAAAATCATTTTATCAGCCCCCTCCTCATAACGCCTCAACTGGCCCTAACCCCTTTGGTCATGGAGACTTTTAACCCCCCCATCCCCCAACCAACCATCCATCCTTATTCGTCCTCATGTATGCCAACAAATCAAACAGCCTGAACCCCAAATGTCACAGATGTCCAGTGCACATCAGAGAGCATGTTTTAAACCAAACTGCATTATACAAACGAACACGTCTCTACATCTGCAATCTGCACATGTATACCCCACCCTACCCCACCCCCCACCCAGCTCTGGTTTTGAGTGTTTTTCCTGTAACAATGGCAATATTAGCGGATTTAGGAATAAAATTTCATTCCAAGTTATAGTGACCACCACCCCAGCACACTCCTCCACCCTGAGGCAGTTTAACAGCAGTTGCATGGATGTAAGGTAGACCCCCTCCCATCCCAATCCCTCCTTACTCATCCTATCAGTGCTAATAACAGAAGGGGGGAGGAAGAGGGGCCACTGGGCAGATGATGTATCTGTCTTGTGGGGCTGACATGGACAGCCTGCCCCTGTGTGTGTGTGTGTGTGAGCGGGAAAGGAGGGGGGGGGGGGCACAGGGTCACTGTCAGGGAATTAGAAAAGAAGGACCGAGAGAGAGAGAGGGGAAGAGAGGGTGCAGGATGGCTGGAGGGGTCCTACACTCAGCCTCCTCTCCCTCTGCCTCCCTCCACCTTCTTTTTGCCCACCCACCCCGCCTCGGTCACGCCTGTCAGGGGCCTGTGACAGACGGCGCGTGGGTTCATGTGTGTGTATGTATATGCCGCTGCCGTTTGGCGTGTGGATGTCAAAGGTCAGGCACATGGTCTCGGCCACCTCCCGCCTCGCAGTCAAACACAAACAAGCTGCCTGGCGCCTGCCTTTTCCACCTGTCCCCCGTCACATTCAGCGCCAAACAAACACACCCGCAGCACCAACGAGCAAATCTGCAACTGCTGTAATGATGAAAAATGTAATGTCAGCTACATCGTGACAAATGAAGCCGATGAGGCAGAAGCATGAACGCAGCACACAGCCAAACACGCGCACACGCTTTAAGTTTTTCTCTTTAAACTTTACTTTTCTATTATCTGCAACAAAACCTTAACACAGGTAGCGTGTACGAGCAACTTTTAAATTATAAAGACGCAGGAGCGCTTCAAAAAAGTTGTTTAAAATAATAAGAAAAATAAAAAATTTAGAGCTCTGTTTCTTAAACTGAAAGGTTTCTTGGCATTGCCGTGAGTCCAAATAAAGGATATCTGACACATTCAAGAGAAGCAAATGGTTGTAGATGGAAAGTCTAGAGGAGTAACTAACATTTATTTCTTGATTACACTGATTAGCTTCCACTCTTCTGCTTTTGTTCATCCGCCTTTCATAATAATGGTCATGTTTGTTGTCAAAACCATAAAAGTACAAATTCAGGTCTCCTTTAAAAGTTTTACTTCTTTTCTTTTGATCCTTCTTAAAAATACACTGTCTTTAACTCAAAGTAGGAACATCTGCCATCACAGCACGGTCTACTGTGCTGCCTATACATGACTACATTTCTCGCAAACACACAGCTTTATGTCTCATTTTAATGACTATCATGCAGCTGAAGACAAACACAACCCAAAGAATGGAGCTCAGAGGATGAGCACACAGATGTTTGCATTTTATGAGAATGCACTTTGCTTTATATTAGCTGTGAAGCTGCTGCAGAGATGCTGTGGACTGTAACAGCAAAGTTAGGGAACTGAATACTGAAGCAAAGAAATGAGACGGTCAAATAACTGCACAGAGGATATTTTACTTCTTTTATGGTTTACATTTATTTTGTGTGGTTGATCAGGCCCCAGATATGTTTTCCAGTCAGGAAAATATCACAAAAATCCAAATTTCTGATTAGTTTTAACTTGGAATAATTGATTCACACTCTTCAAGTTCTTCTGAGAATAAAACACAAGAATTCAGGTTTAATGTGAAGCTAAAATAAAACTAAATTCACAACATACTTACTCTTAAAATATCAATACGGGCATTTTTCAGCCAGTCCTACAGCAAACAAACACATTATGTTGCTCTACAGTGATTTCTCACTCATATTTCACTAGAAAATGCTTGTTTTTAGATAACCAGTGATCATATTTTAGTGCAAAGACACAGCAATGCCTGCTGCTTTTACTGCTACCCCGACACTCAAACACAAACTGTGTTCCAGCCTCCTATTTGCATCCCTGCTCCTGCACTTTGTCCCTCACCTTACTTTGTCCTCCAATGAGTCCAACCTTGATTTATTCTGATCTCTTTTCATTTCCCCTCTTCCTTTTCTCCCTCAGCTGCAACATCTCACTTGAACTTCCTCGTCTAACCTTCCCCCCTCCGTCCGAACCCGTCGACTCGTTTGCCTTACCCTAATTCCTTCATTCCCTCCTGCCTCTCTCTGTCAAATTTAATCTCTAACATCCCGTCTCTGCCCTCACATTCCCCACCTCTCCCTAAGAATATAACCCCCCACTTACGCCATCTTCAATCCTATGCTGTCCTTTAAAGTCTCAAATATTTATTGAGCTTCCTGAAAACAATTCAACGTGCTGGTGGATTATGTGAAAGCTATTTTTGTGGTTGAAGGTGAGTTAGATCTTGGAAATCTTGTTTGCAAAAGCCCACTCACCCAGACCAGACCCCCTCCTTCACCCCGTAGACTACATATATATATAAAGATGGAAGGAGCCACCATGACATCAGTCCTGTTTTGTAGCCTCAACTTGAAACCAGAGACTGAGGCCACAAAAAGACAAAAAAATCAAGTGAGGTCGTGGAGTTATTATCTCACAGACTTCTATATGCATCTGTCTGAATTAAAAAGTTTTAAGCATTTTCACTCTGACTTCATTCACGATTAGAGAAATATCACAAAAACACAATTTAAGTTATTTCACGAATTTTTAAAAATTACAGATTAATCTTATTTTATAAAAAGCCTCTATCAAATTTTCACACACGCCCCTAAAAATTGTTAAAACTTGATTCTACACCGCTACAAGCCTGATGAGTATCCGGGCTATTTTATGCTAAACCTGAAGAGTGAATTAAACTGAAAATCTTCACGTTTCTCTGTTATTTCACTACTTTTGCACATCTCTCAGTATTTTAGGTCTTATTTAGTTTTCAGGATGGTACTGCTAAGAGTCTTAGCTTCCTAGTATTAGCCTCTTCTCCTTTTTTACCTTCCCAGTGAGGTGCTACTTTGACAAATTATTAGTGGTTTTCACATTAACACTGTCCAGCAAACACAGATTATTTCTGTCTCGGTGCAATGTTAGCATCATTAAAACTCTTATTTGCCCCAGTGTTGTATTCTCGGCCTCACTTTTTTTTGTTGTTGTTGCGTGATCTCTGTAACCCGCCCTCCCTGCCTCCCCTTCTCCTTCAGTAGTGGTCAGCTGCAGCGGTCATGGCACCACTGGACAGCGCTCTGCTAGCACAGGACACATAGACCCGTTGCCAGGCAACAGCAATGAAAGATCACAGTGCGTGCATGTGTGTATGTGTGTGCAGCGTGTGTGTGCATAGCTCACATGTTTTGTGTGTACCTGTGAGAGTGTTAATCATTAAGAATAAACATGTTTCCCTGCCTGTAGCTGAGACTTTGTGTAAGGCAAACAAAGTGGTGCATGCTAATGTCTCCACTGCTGTTTACTCTTTAACAGTACGTATTAAAGGATTATTTGTGCTTTTTTTATTCCAGGTGAGGTTCACATTTTATCACAGTCAGGCAAGAAGAGGGTTAAACCAGAACCAAACAAGTAATGTGCAAAGACTGTGTAATCACTGAGGTTTTTGGTTGGAAATCCTAACAGATTAAGATAAATCAGGATATTTTTGGCTTTTTGGGGGCTTTAAAAACACGTTTTATTGTTCCAATTTCATTTAAACACAAAAGATGAGCTACTTTGAGTATTTTTTTAGTGATATCAACGACTTCTCTTAAAAAAAAATAGGTTTAGTGAGGCTCATCTGTAAGATAATATTCATCCTTAGGTATATTTAGTGACGATGCTGCTTTCTCAGTGCTCCCTGAGAATAAACGAGTAATGTTTTGTGTAGACAAAGATTTGTTAGTGATTCATGTTTGAGTTTACGCACAACTGGAAAGTACTGCATTCGTATGATGTTCTGTGCACCTTGCATGTGTGCGCGCACGAGTCAGAGCGATTACACGGGTGTGTGTGCAGCTGTATGCATGTATGTGAGCGCGAGCACGAGGCCGAGCGCTTTCCGAATATGTCTCCAGAGTGTTTATTATATCCGATACAGTACCTGTTTCTCGCACCACATATTTCTGTGCCGATCGATTCCTCTGACTCCCGACAAGACAATAATCGCACCGCCCTCCCTCTCTCCTTCTCTCCACCATTATTACTGCCCTCCCCAAGGAGCACAACGCTGGGATGGAAACAGAGAAATAAAGGGAGGGAGGACAAGGTGATAGAGGAAATGGCCACTGGGTGTTACTTCCTTTTCCAGAATCCCTGCATTGGGGTAAAAGATGGAGGTGAGAGGATGAGGGAGGAACAGGAGGATGTTGGAGGGGGGTGGAAACAAATGAGCTAGAAGGATGAAGACAACAAGCAGAGGGTGAACATTTTGGGGAATTTTGGTGGATAATAGGGGAGGCTGAGAGACATGACAGAGATGGTTTCAAAGCGAGAAAACAACGGGAGTAAAGGGACAAAAAATTGCAGGGTGGTGATGGTGAGAACAGAGAGATGGCGATGGCGATGGGACAGAAGGGAAGACGCGCGAGAAGCGAGAGTAAAAACAAATGAATGACAAAAAAAATCCACGATGAACAGGTAGCAAAAATGTAGGGATGTGGGTATAATGGCTGAAAGTGGAAAAAATAATGAGGTCTGCTGAAGAGAAATTTAGAGAAAAAGAGGGAATTGTGGCTAGAAAGAGCAGGCGCATGTGAATGGGTGAGTGAAGGGATGCTGGGACAGAGATGCTAAGAAATAACTAAGTGTAGATATTAAAAGGGAAACAACAACGGAGGAAGAAGCAACACAAAAAATGTCAAACATGGGCGATAATGGCAATGAAAGAGAAAGAAATTACAGGCGAGTGCGGCACAAATACAGAAAAAAAATTTATAAAACAGATGTGTGGAACAGAGTGAGCTGCAGTGTGACAGAGTATCTTCACAGGAAATAGCAGGAGGGGAAAGATAGTGACAATTGGGCTAACAAAGATACACAGCCTTGCCTTGATGGTGTGTGTGTGTGTGTGCACGCGTGTGAGAGTGATTGGATGAGGAGGGAGGGGGCAGATTGTGTGCAACACAGTCGATGACAAAATGAACCAACATAGTGGACAGAAAGATGACCAAAAAATGAGACGGTGCAAGAAAGAAGAAAAAAAAAGGAGGAATAAAGGCCGTGGAGGCGAAATGTGCAGGTTTCACGTCCAAACTGACCTGGACCGCATCGTCTCCATCTTTGTATATAAACTTGTCACAAGAAAAGAGTCAGGAATAAAATCATACTCGTATTTATTCCTCCTTAAAATGCAGAGAATGTGTTTTTGCTTCCCCGCAAAATTTGTTGGATTTGATGTTGATTAAAATGCTTAGAAATTTAGCTCAGCTACAAGAAAACAAATATACTGCAACAGGAGCAGGTATATGTCTAAAATACAGACACAAAGACTCGGGATCAACTGGTTTTCATTCTTATTTGTGCTACAGCTATTTCAGCACTGAATCCGAGCCAAAATCCTGCCGTCTCGTTTTCGGCTTGACCACCACATTTATCCGATGGGGGCTGAAAGGATCTCATAAGTCCAAGGATGGCAGAATTTTCTCCACCCATAGAAGATCATATTATCCTTCAATTTGGAGTTATGAGGTTGTCATGTGACCGCGGGGATATTTATGTTCGGAGTATTTGGATTCGGGGTGAAAATCCCAGCGCAGAAAAAAAAAGCCTGTAAATCCACTAAAACCCTCGTTTTGTTTTTGTCACTGTGATGAACTGCGCGCACCTTTAATTGTGATTCCACCTCTCATCTTATTGCTTTCTTTACAAACAGGGAAAGGTCTGCTGGCTCTACAAGTGCAAACAGATGAAGGAGTGACTGAACGAGGTGCGCCGAAACCAGGCCGCCATCCTCTCCTCCAGCCGTGCAGTCCCGGTGATCTATAGTGCGTGCCGCGAGCCGATAGACGGCGAGGTTTACAGGTTTATCGATTGGACCCGACTTAAATTGGCTTCCAATTAAACAGAGCGCTTATTTGACCTCTTTACCCCTTCCTGTCCTCTCCTTTCCTGTCCTGTTAAATATCCCCCCTACCTCCATCTTCTCCTTATTTCCCCCCCACCTTCCTCGCCACTGAGCTTCTCTCCATCGACACATCCATCTCTCGCTCAGTGTAATACCTCTACTCCCTTCCCCCTTCGTCTATGACCATCACCCCATCCCCATTCTCAGTTAACAGCACCTTCCCCCCTCTATTTAAACCCCTCTCTCTCTCTCGCTCATCGCACGGTGCTGCAGTCGTTTCCTCTCTGTCCTTTTCCCCAGATATGATCTTTGCTCTGTTTCTCTCTTACACTTTCTCTCAGTCAATCCATCAATCGCTCCTTAAATAACAACGATGAATTATTAAGCGTATTTATTCAAACAGCATTAATTATAAAATACAGGCAGTGCGTCAGTCGAATCGGCTGTGGACGGAGAGGGAGAAGAAGAAGAAGAAGTAGTGGCAGGAGAAGAAGGAGAAGAAGGTATGGGAAGGAGGAGGGTGAGGTGGTTTATGGTTAGGGTTGAAAATTGGGGAGAGAAAAGAAGAAGAAAGAGGTGAAAAGGGGGGTTAGGAAATTGGTGTGGCTAGCGGAACAGCTCCTCTCCCTCCCCAGCACCCCATCCCTTGCTCCCCACCCTTCCCTTCCCCGGTCTGCTTTGTATTCTGTGGAGATGACAGGGGGAAAGCTTTATTGCTCTGAGTTTGTATCGATCGGGGCCCCGCAGAGGGGGTAGCCAGACCCGCGCACGCTGGAGGCCCCTTCGCAGAGGCCGCCGATTCCTGCCTTCAGCCCCCCTCCTCACCTCACACCAGCCAAACACACCCTTCCCTCTTCTTTCTCCCCCCCCACCCCTTCACTTTTAAAAATGCGTTCTCCTTTTCTTGTTTTGAGAGGTCAAGAGACGAAGCGCGGTGGCTTTTATTTACTTGCATGTAACATCAACGCACCCAAACAACACGGAAAGCCTCGCGCCGAGAACGGAGTGTAAATGAGAGTGAATGAAAACACGAAGACTTTCCACAAGCAGAGGTGAAACGCATTCGCCTGGAGCAGCAACACTCACACGAATACGCTCACATGTAGCAGCACCTCACATGAAGAGGCACACACACAAACACACACTTTGCCCAAACACAATCCCAAGCTGCAGGGCTGAGCTGCTGTCCTGACCGGAGTTGCATCAGAAATCCCTAATCTGGGAGCGTGACCATCCTCAGTTCCAGCAGGCAGGGATCAGGATGCTCCGGGCAGATTCCGAATTTAAGGATAAGATGGGATGGGGATGCAGGTTCTGAAATCACCCCTGGGGATGGAGGTACGGGATGGAAGGGGGCGAAGGAGGAGGGGAAGTCGAGTGGTATGATTTGCCCCCCCCCCCCCGTGCCCTCTTACTGTGCGCCCACCTTCCCAGTGTTTCCAGGGGCACAGGGCTGTTGGACAGACAAGGGGGCAGATGACTCCCTTTTTTAGTCACAGTTATACAGATTCATCACAAGCAGCTGCAGCCGCAGTTTACATTTGGATGCTGGAGCAGCTGGGCGTTAAATCGAAAGGAGCCTACACAGAGTTACAGCTCCTAAAATACTGAAAATATCTAGTTTACTTTCCTTTTTTAAAATCATTTAAGCATTAAATGAAATATAATCCCAAACAGAAACAGAACGATCGCAGCGTGATTATTTTTCCGGATATTTTAAGGCTTTAATGGATCATGATATTAAAGAGAGATGACAGGAAATCAGTGAGGAAAACAGGAAACAAAGGTCACCGACCTGACTCACACCAGAAATGCTGCAGTTCACGGTCAACGTCAACACCTTAAACATCAAGGGACACAAAAACCGATAGATCGGCCTGAAAAATGATGAATTTTTTTAATCCTGACTTTCATCTTTTTTCTGTAAGTGATGAGCAGAAAGTACAACAGAGAATTCTCAACTTTGGCACAACACAATGAAAGTTTTCTATATGCAAAAATTGTTATCTGTCATGAATAATTTACTTTAACAAAAAAAAAATTTGGCGCCGACTTTTGTCCAGAAAGCATGAAGTGGAATTTAATCAACAGCAGGTCAAGGAAGAGGATAAAACCCACAAGATTAGTTAACACGAGTGTACAAAAACTAACTCCTTTTTAAAGTATTAGGATTTTTTTAAAAATCTTGTCCAGCAGATGTTGTTTTTATAGTTTATAATGAAGAAAGGATGAAGATCTGTAGTGACAGTGTAAAAACATCATCATCAGCAGCAGCAGCGATAAAAAAAAGAAAAAAAGAGAGAGATCAATGATCAACAAATCAAATGTTTTCCTTCGAGGCTTTTCCACAGATTTGGGGTTTGGGATTGGGGACGGTCAATCGCCCAGATCTGTAACCTCCTGGCCACCGTCGCCTCCTTCCACTTAACAAATTCCATTTTGTTGAGGTGGGCTGAACGAATCGGCGTGCCAGCCATGGAGAGAGGGAGGAAGAGAGAGAGGTGGTCGGATGGACGGCTGGAGGGGAAAAATGGGTGCTCAAGGCCACCGTGTTCTGACCCCCTCTCCTCCTTCAACTCTTTCTCTGCAGAGTGGCTGTTATCTCTCTATTTTTACACTCCTTCCATCAACAGACCGCCCCAGACCCACTTATGTTCACTCACCAAATGACACATTGACACACACACACACACACACACACATATATATATGTACAAAAACACACACAATTACAGATGTAGACAATGACCGCAGTCCTGCTAAGCCACTGTGAGTCATCAAGTGTGTGTGAGTGTATGCTTTATGCGCGCTATACGAGTTTGTATGTGCACTCTGTAACCTTTTTCAGGCACTGCAAATCACCTGCTGCCCTGCTGTTTGACCAGATCACGAGGGATCTTCTTTGGCGTTAACGCAGGTCTGGAAACGCTCTTCTTCACTTTGTTTTATTTTTCTGAGGATATGTCATAAATGAGGCGATTTCTTTTTCTTTTTACATTTCATTCAGACTTTAATTAACTCTTTAGAAAACAGCAACGGCGACAACAAAAAGACAATAACAGCTCACCGTATACCAAGGTTGCTTCTTTCAGGTGAAAAACTTTTTATTTCCCTGCCTAACACATCAGTTTCACTATTTTATAGGCAAAAATATTTTATTAAAGCGAAAAAGGGAATTATTTCAAATTAAAATTCCTTAAATCAGCTTTGATAATTGCTGCAACGCCTGAAAGTAGAGACGGAATTTTTTTTAAAAATGCCGAAAATAATCACATCAGCGAGGCAGCAAACCCGCGCACACGCACTGACGCGCGTGCGATTACAGGCTTCCAGAGCAGAGATAATTGAAACAACCATAGAGAGGATAGGTGCATGCGTGTGTGTCTGTGTCGTCATATGGATCAGATCCATAGGGGGTCGACTATACAATAACGACCAATTTAATGGAAAAGTCTTTTTATTTTTTTGTGCCGTGGGTGGAATGTGTGTGTGTGTGTGTATATGTGTGTGTGTGTGTCACTGAGATTGCACCACACAAAAGGGATGCCAGCATGATGCCATTTACTTTTCACTACAACAACATGCCTTACAATACGTATTTTCTCATTATGTGTGCTATAATCATCTCCTTTATTTGTATGTGCGTGTTGTGTGTGTGTGTGTGCACCCTGGTTTCAGAGATGAAAGCTCGCCGGCACATGCTGGACCTCCACCAGTGTTTTTTGCAATTCAGACCATTCTTTCCTAAATATACACACACAAACAAACAAACACACACACACTCTCACACTCACACACACACACACAAACCCTGCCTGGCTGACTGACCTACCACCATTTCACACTACTGACCAGTACAAATTGGATAAGGGTCCATTCTCTCTGCACCAGCACACTTCCACACACAGACACAAAGCGCACATGTACACGTATAGACAAACACACACACACGCTCGCACACACACACAGGCGCGCACGTGCACAAACGTGCTGTACACATCAAGCTCAAAATGGCCGAAAAAGCTGCGGTTGGAGTCGGTCTCTCAGTGGTGAGCAAAGTTACAGAGCAGGCAGCGAGTGAGCGCGAGATAAGGAAAAGTGCACGCCGCTTCCTCTTCTCCTCTGCGCTCGACGATTTCTTTTATTTTCCCGTCTTAATGCCAACGATCATCCGTGTTTATGTTATTGAATGAACCTCGTTACGGGACACAGCCTTGTTTGTGTTCTGTGTAATAGTTTTCCTTTCTGCTTTTCGTTCCTCGGCCTTTATCTTTTGTTTTTTAGAGGCTTAAACATACGATGCAGATTTCCTTTTTGCATCCAGTCCTACTTTTCCTCTTTGTTAAAGCACCTCTGTGTGCATTTAAACACGTTTGTTTGCTTTATTAACCATGTGACCTTGCATAGCACCCCTCCCGCCACACGTATCAACAATATTTATATTCACATGCTCAAAGTTCTCACCTCTCTATTCATACTAATGAAGCACTATTGCAAGGCCTGCTTTCAATGCGGCAGCTCATGTAACAATGCAGTGTAGTACAGAGAACACGCTACCCTTTGCTTCCACCGTCCCCTCACAACCATCGGCTTCATAGTGCTATGTAATTATAGCTTGGCCTTGCCATACCCCCCTATAGTGTCTAATTGTGTGGATGCCAGGGCTCCATGTTTCTGATGGTTGCTTTTTTTTCCATTTTTTTGCACAGGTCTGGTTTCACCACAAACAGCTGAGTGGAAAAAAAGGACTGATGTGTTTTCCAGGTTTTATAGGTTAATCTTTCTACACAGAGAGATGTAATCACTAAAGAGTGATCATATGAACCCTTGTTTGAGCTCTTATACTTTTTATTTTTCCACAATTTGTTCAGAGTAGGATAGCATTTAAGTCTTACCCTTATTAGTTTATCTCCACAAATCAACTAAAAAAAGATCCTAGGAAAATGTAATCAGATACCTAATGAAAATCAAACCATTCAAGCAGTTTAACTTAACAAACTGCAGATACTTACAGACATAAAACAATGTCAACATAGTCAAAATAACTAGTTTTAGTTACTGTGTCCAGTTTGGAGGAAAAACAAATAAAATGCATCTTCTAAATGTTTCACTTCTCTGATAAGCTTAAAGAAGTTCTTGTTGAAAACTGTCACATTTTCACATTTAAGGATGCTTAACGGTCTCAGACGCTTTCAGAAAAATAAGTAGAAAATTCATGAATTTCAGCAATGTCAAGTTTTTCCATATTCAGAGAGCATGCCGTTTCCACGTCACAGTGGATCTGTAAGAACAGCCGTTACATGCAGAGACGTGTAGGTAAACAAGAAGTTTTAGAATTCAAACTGTTTCTTTTGTAGCACACTGACAGTCCGTCTCACACCAGGAACAAAAATCAGTAAGCAACTAGTTTTGTAGTTTTACCACTTTATGGAGCAGAAACTGGGCTGAATTGGACCCTTTGGTGGGGACAGTTCTGGCATGCATGACACCTCAGTGGTGTACGAGAATATTTAATGCATGTTTGCACCAGCTGTTTTACAACTACATAATTAAAACATCCTACAAACGAACCTTGGAAATTATTTCATTATTAAAGTTATATTAAAGAGTCATTTTATTTCTGAGTTTAACAGTCTTGATGACCGTAACACATTAATTATCAACACATTTTTTGGTGCAATAATTGGACATATTTTGGTGAATCCTGAGTTAGATAGAAATAGATTCACATATCAGAGCAGAGACGTGTGAGAAGAAAAACAGGACGTTGGAGCTGACACATCTGCACGAACCGACTGATCGCCTGAAATGAGAGCTGCTCACTTCACCTTCAAATGACCAAGCGGTGTCATTTACAGCTCCACTCATATATATTTACACAAACCGCTGTGATAGTTTTAATTAAAAACATGCATCCTAGTATGAACTTGTCAATCTAGCTGTCATATAAATTTTCACAGTTCTTTACAGAAAGTTGCCCATTATTCTGGGAATGATGATGGAAAGTCGTGTGTTGCTGTCTGTGTTGCAGTGATCCAAGGCTAACAACAGACTCAGAGTAGAAAGATTCACGGCTGCAGATACATCACTGACCAAAGTGACGATAAAAATGGCTCAACTTCTTTTAGCTTAAAAATTATTTAAAAAACAAACGCATATATTAGAATATTTTAGATTATCTGTCATAAATGAAGAAAAAAGTATATTATGCTTAACACAAATATCCCTTAAAAAAGATCACGTCTGCACTGCATCGTTATCTTGGTTGCTTGAGGAATTATGATCTATAATCTATAAAAACCACCTAATGTTTATGTGGTTTTGACTGTGCTGGCTGGACTGGAATTAATCCTTCTGATGCTTCAAAAGTATATTTCCAATATTATTGTCATGAAACTGTTATGAGCACTAATTTATATCAGACAAAGCTGTGGAAAAATCTTTTTTTAATCTTCTTAATGACTTGTAAATGGAATAATGCCACTTCATTGGTTCAGAAGCACATTATTGGTCACTTGTGGCTGCTGTGGCTGCATAATTTCAGGATGTCTCTCGTTGCCGTCGGTGGCCGTGTGTTGGTCTAAGTTGGAGCGCATTTGTAAATCTGAATATTTGCACAGCAGCGTGCGTTTGTACACAGAGGCAAGCCACGTGGCCCGGTGTGTTTACATCTGTTGACGGGGCACACGGGGTGATATCTCACGGTAATCAATGAACAAGGGAATGAGAGGGGGGGAGAGGGATAGAAGGGGGGAGGTAAAAAGAAAATCGGTAAGGAAAGCAGGTTATCTCCTGTCATTAACGGAGGGATTCCCGCGCGGAGGAAAGGAAGGAGGGGCAGGCGGGTAGCGCAGGGGAAAGACCTGGATTCATTGAGATAAAACAGCGTGTTTGGCATGAAGAGAAAGCAGACAATTATCTATATTGATTAAAGCC
Organism: Diplotaxodon limnothrissa; assembly: GCF_057381915.1. NCBI lineage: Eukaryota > Metazoa > Chordata > Actinopteri > Cichliformes > Cichlidae > Diplotaxodon > Diplotaxodon limnothrissa. Next base: position 7,020,069 of record NC_140616.1, on the reverse strand, counting down.
AGCCAGCCAGCTCAGAGAAGACAGAAAACTATGGCTGGATCAATAGTGAGGGAGGAAAGGAGGGAGGGAGAGAGGGATGTAGGGCAAAGGAAAGAGGGATAGCTGGAGACAGTCGAACCGGTGAGGGATTCAGGAGAGACGCGACAGATGAAAAAATTAGTATTACGAGGAGATAAAAAGAGAAAATGAATTAAAGCAAGATGAGGGAGGAGTGAGAGGGAGAGGTGGCAGAGAGCAGATGACTGGCAAGAAATCTCACGGTGAGGGATGAGGTCGATGGATCTAACAGAGAGATAGTAAAAGTGTTAATGAAAATGACGGGTGGGCATTTGATGACTTGGCATGTAATCTATTTGAGGAAGTGAGCGTAAGGAGATCAATAAGTACAAGTGTACTTGTGATGGTCGGATTTAAGATGGCAGCAAAACCGGAGGAGCGGGAAGGGCTTGTGATGGAGGGATGCCGATGAAGGTGAGAGTCCAGGATGAAGGAAAACGATGGAACAAAAGCAGTGAAACTAAAGATCCTCAGAGCCCTGTGTTTGTGTCTGTGTGTCTGTGAATATTACATTACCAGGAAACCACATCTGGATCAAAGACACCTAAAACACCTGTCTCACTTAGACAACAAAGAAAGGACTAAGAACAGAAATGCTAAAATGTGGTAAAAGAAACTGTGCATCATAAAAGTAAATCACAACTACATTAATGGTTAACAGCAACCTAAAGTCAAAGCTAAGCTAAAGACAAAATCTTAATGCTAAACTAGAAACAATAAGAAAAAAAGCAAAAATAGAAACATTACAAGGACTCCCAGAAACTGCAGATCTGCAGCAGAGGGTCAGGCCTCCTTGGATAAAAGAAAATGACTGAAGATGACCTGACTTCTGTATTTTTCCAACACTCTCTAAACAACTGCAATCAACTCGCATCCAAGAAGGTTAGCAAAATGAAAAATGTCCTAATATAGTACTTGTCAAAGTAAAGCCTGCAAAGCCCCGGGATTTAATGATCTATAGTCCTCAAAACAAACTTTGCTATAAATGATAAAACTGCACTGTAATACTGAGATGTAATAACTCTATCAGGGGGAAATTTACATCAAACAACACAAGAATTGCAAGTTATCTTTGGATCAGCAGAAACTAGTGAAATGATTGTCTAATGTTATTAGTTTTAAAAGTTTTAGGATGTTTTCACTCTTCACCCCTTGTTTCTTTCTTTCCTTTTTGCTTTTGAAATGTTCTCTCACTGAGCAGGACTTCCAATTTTTTATGCGCTTTTTGGCTTTATTGTGAAACACTTTGCTTTCACATATAATTACTTAAAGTGATTTATACAGACGCAGCTTTGTTGAAGAAGCATTAGGAATCCTCAAAAAGTTTGAGAAGCTGATCTAACACTATAGCCAGGTGTAAAATATTTCTTGAGCATTTTTTATTTATTTTTTATTATATTGGTTAAAACCCGAGCTGCTCTTTGTCTCTCAGTCTCCCTCACCATCACTTTCCTTAACTCTCCCTCCATTATTTCCTAATTCCCTCTCTCAGCAATTTTGCAGCCTCTCTTCTTTCACTCCCACTTTCATTCACAATTTCTCCATCACAATTTGCCCCTCTCTTCAGTCCTGCCTCTGCCCATTCATTCCCACTCTCCGCTTCTCTCTTCTATCTCTTCTTCCACAGGGTCAGCCTGATGGTCACCAAGGTGCTGTAGTGAGCAGTATGGAGGATTGTAGGTCTGGGGCGAAATGGTCCTTAAATGGCTCTCAAACTCACACTAGCTTTATTGATGCTCTGGCCTGACGCCAGCTAGCCTCAGTGCGCTCCATGTGTGTGTGTGTGTGTGTGTGTATGTCGGGGAGAGTGGCGCTGATTGCTATGTTGATTATACAGAACAGCCCGACACCTTTCTGAAAGCTTCTTAACACAGATGCTGCTAAGAGACAAGACAGAGGCAGGTGGAAAACAACGCCGGCCTGAGTTTAAAAACAGCCAACCCGGTGGATGTAAAAAACATATAAAATGCTCCTGCAAGCTCGACAAAATAAGAACTAAACTTTTGCACTTTGGAGATTATAGTTTTTGTGGGTTTGCTGGTGAATCATGCTGCAACACACTGCAAGTGTTGCAGTGATTCACGCCACGTCCGCCTTTATTATGCATGTAAAATCTAAAATGGGAATGTGGCTTGAACACCTTTCTCCCAGCTTGCAAAACTTTACAACAATGATTTCTTTAATAATGCAAAACATTAGATTTCTTTTTCAAACTAAGATTTAAGCGTTTATAAGAGCATCAGGTGGTACGGGACACCAGATGAGAACAATTGGCATACTGTTTTCTTCTTCGCTGACACAAACAGTAAAGTGTTGCTCTTATAGCTCAGGGTAGGCCTCCAGTCTTTCAGGCACTGAAGGGTGTTGAAAGATTGTTGAAAGGTGCAAAAGCATGAGAGAACAGCGTTATCCTGTTGAACTAATACATTAGATTCTCTTCTCTTGATTCTCATTTGGAAATGACCTAAAAACAATTATATCTAATCGCTGAAAACTTTCAGTTATTAAATGCCTTTTCTTTATTAAATACAGTACAGCAGAGACGTGACAGAAACAGGCGAGTGAGGAGAGGGAGAAAAGACCTGATGACATGGTGAGCATGCTAAACCACGAGGTCACCACGACATCTGGTTCATTGCGATTCCCAGGGCTTCAAATACTGATGTTTAGTCTAAGCTGTGCTGTCTCACACAGGTGTCCTTCTGTGTCGGAGCCGTGAGGAACCAGCCTATGGCAAAAGTGAGACTGGTGACACTTTATAAGTCTCCACTTACAGAGACTTATGAAGGACATTTTGATGCTACATTCAAATAGAGTGGATAATATTCTAAAAACAACCCAAACTCAGAGCAAAGCAAGTAGTTTTTGGTCTCTAAACCTGAAAACGAACGCACATCCTTGTGTCCACAAGTACAAGTGCTGGATTCAAAAATCCACACCCAAAAATAGCTCCCGAATAATGGCAGCTGTTTACTAACCATAACCAGCGATTAAAATCTAAGTGTGATACAGAGAAACAAACACCTAAATGGATCACGAACTGTCTTCTTTGTTGGTGTTTAAATAAATAACCACTACTGCTGCAGTCAGTGCATCAATGCACACGTTGTGTAGATGTGTAATGACAACACTAGCACTTTATATAGCCTCTGTAGAAATTATCCACATATCTCACTTATCTTAACTGCACTACTGTATAGCTCTGTAAATAATCATTCTGTACATACGATAATTCTTAACCCTACAACTGTTTACAACTTGCATAGTTCCCATTTCTGTATAACTGTATATCTCAGATTCTGTAAAGTTATTTATTTCATATTCTGTATAGTTTTTCATATTTATATCCTGTTCATAGCCTGTACATAGCTTGTACTCACTACAGCCTGTACATACCTATAGTTATAGAATATTCACAACATACTTCATACCGTGTACATTATAACATACCATAATAGACCCATTTCTGTAATATACTTACATATCTATATTATTGCTAATAGGGCTGGGCCATATTATACCGTTCACGGTAATACCGGTATAATGTTAGGCAACGATAGGAAAATGAAATATCGCGATAGAATGGGAGTAAAACGCGCGTGCGCAGTGCCTTTGTTTTCATACGCACATGGCCGATTGTTGAGTGAAACAGATGAACCAGAATTGGTTTGTAAAAATGGTGCAACTTCCGTGATGTGGAACTGGTTTGGTGTTTGTCCATCAGATACACAACAAAGCACATTTTTTTGCAGAACATGCAAGCGGCCGTTGTTATTGTCATATTTGTCGGACTAAGATGCTCTTAAATCTGGGAGTAATCTGGGTCCTAAACTCCGTATGCTTCAGGTCAAACAACACTGCAGCATCACTTAGAGTTAAAAACTGTCTAAATTCTTTCATCTTTAATAAAACGATCAGCATTGCTGCTTTACCAGGTGTAACTATGAAGTTTAACTTCCAGGCATCCATGAAAACAAAAGTTATTACATTTAACGGAGTTAGAAGTTAGCAGGAAGCTAGCGGAAGTTAGCTCGCTAGTTTCGCTAGTTACCTAAGCATGATATTGCATGTTCTGACTGAGAGATTTCTGAAAAAAATCAAACGTACAGCTCTGCTATCACTTCCAACATAAATGAAGACGGGAAACTAAACAGCAGTGACGTTTGTAGGGTTACTGAAGTTGGGCTAGCTGGTATATAATGATCAGAGGTGGGACCAAGTCATTGTCTTGCAAGTCTCAAGTAAGTCTCAAGTCTTTATCCTCAAGTCTCAAGTCAAGTCTCAAGTAATGTCAGGCAAGTCAGAGTCGAGTCTCAAGTCACTGGTGTAAAAGTCCGAGTCAAGTCACAAGTCTGAAACTTTGAATTTCAAGTCCTTTCGAGTCTTTAAAAAAAAAAAACGAAAAAATAATGTTGCAGTTATGCTAAATGTAAATATTAGACCATGTAATTTTAAAATCTGTGTTTTTCTCAACACATGACAAAATAGTGAACTTAGAAAATATACACAAATTGTGAAATTGCACCTCTTTAAAATGCAGCTCAATTAAACCTAGCTCCAAGAATAATTTTCACCGACAGTTCTGAGATACGCTGCATGTTATTCTTGGATGCGGTTGTAGGGCCAGCTTTAAAATCGCATGACAAAAATATCATACACATTAAAAAAAAACTGTATCACCAACGTAGCCTGGACAACATTTGCTAGTTAGATGAAGTCAGCTATCTCATCTTAGCATATTTATTTCAATTCAATTCAATTCAATTCAATTCAATCTTAATTGGCAGACTTCATGTCCATAAAAACAAGACAAAAAAAAAACAAAACAAAAAAAAAAAAAAACACACACACACACACAACACTCCCCCCCCAACACAAGGTATACACCATTAAATATATATATATATGTATATAAATAAGTATCTAAAACATTTGTAAAAATATAAAACCATAATATACATAAAACACAATTACTTAAAATAAATCAATAAATACACAAACACTTTAACCAGTGCTTTCTGAGACTGGATGAGTAACGGGAACCACTCACTGTCGGATCTGTGAGTGCTAAAATTATACTGTTACTCGAACCATCCAGTCGTTCTCTAAAATTGAACATTAGCTTCCTTAAAAGTGCTTTAAAAGTCCAAACACCCACAGCTACAAACATCTGGCTGGCACTACCACTTCTAGGTATCCTGCAAAGGATTCTCATCGCATCATTATATGCAACATGCAGCTTCTGCATGCTACATTGTTTGTAGTATGACCACAAGGGGGCAGTATATAGCGGTGTGCAATACGCTTTAAACAAAGCCACTTTAACTGGAAGTGAACAAAAGCTGAATTTGCGTGCAATAGTATTTGCCTGCACATAGAGCTTACACCGTTGTCTGTATATGTCATCATCATCATTCATTTGCTCAGTAATAAAGTGACCGAGGTATTTCACCTTTTTATGAACTTCAAGAGTTTTTTGTGCCAGTTTAAACAAAGGGAAATTTAGCTGTTTATCCTGCTTGGTTCTACATATCAAAACAGCACTTTTAGCAGCATTGTACTCAATGTCATATTGCACACCATATTCAGTACAGACATTAAGAAGATCCTGTAACCCAGCACTGCTTGGACTAAAAACAACCAGGTCATCTGCATACATAAGATGATTTATCAGTGCTTTACCTAATATACACCCAGTGTTACAGGCTCTCAGTTGTATGGACAAATCATCAACATACAAATTAAATAAAATTGGAGACAAAATCCCACCCCATCTAACACCATTGCTGACACCAAAGGGGGCAGAAATACTGCTTCCCCATTTAACCTTCATGTTCTGATGAGCGTACCAGTAAGAGAGAATCCTCACGATATACTGAGGAACTCCCCATCTCTTCATTTTATCAAAAAGTTTTCTGTGGTTCACTCGATCAAAAGCCTTAGAGGCATCAATGAAAGACATGAGGACAGATGAATTTTTAGCCCTGTACAAACTGACTATTTCCTTGAGTGCATATATGCACATGTCAGTGCCGTGCTTTGAAGCCAAACTGATTATCCAGAGAAGAGATGAACACACTAACTCTGTCAAACAAGATTCTTTCTAACACCTTAGATAAAATACTGGCTAGTGCAATCGGCCTGTAATTATCCAAGCAGCTCACTTTTGCAGCTTTGTCCTTCATAACTGGTACCAGTAAAATACACAGCATTGAGTCTGGTAATATGCCATGAATCATAAACCCAGTGAAACAGAGTGCTAAAAGAGGAGCTAGCCTTACACTAGCATGTTTTAAATGTTCTGCAGTGATGTGATCCAAACCAGAGGATTTATTATCAGACAACCTATGAATGGCTTCATATACTTCATGTGTCCTTACACTTATTGTGTCATTACTCATGTCAAGATTGTCCTCATATGGATCACTTTTTATACAGTTAAACAACGCACTGTAATGCTGTCTCCATAATGCTGCAATGTTATCTGCCCCAGAAACACCTTCAACAGTTGATGGTAGAGATGGTTTACAGTTATTAAGAGCTTTCACCTCTTTCCAAAAATCTGCCGTATTATTACACAGCATTTTCCTGGCCAAAGAATCTGCTCTTAGCATTTGCTCATTTTTAGTTATAAAGCGAACAGCGTACTTATATCTGGCATTCGCACATTTTTTCTGTTCAAATTCTGGGCCTTGTTTAGGTCTTCCAGCCATGGCCCAACATTTATAAGCTATGCGAGCTTCATCATGGTACATGGATACATGTTCTTTCCAGCCAGGTCTGATGTTAGGTTTCTTATGCTTATATTGTTTATCAAGCAGTGTGCCACTTTTATACAGAGCAGTCACTATATCATCATACATGGAGCAGCGTAAATGTTTATGCACAGCATTCTTACAGTTGACATCTTTGCACAAAATAGCTTCTTTATTTATATGCATATTAATAATCATACGGTTCTTGGAGTGAGTGCATACACTCATGAAGTTTAGTAACTTCCGGTCACTGCAACAAGCCCAGGTACAGTTTACCGACGGATGGGTGCAGGACCTTGAAATGCACCGTGTAGAACGAAAGACCATCGTACGTATCATAAGTTTACCAGTCTCACAAATCGTCGTCATAAATACACATTCCTTAACCGTTTATTAATATAACCTTTGAGCTCAACGGTAATTAATTAGTAGTGGAAATAATTTCTGGTTCATCACAGAAATGTAGCAGTGACAACAATACTGTATGCTGTAATCGTACTGGGCAATTAGTGATACAAAAAAACCTGTTTTATCCTGTGAATAAACGTATATGTTTTTGTCAATGTACCATAATAACATAAGCGAAACGCAATATTGTGTCAGGACAATTCACTATTTATGCACAATAAACAAAGGAGCATAGCGCCACAATTTCTGTTCAGCGCCAGACTTGCTTGTAACCTATATCACCAATTATGTTATGAAAATGACGTATTAACTACTAAAAACACTGACCTTCGTGTAAATGCTTGGAGCAGACTAACCTGTGAGCTGGAGTGTTCTGGGACGTTATATTTGATCTTTGAATGGCTGCAATCCAGGCCATCCGTCGCCTCTTTGTTACTTCGGAAACATGGCTCGAACAATTTCTCTTCAACGACGTAATCCGATAACAACCGATCTCTTTACCCGTCGGCTTCCCGTGGCTCTCATGCGACCGGCTATTGCAGTTAATAATACAACAGCTTCTTGACATTTTTGTGTTTCTTTTTATCGCTGTATAACTGATTTTAATTGAAAGCCTGCGTGCGCTAGTACCGCTTGCCACGAGTTCCCAGAATCCTTTGCGGTTCTACCCGTGAATGACGTCACATTTTCAATCTCTATATAATATGCGTGTTAAATTTTATATTTGGGGTAAAATATCAAGTCTTTTCAAGTAAACCGGTTCAAGTCCAATTCAAGTCCCAAGTCATTGGTGTAAAAGTCCAAGTCAAGTCACAAGTCTTAGAACATTTTTTCAAGTCAAGTCTAAAGTCATAAAATTAATGACTCGAGTCTGACTCGAGTCCAAGTCATGTGACTCGAGTCCACACCTCTGATAATGATGTGCTACGTGATCGCTAGCGACACAGCTATGTTAGCATAACATAAACAGTGAAGCTGGAGGACGAACACTAACACTTTTCCACTTATAAAAGTTAACGTGAAGGTTCTTCATGGTTAGAGACAAATGCAATCGCATGGCAGGATGCTGTAAACGGACCAAACTTCAGTCAGGAGAACAACTGAGATAATCCATCCACAATACGAGGTTAGTCATTAATATACTGCAACAACATGGGAATAGAGCAGCTGCCAGAGAATTCAACATTAATGAATCAATGGTACAGAAGTGGAGGAAGCAAGAAGAATGAGTTTAATAAAGTTTGATTTATCTGACTGCTTTGTTTCGCTTAATGTGCCTTATAATCCCGTGCACCTTATGGCTCGAAAAATGCGTACTGCACACTGCAGTTTAATGTTGCAAAGCACCTCTTTTTAACTTCAGTGGATATTATACATGGTTATGCTCAGGATATGTCAGCCCATTTCTACTGGAAATGCCTTTTGGTTAAACTTTCAGCAAGGAATTTGCATTTGCACTGTTATATTTTTATAAAGCTTTAATGTACATAAAAACCAGCTTCTTGTTTAAGTGAAAATAAATGGAAGGTTGTCTTTTTGCGCTAGTAATGTTGTGGAGTTGTATTTTGTCTCGCATCAATTATATCGTCGGTTATATCGTTATCGCAAATTTTCAAATATATATCGTGATAAATATTTTTGGCCATATCGCCCTGCTCTAATTGCTAATATATATTGTAATATATCTATATCACTAAAGCACTTCTGGATGGATGCAAACTGCATTTCGTTGCCCTGTACCTGTGCATGTGCAATGACAATAAAGTTGAATTCTAATTCTAATTCTAACAGAACAGCAGTAATTGAGACTTTGGTGTGAGAATGCATTGGGTGTTGTGTTGTGATGCATTTTGGGTTTTCCACACTGTAAAATGTTTATGTTTTGAACTCTAGGAACTCAAGGATGGCGGTAAAATCCTAAAATGTGAAAAAAAATGCAACACAACACAACAGCCCTGCATTCACACGAACACTCAGTGATGTTTGAAAGATATGACTAGAACCGATAACTGATAACGAATTAAAACAAACTGTGGTTGTTTGCTGAAAAACCACTGTGGTGGACATATTTCTCCTTGTTTCACATTCTCTCTTCACACACACACACACACACACACACACACACACACACACACACACACACACACACACGCACACGCACACACACAGACGGCTACATATGAATGGCCTCAGTCAGTCATACATGGTTAGGAGTCTCATCCACATTCTGGCTGAATGTCTGCCTTCTTTTTCTTCAGCTGACGTTGGCATGTTACTGTGGACATAATGCAACACAAAGCAGCGTGCACGCTCAAGACACGTGCACACGCACACACACACGCACGCACACACAAGGAGCCTGTTCACTCTCCTCTTTCCGTCTCCCTCACACAGACAGACTTGAGGAGCGATCAAAAGTGCAGAAATCTTTGTCTCAACTCAGAAGACCAAATCAATTCAAAGAACTCGAGCTTTAAATACGGAGCGGAGCTTTTTAATACCCGTAGCACATAAATAATATGCAGATGTTATTACTGCTTCACATTTTTATTCCACCAAGGGAAAAAAAAGAGATGAAATATTTTGATATATCACTATCAGGATGCCTCAGTAACTAGCCTCACTTTGATATTGCTTCTGACGTACGACTGATGAATGACTGAATCCAATAAAATACATTCTATAGAGGCAGACTTGATGAAATTTGGGATGCAAACGTATGTTAAAGTATGTTTTCTATAAGGGGTGGGGTGGTTGCAGAGTTGCCATGGTTATATGAAGCAGTGGGTGTATGATTGGGGGGCTGGGGGATCGCGCTTATGAAAAATAAATTTCAAAAAGCCAGCATTACCTCTGCTCAGGCCCAAGCTCCAGCCTTTGCATTTCAATGTGAGGTGCAGCCTCCATTATTTATGATGCTTTACACCTCAAAACCACAGCCTACCTCCCTCTCTCCAACTCTCTCTTTCTCCCCTTATCCCCATAGTAACCACTATCCCTGGGTCTCCAGAAACACCGTCCGTGTGTGTAGCGGGAATCAGACAGCGGCCTGTGGGATGGTTTGGTACCACGAGGCATTTGACAGGCGACAACTTGCAGGAAGTTCAAAACTAACTTGATATGATTGTGAAACATCGCATTTTAACATCTCCGGAGACTGACAGTAGGATTTTACTTCTCTGATATCAGAGATTGACGCACACAAAAGCTGCGGAGGACTACGTGTGTTCTCCGCTTTGATTCTGGTGTTATATTTAAGCTCGTTCAGTGATGGTGCAGGCTGTCTATCAGCATCTGTTACATGTCAAAATATTCACTCTTTGGCGAGCGCTTTTTCTGTCACTCCGCCTGATAGGAGGCATGAAGAGTTTTATCTTGGCATGCAAGATGCTACACATGCAGAAATGTACACTATATCCACACTAAACTGAAAACAAACTTCAGATTTGTGGGGCTAAAGCTACACCATTCATTCCTGCACGAGCAGATTATTGAAAAGAAATAAGATTTTTGTGTATAAAGTGTAACTATCACGACTGAGAACCCATAATTGGGCCGTACAATTGTGATCACCGTGTCAACACTATTTCTGTGAAAGAACCGCAATCAGTTAAGTTATAACCCACCGGTGAATTGATCCAACTTTAATTCTACCGTTTTCGCCCAGGTGAAACTTATATTGTTTGTCACAAAATAAGAAAAAAAGCTTTTTGTCGCATGAAAATATCTACTCTGGCAGTAGACAAAAAGAAAACCACAGCTCCTTAAAAATCCCTTCAGCTCAAAGTGCCACTTTACTCCCTACACTCCACCCTTTTTTCACATGATGCATTCTGTTTCAAGAATCCAGAAACTCATTCTTGAGAAAACCAAAAATTCTTGACAGGCTCAGCGACTGCGGGATCAGCACTGGTGTCAGAATTTCCCCGAACCCTTTCTGAGACTGACTGGATGCTGACAGAATATTTTCTGGAGTGAAAATGGCACCCAAATCAGTCGAGACCGAGCCTGAAAAGTTACAAAAAAAACCTATAAAGGGCTTTTAAACATGCCTTTTGCAGATTATTTTACATAACAGTACATTAAGAGATATACAATGTATGTCACATGTACTGACAAACCAACCTGATATCACAGCAAAGCGCGTTATAGGTGCACCGGTCCTCCGTGTCCATTTCACACTTTGGAGAGAAAAAGCATCAAACATCTGCATGCAGAAGTTCAAGTACCAGCAGGGGGAGATAATATATTTAAAACCCAAAAGTCACTAGTGACCAAGAAAGATCTGAAGAACATTTCAGTATAGAAACGATTAAGCTAGGTGGCTAAAATGTAACTACATGTAAATGTGTTAATAAAGTCCTTTTAAATGCTTTCCCGTGATTATTTTCACTTTCTCTCTCTCTTCTGCTACTAAAGATTAGAGCAACTTTCCATGTGTGCCCATTTCATGCTTTGGAGAGTTAAAGTGAGAAATGGACCTGTTGGACCGGTGTGTCTATTGTACGTTTTGCTGTGATACTAGGTTGGATGAACTTATAACAGAACTGTCTGCTGAATATTGTTGTTGAACACCGTAGCCAGCTTTAGCTGCAGCTCAATTTTTGCCCAGAAGAGGTTTTTTTTTTTTTTTTTATCACTCTTGTCAACCTCATTGCATATTTTCAGCTAAGACAGGCAGTTATTTTGCGATAGAAGGCTCTAAAAACACACGGTCTGGTTTCTGCTTAAAACCAAATGGGAGACACAATTAAAACACAATTAAAAGCCCCTTTCAGACTTGCATTTCTTTCCATTAATCTGATGTCACCTGAATGTGATGTTTTTGGGTCTATATGAGCATCCTACCCACTTTACCCTAAAAGCTGCTATGGTGCTCGCACTAGTTCAGACCTCATGATAGTTACATGGCATGAATCTGAATATATGGTGTTAAACTGCAGCACTGTGCATCCTGCTAACAGACAGATACAGACATCTAAATAAAGCTGTGTCAGGACTAACAATGCTCATTGCCCAGTCCAACAGGTCTTTTGCATGTATGCAAAGGTTTTTGTGCACACGTTCACATTCTCTCTCTCTCTCATATTAATATTATATATTATTAGATTATTAGCTTGACTTATGCTAACTTTGTGCTCGCCTCCTGTACAACTGAGATTTGTGATAAAAGTTTGGTTGGTTTTTTTTTTTTTTTTTTTAAACAGCACCAAATCGCTATCATCATAAACAAAATGGCGATAATTGTGACCATGAAACACGGCTGAACAACATCACATTTTCCTTTTAGCAGTAGCGTCGCAAATGCACCGTGTTATCAAAAGGACATAGAACATTACATTATGATTTCCATTTGACACAAGAGGATGTTTGTTGTTTCTGTTGATTTTCCATCTACAGCATGAATATCAACTTGATAAGAGCACATCAGCTAGCACTGCATAAGAACTACACTGCCCTTGAGGATCATCTTTACTGCATTCATGGTCTGTTTGAAGTGCAGCTGGTCCATGAAAATAATCGAAGCTACAAGAAAACACAACAAAAACATAATTTATGGAATTAACTTGAGGGCTACATGCCAATTTTCTCAAGTTCAGGTCTGGCCGAGCTGTGTGCGAAGGCTGACATGCAGAGTACGGGGTTGGTGGCCCTGCATGCAGTTAAAGTGTAAAATGAAACTAATGTAATAACTGCAGAGCCTGGAAGGGATGAGCCTTTTCATGGTGGAAGATTTATAGTTTCTGAGCGCACAAGAATCTCCATTTCCTGAATTAGACGAGAACTGACCCCAGCCCAGTGACAATAGTTGGCCAGTAGCGTTAGAACATCTGCCAGACATTAGTCAAACACACCATCGGCTAAATGATGGAGCTTCTGAGGGGGTTGTAAATTATAAAGGGAAAGAGGGGTAATATCCATCAGTCCATCCATCTGTGTGCGTGCGTGCATGTGTGTGTGTGTATGTGTGTGTGTCCAAACCCTCGGACAAAAGGCCTGCTGCTGCTGCACTGGCCAAAAGCTCTGCTGGTCAGACTTAATGAACCTCACCCCCCCTTCGGTCCATCAGACACACACACACACACACACACACACACACACACACACACACACACACACACACATATATAAATATATATACACACCACCCATCCCCCAGTCCCTCTCTCCCCTCTCCAACTCTACCTTGGCCTTCAGTGGCTGTGTCACTGCTAATATTGACGACACCCCCTCTCTCTTTCTCTCTCTCCTCCCTCTCACTTGCTTTGGCCAGCAACCGCTGTTGTCCACATCTCACCTCATCCATAGTAGACAGTATTGATTTTCAGCACGGAAAATAAAAAAGGCCATGAATTTTAATGCCTCACTGTCTGTCTGTCGCCCTCCCTCTCTCTCCTGCTCTCTTAGTACTCGTCCTTACCTCCTCTCCTTTTATTCTTCAGGCCATCTCTCTCTCTCTCTCTCCCCCTTTCTCTGATGTATCTGTCTGTCCATCTCTCCCCTTTCCTTCTCATTTTCTTTCTTCTTTGACCACTGCTCCCCATCTCTCTTGACCAAACCCACCCACTGCCATTCTCTCTTAACGTTGGTTCCCCCCCCCCCCTCCCTTTTCTCCAGAGGGAAGCAAAGGGGTGAGAAGAAAGTGAAGAAGCAGGTGTGGAGGGTGCAGCGATACGTGTTTGGGTCAGTTGCCATTTCCAAGCTTGTTAACTAATCTGTGTGTGTGAGGGAGGAAGACAGATGTGTGTGATGGGATTTGGAAATATCTGAAGACCGGATCTTTCTTGAATCTTAGTACAGCCTCGTTTAAAAACCTCTAACATACCGAATACGATCATAAATTTGAGGAAACACATGAGAAAAACCTTCCACCCTTTCTAGATCAAAAATTCAGTTAGTGAGACAGTTTCACGCCGTCTTACCTTCGAGTACGACCGAAGCAGAGCTCTATTGGATTTTTCTGTTTTTCAGATGGTTATTAGGGCTGAGAGTTGGCCACTGGTGACCACTACATTTGACGCTAGCTAATGCTGAGTGAAGTGAAAAAGCCACAAAAGTAAACACATCCTCCAGGAATCACTGAATCATGTTTCAGCTAAGAGTCTTTTTCTCTTTTTTTATACACATATTCAAGAAAATAATACATCTGCGGTGTGTACTTTTATCAATATAAAAGGTAAAAACAGAGTACTGGATTGAGAAAACTGACAAGTTGGAACATAGTGATTTCACCACTCAGGAACAGAAGAAGAAGAAAGTGGCAATTGCCATCAATGACAGGTTGCAAGCTGTCAGTGCTGACTGCATATCATCGTTGGCAGGCAAAAACTCTGTTTTTGCAAAAAGCTCAATTTTTAGACACGAAAAAAAAATATGTGGAGTTTTTCTGAAATTGTAATACTAGGTGTCAACTTTCATGGTTCAGATAACTCACCAAGTACCTAAATAACAAGCGTTTCGTTCAAGCAAGCAGAAAAAAAGAAAAATGCCAAAATTACATGTTACTTGGATTTCACTGGACAGCAGTGTAATTTTTCCAAATAATCATCAGGAGTCATCTGTGCCTCCCACAGTTTAAACCACCAGCAGACTAGCTAGACGGTAGATGTGGAATGAAAACTATAATCTGAAATCAAACCAACAATCAGAGACACGCAACCTTTCAATGCAGGACGCTAAGATATTACTGAAAAGTGGTGCACAGCTTCTACTGAATATTTTATAAAACTGAAACAAAAATCGGATCCATTTCTTCACAGTTTTTGCAAGTTAGCTCTGCCTGTGTTATATTTCACGTCATGTTTAAAAGGTTCATGCTTTCATTTCATTTGTTATATTTAAACTTGCCTGACTCAGTTACAACTAGTTTATGGGTTTCTCTTCTGCAGCACACAAAATACAGAATCACATTATGATCCAAAATATAAAACAGAAGCAATCAGCAGGAAAAAAAAAAAGTTTTATATGACTGGTTGAATTTCTAAAATTGGGGTCTTGGTCACGTTTTTAGGGCAAGAAACTGCAACGGGGGGGAGTTGTTATGAATATTAAAAGCTCTTTCTTCAGTAAAAATCTGGCTGTTTGTTTAATAATTTGCTTTGTGTTAATGACCCAAAGTGAGACAGGGAGAGTGAATGTGTGCACTGAACTTCTTTGCTAAACATGGTGAAACACCAGATGCTATATTTGCAGGTTTAGATCCAGAACTTTTTCTTTTGAGTCAGTTTGTGGACGTTTTGCCTCCAATGAGCATCACTTTCAACAATATGCTGATTCTTTTCTTTTTACACCTGCTAGAAATCTTGTTTAGTGTTGGACTACATTCAAATGTGAAATCCAACTTGTAAAAAATGACAATGATTAAAGTTTCTGTGACAGTTTTCATTTAAGACGTAGCTCTCACATCACATTTACGCACACAGTTAGCGGAGTTCCAACACAGTGAGCGTCACCTCAATTCGATGTCGAACAATCAACAAAGAATTGCTGACTGCAAACGAAGCAAGAGCCAAAACGAAACAGAATAAGTATTAGAGTCAGTTTCAACTTGTGCTCTGCTGATATCCTGGTGACAGCTCTATCCTACCTTTGATTACTCAGAGTTTAGAGTCTCATGATGCCCTGAAACGAATCTTCCATCAGTACAATCCTCCACAAAATTAGCTGCAGTTGTTGGTATGAAAGTCAACTATATGGGTTATTAATAGATTTAGTTTAAAAATCTGTACTAGCTAAAATATTTTTGCTTATAAGAAGATTTTCAACAGCAACAGCAGCAGTTTGACAGGCAGACAGCTGTGCATGATGCAAACAGACAAGTGTGTGCACAAAGCATCCACAGGCACAGGTTATCCTCTTTTGTTACAGGCAGTCATTTTGCATCCTCGACACACAGCACAGGTTCATCTGGAAAGTAAAATCATTGGTCTAGTCTATGCGCCAACTACATACACTACAGAGCAACCATTACCAGCTGACTAGCTTTGGCTCTTAGAGGGCAGAAGTCATTCTCCATTTGCTGGATAACCTTCAGGCCAGCTCAATCAACTGTCAATTAGGATGCTTTCAAAACAAACTCCAGCCCATTATCGGCAAGAATGCCACAAACACAAGCAGCAGGTTAAATGTCAGATGCCTGAAGAAATTGTTTTCCCACTTAACGCATCCTTGGACTTTGTGATGCTCTGCATCTTCTCAAGGAATGCCACTTTTGCAGAAAAAAGAAAATAAAAGAAAAACCAACAAAAAATATTTGTAACATATTTGTATGTTTTCTCAGGATAATGTGCAATGTACAATCTGTATTATTATTTCGCTCTCAATGGGTGTTTATTCATCTCAGAGTGTCCTCTGCAGGCTAACAGTGCTTCGCTGGGACAATGGAGGTATTTTTCTGTTTAATGAAAGCTTAGTTATTTTCAGGAGACGGTTCAATCACTGCATTCATTCACCGTTACACGTGCAAACTGAAGGCCAGTGTGTGTGCGCTCTTAGACTTCATTTGTTAGCCAATATAAGATGTATCTGGCTTCCAATAAAATTCAGCTCATGAAAAAAATGTAAGCGCTGGAAGAGCATCAACTTCAGTCACCTCCCGCGCAAAAACATGAAAATTGTTAGAGGCTAAAATTAATTTCTGGAATTCTTACTAACCACAAACATTTAAATCCTCCCGACTCAAACTGATACAAACCATCACTTTCATATCGTCCTCGCTGACAATACACTTAAAAACATAAGGAGCCTCCCGATCCTGTTAATCCACTCATCCACATCAATGTCAAGTCCACCGTCTGTGCATCCGTCTGGTTAGCTGACCCAGGCCCCACCCACCTTGACCCTGACCCCGAGCCCGTAGCACCAACCCCCACAGCAGGCCCCTCGATGAAGGACAATGAGCCCCTCCACAAAAACAGAAAGATAAAGGTGAAATTCTGTCCTGGAGTCCGTCTAGAATAAAAATAAATGCAATGAAAACAAAATTTCAGGTTACTATATATTAGTATTAAAATCTTTATATTAAAAAAGAAATGTATTTCTCTGTTTATCCCACCTTGATTTCACAATACTTGAAGTATTTTAAATAGTTTTAATCAGTTTCTACAATATTTACAGAGAAATCTGTGTTTGTTCAAAACCTGACATTATGCATCATATGACATGCAAGATGTAAGCATATCATCAATCAAATCTTTGTTTAACAACATAATAAAGTCTTTTTTTTTCTTCCTCTGTGTTTATGCAATTATGGAAAGACAGTTCCACTACTGATAAATGATTATTTTCCCCCCACTTGGAGTTTTAATTCTGTGAGAACAACATTACAAGAGACGATGTGACGCCACAGAGTTGTGTTAGCCATCGCTTCCTAATGGTCAAACGTATTATCTGAGAAATCGATTTTTTACTCCATTTACTTCATGTTGAAGTAGCAAAACTACAGTACCCATAAGCAACTGTCACATGGTGGTCTAGCTGTGCCATCATGTTAGCAGGTCAGTTTCATGAGCTGGGTTTTTAATAGTTTCATCTTGGGTTTAAGAAATGTGACACCATGAGTGCAGAGGGTTGACGAGTCAACGTAGATAGGTGTGTTCAGAAAAATGCTTTGCTCAGTTTTAAAACAAACAACACAGGGCGCCGTGCTGTTTTATTGATCTTTGTCTAGCATTGGTAGTTTCATGATATTTACAAATAAAATATCTATCTTGTCACTAATGCACATTAGATAATATCAGAAATCACTTTGAATGATTTTAATGCAGTTATGGTTCATTTAGACACAAAGCTAAAATTTTAATTATATAAAATTAAGATTTCTACTGAATCTATTACATTAATTTTTATTCTATAAATTTATATATATGGTACTGTCATTATCCTGGATTAATTCTTACCATTATAATCATGACGTGAAAACCACGTATTGTAGCAGTCCTAATTTCAAACAGAAATTGTCTCCGAGTAGATAAATCAGGATGTTTTCTTCTCTTCTGTAAGTAGCAGGAGGCTTAATGGCAGATGAAATCCTCGGCATGTTTTTCAGAGCAGGACTGACCCCAGCATGTCACCCCAGCCTATCCCCCAAACACGAGCCAGACCATCTCTCACTGACCCTCATAAAATATGAGCAAGCAAACACTAGTTCCCCTCCCTCCCTCCCCCCAGACCCTCACTCCCTGCCAGATCTGGTCTGTTGTGGTCTGGCCTGGCCCTGGATGGCCTGGCTCATCCCAGGACTTGAACTTGAGACTTGACACAACAGCCTGCCCAGGCGTGGACAATTGAAAGAGAAGAATAGGCTGGTGATGGGTCGCTTGCATATGAATTGTTCCGGGCATTGGAGAAGGGAGGGCTGAGGTTACGGGGTTAAGGGCAAAGGTTAACCCCCCGCATCCCCAGGTCCCGCGTGGACCGCTCCCTAACTGACGAGCAGACAAAGGAGATGAGGAGGGGGTTCAGGATGACACAGGGCGCCGGGCCCTTGGACCCCTGCCACCCCGGAGGAGGAGGAGTAGGGGGCTGGGAAATGAACACATAAGCATGGATTTACACATGCACACACAGGCAGATGCACTATACAAACACTGCTGGGCTCACATGTGCCACAGCTGAACGACAAAAGCACTAATTTGAACGCACACGTGGACACACAGGCACTCCCTCCACACAGAAGAGCCCGTTTAATTTCAAAAACACACACAAACACACAATCAAACCTCAACTCACATGAATGAACACACCGACAACATCCATATTAATATTTTATCATTTCTAAATTCAAATGTTAACATTAGAGCAACATTGCAGGTGTGCTAAACAGAGTCCAAAATCTGATCACTGATGATATTCAAACACATTTTTCAGACACTTTTAGATCACAGATATTAACCAAATATAAACATAATCATTAACGATCACCTTTACCACCACACAGCTCAATACAAAGAACCATTTAACCATTTCAGATGTTATAATACATTACGAACTTTGAAACAGTGAATATTTCCACACAGTATGTTAAATGAAAAGAACCATGTTTTAAGTAGACGGAGGTATACTTCAATAAATGCACATTTATGCGTAATGATTTCCACTTGTTAGGACCGTGGTCTCTGTAACCTTCACAGCCTGCGGTTTAAATGCCTCTTTTTCCTTTTTGTGCTGCACAGAGCCCATTACTCTGCACCATAAATAATTTACAGAGCCAAAGACACACTTCAAGATTAACAGATATTCACTATGACAGCAATTCACACCAACTCGGATGTTTGAATGAATAAAAACTTTTTCTAAAAGTTTCAGTTTGTATTTCTCAGATGCTCCTTTTAATAATTAGACAACTGACTTAGAAATGAAAGGCCACAAGACTGATTCCTGCTATTGAGAAACTGGATTTCTATCAGTCAGCACCTTGACTGTAATTAACGTTTAACTTTATAAGGCTGGTGAATAAAATGTTGATAAAGAGCGCACAGAAATACAGACCTCTGCATCACTTACTGGACAGGCAAAATCAATTTAAGCTTCACTGCAATAAAGACTGATACATATCTCTCTTACATCATACCACAATACTTAGTACATCAGATTTTTGATGTACTAAGCTCTTCACTCCTCTTTTTCTCTAATTTAACCCCTTTCATGTAATTTTAGACATTCTGAGATCTTCTATTTTATGATAACATATTTATTATATATATATATATTGTCATCCTTTGCTGTAACTTCCTATCTTTTGGGGAAAGCAAAGTATATGTTTATCACCAACCTGAGCATATTTACATTTAATAGAAATTAATGTTTCAATAACTGTATATTTCATAGGACTTTACCTCTGCCACTGAGCGCATGTGATCGGCCTAGTTTGTAAGTTTGTCTGAATTTGACCCTTGCCTCCTTGGCTCAACTTACAAGTGATTGACTTTTATAAAGATGCTTTACTTTTGCAACAGAGAAAAAAGGGCTAATTTCTTATCTTTACAACTACAAATCCTATTGAAATGAATAAAAGTTCAAGAAATTATCTTAATGTCACAAACTAATCCAGATCCATCTGGACCCAGGTACTCAGCGGGGAAATTTTCAGCCTTCTTTTCACATCGTCGTGACATGGTTGGCTTTTACGCCGACATCGTTAGTGTTTCTCCTCTGGAATAACGTTACACACAATCTGTGTGAAGGAACCGATAATCATACTCATTATCCACACTGAAAGTATTGAGTCAGAAATATTATGCTGTGGGATTGTGTCTATATTCCCCAGCTCTACTACTAAGGCCAACTAGGTGCAAATAAACTGAATGCTTTGTCTCCTGCAGTAATGGATGACTGACAGACTGTCTGAGCGAGCTGCCATCCAACCATGTTCTCTGACCCCGACAAGACTGGAGCTGCAGAGCTGGTAGCAAAAAAACAACCTTGTGTATGTGCGTGTGCGAATGTGTGTGAATGCATGTGTGTAACAGAACATGACGATGGTCGCCGGTGATCCCTCACTGCCTCGGGCGAACACTAGCTAAATGGACCTCA
Source organism: Diplotaxodon limnothrissa (assembly GCF_057381915.1). Lineage (NCBI taxonomy): Eukaryota > Metazoa > Chordata > Actinopteri > Cichliformes > Cichlidae > Diplotaxodon > Diplotaxodon limnothrissa. The sequence goes on along the minus strand of NC_140616.1, from coordinate 6,999,316 downwards.
CTCCGTCAGTGAGACACAGACATGGATAGAGGCTCTGCATGCGTGTGAGTGTAAAAGCCGTGCATCCAGATAGCGATGGCTGTGCAGCTCCAGCCACCATGTTTAAGCCGAACTGCCGTGTGGTGTGCTATCACTGCTGCTGCTGTGGTTGTGAGATAGATAGGAGGATTGGGGCTGGCCGGGCCTTTTCAAACCCCCAGAGAGCAGAAAGGGAGTGAGTGCTGGGCCTAAATGCAGAATCTCCTTAGCTTATACCCCCCAGGGACGCAGACACAGGGCCATTTTCTGGGAGAGAATCATGCCGCCAAGCGGACAGCGGATTTACCATATTCATACCACTCTTTAGAGAGGAGGAGGAGGAGGGAGAGGATCTTCATCTGTCCCATTTCACTGCTACGACTGTATGTGGCTGCCGCGGCTCGTGTAGCCACTAAAACCCCTAGGGGGAACCATTAAGGAGAACCTCGCTCACTCCCCACATTTCTCTCCCTCATCCCCCCCTGTTTCTACCGCCGTCCCCTCCCCACGTTTCCCTGCCTTCCTTTTTCATATGAAGTATGAAGCCTCTCTCATTCATCCGATATCCTCACTAATAAGGCTGGATGGTTTAGCCAAGGCCAAAGCTAAAACCCAGCAATATCTGCCATTTCTACATAGAAGTGGCTGGAATAAAAGGCAGGGCGGGGGCTGATGAAAGATGTGTAGCTGCTAAAAAGTACAGCTGCTATATTACTGCTGCTGCCAGCATGGAGAAAACAGCCCAGATTCATATCAATGGCTTTGATTGAAGCACCGGGAGAAACCCGCTGAAGGACGGTTTGTCAGAGATGTCAACATGTGTATGTGTGTGTGTGTGTGTGTGTGTTTATGGTCTGTGCGCACGAGGGTTGGGATTTGCTGAGAGATTTGTTTAGATACCTGTGTGGAATGAAGTGTGTGTGAGTACAGTGTCTGTGCATGCTTATGTTCACCACAGTGTGTGTGTGCATGCAAGTGCGTAAATAAGTGTGACACAGCTTCTGTGTGTGTCTGTGAACTCTGTGGATTGAGGTGGGGAGTGTTATAGAGAGGGGCAGGCAGGCTAACAGATTCATATCCAATATGAAGAGGTTAAAGTGACGAGTCCAATCCTCCCCACAGAGCAAAGAGAGAATGAGATTGAGATGCGAGAAGAGGAGGAGGAAAAGCAGGGAGGAAGAAGAAGAGGAGGAGGAGGAGGGAGGGGTGTAGTACAACAGATTAATTTCATTTCTGGACTGAGCACTCCTCTGCTAAAGAAAAAAAGCAGAGGATAATAAAAGAGGATAAAGAAGAAGAGAGGAGGGGGCGGTGATAAGGAGGTAAGCTGAAAAAGCGTGAAGAGAAAAAAAGAAGAGTTTTTTCCCCTCTTTTATCTGATGTAGTAAATGTGTGTGTACTGTACGCGGAAGAGATTGGAGTCACAGAGTGTGAAGACGATTATGTGTTCAAAATTGCCCGTGAGTATGTCTGGCCTCTGTGCATCTGAGAGGGGGATACAGTACGGTGCAACTTCACAGCCTAACAAAGGCTTCTTAAATCACGTAGAGCAAAAATCAGCTAGTGAGTACAGTTTTGAATATGAAGCCCAGACTTCAAGCAACAGGCATCAAATCTGATAATTCCATTTCCTCAACAAAACTCTACATTTTTCTAGAGACACTTATATTAGAAATACAGTGTCTCACATAGCTTAGATTCTTCTTTCACTGGTGTTTTGGGCGCTTTAGATATGAGCATAATGTCTGCAGCTCTTTTTGAATCAGTATCTGTTAAACGAGTCAAACGTAAGGAAGCAGCATGATCACGAAGTTCTTGCAAACCTTACCTGATTTAAATTTGGCCAATCTCTCCTTCACGGTCATCTTCTCATGCAGCTCTGGACCACTTTAAGCTTTGCCAGGAGAGCTCTGTTAGCTTCCACTTGTGTGTTTGCATCATATGCTAGATCTCTTCTAGTACATCAAAATAGAAATCCTCTAATTTGAATACATTTTTGGAGCAATAACGGGTAGTGAGCAAACATTGTGTTGGTTCTTGTTCAGTCTGCTCTGGACTGGCACACTGAGGTATGATGACATACATGCAGGTGATTTTTACCAAATGTTTTCACTTAGATGCCTCCGTGCATTACAGCAAAACCCGGGACTGACAGTCTGACCCTGAAGGACAAATCCACTGTGAACAACCCTGTGTAAAAAAAAAAAAAACAATGAGCATGCTCCTGACCCAGTGCCTTCACCTTCAGGCTATGACACTGCAGTCTCCTTCGCTGAAAGCTGCTGCTCATTCTCTAGGTCATTGCTGAAGACCTCGTCATGAGCTCTCGTCATGAGGGATGATAATTAGTTTGGATGTTTAAATTACTTTATTTTACAAAATTACTTCACAAAAAACAAAAACTCCCAGAGTCAAAATTACCCCACCACCACGCTCTGATGCTAATCATCTATTCTGCATTTGTGTCCCTACGTGGACCTTGGCCTTGAGATCACCGCACAGAAGTCAGGGCTTTGTGCAGGCCAGTCAATAATGTTCGCTCTGGTCTTCTGGAGGTAGCTCTTCACCAGGAATGACGTGTTTCGTGATGACCCATATCCACATTTTCTTTCAAAAACCTTCACATATCCTTCTTTCTTCACAATTCCCTCCAACCTTAACGAGATTCCCAGTTCCAGATACACTGAAACCCCACAGCATAATACTCCCACCACCATGTTTCTTTGGTTTGCACATCTCTCCCTTTTATATCCAAACATAGGCAGCATCTATATGACCAAAGAGCTCTGGTTTTGCCTCATGTGAGCACAGAGACGCTTCCAGCATGCATAATCATCCTCCAGGCTGTACTTGGCATGGTTTAGTCTGCTCTCCATTCTTGGCAGGGTTCTAGTGATTGTCTTTTTGGGATTTAAATTCCCGACTTGGCTAAGTCACTCACAGGTGTCTTGGCGGTTTTTCTAGGGTCTTTATTAACATCTCTCACCACTTGGAACTGCCCAACCCTGGCTGGAGTTTTTATAAATTGACAAAAGGCTAATAATGTTGTCTTTATCAGACATTCAAGTGGTCAGAAACAAACTTCCTAAAAACAGGATAAGACCAGAAAGCAGTCCAGAGCTGAACAATAAGAAGACCTTGAAGGAGAAACTGGCCAAATTTAAGTCAGATATAGCTTCTTTATGGCTGAAACTCTTTACTTGTACCTGTTATGTTTTCATTTATAGTCACAGATTGATACTTCAAAACATAGGTTAACCTATACACCACCTGAGCAAATACAATAGTGTTGTGGCACGGAGACACTTTAGGTGCACTTGATTCAAAATAACATATAACGCTTTTATATTCTCACCCGGTTAAATGTCAGCCCACTGTGAGTTCCATATTTTATCTGACAATAAAGTGTCTTAATGTTTCCACTTTGCTTTAACGGACTGCTTTTTAGCTTTGTGATTACTTTCATGCATTTTTCCATCGAGGCTTTTGACAGCGCACAAAGGACGGCCCTGAACTTGTTGGATTTGAACTGTATACACTAACAGCAAAAGTGATATCAATGGCAACAGCACGGACACGGAATGTAAAAAATTCTCCACGTCTCTGACTACGTATTATTAAGAATCTATGCAGAGATTTTGTTCGGTGTGAATCTTAAACATTGGCACAAAGTGGAACCTCTATAAAGAGGTTCTTGCTCTTTCCATCTGAGTGGCTGAGACCAAAACCTGATGTTTACTGTTGATGCTTTAGACAGGCGAAAGATTTTCTGCAATTACACTCCACTGTAGCTGTCTTAACGTGACATCTTGCCATCTGTACTGGGCCAGTTATCTATGACGAATAGGAAAATGACACCTTCAAACAACAAAATGGACCCAGAAATGCAAGGTACATAGCCTGCAGATATTTTGTAGTGTGTTAGCGTGTTGTTTCTTTGCTTTAATTCACCAGGTGCCCAAAAAGCACCCACACTGGAGTCATTGCATGCATTAGATGCACTATTTACAGCACATCCAGGTGATTGTGGGCTCACTAACTAGCATATCTCTTAGCCTGTTTTTATGCTTGTTGAAAATGCACATCTCCTGAACAAGACAAAAATTCAGCAGACGAAAAAAAAGAAAGAAAGAAAAGTTCATATTAAAACACTAAATGTAAAAAATAGTTGGTGTTTCATACTTTTGTGCCCACATCTGGTGGACAGTACAATTAGGAGCAGCATCAGCTGTACAGTCTGGAAAAAACACCTTCTAAAAGCCCTTGAGCTTGTAGTCTGGCGAACGCATATGTGGGTGAAAATGAGTCATAGAGAGTAAGTGCATGTATGTATTTGGTAGAGCATGTGTGTTTGTGTGTAATGTGTGCAGGGGGTTAGTTGAGTACAGGAGATTGAAGCACTAACCAGAGCACTCAGATTTATTAAAAAGGGCCGGACCCAGTGCCTGTCCACCCCCCAACCCCCCACCATTCCTTTCACTCTCCATCCTCTATTGTTGTCACTTTACTTCTGTCTCTGTGCATACATACAGACCCCCCCCCCCGAACCATCTCCTCCTACATGATATTACGTTTTTCACTAAAAACCCTTCACAGTCACTGCTGGTCCCTCAATAAGACAGGCTCAAGAGAAGGAGGGGTTGGGGACAGGGAGGACAGGAAGGACGTGGTGTTCCTGAGGTAAATAAGGGGACCCCTACCCCTCCTTCCCATCCATCCATTCCTCTCATCACACACCCCTTTCTCTGTCCCACAAGTTCATTTCCATAACTCCTGTCAGCTAAATTAAATTGGGGGGGGGGGGGATTTAAATCTGCCCTGTTCCCCAAAACTGCAGTGACCACCAGCCAAGGGGATGGACGGGTGGAGCGAGGAGACAAAAGAGGTGGAATCCAATGTAACAAACCTGACTTTTGTCATTCGAGTTTATTAGCTAAATGTATCAGCTGCTGGAAAAATGCATTGTTGGCTGAAAGCATTCATATTCCTTAGAAACACACACTCACACACACTCACAGACATGCAAAGGGCCCAGACAAAGGAAGAGTTTTGGCTCTCCGTGTGTGGTTTACTCGATCAAAACTATGTTGGGCAGCATTAAACGTCCCTGCGGCACTGCAAACGGCGAGATTACATTACAGTGGCGCGTAAACATGCAAACACTCAGAGAGGAAGATGTACTTAAGTAGAGACAGGCACACACACACACACACGCTCCCTGCTTATCCTGCTTGTCATTTTAATCTCTATAGGCAAAAGCAGCGAGACGAGCTTCCTCACACTTCCAAGGGAAGGTTTTGTGTGAGATCACACACTGGCTTCATTATGTCAGAAACCTGTGAAGGAGGACAGGAGCCTTTCCTAAGCCCTGTTCTCTCTATTCAAGCAAGCAGGGGAACAAGATCACTGCCTTGAGGTTGGCACAAAAGACCAGCACTTCTGTATTACACACATCGGCAGCAGGCAGTGATGGACATTAGCTAGAATACACACACACACACCTGCTGGCGATCACAGACATGCACCAAACTACAGTAGACCTTCTACATACCCACTAATGCGCGCGCACACACACACACACACACACACACACACACACACACACACACACACACCCCATCTAAAAAACTTAAAAAATACAAAATTGCAGTGCATGAAACTTTGTGACTAATGGTAAATGACTGCTGGTAAAGTCCTGAATTTAGCAATTGAATTGTCAGATTACGGCTGTCTGCCTCAAAAATAATTTATGTCATTTACGAGTTGGGTTGCTTCCTGGGAGCTGAAATTACTGACCATCAGATTTATTTAATGGAAGCCAGAAGACACAAACCTTTGGACACAGATTACATACAGATTACATACTGTGGTGTCCTGAACAAATGTACCTGCTTTAAGTGGCGATGTCTAGACTCATCCTTTGGTTTTATTAAACGTACACATGACTTTGAACTTTTTGAAGCAGGTTAAAAGTCGAGTAGTCTGAGATTGCTTGTACTGTTTGGACCGACTTTTGCATTTAAAACAGGCTTGAATTTTCGTGGAATTGATTCAACAAGGTTCTGGAAAACATTCCTCGTTACTTTGGCTCATTCTGCCATAATTGCATCATGTTGCTGCAGAATTGTAGGCAGCGTCTTCACCATGCACTTCTTATTTGGACCACATTTTAAACGTGCACTGTTGGACTGACTTGGTGAATCTGGAGGCCATTCGAGTACTCATGGTCATGGATCCAGTCTGAGATGATATAAGCTTTTGACAATGATACAATCTGCAGCATTTAAATGATGCTCCATTGGAATTAAGGAGCTCCAAGACTATGCCCTTACACCTGTACACCACCTGCTGCACGGATCCTTACTTATATGCCAAAATGTGACACCACAATCTCAATGTCACAGCAGAAATCAAAGTTCTAGTTTTTCACCGTTTTGGAACATCAGCTCTATGTTCTTAGCCAACAGGAGCAGCACTTAGCATGGTCCTCTTCTACTGTGAACTACCTGCTTTCATGTTTTTTTCAACTGTCAAGATTTCAGACTTTCATGATAACGATATAATCACTTATAATTTGAATTAATATTAATCCTATCAGCCAAAAACTGTAATTTTCCACAAACTTAAAATAGAGGTGCTCAGAGGTGATGAGAAACGAATTATAAACTATAAAACAGGCACAAAACATTCAATTATTTACAATAACATATAAGCACCGTTAGAAATACATTAACAATGAATAACAAAACATCAAGGTTATCAGTGCGACACCCCTTTTTGTTTCGTGTTTGGAGTTTTGCAATTACTGTTTTATGTGAGCTCCATTGTACTCTGACCTCATTCATCAACAAAACATTTCAATCCAGAAAATATTTGGACAATTTTTGTTTAATGGACCAATGAAATGCGTGACAACTAGAAAGATAATTGTGCATGAATCTCAAGCTAATAAACCCGTTTTGTTATGTGCATTTCGTCTCTGTTTGCCTCACATGTGTTTTTGTTGAAGTTTTGTATTTTTCAGCATATTGTGGTTTAGGAAAAATGGAGCCTGCCACTTCTAACTGTGTATGTATTCATGTAAAAGCCTGTTTAGAGACAAGGGTTGAAATTTAGCAAAAGTTATAACTCTCTCTGCTTCATATCATTTTCATGCACCGTTCAGAGGACCTTAGGTTAGCTTTCTTCTCCATTCTTATACTTGGTTTCACAGCTTTGACAGATCCTCTTGCCTCCATGGATGCAAGTAGTTGACCAGGTAAATGATAAATCAGCCATTCACTGCACACGTCGAGTTTACAGAAAAGGAGTGCTTTCAAACAGCAAGAGGTGCTAAAATGAACCAAGAATCCCAAAGAGAAACCTTCATGTATCACTTAATACTGCCACATGCACACACAGACCCCTAATTGGTGTACAGCGTAAAACCTCATTATTCTGCTTAATTAGAAGGCAAGCAGCAGTCCTGACCTGAAACCAGCCTCTCAGTACCTTGAACAGCATTCATGCCTTTATTTCTGACTCCTGCCCTCGTGTTCCCTTTTCTTCCTGCCTTTCCTTCTTCTGACCAAACAGACCAGGTTGCACGCTGGGCAAGGGCAGGGAATTAGAGTGATAGAGGGAGTGAAGGGAGAGGTGGAGAGGAGTGTGGAGAGATGGAATGTGAGCTATGAGATGAATGAATAGGCACGGGGTTCTTTATGGCATTTATGTGCACTGAGGAGAAAGCCTATCGACAGACACCTTGTCGGACAAAGGGGCAGCACACGCTGAGTGCATTCGATTAAGGGTGGGCATTGGTGTTAAACCAAAAAAGGTCCCCTGCTGCGCCCACGATTCATTATTTAGACGGGGGTGTAAAATGGACACTGGCCGAAATAAACACACACGCACGTACTCTGCAACAAGCCATCAGGGAAACACCAATTTTACAGACACAAGTACTCAAGAAGTACACAGGGTACTCGTGCTTTCGTGGACAGACATGGTTGCAAACACAAACCAACACACACTTACATATGATTGCCGATTACATACCCAAAGAGAGCGGGGCACAGAGGGCAGTCAAATATAGCCTGAGTACAGCCAATTTAGCCCTTAATGGTCTTTGGGCCATTAAGGGCAGCCATCAAGAGCGCAAGACTAAGATGACTGTCCAATGCAGGATGCACGTGTGTTTATGTGTGGAGGAGGACAGTGTTTACCTAGATTCTTCTCCTCCTATATGTGTGTCTAATGGCCTATGAATGTTTCCACGGTAACTATAAGAGTTTTTAGCTGGTTGGATGGACTGACATACAGACGGCAGCAGAGGGGAAGCAGAGTTCAGGCGCCCATATTTTGTTGTGGCAACGTTTTTATTTCATATCTGCACAGCAGGAAGTGTCCATGGTATGAAATGGCTTTTTTCATCTATAAGACAAAAGGTCTCTGTATAGGTGTGTGTGTGTTCAATGCTGCATGCAAAGGTTTGTGCATGTGTGAAGGTAATGCACAGGACATTTATTACATCTGCTATAGATGACAATGTTTTATGTTTCTGGTAAATTTACATTTATTTTTAACGATGAGGCGTGTGATAGGAAACGCGCGCTGGCACCAGTACTTGTATGTAAAAGACAGATGTAGCCACTGTGATGTCACCGATTGAGTAAGCCCAGCTCTGATACTCTGACTTTATGGTCATCACTGTTTTGTTTTCTGGTGCAAGAAGTGACCGTTGTTGCAAAAGGAATGAGCGTGGTGTTTTGAGCTAATGCTAAAAAGAAAATGCTCGAATTTCACTAAACAAACATGGGCCAGGCAAATGGTTAAACACAGTTTTTACCAGGTAATTGCATCCAAAAAGACACAAATTAGCTGATTTAATGTCACATCTGATATAAAACCAAAATCGTATCATTAAGCAAGCTGTAAACATTCTTATTTCTGCTTTAAAGTTTTGGCATTTTAAACTGGACTCCTTTTTGGATCCAGCCTCCAGCGGCCATTAGAGAGACTGCAGTTTTGGTAGGTCCATGGTTGTTTGTTGCTTGGCTGACATGTAAAAATTAAGGTATGTTAATTTGTTCATTTTTGATTTTTTAACATCAGTGAAAATGCAAAGAGAACACTAAACAGGCTGGGCTTACACTTTAAGAGTTTCAAGTATGTATGAAAACGTCTGTCTGTGGAACAAACACTGAGAAACAACAACAGTGTCACAGTGTGCAGGCGGTTCAAGTAAAGCAATTAACCTGACAAAATGTGCTAATTGATATATAACACGGCCCTATGTTAATGAAAGACTATGTGGTCATAAATGTTGTTGTTTGTAAAAGAAAGGAATTAAATGCTATACTCATTAAAGAATCAACATATTTGACTAGCTGATTGCTTCCACGGGTCCAGTTGTAGTCCAAAAATTCCCCTCAAATTTTTAATTGTAATTTTTTTTATACAAAAAAAATCAACTGAAACTGAACTGATAATCTATGATGGATTTATTTTAATATATAATAATAATGGATTGGATTTATATAGCGCTTTTCAAGGCACCCAAAGCGCTTTACAATGCCACTATTCATTCACTCTCACATTCACACACTGGTGGAGGCAGCTACAGTTGTAGCCACAGCTGCCCTGGGGCAGACTGACAGAAGTGAGGCTGCCATATCGCGCCATCGGCCCCTCTGGCCAACACCAGTAGGGTAAAGTGTCTTGCCCAAGGACACAACGACCAGGACAGAGAGCCCGGGGATCGAACCGGCAACCTTCCGGTTACAGATACGCTTCCCAACCCCCTGAGCCACGGTCGCCCCAAATTTGGGTGCCTTGAAAAGCGCTATATAAATCCAATCCATTATTATTATTATTATTATTATTATTATTATTATTATTATTATTATAATATATTAAAATAAAAACTGTATTCACTGACAGGATTAGTCTACCTGCTGCAGATACCCTTTAATGAAGCTGCCTGTTTAGGACAAGTGAGGTGTCTGTTTCTCAAACTCCAGACTCTGATGTCTTTTCTTGGTGTCCACTTACACTGGGTCCTCCTACTTCTTTTCTCTCTGGCTGGAGCCAGTATGAACTGTTCTGTGAAGGGAGTAACACAAACTGTTGTATGACATCTTCACTTTGCAGAAGGCATTTAAGACCGCTAACCTGATGTAAATGTAAAATTTAAACAGGGATGATGATTTCTGAAATTGGGCGTCTCTGCGTCTAACCAGACATTAATGAATTATTAATTTAATGCTATACTTTCAACAACCAATGTGGGTTTTTTTTTTTATAGCTCAAACATTTTGAAACGACCTCAGGCTTTTGAGCAGTGGTGCAAATAAAACGACTCATAAACAGCCAAACAAAAAATATGTGTCACTGACAACCTCTTTGATATGCATGTCACGTACTTACTTTAATATTTGGATGCATTTGAATGAAGCGGATACATCGTCACATGCAGTTTGTGTGTGTGTGTGTGTGTGTGTACGTACAGAGCTCAGTGTGGGGGTGAGGCAGCTTAACGCAATAAAGCATGTTGTATTGACATCTGTGTTGTGTCTATTGATTCCCCATTATGGAGCTAACAAACCCGCCTGGACGCTTTGTCATTCGCAATCACGTTAGCACCGGGACTCGCCAACAACGCTGCCCCTTTTAAAATCTGATCCATACGCACGCGGACACACACATGCAGACGCCGCTTCCTCGCATTCCCACACATCTGTGGCAGCTGTTCGTGTCAATACACACAGATCCACCCGCAACCACAAATTCTCATGCACACACATCAACAGTCTCCACTCACAAATGGGGTGGCGAGAGAGCAGTCAATGCTGGCTAATCAATAGCGGTGGAAGGTTAAAACCACTCACACAATGGGCAGCTATGAGCTTCTTGTGGTTTTCAGATAAACCAGACATGCCGGAAAGATCCATAACTGACCTCAACGTGCAATTATTGAATCGTCTACCTGTCTGCCTGCTCACACACAGATCTGGTAGCTTTATGCACACACACACACACACACACACACCCACCCACGTGTTCAAATTATATAAATTCCAGCTGGCATGCATTTCCTCCTCATTGAATAAACTCAAATATATACAGATATACGTTGTAACCAGCTTCACTTAGAGTTCATTCACAAATTTAAAAAAAAACACACGTTTGAACGTTGCATCTACCTGAGCAAAAATCACATCTTCCTCCCACAAACACACAAGCTTTGTTATCCATAATCGCACAAACGTGTGCTCCACAAACACAGAAAGCCAATTAATCTGAACACAGGGGCCTCAATTTGATGTGGCCCAGACTTCACAACCCCCTCCTGGGCTCCACGAGGTGAAGATCCTGGGTGTGAGAGGAGGTAGTTATCAAACAGCACGCAGCACCCTGTGTCTGTGTGTGTGTGTGTGTGTGTGTGTGTGTTTGTGTGTGTGTGTGGGATATGCACTTTGAAATAAAGTTTCTCTGCACTGTGGCTGAACAATACAATACTAATGCAATGTTTACTTATTTCTTAAGTATGCACCGTTTTACAGGTAATTTATAACCATCACAAGCTTTTTCTTCTCGTTTGCTTTCCTTTGTTGTATTTTTAATGCCACTTGCACAAATATTTTTAGACAGCTTTTTTTGTTTGATCGTGAATCATCATGACTTTACGTATGTGTTGCGGGGTAATCTAAATAGAAAAGCGCGTCTGAACACGCTGAACTAGAGACTAAAAAGAACACTGTGCTGAATAACTACACCTGGAATAAGAGGCCTCTCACAGTAGCCAACATAAATAAACCATCCCTCTCAATCCAGACATGTGCCTCCTCTCTGTGAATTTGACAGCTCTCAGTTTTATATGGGCCACAGTGGCCCTGGAGGATTTTACAGCAGTGTACATAAAATAAAAGAGCATTTAGATTTACTTTGTTGTGGTGCAGAGGAGGGACAGAGCAGAGGCAGCTACAGGTCCCTTTCCGCCCTCACTGCCCTCTGAAAACACACACACACACACACACACCGCTGCAGAGACCGGGCTGCACAAAAAAGAAGGTTTTAAGTCTTTGCGGCAAAGATGTGAAGCTGAAAAAGAGCCAAGAAACACTAGTCTCCACTCTTCAACTGTGGATGATCTGAATGCTTCTCTGGGTGTATTAATGGCTGGAAAGTAAAGAACTCAAAGATGTGATGTGGTTTATGACCACACTGATGAGATGTCAGAGTTCATCCTCATTACTGCCCCATGCACAAGTTCCCCAAACTAACACAAGCAGCGAGAAATCTGAGCTACTACAACAATCGCATTCAGAGCTCACATCTATACTATGTTATCTATTTTTAATTAATTCACAACACTGGATCCTGAAAACAACTCAGGAAGAATGAAAATACACAACACAGCATTCCTGGCGAAATAACTCTGTGAATGCGAAGTAATTCTACGGGTCAACAATATGATAGGAGTTTCTAAAAGGCAGAAAAGGCTTAATGTAATAAAAGGGTTTCATTACTAAAAGCACACGAGCTGTAAAGCCAGCGGTTTTCTGTATACTTCACGAGTTATAGGATCCACTCACTGTAATAATGTTTGCATTCATACAGCCGCAGTGTGAATAGGCTGGGATAGAGTCAGATTTCAGGGTGATGCATTTCCAAACAATATCTGAATTGATAGCGGGAGATTCCAGGGACTTAAAGGCACTAAAACTCAAGCCAGATTTCTTTAATAGATAGCAATCATGAAAGCAGCCCAACCCATCGGTTTCTCCAAGGCTGGAACCATTTACTGCACTTAAAAATGTATTTAATAAAGTACAACATTACAAATATAAAGAAAACATTATCAAGCTCAGATGACAAATTTAATCCAGTGACCAATTTAAAGGTGTGCGACTGCAGTGATGTGTCTGTGGCCCCGCTCAGCTGAGGCCAGCGGTCTCAACACTGTAGCGTTTAAGAGTCGAGCTGACAAAAAACCCATAAGCCCTTGGTTTAGATCCACTGTAGAGCCACTGTCTGCAAGCGTCTGCTGTTTAGGACCACTCTCTCGCTCCTTCTCCACTGAACCTCACTCACCTCGTCTTAGACTTTCGACACTCCCGTCTTTGCTCCCACTAACGCAAACACACACAGGTGTGTGCGTGCTCACACATTTACAGGTGCACGGAGTGGTACAGATGCACGCCTTGGTCAGATCACAGAAAGAAGGGGAGAGCGAGAGAAAGGCAGAGAACTGTGGGTAACAGACTTAGCTAAAGTGGCTTATGGGGCCCAGGCAAACCACACTGGGCAAATCCAATTCAACAACTCCCCCCCGTCCATAGGGAACAAGACACAGGAAGAGAGGGATAGACGGGGAGAGGGGAAAAAGGGAGCGAGAGGAAGACGGGAGAGTTTGCATTTTACAGAAAAGGCTTTTGTGTCAAGTCAACACTTCACAGAAATGAGAAAGACAATGAGGAACAGAGGATTCAGAGTTTCTTTCTCTCCAGAGATTAAAGATGAAAGATGGAGAAAAGCGGAGAAATAACAGGGGAAAGGAGGGATGAGTGCTGCCCTTTGCTCTCCTACCTACTTTACTTCCCTCGTGTGTATCGGCTGCTTATCGCACCAACATGTTTAAATAAAAAAAAGCAGCCAGTACAAGAACTCTGACCCTTTCATTTTCTCCCATGTGGAAAATACACCATGCAGACTGAGCTGCTGAGGAACTGCTGCCTCACTCCTACCCTCGTTATTCTGTTTTTCACCTATTCACTCCTAATTTACTTCCTCATTTAATAATCCACATTCAGTCACGGCCATTTAATTATCCCTTTGACACCACAGTGTCGTTGCTAACACAGAATCTTCCATTCTGGCTTATTTCTCTCCAAAGCATTAAACTCCTTTTCCCACTCTCACTAATTCATTCTTTTATTGCTTTTATTCATTCAATTCAATGACTCTTTCACCTGTTAATTCACTGATACTTTAACCCTCGCATCTATTTATTATTCATTTATGCACCCACTCATTCTGTTATTCATTCAATCATTCATTTGGCCCCTCGCTCCCAGTGTGCACTTCTCCTCCCTATTCCCCCATCAGGTCTTTTACTTTAATTTCTTAAAGGATCAACTTAAAAAAAAGGAAAAAAAAAAGACCCCTCCCCCGAAACAGGTTATATGTCGCCTGTCAAAGCCGCCAGAAGCAGTTGAGGTTTCATTAAAAACCACAACCGTTTTTCTCCTCCTGACACCTACTTAAGGTGATAGCCTGAATTATCCCTGCACGGCTCGGCACGGCTCAGCATACACACCTAACCCCATCTGTCTTTTTAAATTTCCGGCTGGATGGATGGGAGGTGGGACAGAGGAGCCACTGGCACTGTCACCCTCCAGGAATCCTGCTCAAACACACACCTCAGTGCACACACTCGTGTTTCTGTGACCAACACGTCACAAAGTTTTACCCAGGAGGTGGCAGGAAAGGGAGAACTTTGAACAACCTATCTAAAAACCAAATGTAACGACAAAATTAAGACATTCAGCTGATTTGTTAACACTGTAATTTTACATTTAGATTTATAAAGCACAGCACATCACAGATTTTTATATTCAAACAAAGAAAGCTAATCCAGAGAAGTGCATTGTCAATATTGATCACACTGCAATATTATAGTGATCATGATTTATTAAAGCAGAGCATTAAAGCATCACAAGGTCATCATAAAAACCAAGTATTGACTGACAATCCCACCGATTAATCCCGAAGATTAAAAGAATATTAAAAGAAAATCAGTCCTTAATTAAATTATTCTGATTTTTTAATATATGGATTTCAATTTCAGTCTCTTGAAAACGCCACCATTTCCCCTCTCACATCATCACCTGTGTTGGCAAAGTTTCTCCCTCAGCCAACTTAACTGTACTCCTGTTTTCCCAATGTGGCCTCCTGTCAGGGATCAATACAATCTGATCGATAGATGACCATGAATATTCCCCACAAACCTAGCCAAGTTAGACCGAAGGAGAGGAGCAGAGAGGAGACAGATGGGATGGAGGCTGAGATGGATGGATTGCCATGGATGAAAGAGGAAAAGATAAGGAGAGAGTGTGGCGCCTCAGAGAGACTGTGATGGATGCTAATGGCCCCTATATTCATGCATCCAATTTGGGGTGTGTTTTTACATTTTTGGATTTACATGCAAGTAAGTATTGCGAGTTAAACTGGTCGTTTTCCCTCTTTTCGTGAGGATATAATGACAAATAATAAAAATACACATTTTTATGATATTTAGTCCTCAAATATTCCTTGACAAAAATCACTTGCTTGTGTAATTTCAAAGAAATCCCAAATGTCTTGAAATATTTAATACTGAGAGTCTGATCTGCTTTTTCTACTTTTAAATAAATAAATGATATTTTTGTTTCTTAAAGAATTTCATTTTGCGTCTACAGTGGTTATGGAGTGCATTTTGCATCTTTCACATATGGAAAATGAAGTTTGTGGGTTGTATGTTGCATCATCGGTTTACACGCGTGTATTTTATTTAAGTTTATTTTGGGTGTTTGAGAAACCTGAGGTGAAACTGGAAACATAAAATGATGCGTAAAGACTTTTTAAAAATCTAGATTTAGCAGGTTAAAAATAAAAAAAAATATTATATAAACTATGAACAACTGTGATTCTTTGCGTATAGGTACACAGTAGTGGGAATGGGACCGGGGAGAGGTGTCTTACCGGGACTGGACCGCGGAGCCAGCGAGGACTTGAGTCTCCAGGCGCTGAAGTCGGACGCTGTTCTCTGAAAGACGAAGGGGACCGGCAGGGGGACAAACATGGTCCTCTGTCGACCTGGGGGTCGTTGTTTTTATTTTAGTCTCACTTTTTTTTTTCTTCTCCTATTCGTGGTCCTGTCGTCGTTCTTTGGCTTTTCTTCGTATGATCTCCAGGTTTGTGGACAGCCGTTTGTAAGGATGCTGGGACGGCTTGAAAAAAGGAGATTAAGGATTTGGCTTTTTTCTTCTTCTGTGAATCGATTCTGTGTCTCTCTGGATTCACATTTCTCTACTTCTGGATTTTGTACAGCTGTGGTAACCAGATGGATACTCTGTTCCTCTGACTTGAGTCTTCTTGAACTGATCTAGTCCGGCACACACACGAACACGCAGCGATGTGCTGGGCGCGCAGCAAAGACTGTTTGGCTTTGGGAGAACAAATAAAGCTACCAGTGGTTATCCATACAGGCTAATACAAGCTGAGGGTGACTGGCCATTTGGTGATATCTGCTATCATTGCACCCATGTGAATCCGGTGCAGTCGGTGCTCGTCACTCAGATACTCTCTACAGGATGCAACACAGGCACAATTAGACTCTCAGTGGTTCTCGGACCCAGTCTTCACCCCTCGGCCGGGTTTGCTTTGGTTTGGGTTGGGGAAAGATGGATTTTCCCTCCTGCGCTCTCATTAAAAGTCCTAAACAAACGCAGTCCACCGGCGAATCCTCGGTAAGGAAAAGGCAGAAAGCAACTGTCCGTGTAAGAGTGGAGTTGCTGCTTTTTGGTTCTCCTAAAGATTTGGTTAATAGCTGGCTGATCTGCTGAAGAAAACACGCACGCAAAGCGACACTATAAAAACCGTTATTTGGTAAAAGAGAGAATTAATGAAATAATAAAGTAAGGCTACGCAGGCACCCCCGTCTGACTTTCGCTCCTCCCTCTCCTCCCCTCGCTGTTTCTCTCTCTCCTCTTTCTCTACCGGGGGTCACTAATTAAAGCAAAATCGATAGATAAATAAATGAATGAATCCATATTAATAAATAACTCAGTCCTCCGGCTTCCTCAACTGATGCGCAAGCGAAAGCGAGAAAAAGACGAGGAGAAAGCGTTGCCCCTTTCCTTTTACGGTGCACTGTCTATTCTTTGGCTCTGCTCCGCCATCCGCCGGTGTGTATCTCTCTCTCTCCTTCTCAGTCTTCCGTTGTGTGTATCCTCCGTGTGTGTGCGCGCGCGCGTATCAGCGTCCCTTCAGTTTATTTTGGGAACCCCGGTGGTTTCGGTCCGACACCGCGCAGCCTGAACGCACTCTGGCACGGCGAAGCGCTCTGCCCGGGAGACTGAGATATCCAGCCCCCCTTCATCTGTGTTTTTTTTTTTTACCCCTCTTCCCTCCCCTCTCTACCGCGACCCCCTTTATCCCGACACACACAGCACAAATATACACACACACATACATATACATATACACAAAGAGAAACACACAGTCCCGCCTCTGCCCCTTGGAGGCAAACATTTCTTTTCAGCGCACACTTGCAGATTTATTGGCACTTGTATGTGATCTACAAAGTAACTCGATGGTGATGAATATTACAAATACTACAAATACGCGTGGCTGTCTGAAAGATGTTTACAAGGTTTATGTAAAAAACAGCTTCTCATAAGAGCCCTGCTTTACTACTTTAAAGCCTTCCTCCACGAACGCGACGCTTTTCTTTTAGCACGTAATCTCGTACAAGGCGAGCGCTGATCGGCCAATTGATCTTCTGATTATTTCATTATAATGAAGCCAATAATCACATCATCGCCGGCCTCCGGGAAATCGATCGCCTCTTCACAATGTGCGGACATGAAATCAAAGGGGGAAGCTTTGATGTATATTTCAGCAGGTGGATCTCTCTCCCTCTCGCTTATATAGATTTAAGCGGCTCTGGCCTACGCAAGGTCACTCGCACTACTCAACTAATGCTTTTTTTTTCTAGAGGTGGATAATCAAAGCCTGCACAACCACGGGTCTTAAATTAGTAATTATTTGGGGCTCGCAAAGGCTGCGTGCGTGTATGCGTAAAATGTCAGTTGAGTTGAATCTAAATTGCATGTTTTTCCTATTAAGGGTTGGCCAGAAATGTTTTATAGTTGCAGCTTTCCTGAGTGTGTGTGAGTGTGTGTGTCCGAAGAAAGGTGCCTCCCGGCCATCACCTCTCTCTTCAGTCTGCAGCAGCCGGCTGTCAAGACTCACTGCCCCAATCTGCGCTGCGCATTTACACTCAAGATTATTGCCAACATAGATTTTTTTAAATAGAAAAATCCATACGCTAAATATCGCAGTCAATAAAAGAAAATCGACCGCACCACACCTCTCTCCCTCCCTCTGCATACACTCCGAGGTGAGACTGAGCTGTTAATAAGTTATCGATCAATTATAGCCCCTGATATTTAGAAAGGCCCCCGGGCTCTTTGCCAATGCTAATGTCCATGCATGCAGGGAGAGGAAGAAACCGTCAAATAGCCCATAAACTGCCTCCTACACGGATAAAACATCATCAGAAATCTTCTGTCCTCACTTTACAGCAGCAGCACTCACTCTGCTCCTGCCAGTGCTCTGTGTTCCACTGCAGCCTGTGTCTTCACTTGCTGAAATACTACTAATGCATGAGCTGATATTTACACACCAACTGTACTCTTCTTTCTCTGCTAGAAATATAACCACATTAAAACTAATGATGGAAAACCTTATATTTCTATCTGCACTTGAACTGTCAGTACTGTGACCTTTACTGCTCCACAAGGGTTTGATGGCCTCCTTTGTCCTTGACTCAGCCACGGAATTATTCTTAATTATAGGGCAGATGCCTTACTTGCTACCTCGCTGAAAAGGTGGGGAAAGTTATAGTCTTCAGTCTTCCATCCATCCACCTCTGAAACTGGTGATGAATTTGGGTTAAAAAAAACCCAAAAACTTCCCTGTCAGCCTGGAATCAGCTCCAAACCATCTTTTGGAGTTGCTGAATCCATTTAAGGTCAGTTTAAGTGACTTTAAGTAACTTCAGGCTGAAAATGTTACCCTGAACATTACTGCTCCTTTTTTTTTAACCCACAGAAATTGACTTACTCTGTCATGTGTATATATTTTTTTGTACTTTACTCATATTTACATATTCATATTTTCCTTATTAAATATAAGTAAAAAAAAAAATGCTTATGTTGCCAGCGTGACTTCACTTCAGTTCTTTCATTTCAACACTTTTTTTTCTGTCACACTTAAATCTCAGTATACTTTTTGTTCTGCTGACATTTTAGACACTTAAGCTCTTTTTATATTTTACACTTTAACTCACATTTTCAGCCTTTCACCTATCAGACACACCCTTCCACCTTGACTCCTTTTGGGCAGTGACTACAGCATCTCCCCTTTCATATTTTTCATTATAATCCTTACTACTTATTCAGATGCTAGAGTATAAGTGCTGCGGCCTCTACCATAACTCCTCCTCCTCTAGAAAAACTACAAAGTTATGACTATTACCAGCTCCCTAAAATATCAGTGTTTTAATGTTATTAAAGCAGCCACGTCATCTGTAGTGCTGAAATCTAGTCTCTCTGTGATTTAGAACATTTCCATTACGAGCTGCTGCTTTTGATGTCATCTATGCATAGACACACGTCATGTCACAAAGGAGGGGCCCCTCCTCAGAAAAAAAGCCCACTCCCCATTGACAGATGACATCCGCGTGCCCAACGAGAGAGAGACAGAGAGAGAGACAGAGGAAAAAGAAAAGAAGCAGAGCAGCAGGAGGAGGAGGGAGAAGAGGAGCCATATAAAGAAGCGACCGGTTGTCCCTCAAGAGCCCCCCTCTCCAGATGAGGGCGAGCGCAGAGGAGCCCCGATCCAAACTCCTTCCAGACAAAAGCAATTATTTCTTGTAGAATATAGTGTGTTTTGTGCGTCCATCGCAGGAGGGGAGGGAGGTGTGAGTGGATTTGAAGGAGAGGTGAAGAATATGGCGCATGCCGGGCCTCATCAATAGCAATATGTTCTTTTCCCCCCTTCTGTAATATCTGTCCTTTTATAACTACTCACAAACCTGCTGTGGTGGTTGCTTTGTCTGACATCGTGAGCTCACGGGCCATATCAGACTTCTGATCAGTTACAGACACACAAATACACACAAACACAAAGAGACAGTCGTAAAAAAATGAACCTAAAACAGATGCTCCCTTTCAGATAAAACCTGTTGTTCCTAAATCCAGATCTGATCTGGAACTGGTGTATTACTGATATTCACGTCAGATTCATATGAAGTTACTTTATTTATAGTTTAACCTGACACATCATCATCTTATACACCTCGAAATCACGAACCGAGACAGTTTAAATATTTAAAATACACCATAAATGTCACCATCACATTTCTTGTTATTTACATAGCTCCACAATCTACATATCTTAAGACAAACCAAATAATCTGATGTGAAAACACACTTCCCACTACAAGAAGTCTGTTGCAGGATAGATCTTATTGCTCTTTATCTGTCTGCTCTGTGTGCGAGTGTGAGTGTGTGTGTGAGAGCGAGTTCATTGTTAAATGGCAGTGTCATGTTGACAAACGAGTTGGTTGAATTAAATTCTCCCTCATCAATAACAAGGGGGGGCCCAATCAATACCAGCTTACAATTATATCACCACCAAACCCTCCGCTACTGCTGTAACCACACACACACACACACACACACACACACACACACACACACACACACACACACACACACACACACACACTGACCCTTATAAACCAAGGTAGCCCTTCTCTGTTCACCGACATTATTTTTAGCTTTCGGCATTTTATCCATATTCAGCATCTCTCTCTCTTAATGCCTCTCATTCTCTGTCTATGTCTCTCTCCTTGTTCTCTCGTAGCCTGACTAAGTAATCAATGCTGACAGGTTGTCAATAGGCCAGTCCGGGCCCTGCCAATAACCGTCCTACATATCCATTATTCCTCTTAGGCTGCGGAGGACAAACAGAAAAAAGTACAACACAAAGCTGTCGATACGCCACCTTGATACGATCGTTGAGACAGATCAATGCTCTTGCTTACAGCTCATCAGCTCGTCTCGACCTCGAGCGCACTGGAAATCACAGTTAGCGTGAAAATCAGTTTGTGAATACACATTTTCTCTCACTCGAAGCGTTTCCGTGGTCTTATCTCTATAGGCTGTTCCCCCCCCCCATGTATATTCTCCTTTATTTCACGAATAATTTCATTTTGACTTTGAGGATATTTTCCCTCCTGTGAATCTGCCGGTGTTCATATTTCACACATGTTCTGCATCGTGTTTCATCCCAAACTGGTTGTAATGGATTTAAGATGTAAACCCAAGACCAGACTGAAGTAAAGGATGGAGCGAGGGGTGGGGAAGGGGCCGCAGTATTGACTTTGTGCTGTCATTCTTTATCAGGTTCCCAGACGATCCTGTATTCCACACACACAAACACACACAGGCACATTTTCTAACGTGCTGTTGTACACATAGAACAAACATATCCATATGCAAACTCACCATAACATGCAACAAAGCACACAACGGATATTCACATAAATGGAAACACACTGTAACGTGCACAAAATGCACACAGACACACACACCTCTGGTTCTTGTGCTCAAACAGCTTAGCTTAGCACAAATGCAGCATCAAGGCTTGAGGTAATGCCAATGACATGGATGGAGCTTTCGGGCCCTTGCAGCCTGCAATGTGTGTGTGTGTGTGTGTGTGTGTGTGTGTGTGTGTGTGTGTGTGTGGTGTTTATGGGTGTCTACGTGTGCCTGTTGGAGAAGCGGGGAGGGGGGTTGATAGCCTTAAACACTGAGAGGATCAGACCCAGCTCTCGTGGACACCATCGAATACGATCAAGAGGAAAAAGGGTGTGTGTGTACATAAATGATAACAAGACTTGCTTTAAAAAAAAAGAAGACAAAACTAAAAATAAGCAGTGAAAGGTGTTTAAACACAATCCTTCAAAGCATCGTACTGCTGAAATAACATCCTACGCAACATCCGCTGTTATGATGCATTTTTAAAGCTAAATATTTTCAAAATTCCAGTAAAAACGCAAGCCGCACAAATTCACAAAAAGCCGTTTTACAATTTTGTATTTCTCGTGGCCTCACAAAAACACCCACACTCCACAGGTTTCCTCCGAGATGTGCATTTTATTCGCACAAACCTGATAATCCTTTTTCTTGTACTACATAAACACCATTGACTAAACTTGAATCCCCTTTCTCTGCGCCTTTTTACTCGCAGTTATTCTCTACATGCCTCGGTCTCTCTCTCTTCCACACACACACACACGTTCAGTCATACACAGATACACAGACATGTTCATGCTCGGCCTGTGCGGTGTTCATGGAGAGAAAGAGAGACAGACACCGAGAGTGTGTGGATGTGTGTGGGTAGATTTAGAAGTGGGGATCAATGAGAAATGTAGAAATCAATGCACTTAGCAGTGGGAAATCAATGGGGCCTAATCGGGATGCCAATGGCACAAGTCAAAACAATTAAGAAGGAAGAAAAATGTTTAACAACCCCTCAGCCCCGCCCCACCCCGATGCTTACACAGAGGCCGAGGAGAGATGGAGGGAGCGGAGGGAAGAGAGAAGAAGAAAGGGCTGAAGCAATACAAGGGATGTTGAGAATGTCAAGAGGAGGATCACAGCGATGTTTGGATGTGCTCGTGGATCAACAGAATTAAATGTGTTTACCTTGTGAACTGCGGGGAAAAGTTGCAGGTTTGATTTTACATCGCTTCATCTTTCAGCTCACTTTAAAGCCTTTTCTGCTTACAATGAAGATCAACGAGGCGAAAAAGAACCAAAATAAAGACATAATTAGAAGAATTTTGTCTTATTTTTAATTATGGAAAAAAAAACATTCAGCTAAGTGTACCAACAGGAATTAAATCTTTTGTTTTTATTCAGGAGAATCGAGCCATCATCAATCTGTTTGTAACAATCTGTGGTGGGAGCAGCTAAGCAACATAACCCAGACGCTGTTCTCCTCAGGCATTTACGGCTCTTTCAGGAGGATATTTGGATATCTCAGGACCAGATGGGAGAATGCATCTCATTCATAAATTAACCCAAACTCACGAATGAGACCGTAATATACTTTGAAGAGGAACTCACTTTCCTGTTCTGCAGAAGTTCATCATGTACAAAATAAGAGACATTTAAATAGTTGGAGAACATTTTTCTCTGATATTTCCTGTACCTGCCCGGTTATTGAAGTCACTGCAATGAGCAAAACACTAAACCTCCTTATTAAGCCTTTCAAAAATGCAACTGTGGGCTCTTTTACAAAAGCTACTGTCAGTCGAGCTACAATTAAACCTGGATAAGGAGAGGCGAACCCTTATCAAAAACAGGAGGTGCTGCCAGGTATAGTTTGTTATTGTGTAGTTGACAGTACTCCACCTTCGGTCCCTAAATGCCAGCTTTCATGACCAGGGTTCAATCCACTAAAAGCACAGTTTTCACTTGCAATGCACTGCCCTCTTAACATCCGGCTGTGCTAGCTGTGGACAGAGTGTTGCACCGTGTCACTTCACAGAGCTGAGCCTAATGCGGCCCAATGGATGCAAAACCATCCATCTCGTGCTATTTTGTGTGAACCTTTCCAAGTCCGTGATGTAGGAAAAGCCCTGTTTGCTGAGCCTCTGTCTGTGCCAGGAAATGTTTAAATGTTGAAGGAGGCCCATTTAGAAAAGTCCATGTCTGTCTATTATTGAGCTGAGGTGTATCTGCTGATGATATTACCACAAATTAAATAGAAAAATGAACAAATTAAAGTTTCACTTTAACCTTACTCCTTGTGCACGGTCCTTCCAACCACAGCACCTGCATTACTTTTTAAACTGGGAATTGGCTGAATGGCAACACGCTAATGAAAATGTAGGAGGTTCAAGGTCATAATTTGTTTAAACCAGGACACAATTTCTCTAGTTTTCTGTGGTTTTACACCACCACATTATATTGATACTCAAATCAAACAATTAACCTATGATTGAAGTGCAGGCGTTCAGCTTTATTCATCAGGTTTTCCACAAATTTGGCACCAAATGTTTAGGAACTGCAGCCATTTTTATACATAGCTTCCTATTTTTAGAGGCTCAAATTTAAGTGAACAAACTCACATGATTTCAAATGTAAACACTGTTTCACGCCACAGTCTACTGTAACATTCATGATTTTAAATGGATTACAACCATCTTCTCTGTAAAAACGTAACCCGACAAAAGCTTTACAGTCACTTTTCAAGTCTTTGAGACGTGAAAGATTTTGGGAGAAGTATCACTTGAATGCACAGATACAGATGAAAGGATGTGAAAGTATTGGCAAACACAGAGCAGGTAGAGAGGGGTGAGATGACTCCTACAACTTGTGAAGTCTATCAATAAAAAAATATTTCAGTCTTCACAAAAAATAAATAAAAAAAATTGATTGATGGAGATGATACCACAACATGACACAAATACACTCAGTAGCACACTGAAAAAGAGAGCAAAAGAGTGTGGATAGGTGGAAGAACCAGAGCCACAGACACAGAGAGACTCTATCTGAAGGCATGGTAAGGCTGCATGCTGTAGGACTGCAGCTGCATTGGTTTGGCGTGCACGGTATGTGGAGGTGGTAGTGGGGTTGATCTGGGGCCAATCAATAACGGCAGGCTCTCTTACGACCCCCGAGTTCCTCCTGGCTTGGCTGGCAGGCTGGAAATCAATGGGCCGGGCCAATAACTCAGGATGGTGTGTGGATTAGTGAACTGTCAACTAATCAGAGAGTTACTGAATCTGACACCACAGCTATTAACCTATCGATATGACACTTGGCACTGACACACACTCGCACACATGGAGATATATGTATTGATGAACACGCAGAGAAACACGTATGTGAATGCCCGAAGGTGGCTTGCACGCGTCTGTACACCAGCACATACGTGGAACACACTATCATACGCATTTTCTTGTAGATTTACAGTAAACAACATGTACGCTCATGGATTCTGGGACACTGCGAGTGCTCATGTGTGTGTTCTTAGCGGTTACTTTGCTGCACAAATAAACATGAATGAAGATGTATTAGCCTTTGCCTATAGCACCCCTCTAAAGCTTTACATCATGCAACAGGCAATAAATATTTTACAAGAAGCAATGTTGCTATAACACATATAAATGCTTATCAATAATACTAGTGTAAACAATTCATCATGCAGGCATCCATAGGGACATATGTAATAAATAAATAAAGGACAGTATAATTATTTTTCCTTAGTTTCTCTTGAAATAGTAAGAAAGTTTTCTCTGACAGTTTATAACTGTTAACAGATATTTTAGGCTTTCATTATTTTCTACCACACACAGTGTCAAAGACAGTTTTTTCTACTCTTGGATAGAAACAGTAGAAAAAACTCTGAATATCCTAATATGGTCACCCGAGGAACCCAAACTCAGTAATATAAGTCTAGGAACAGCGGTACCAGCACATGCTATTCTACCATTGTGTCTATGAGGGGCAGCCAATCAGAAGAAAGTTGGCTTTAAAACATAAACAAAAACTCTGGAAATGATCATGCAAGGCCCCATTTAAGCACTTACATTGCACAAAAGTGCCAAAAAAGGGGGACAGCAATAAAGTGTTATCAAAAAATATCTAAAAAGAAGCGATTACTTTTATCCATTTTGACTTAAATGTGCTAAATGCACATTTTCAAACTTTAAACAGCGTGTCATCACCCTGAACCATCTGAATCAAAAGCTATTTTTTTCAAAGTAATGGGCACTTAAATTTTAAAATATATGACTGAATGCAAACTTTTACATAAAAAAAAACAACGTAGGTCTTCACAGGTGCTCAGTGTATGCACATTTAGACGAGTCCATATGTCCATACATAGTTAAACTCATCCCAAACTTTTGCGAGCAGGTCTGGAGTCACTGTTGTTGTTGTGCTACCTACAGACAACCACATGAAGCTCACAAATCCCCTCTTTCTAACAGTATATGTTTCAATCATTACCGGTGAGAACATCTGGATTTTAAGCACTAACTGGATTTTGATACAACCAATATTTTTAAACTTGAAATAGTAATATTTACAGTTCAAAAACTCTGCAGCTTCCAGAAAGTTCATCTTAAGACACGTCTGCTGGCTCTAGAAGCAAATAAAAATAAACCAAATAAAATTAACTTCTAAGGTAATAACAAAATATATCCATCTACCTCTAAATTGGACCCTTTTTTGCTTTCAGAATGACCTTAACTATTCCTGACACGAATTCAACAAAGTGCTACAAACATTCTTCTGAGATTCTGCTCCATGCTGACATGATAGCATCACACAGCTGCTGCAGATTTAAAGAACACATTCATGGTGCGAATCTCCAATTCCACCAAATCCCAAAGGTGCTCTCTTACATTGAGATCTGGTGTCTATGGAGGCCATTTAAGAACAGCAAACTCACTGTCGTGTTCATGAAAATATGGGGTTATCCTGGCAGGTTATGCTGCTAGAAACAGCCATCAGAAGATGGGTAGATACACTGGGTACACTGCGGTCATAAAGAGATGAACATGGACTGCAACAATACTGAGGTGTTTAAATGATAATTACAGTTGGTACTAAGGGGTGAGGGGACCAAAGTATCCCAATAAAATATCTCTTATATCATTAAACCACCAGCAGCCTGAACTGTTGATACGAGGCTGGATGGATTGATGCTATGCTAAATTCTAACCCTACTGTCTGAATGCTGCAGCAGAAATCAAGACCCATTAGACCCATCCTGTTCTTTGCTGACACGGCAGCCAGTGTGGCTTTCTGCTTCTGTACTCCATCTGCGTCATCGTTTAATGTGGTGTGCATTCAGAGATGCTTTTGTGCATACCTTGGTTGTAACAAAATGAAAAAGTGTGTTACTGTTGCCTTCCTATGTGCTCTGACCTCTAACACCAACAAGGCATTTCCCCCCCAGAGACCTAATGCTCACTGGATATTTTCTCTTTTTCAGACTGCAAGCCATAAAGATGGCCATGTGGACATATCCCAGTAGATGATCAGCTTCTGAAATACTCGGAGCAGCCCATCTGGCACCCTAACGCCCAGGACAGGTCACTGATCTATCGCAGGGTAACAAGGACGGACAAATAACCATTCACACTCACAGTCACACCTATGGGCAAATTAGAATCACCAGTTTACCTATCCACCGAATCACTTAATTCATAAAAAGAAAATAAATCAAATACAACTGATCTCTTTTTCAGGAACTCTCTTGGAACATACATATAAAATACACACAATAAAAATCCTACAGTCATGGTTAATTTAAGGCTAATTTGAAAACAGCCATCATTCAGTTTTATTACATGTACTGTGTGGGCGCTGAGGCTTTGACCCTTGACCTCCAGGGAAGTGACGCTATGAATGTTGCTGAACCAGAAATTTGACACATGTGTTACATCCACTGCACCTCTGGATATCTCTTTGGCGTGTCTAAGGTCTGCTTCCTGCATACTAAATTGTTTATTAAGATCAATTTACCCCAACCTGCAGGAAAAAAATTCTCAGAAAGTGTCCCCGTGTGTGGGTCCTTTTAAAGACCTCTTTCAACTTACACTTCCACAGACCAAAGACCTAAATCCTAAAAACCTCTGTCAGTGTATAAAGGTGAGTAATCTCCATTATTCAAGTAAAAATAACAGGAAAAAACAGGGTAAGCTGGCTTTGCTGAGGGAGAACTCTCCTTTTATCCACAATTTTTATCCAAATTCCTCTGTGCATCTTTTAATATGCACACTCTGATCTTTTCATATTCTCATGTCCCTCTCGTGTGGAAGTAAAGGCTTATTTTGTGTCAAGGGTGCTGGTTCATTTTACATTATTCCCTTCTTTTCTTCCGCCCTTTCTTACTTTTTTGTGGAAAGGGGGGAGCAAAAGGAGATTATTTTGGGGGGTAATTCCATTGAAATCGCTCTGAAATAACTTGACTTGGCATGTGCCTATACAAGGCTCCACAAAAGGCTCCGGGAACACTATTCAGTAATGGGCTAAAGCAAGAGAAGAACCAGGACAAAAAGCCTGTGTGTGTGTGTGTGTGTGTGTGTGTGTGTGTGTGTGTGTGTTACAAGAGCAGCTGAAATGAGGGAGAAGAGAGAGAACAAAATCACCTGAGAAAAAAATAAGACAGCTTGCAAGAGGGAAAAAGTGCTGAACAGAAAGAAGAAGAGGCAACAGCAGTTTTAATATCCTTGAAAATTATTTGATAAATGTAAAAATTTAAATCCCAAATTAATATTAAAAATTGTCCAGGTTACACATTAGATTAATTATAATAGGGTTCTGGTTTAATTTAAGGGTTTTAGTTTCTGCGTAAAGACCCTGCTCCAGTTAAACCATATATTGAGCAATTTTTCATGTTTAAGCATGGCAAGTGTATTTCCCAGGAGATCTGGATAAAACCGAGAAAACAAAACAGACGCAATAACCACACAAGTAACAAGGAGGGGGGAAAAAGCAAGAAATGAACAAAAAAAAGAAAAAAAGGAGTGGTTGAAGGGCTCCGAAATCAGAGGATTGGTTGGGGGCAGGCTGGAACCGCACTGCTGTCTAACGATAAGAGCCGCAGAAAGAAAGAGAGAGCGAGTCTGGGGCTAAAAGAAAGAGGAATAGAGGCAGGTTACAGCATTACAGCCACCAAGAGAAAGGCAAGGGCGGAGGTGGATGAGGAGGGGGCACGGGGAGGGGTGAGAGTGGGCCTCCCACACACTCCGGATTAGGAAACATATGCAGTGGAGTAGCGAGGGATTAAAGGGTGAATGAGAGCTGGAAGAAGGGAAAGAATGCTTTTTGGGGAGGAAAGGAGGGGTGAAGGGGAGGGATGGAAACACAAGTGCTCGGCCAGGCGTATTTCCACCCTGCTTTTATCCTACATCCCCTCGTCTACCACCCCCCCTCCGCCTCCTCCCACCTACTCACCTTCATCTTTGAACCTCTGGGATGACGAGATTGGTGTGCAAGAACTTGGAGAGAGACATGGAAGGAGGCAGCTTACTGGCACCATCCTTTGGGTGTAGTTATTCTCTGCAAATACCATGAGCACTTTAGATGTCATTAATTTATAAAAACTTTATTCCATTTATTAATCTCAAAAGATTAATAAAAAGGTCCAAACACTTGATCAAGAGATCTGCCGTTCTTTTTGCATTTAAGATTTCAAGTTTAGAAACACACTTGAAAAGCACATTTCCTCAAAATTATTTTGGTTTCCCAGTTTTGGGCATTTCGGCTGTAGAGAGATGTGGGCCCGCTCTTGATTATAATGGACCTAGATGACACTCACTTTGTGCTGTTCAAATCATCGAAAAACGCATTTGAAAATCTCAGAGTCCCCTAACCAGGTAACTCAAAGAAAAAAAAATCCACAAATCTTATTGCGAGAGGAGTTTCATGCTGGAATTATTACTTTTTCTACTGAACTACACCCACCCAGGCAGAGTGGAAATAGGTAACATTACAGCTGTGCTGAGGGGGGTGCAATACACGTTTAGATGCTGCCACAATGTCATGAACACAAGCCTCTCGCGGTGCGTATTCACACTTCCTCCAGTGCAGTGACACAGTGAGCAGGTGCACAAAAAACTGCCCAAAAGGGTGTTGGATTACTTTGAGTAACCAGGTCATCGTTTCAGGAAGGGGACACCTATCCTCAGTTTTTTTACGGTGTATTTTTTGGTACTTTGAGTACCACATGGAAGATGCCATGAAGCCCCACTACACTGAAGAGAAAGCATTCGACTCTGCAGCCAGCATCTTCAAAACAGCGCAGCTCGAACCTATACAGTGTAGATGGATAAGTAACACTACGTAACTATTAACTAAAATATGTATTATTGTGGGGTGAACTTTCCCTCCGCAGACTGTTTTCCTACCATATTAAATATTTGATTTTTGTAGAAAATAATCAACACAAAAACATGTTAAAAAATGTATGCACCAGACTCAAGGTAAATAAGGATAAATTATTTACAGCTTCCCTCTACTTGTCCTTTGCTTTGTCTCTAATTTGTCATCCTTTCTCAGTTCATCTACTTCTTGTCTCTATATCACGCCTCTCGGCTCCAAATGAGAAAATCCAAGTTTAAGATGCGGACAGGATTTCGTACTCGGACACAAACTAACACGAAATAACATTTTTCTCATCTTCAAATCACAAATATCTTCAAATTTGTTAACCTCTCATCCACGGCCATCTGCGACAATCACACACAGACGCAGACACACTTCAATTTTTATGTTCACCATTTGGCAATAATTCACATGTTTCTCTCCTTATCGTCCACCCTCCCTTTCTACTCTCACACTTACACCCATACACACACAGACACACACACTCCTGATCCAGGGAGGTCAACCTTTGGTGGATGAGGTCAGGTGTCTGGGATGAAGTTGACCTTTGACCTGCAGGGTGCAATCGCCTGCTTCCATCCTAACCAGCTGGACAAAGAGCCAGCCATATAATTCTGTTATGTGTGTGTGTGTGTAGTGCTGTATGCTGTATCTATATTTTTTCTATGTGATTGGATTATTTGTCTGCGCTTTAATGCTTCCTCTCATGTTTCCGTGCATCCATACTGAAGAATTGGATTTACCTCCTGAGTTTCAAGCGACCGGGGTCTCACCGGTTGTTACCGTCGCTGAATAACAAAACAATATTGATCGGGTCGGGGTCGTCCATTGACGAAGCCCGACTGAAGCGTTTTCCACAAACACTCATCACTTCCTGTCTTCGTCCCTATTTGGGGTTAATATCTCATTAACGGCTATTATCTCCACGCCAGTCGCCAAGGAAACAGGCATCAGGACAGGAGCTGACATTTCCCCGCAGCCTGCAGCCTGCGGATCACACAGGCAGCGACCAGATTATTGGAAATCAATCCGAGGGAGTTACTGTTTCCCTGACCTCCCATGCTTCAGTTGCAGTATTTATTGAGGAACACTGATCAAATGACGACTATTATGAGGTTCACACAGATGTCAATAAACACAATGATGAGAGTCAATATGCAATGACTGTGATGATGGCTGAGGTTCATAAATCAGACATTACCCAGAATACTGTGTGACATCAGGAGAAAGCAGCTTGTTATCTGGATTTTAGATTTAACTGTTTACTTCAAGCTGATTGCAAGAATTTCTCATACAGTATAAGAGACACAAATATTTATTGATGTTATCAGTCAATATGAAATTAATTAATTTTAAACCTTCCACAGAGATGACAGGGAAACCAGAGGGTGGAAGAAGAGGGGGCGTCTGTATGTGAGGGGCTTTTCTTTCTTATCAGTCACTGGGCAGTCCTGATCCTTATTTTCCACGGAGCAATGAGGAAATATTATTTAACAGCCTGCAGTCACAGCTCAGCGACACTTCACTGCCACCATATTTTCATACTTTCTCAGTTCCTTCACAAATATTTCACGTGTTTATCTGCATTTAACCATCAGTAGACCTACATTATGTACAATACAGTCACAATATGAAATTCCTCATAAGGACATTAGACAATTTGCTTTTTCTTTTTTTTTTGGAGCATGCCTTCTTAATAATTTGACTTATTTGATAATTGTTGTGTTTAAACCTGCTACTGGCATGGTTCAGTATGGCTGGAACCACCATGTTTTTCACAAGTGAACATAAAAATACGATTTGGCTTTTAAAAAATCTTTAAAAGGCCTCGTGAAGCCTTAACATCAGGCTATTATCCACAATAAAACCGGGACTATTTCAAGTGCCGTGAGGCTAAAGGAAGGATTTAGCCTGCACCAATAAACCACCTAATTATGCCAAGTCTTCTCCTCACACCGAGTGTGTTTGGGCAGGTAGGTAACAGAGAGACTGACACTAATGTTTTGGTGTAAACTTTAAAATTTCGGGGAAATTTTCCAGTAAATTTACCTGATAAACAGGTGGCTGGAAAGCTAAGGGCTAATTTAAATATCAATGCGCAGAATACTCACCTGTGTGTCCGCGACGCTGTTCCTACAGGCGGAGGGATATCTTCTAAGCGTTGCAACTCCACGTCTCCCAGTTCGTTTGTATACTTCTTCATAATTTACTGTATTTTCTAAAGGAAAAACAGTCGCTTAAACCTCCACGTGACACTTGTCTATATTTTAAAACGAGCCGGCTCCTCTGGTGCTGGCAGCGGCTGATGAGCTGCAGTAACGGTGGAGTGGCTAGCTGACCTTTGACCCGGGGGTCAGAGCGGCTGCGGCTCTGGGGCCCGCAGTGACAGACGCTCCCTGCAAATTGATGAAAAAGGCAATAGCTTTTATAATAAAAATAAAGAACCGCCAGCACCACATAATCACATAATGGCTCCTGCGCCCTTATTGATGTTTTAAACAGGTTTCCTGTAAGTAAGAGTTTATCAAGAGTCTCTCAGGATGTCTTGGATTTCCAGATTTGTCTGCACAATTTATGCAAACAGCTGTTTTACGATTCAAGCGCGGTTACTTTTTTTTTCTTCCATAAATAAAATCTATAAACACCAAATAAATAATATTCTTTTTCTCCAGTTTGTCAATATAGCCCAATTAAGGCCTTCACTTATCAGGAACCAGACAACCGAATGTCGAGTTTAAATGTTTATTTCGATATTATTCTTTATAAAAAAAATAAAAATAATAGTAAATGTTCAGAATTTGGAGTGGGAATTATAAAGGTTGTGTTTGGTGCCAGGGGCCCTCCAGATATAAAATTGTTATTATTCATCAATTTAAATGAAAGTGTCGCAGTGTAGATGGAAAATCGATCGATGACAAATGGACATTAAAAAAGTCTGGGCGATTTCAAAGAGGATTAAAAACAACAATCAGATCAGTTACTATATATCTTTAACTTTGTTTGCAAAGCCATATCCAAATGCATAATATTTGAATACATTTCAATTAAGCAAAGAAAAAATGACGATCATAAAATGAGACACGCCTGTCTGGTTGTTTTGTAGAACGACGTTTGATTTATTTTTAAAATCATTTAGTCAAGATTTTAATTTCGTTTTCTTACACTTATCTGCTTTAAATAAAAAATTATTTATTCTAAAAATATTTCTCTAATTTAGACTTTTTGTTTTTCAGTGAGAAATATTTAACCTCGCTTCCGTTCTTCCGGTGAACCTGGCAGGCCATTTACATCCAATGCATAAAACAGACTTTAGCGAAATCTAAGGAAATAAGTGCAGACTAAATAAATATTGTGTGCAGCATTAATATCCTGGATTTATCGTCACAGATTATGGCCTTCTTCTCTTTTTCTGTTGAGTGAAGCTTATTTGCATATAAGCAAATACTTCGGAATTTTGCGCACAAGATTGAGCTTCTTCTTTTCGTTTCAACTCGACAAAGTAGCGCACAAATTGCCCCAAACAAACATAATAGCTATTTTAAATTTCCATTTTTAGGTAAATTTGAATAAAAATAGGCCTTTTTTAAAAAAAGAAAACGAAATGGTTGAACGTCATTTTTTGTTTAATATATCAAAAGACAGCAACACGTGCAATAATTACACTGAAAGTGCAGCTTCTGTTTTCCATCAGGTCACAATCACATTTGTCACATTTATTGTTAAAAAGAGACTCCAGCAGATATTCAATAATCAGCTGTCTCTATGTTGGAAACATCAAATTAAAAATGTGACTGTGTGATAACCCAGTTATGCCGTTTTTGTAGGTTATTATATTTACTTTTTATTAAAAAATATACCTTAAGTGATCTGGGTGTGGGTAAAATACGAATAAGTTAAAGTGGGGCTTTAAAAAAGTTTTATATCACATTATATCTGAGGTAACTACTCATACAATCAAGTAGCAACTGATATAATAATTTGGATTTGGACTGAAATTAATTTTGAGGCTTAGTTTAAAAATATGTTTTTTTGGGGAAAAGTTTTTTGGTGAAGTGTGTGTGCAGACGTGCAAACGTGCATGGCGATGAAATAATTACAGCCTGGGCAATATATTGATCGGCGTTTGTGGCTGTATTAGCGGGACCAGCGTTGCATGCAGCGCGCGTCCTCGTGCAAGGGTTTTAAATGCAGCAGATTTTTGGGAGTGTGCGTGTGTGTTTGGGTGGGTGGGTGGGGGGGACGGGACGTGTGTGTTTACAATGCGACTCGAGATCAGGGTGAAAATCCCACTGACCTCTGTGTGTGTGTGTGTGTGTGTGTGTGTGTGTGTGTGTGTGTGTGTGTGTGTGTGTGTGTGTGTGTGTGTGTGTCACACCCCTGACCGATAGGATTTCCATTAATTTATCTGCAGCCTCGGAGTTTTTAGAGGAAAGCCAAACGCGTGTCAGGGAGTCTGTCAGGATGAGCCAGAGGAGAGTGAGGAGGGAGAAAACGGGCTTTTGTTTGGTGTCAATTGCTGCCACGTGTGGGCACGTGTGCGTGGGTGTGTTTGAAAGAGATAGAGAAAGAAAAGTCTGGATCATAAAACACACTGATATGGGAGCTCATAGCCTATAGAAAACACACCATAAAGCGCTTCCTCTTTATTCTAGAGCCACCAAAGAAAGGGGACGTCAGTTTCCTCTTCTTGTGACCCTTCTCGTGTCTCTGGCCTGGTGGGGTGTTTGCTCTCAGAGCACCCTCCCCCTCTTTTTAATTGATTTACCGTAATTAACTCAGTGTGTTTATCGATTTCCCGAACACAGCCTCGAGATGGTCAACCTCATTATTTCCACGTTAACCCCGAATAATCCCGAATAAATACTCAGCGCATTCAATAACAATTAGACTCAGGCAGCACTAAATAATCCAGTTTCCTCTGGGTGACCCGTTTACCTTTCAGGCCGGGTGCTGAGACGAGGACAGAATACTTTACTCTGGAGCTGTAAGTTGGTAGAATCGAGAACCACCTTCAAAAAAACTCTTTCCTTTTGAAAGATCAACAGAGTGAAAAATGTTGGAAAAAGAAAAACCAGAAAATGCGTTCTGACATCACCTGAAGCCTCGAGGTGACCCGCACCTGCTTATACTGCAATGTCCTTCTCCTTTACCATTTGAGCAATTAACCAGATTTAATCCCGTTTCACAGCAGCTCAGCCAATTAAAAGGCATGCGGTGCACATCAGTCACTTTGACTCTGGGCAGTGTGTGAAATGTCTAGCTGTAACATCCCTCTGTCAGGTTCAGTGGCTTTGTAAGAGGGGAGGAGGAGGAGGTCAAACTAGCCTGCAGGCAGCAGTTCAACCGGCACTCAGCATCTACTTCTGCCTCCCTCCACCTCCTTAATGTTTCATCCTATAACCAGCAGATATATATTTTATGGATAATGTTGAAGGCTTCACCATCATGCCATCATTTTCTTTATACATTGGAAGTATTAAGTTCTACGTCTGGAAGCAAAGTGACTGAATATGAGCATGCGCTTTTTCATGCATGTTTGCAGGACTTGCTCTTTAAATATATTAAAATTAAAGCAACCTCAGAAATCAAGTGTTATATGTCCTACAGATTGTATTTATGTGTGTCTCATATATTAATTAAATATATTGAGTTAAAAATCAGCATTTACTGGGAAATGTTGCTTCAGGTGAATAAACATATAAACAGTGTATTTCATTTATAAGTTTGATTATAAGACTTCAGTTATTTTACATATTGTTTTGGCCAGTGGTGTCAGAAGAAAAAAGAAAAAAGTGGAGAATGAAACGGTCTAAATTGGAGGCACGTGGATAGTGAACAGTGAATACCAATTCTGTGTAAAACATTTTTAAGAACAGACAAAGCAGCATTAAACAGAAAACATAAGGTCTTGGGGGGGCAGAAAGAGAAAGGAGGCAAAAACTTGACAAAAACAGTACAAAACAGAGCAGGACAGAAGAGAACAGAGTGTAAGTGAAGAGGAGATAATAGAGTAGAATAGAAGGGGCTGGGAAGGACAGGAAACAGAAAGAGAGTTGGGGAGGGAAGGAGGGAGGTGGGTGATGGTGTTGGTCACAGGGGGTTAAAAGAAGGAGGCGTCTAAAGCTTGTGAATTAAACGCTGTGAGGCCCAGTGTCCTCGGCACGTGCACCAGGCCTTGAGAATAAAAAGAGCTCTGGCCCATCTGGCTTTTCTGGGAGGCGAAGAAAGGGGAAAGAGGGAGAGGCCGAGAGACATAGAAAGAAAGCAGGTAAGCGAGAGAGAACGATAGAGATAGAGAAGGGGCTTCTGCGCTGCTCAATACACAGGATAGTGTGTTAATAGTTTTAAGTCACTAATGGCATAAATGTTAAACGCAATGAGATGTCAGGTGCTTTGAAGTTAAAGGGTTGATGTTGGTGTCAGAGGCGAGCAGGTGAGGAAAACAAGAGAGCAAATGGGCGTCGAGGAGAACAAAAATGTTCAGAAAGAAAAGAAAAAAAACATATAAGAGTAAAAAAAATTGAGTAAAAGATTTCTATTTGTGGAAACCATTCAGGCATATTTTTACTGTGGTGTCAAACTAAGTGTGTGTGTATTCAGAAACTGTCGATAAGACATACTCACCTTTAATCCATACGTGTCCTTCAGAGGGTTTTTCTATAACTTCACAGTCTCTCTCTCTGTCTCTCTCTCTCTCTGACACACACACACACACACACCAACCAACACACACATCCTGTACCTCTCCTTCACTCAGCATCTTAGCTGTTTCCATGGCGACTGGAGTTGAGACTGCAACCAGCAAAGGGTGGGGCGGGGGGCACGTGCGTTTTTATGTGTGCTCTTGAGTGTGTGTTTGTGTGTGTGTGTACAGCAGCAGCAGGTGATGAGGCTCAGCTCATGGCAGACAGTGCTTCAGCATCTGGGAAAGTGATTTCTCTCCCATCTAATAAAAGTTATATTAAGGTCATAGAGAAAGAAAAAGAAACACACATTGTAACCATCATTAAAGCAGAAAACAGACCTCACAGCTGGAAAAAAAAGAAATAAAGAAATGACCTGGACAGAAGGTAGAGGCAAAGTCAGCAAAGGTGAAACAAGCTACTTTCCCCCTCTCATCCTGCTTTTCCAACACTCAAGGCAAATCCTAAATTTTACTCATTTTAATTGAAACTATTTAAGATACAAAATAAACATGTCCTGTAAATGTTAAGTTGTGCACTGACTCAATGAAATTATGAAAGAAGTCATCCAAAGGCCCCTGACAAAGTTTTGTGATATGGGGCATTATAAATGAAACCGACTTGAGTAGAAGGATCATACATGGGCAAATGTTACAGTTCAGCCTGCGATGTCCTAAAAAGAAAACAACAAAACACCAAAAATCAACAACAGGCAGAATCAAGCTGAGGAATCTCAAGCCAGGTCACTACAGTGAGTCTGTGCTGCTGTTTAATGCACTGTTCACCACTGACCTATACAGCAAACTGCTGCATGCTGGGGTGTTTCCTAATTTAAGTGTTGACTTGTTATACTAATAATACTTTCACTGTAATCACGTTCATGATTCAGTGTGGCCCTATAAGTCACTGTGGCCCTCCCCCTTGTACACATTCTGTGAAGGGGACCCTGTGTAAATATGTCCCAATTTCTTTGTGGTGGAATTATTTTGAGAGAATGTTGTAATTCTTAGTGGGTCTTGTACTTTTCTTAAATAATTCCTGGGTGGTTTTAATGCGTTTGCAAGATCCAGCAGCTCAGTAGGAAGTGAAGTGAGAGGAGTAACGTGAGGCAGAGGGCCACAGCTGCAGAGCTACGTTACAGCCCTGACCCCTCTGCCATCAGGGTTCACCCAACGCTGAAAAGGCCTTTATCACTGCAGACGTTTAACCTAACAGCTAGAAAAATAGAACTGTTACTAATAATATTAACAGTGTCCTTTAGATTGTGCAACAAGAAATTCAGCCACCACTAATTTACTCTTAATAGCTCCACTTACGGTGTTATTTAAAATATCATTGTAAAATAGGCCCAAGTGCAACAAACACTTTCTGCCGGTGACCTTGGGGAACACAGCACGAGAGCAGCCAAGCAGTGTTTAAATTAAATCGTAATGATCTGTGAATACAGCGATAATTAACAAGGGTACAGTGATGGAAATAAGGACGCACAAACCAGTTCATATTCTCATGCAGTAGTAACCAGTGTCACAAGTTTATTTATGTCGCTTAAGACAAATGAACTAAAGAATATTTACACATTCATCCTGCTAACATCAAGGCTAGTGCTCGTTTTCATTAGACAGCAGCAATTAAAATCCAGCAAATTATATCTAAGGTGGATAAATGTACACTGAAAATGTGACTAAATAAAGAAACATTTTGCAGACTCGATGCCTGGAGGCTTGTCAGCATCTTTTGGGGCTGAGGGTTAAGTATCTGAGGGTTAAGTACCTTAACCCTCAGCCTAGACCTCAACACAGTCAAAATATGTGATTTTTGGCTTTTGAAATTTCTTCTACCAAGTCCTGGAAGTCAGGAGTCACATAAAATAATTTTCATTATCAATATAAAATACATCAAAACTATTTTTCCCCAGCATGTATGTTTTTGGTTAAAATTCGGGAACTGTCTGTTGTAACACAAGAAATTTCCAAAACTGCAAGTCTGCATAAAGATTACTTAAGTCACATCAAATGTGAGACCATTTCTGCCTTCTGCCCCGAGGCCATCAAAGTTTCAAAACGTTCACTCTCTCCTCCCACTACCCTTTCAGTGGGCAGAAACTTCCCGTCATGAGCGATTCGACACCAACAAGGAAGTATTGTTCGAGAAAACTTAACAAAACACGAAACTTCAACAAGTCTCAACAGAAACTTCACAGAAACAAACAAACAAAAAACTGCGTTAAAAGATCTAGAGTCGAAAATAATCGGACCACATGGAGGACGCGGAGATCTTACTCAGGGAGGAAGGAGCTCCAAGGTTCGCCCAGCTTTGCAACCTGAGGTCTGTAAACACGTTTATGCGGGTTGTCTGTCGGTTCGTTTGAAGAGATTTGTTTAGAGCTACTTGGTGAGCTTACCTCCAGATAAACTGTGGCTCCACATAATCACTGGCTTTTGACAAAAACGCAACATTTTCTTAAAAACTTTTGGAAATTGTTTCATGTGCAGTCCTTCAAAATTAAAAGCACCACGACCAATAATAATACGAATACTCAGAATCAGAATCAGAATACTTTATTAATCCCGAAGGAAATTATAGGTTACAGCAGGCAGCACGCTAATGGCGCATGCGCACTTACAAAGGAACGTATGACCAAACTTACACAAACAACACTAATACTACTACTACTATACTACTAATAATAATCAGATTGCGCTGATTGTGTTCAAAAATCAGTGGTGAAAGCTGATTGTTTTTTTTCCATCTACCTGTAGGCCGTTGTTTAGACGGCTGGAGGGCTTCGAGCGCCACCGTGTGCTCAGATGGCTGAACTGCTGCCCTCCTCCACCTGACTTCAGAGTTCCCAACGCCGCCAGATCGCCTGACGACTCATTCAACTGGTTCTTGCGGATCTTCTTCCTTCTCGTACTCAGCTTGAGTTTAATAAAGTAAATTGATTTTGTAACTATTCACTAGGGCAGGGAGACACGAGGGCCTCACAAAAAACCCCAAAACAACAACAACAACAGAAAAACAAACAAACAAACAAACAAACATATATTTTCCAAAATTATTTGGAGGGTAGACTAAAATGAAAGGAAATTATGAAAGAAACAGATACACATCCTCCAGATCAGTGATCAGTCAGTCTGACATATTATAAATGAATCAACTAGTTATTTTGTGACATATTTGCAGAACTGAACAATAGTTGATCAAATTGATACACATTCTTTGGAACTACTCTCATCAGTTAAGTCACTGATCATTCAGTTTGCTTATTTTAATCTACAGTAAAGTATAATTTCACAGAATAAATCACTCACAGAGGGAAACTTAATTTGCAGGATGTAGTCAATCTTGAATTATGATGTGTTATACTTACCTGTACTTGCCTATATTTACCTACTAAGTGTATCTGATTTCTTTCTGCCTTCTGCCCTAAACAGGATATTATATGAATATTCCATGATACATAACCTGTTTTATCTGTTTTACTGGAGTGGAGTCACGGTGCCAGTGATGCTCGGTGAGTAATGGTTAAACCTGGATTCATATTCATTCCTTGCCTCGAAGTTTTCTTACATGCACACATGGCAAACATCAGCAGTGGCGCTGAAATGTGCTGGAAATCAGTCACACATGTAGTCGTCCAAGCTGCACGGGGACTGTTTGATAACCCTGCAGTGGTAGTGCAGGGTATGGGAGGAGAAGGGGCTGAGGGTCCGCAGTGCTGAGAGATTGGCTTTGCACGGACGCCTTGTGACTTTAAGATCCTATTTGGTCCACTGGCTTAAAATCTAAAAAAAAGGAAATCTCACTACTAAGGTGCTTTTGACCAGATAAGTCAAGCTGGATCTGAATTTGTATTCTGAACCACAGCTTGGCAACATTGTCACTCGAGCATCCGTCGTTGTATTTAACTGACTTTAGGGCCGAGAAGTGGCACGCACACAGCTTGGACACAGTATCATAAAACCAGGTGTATGATCTTATCAAATGCAAGATTTCAAAAATGAATTCAGCCTTCTGTTCTTGTTGAAAATCTGAGACGACTAGTGTGACGTTTGTTGTTCTGTGCCACCATTCTGCATAATATGTTTATATAAAAATTATGAAGTGCAGCTTGAAAATTTCCTCAATAATTATGGAAAAATGTAGGAATTTATTTAGGAATGAATTCCAAAGTTTTTTGTTTTAATGCAGAGGTTTTGTATTTGATTTCATGGCTCTGTATGGACACAGTTTGGCTCAGTTTTACGTTTGCTGGCGTGCTGATGTCTGATTCTGTCTTTTTGTGTACACTGTAGTTGCTGTGGCTCCTTGCATCGTGAAAAATAAAATGAAGAAGACAGAATTCACGCCGCCGAGGAAGGAGGAAGTGAAAACAATCTCTGGTCTCATCCAGCAGGTGTAATTAAAGACTGAGTAACTCTAAACACGAGGCTCGCTAGGTCATGAAAACAGGACTAGAGCGGGTTAATATGTGACAGTGCTAAAAGCTGTCGCACTTCTTCTTTTAGGGAATGGCAGAAACATAAACTCAAAACTGATAACAGCTTGGAATGTGCACTTCCAGATTCACAGGGTAGGAACATGAGCTGTTAAAAAATAAAAAATCCACCCAAAATAATTGTCTAACCTTTTTTAATATAATGGATTTAAGGAGAATTGTTAAAGTGTTAAACTTGAATGAAATGAAGATGATGCATGCATAAGAAAAAAAAACTTTGAACAACACCAGATAAAAAGTGCAAAGATAACAATTAAATAACTCTCCAAACGTGGTGATTAAATTCCCTCTGCAGCAGCATTTTAACGTGAGCCAAAGGAGCCGTGAACGTACGAGGAGAAACGTGATGAAAATAAAAATCTCACGTCAGGCCTGTATTTCTGTTTTATTGAGAAATTTCGATTTTTAATGTAAAGCTGCTTATGTTGTTCTTAATGTACGCTGAGCCACATCAGCTGTATTAGTTTAAACAACATATGTGTGTTGGCTGATTTATGGGTGTGCTGTTACACTAAAAAAAAATGGTGTGTGTGGGGGTTATTTTAATCTAGATTCACACTCCTGCTGGACTGAGCCAATCTTTTTCATTTAAGTTGATTTTTCTAAAAAAAATAAAGTGCACCTGAACCGAGCCGATGTGCTACAGCTTCATATATTGTTGCGGCGACAAAACAAGTGCGCGCGGGCCGAGGAAGAAGACAGACACCGATGGAGGGGGAGAGAAAGAGACAGCGACCGCATACAACACCATTCATTATTAACACACCCAATATAGCTGGACTGGACACCTCCGTCTCCCCCTCCCTTCCTATTAACACAAACACACATACATACAACCGCAGAACGTGAGCCCTCCAGGACCCACACCCTGACCCTGCGACCTAGGCGCCATGGCAACCCTCTGACCCATCCCTCTGTTGCTGTGGTAACAACCTTGGAGCATGTCTGACCATTGCCTCCCCTCCACCCCAAAACATCCAACACACACACATATATACTCGCACACACGCTCTCCCTATAGCCCTACAGCCGCCCCCTCCTCCTGCTCC
Source organism: Diplotaxodon limnothrissa (assembly GCF_057381915.1). Lineage (NCBI taxonomy): Eukaryota > Metazoa > Chordata > Actinopteri > Cichliformes > Cichlidae > Diplotaxodon > Diplotaxodon limnothrissa. The sequence continues at coordinate 6,957,342 of NC_140616.1, read as the reverse complement.
ACGCCGAGCCGAGGCAAACCGATCGATATTCTATCACACAGAACAGTGGAGCGAGAGAGAGGAGGCCACGGGCCAGCCAGATTACTGGGAGGAGGGAGAGGGACGGGGGGAGGATGGAGGGGTTAGTGGTTGACAAAAAGAGAGCCCTGTGTGTATGTGTGTGTGTGTCAGAGTCAGAGGAAACGAAAAAGGGTTTTAGGGAAGGTAGGAGATGTGTGTATTGGGGACGTGTGCAAAAAGGGATTTTAGCGTGTGGGTGTAATCGGGTAGGAGATTGAGAGATGGTGTGTGCGTGTGTGGTTTGGAAGAAAGAGGTAGAGAGAGAGAGTGTGTGTGTGCGCGTGTGTTGGGTTGAGAGAATAAGTGGGTAGAAGATTGAGAGAGGGTGTGTGTGTATGCCAGAGGAAAGGCGTTTCAGTGTGGCTGTTATGGGGGATAAGAAAGGGATGTGTGTGTGTGTGTGTGTGTGTCGTAATGAGTGGAGCTGCACTGCTATAAGGCATCTCCTCTCTTTTATATTCTAACAGATGTTTGTTAGTGTATTCCTGGTTGTGTGTGTGTCTGTATGAATAGAATACTTTCATTCAAGTGTCACACACCTGAGGGTGCTCAGCCCTCATGGGTTTCTAAGACTTTACTCACATAAAGAGGCAGGAGGAGATAAAGAGAAAGCAAACACAACGCACAATATCCATACCCATGTTTTAAATTTTACTACATGGCACTTTTATATTTGAGTATTTTACAAAATCTGAGCTGAAGTCAAATGCCGTGTGTGGAAAGAATTAATCGCCGTGCATCTGTTATCGGTTTAATATGAATATTTGAAAATGGGTGGTGCAGCGTTTGGCATTGTTGCCACACAGCAAGACGGTTTGGCTCCAAAACCTCCTGGTCAGCTTGGTGTTCTGGTGTCTCTGTGTGTTTTTCATCCACAGTGGTGAATCTAGACTGGCTGTAGGCGTGAATGTCAGAGTGTATGGCCATCTATCTCTCTCTGGTCACCTGTCCAGGGTGCTTCATGCCTTTTGCTCTTTGTCACCTTGGAGAGGGTCCAGCCTCCCTAAAACCTAAAGTTAGATAAACCATTAAAAAACGGGTGGATATCTGTGCGTTGTGTTGCATTGGTATATATTCAAGAGAGCAAACTAACCAGCTAGAATGTAGCCTTTAGGAATATTGGGCTACTTTGTACATCAGTAGGAGAATGATTCACCAGCCCAGTACTCACACATTTCCAGGATGCCAAATATCATCATCTTGTTTCAGTACAGATGTTATAAATGTCCATCGGATGGTATCACAGACGGTTTTGACTGATGACATGTTGGTTTTTTCCATCACTTTTCTAGACATAACTATATTTGCATTAAAACATGAGGTGCTAAGTTATCAGCTAACCCTAACAATCTGGTTAATAATCTGATCTCCATAACAATATCAACTGATTAGTGTCAACTGCTAGAAAAACAAAAATAAATAATACTTACCAAAACTGAAGCACAAGCATCTTAGATGCTCTGAATCACACAATAGGCAATAATTCTGTTTTTTTAGATGCTAAAAAATGTCCAAAAAACACTGATAGCACAAATATGGTGACGAGGTTCAGTTCAGTGACTCAAGTTAGGGGAACTTATGCCTAGCCGACACAGAGTGGTTCCAGCTTACTGAATGGTGAGACTGTTAATGCCCCTAACTCGAGTATTATTTATACGTTTAAAAAAATATCGCTGTTTGTAGAGTTTTTTTATGGCTGTAAAGTTGGGCTTTTTAACATGGAAGTATAGGGACCGGTGCTTTTGGAGTGAGCCTCAAGTGGCCACTACAGGAACTGCAGTTTTTGAACCTGACATACTGGCTTCATTTTCTGTGCTGGAAGTTTCTGTTTGGCTACAGAACCCCCCTGTTGCAAGGTTAAATTACAAAAAAAGGGGCATCTGAAATGATGGATGAGTATGCACTGTGTCGCAAAGATATCTACTGAAGTTAGCATGCTATGCAGCTAGCACCAACCCCTACCCTTGTGTGTAGAACAGTTCCATTTCTAAGAAACTAACTACCGCTGTTTTGTCAAAGCTGCTTGAGTCACACAGATACATGCAAGGCATCTTTCCTTTTTTGCTCCATGACAACTATGCAATTGGTATTACACCCTCACCTACACAGCTCTCCACAGGACAGAGATGGGACTGACACTTTTCTGGATTTATAAGAGTTTGGAAACTCAGGAAGAATTTTGAGCAAAGGCTTGAGTACAGTAATGATCATGATAGAGACACTTCAGATCAAAGATGGGATTTTTATTTCTTCACTGTATATATAATCTTTTTTCATTATCTACACCGGGTAACTTTAAAGGTTTGCAGAGCTGGCAGTGAAACGTGATGCAGTGTACAGTATTGATTTGATCAGTCCTTTATTGCAAAACAGGAAACTTTATGTCAGTATTATCTAGGATGAAGACCAGCTGCTTAGCAGAGACAAAACTTATTACACGTTAATATCACTCATATGTCGGTGATAAATCATAAAAATTGTATCATTTCAAGGAGTAAACAGGTGATAAACTGTAGCTAGAGAGCATCAGGGCTATAACGTATCAGGTTGGATGAAAATCCTCAGAGGAAGAAGCAGAAAACAAACTAACAAAAGAGGTGACCTATATCCTTGGGTTACAAGAGGGTGTGTGTCAAGTGGGCAGGAGCACTCATTTGCTCTGTGAGCCTTGTAATAATATTCATGAAACACGAACACCATTGCACTCAGTCACTGTGTGTGTGTGTGTACAGACACAGATATATATACACACACACATAAGAGACTCATCTGTTCACAAGTACACAAGCAGCATAACACGCAGTCAGAAGCTGTTTTCTGTGCTCTCTAAATAACCACTGCTGCAATCAGTGTACAAATCAACCTATTTCAATGGGACAGACGAAGAAAGGCTCATTAAAGAGGTAGATGACGACCAAACCTTTAACCTAAACAGTGTGGTTATTTAAAAAAAATTATAATAAAGTGTAAATAAGTGCAAATAAAAAAACCAAAAAGGATGTTCAAGTGTTCATTACTTAAAGGTGTTAATTCCTGAGTAAGAATTAACAACCTGATTGTTTTTCGTAGTTATCCTTGTTATATAAATGAACATATTAAGAATCTCCTGCATTACAATATTTAGATTCTCAGTGAAAGGTAAAACTAGTGTGTGCCATTATTTGGCATTTCCCTGCTAACAGCTGATTTTCCTGCTACTCAGCCCCAAGCTAAATTAAATTACTGCCAGATTAGACATTGCTAAGCTCCTGGTATTATGCATATTAAATGTTTTGACTTGTGGTTCTGTTGAGTTTTACTGCAAAGATTTCTTTAGGTCTTCATTCCTGTAGCAGCATGTCTTTGTGGAAGGTATTCCTTCAGCTGAGATATCTGAAGGATATTATAAAATTAGCCTCTACAAAAGCTAAAACTTCCAGGGTCAGCATTTTAGCGCTGTGTGTGCTGCTGTTAACGTTTGATACTTATTTTTAACTCACTGCAGCACCAAATTAGTTCAACTTTAATTCCTATCTTTTCCAAATATTGTGTCATGGTAGTATTTTTTCAAGAATTGTGTTGATAGATTTAGTTAATTTAGAAGGTTTTAAAGTATTTTTAAACCCAGGACTTAGCTTTTAATCCTACTTAATTGAAGACCACATTAATTTATTTATACATTTATGTATATATATATTTGGCCTTTTAGCTGTTATTGGATAGAGAAAGTGTAGATAGACAGGAAAGTGGGGAAGACATGCAGCAAAGGGCCATGATTCAGAACTACTGGGCCTACTGCTCTCTGGCCATAAGGCATATGGTCGACTGCTCACCCACTGAGGTGACCTGGGGATAATATTTTAAGGAACAGCAATCTTAAACTGGGTCTCTGGGTCATGCACCTACAATTTTGATGTCAGAAATAACCAGTAATTTTATAGAAGTTTACAACTGGCTAACATTTTCACTTATTTAAACAGTTCTATGTATATTAAAAACAAGACGATATTAGGAAAATAATTTGTTTATGCAACAGATACTATCAGCAGTATATTACATCTAACTTCCATTCGCCAGTTCTGACATCTTTTGTTAGTTTTAATGTTACTTAAACAGGCAATATTAAACCACTGACACATAATAACATTACCTCATTGCAGTGAGTAAAGCTGTTATGTTGAAAGCTGGAGTAATGTCCAGCATTTGGATATAAGCTATCATACCTTTTTTCTGCTTTAATAATATGATGATGTGACTGTTAGATGATCGGGTCAGTGCTTCTCCAAAGTAGGACGCATTGTAGGGTGTTTTCAATGTGCAACAGTAGTACCCACCAAGTTATCCAAGGAAGTGCAACAGGTGAGCTGAAGACAGGGTCACGTGTCGCCTCGCTGGCTGTCCTTTGTGGTCTGAAGTGTTTGCAAACACTGCTGAAAAAGCTTCAGACCGACTACAAGAAGAGGCTGTCTGAACACAGCGCAGCTTCGTGTGTGCAGTGAACAACCAAACATACAGCTAGTATGATATTTGCATTAAAATTTAAACGTTCTTAACAGACTGAATTATCAGGAATGTTGTGGCTGCTAGGATATAACCAAGTTATCAGATTACTGCAATGCTATGTAAAATCATCCATGTATTTATCACTTTAGCTGATGAATATGAAACATACTTGTTGAATCTGTAAATAGCACTTTGAAGCATTTAAAAGAAAGATTCAATTAGTTTCTCTTATGGAGCTTTTTGGTCATCTAACACAATCTTCATCGCCCATGTTGAGCCAATATGACAGCAAGTCATTCTCACCACTGGCAGCTGTCTTGAAATGTCTCTGTTATCAAAATTATTTTTAATTTCAGCAGCCACGTGGACATAAAACCTTTCTTGACTATGAAGTTTCTTCAGCTCCTTCAGTCCTGCATTCTTCATTGTCTACAAACTGCATTCATAACATTTTTCCCAAATTCTGTGCACTAAACAGCATGCAGTATACAGATATGCAATTTCCCATGAGCCAGTGAGAAGCTAAAGTTCAAACAGATTACTTGACACTCCCGCCAAAAGTAAGTTGGTCACAGCATTTATTTCCATTTTCTGACAAGACTCCACACAAAAACAAAGTCGAGGCCAAGCTGAAAAAAGAGAGATCCTTCGGTTTTATTTCATTTCCTTTTTTTTTTTGCTGCTGTTTCGCAGTGTAAGGTACAGTGCCTTATTCCAGAATTCCACTGATTTAAGAATGAAACTTGAGAGAAATCTCTTTTTCCGAGGACACAGAAAGATTGTAATTTTTTTTCAACGGGGGTAGGGCTGGGAGGTTGTAGGTCGGTCACGGGTGGGAGAATAAGAGGAGGCAGGCGGTGGGTGGAAGTTTACAAGGACGGAGGGTTTGCACGGTGTTCACAAACAGACAGACAAACAGGGACAGATAGACAGGCAGGAGGGGGGTGAGATTGGTGGTGGAGGGCACACGTGTTAAAGGAAAAGATGAAGATGAGATGAACAGGAAGAGGGAGAGAAAGTGTGCTTTGTCATGTCTGAATGAAAACAAGCAGCTCTCAGACTCACTCCGAACTTTAAAAAAAACAAAAACACGTAAAACTTTTACGAACAACTTTGTTTTGTTTTTAAAAAAAAAAAAAAAAACACACCCAGCTGTCTATTAGAAAACAACAATAACACAAACAGAAAACAACACTGGGAAGGGAGGATGGACAGGGGAGTCGGAGGAAGTGAACTTTTTTCCACCCTGCTGTGGGCGTGAGTGAGACAGTGGGTTGGTTTTATGGTGACACCGATTCTTTATTGATAGGAAAGGAGGCGAGGAGGAGAAAGAGAGAACGGCAGTGAAAGACTGGCAGTGAGTAAATAGAAATAGAGAGAGAAAAAAAGGCAAGGAAAGTCGCGGTAGGCGAATGGCAGGAAATGGCAGTGATTACTGAGCTGGATCTGGGCAGCTTTTCTCTGGCAGGGAAAATAAATAAATAAATAAATACAAATAAAAATAAAAAACTAAACAAAAATGATGCCACCCACCCGCTCAAATTGCCAGGTCGTAGTCTAGACCGGAGCTGCCGTTTTGTTGTGCTGCTTGGCCCGAGAGATTGCAGTGGAGCAGTCAGATTTTCTGCTTTATTCTCAAGATGTTTTCTTTATTTGGTTCCACACAGCGATGTAATTTGAGTACATGTACGAAGAGTTGCTGTAGCTAACAGTGTAGTAAGCATCGGCACAAACAGTGTTACTGGCAGACTACTGCCGTGTAGGCTTTGGATACAAAAAAGGGGGACAGAGGGACCGAAAGGACAGAGAAGATTTACAAATGCACCCTCTTCCCCATCCTCTCCTCCTCTGTCATTGGTCCTCTTGTCGTCTTGGCATTTTGATTTTTTGTTTCTTTAGGAAATGAAGATGGAGGAACAAAGATGAGGAGTAAACATTTTTTTCTTGTACATTTCGAGTATGCCGAGAGGAGAGATGGATGGAGGCAAGGAAGGAGGAAAGAGAAAGTCAGAGGGAGATAGAGAAGAAGGGATGAATTCAGGGAAAAATGGGACAAGAAGTAAATGATGCTTTGATAATTTAATAGTATGTCTCTTTTTCCACCCAGCCTGCATGGAGACAAAGAGGGAAAGAAGCACAAGAAAGAGAGAAATGTTAACCGTCAATGGACTGAAGGAAAATATTTTATAGATACACCTCTAGTTTATCAAGTTATATTACTGTTCACAACCCACACTATGCCTCCTCTGTTTCTCCTATAAAATATATCACCACTTTCCAGTTCACTGACACCACCCTACCCCTAAACAAGTAAATATATATGGTTGTGTGCGAGCTCACCTCCGGGGTTTCGGCGCAGGATGAGTTTTCGGATCTCATCGTAAACAAAGATGAGGAAACTGTATGGGAACGCACAGAACCACCAACTGGGCCTGTGAGGGAACGAGTGGGAACAAAGGACAGAGTGAGAATATTTGAATGAATAGGGTGTCATGGCAGGACGGGACAAAAGAGACAGTGGTAAATTTAAGTCCGCTGAGATTCAGGACAAAGAAACTGTTTTCGCAATTCCTTACCTGAAAATATACATTTTATGGACTGAACATCCATAGTTACTATGATGATGTTTTGTTCTGCTGTTTGATGATTCTCTTTATTAATTAAATGCCACTTACTTGAGTGGGTACATCCGTAGTGCCAAGTCCATACCAGGGCAGTAGGACAGGAAAGCAGCCAGAGCCGTTTCCTCAAACAGGCCAAAGATCAAAATCTTATTCCTGAAAGAAAACAAATGCAAAACAAGAGAGGCTATTACAACACTCACATGTATGGATAAAAAAAAAAATGCAAAAACAGATGCGAAGAGCCAAAAAACACACAAGTAGATGAAGAGTCACCAAGCAAAGAAGTATCCCGTTACTCAAAAATCTCGGACATTCGTCAGTGATGCTCTTCAGAAAACAGATCACTACACTGTCTGTTTTCTGAACAGTTGGCAGCCGTTTTTTTGCTGGCATCAACCTACTTCTGAATAAAAAAAAAAAAGCTTCAAGGGCAACTCCCTGCAGGCCGACAGTTATAGTAACATTATATTAGTTTGTGTGCCTGACCTACAAATGCTGCCTGCAGAACACAGCATCATGGGCAGAGGACACACAGCTTAAGACCAAACAAGATGGACGGAAGAAAAAGAGCAACATATGTGACAGCGCACATGGGTAAATGTGGTTATCTAGTGACACCTAGTGGATGCTATGGGGAAAATAAATACAAAAACCAAATCAAATCTTATTGATGAATCATGGTCGTGATCCATTCATCCATTCTCTCATGTTCAGTATCAATTTTCTGTTTTTCCAAAACAACAACCAAAAAGCAATCAAACAAGAAACTGATGCCTTTTCTTTAGATACGAGACCTGTATACTTCTGAAAGTACTCCGATTGTTGTGTTCTCCAAGTACTAATACAGCAATGCAGAACTGATCCATCAAAAATAAGTACTATGCCTAGATATATTTACTTTGTAGACTGTATATTGTAATGGTGTCTACTGAGCTACAGTTTTCCTACATGTTTCCCTTTAAAATAAACCTAAAATTGGTTCAGCATGGCTGCCTTTGCAATAGATGTCTGTCGTCACTGTGTTTTGTCATTTCATTCATACAAACTGACTGTAAGAAGAAGGTAGAATTGCATACCTTACAAAATTCAACACACAATCAAAAAGTTCACTATTAATATCTAATGTGGTTTATCAGAATTGCTTAGGTTTTTAAAGCCTGAGATCAATTAGATTATTTTTGCCCACCATTTTTAAAAGGAATTGTTTTTATCGTACGCTCTCTTCAATAACCTGTACTTACCTCATGCCCTGCTGGAACACAGAGTTACGCCTGGTCTTGCAGATGATCACATCTGCCCACTGCACCACCACAATACTGACAAAGAAGGCTGTGTGGCAAGTAAACTCCACAATCTTACGTTGTTCATAGGTCTGCACAGGAAATGAGAAAGAGAATATCTCCTGTCTGCTTTCTACAATAGATTTGTTTATAAATAGCTTTTATTACATCAGTATTAAATTAAGACTTACATTAATCATTCAAAGATTATGGCACAAAAACAAAAGGTTTGTTTGAATGTCACAAATTCAAGTCACTCAGTGGCTCCACTACATAAGTGAACATATCTGAAACAAGAGACACTGACATTATAACATTTCACTCATACCCATTGCTGTCCATAGCTGTCCTCCAGGTCATTGTTGGAGCGATCGTCCCAGTTGAGTCGAATGCCGACAAGCAGAGATGGCAGGAAACCATTTTCAGCCATGATGACAAAATAGGCAAAGAAGCCCCCAAGAGCCTGGATCATACCTACAGAGACAAACAGAGAGTCCCTTAATCAAATGATACATTTTATTTGACACAGTAAAATCCTGTAGACTCGACATGGTCAGTAAAGACTGATTTTCCATCTCTCGTTTTAGACAGATGGAAAAGAACAGTGATATTTAAATTAAATGAGCACTAATAGATATTTACTAAAGGATATTTTGATTTGTTGCCTGTTGAGTGCAGTGGACTCATCCTCATCAGACTGTTAATACCTTTATGTTGACAGTTTCTAAGACACTTACCTGCTGTAGAGTGCAAACCATTTCCATGTAGCTGCCTGAACACTGTTTACACTAAATGCCACAAACTGTAAAGAATAAATGTACCTACCAATCTGTCCATAGGCAATACTGATGAGTCTCTCATTGACCAGTTTGTCCCTCAGTGGGTTCCTGGGCTGTCGCTTCATGATGTCGCTCTCTGCTGCTTCATAAGCAAGAGAGATGGCTGGTACCTGGAAGAGGGGAAAGGAAAAAGAGACACTTCTGTCTTATTTGAGATACTCCTTGGTAACTTTACTTATATATTCTTGATGTGTGTTTTTATAACGTTTATGAAAATTTGGTCTTTCTGTATCTAGGGTTTGGTATTAATACATTCTGTTCTTTGAGAGGGTGGAAAATGTGAGAGCTGCTTCTTATAAATAGTGGTTCAACACTGCCACCTAGTGTTCTCTAAAGGTCCCATTTAAAATGACCTTGAATTCCACCTCTGTTCCATGTTTAATATTTTACTCTTCACAGCGATGCTGATCATAAGGGACCACACTGAATAGCTGTTCTCGTGGCTGCTATAATAAATAAAAGGCATTAATCAGGTATGCATCTGACATGAGCGCATGCAGTTAACAGCTTCAAGTGTCCAGCATGGTTTTACTGGTTTACTGTGTGTACGTTAAAATGTTTTGAGTGATGAATGCACTGAGACAATCTGTTCAGAAAGGTTATTTCACACAGTGCTTTCTTATTTTATAGCCTGAACAGCACGTCTCGTCTTTGAGTCTTTGTCCTGAGATTTTTTCTCACCATGTCAGTTCCCAGGTCGATGCAGAGGATTGTGATGGTACCCAGAGGCAGGGGGATGTTGACCAAGATGAAAAAGAGGAAGGGGGTGATTTCTGGGATGTTGCTGGTCAGAGTGTACGCAATAGATTTCTTCAGGTTGTCAAAGATCAGACGTCCTGGAAAGACAAAGGTGGTGTATAAATACAACAAACAAAATGCCACATGCTCGAACAAAGCTTGAGTGAACTGTGCTTTGCCCATCTAAGTAGTTGTTGAACTTCTTTTCATGAAAATCACTACAGTCCTTTAACCATTACACTGGTCCTTGAGGAGCTGCAGTTTTCTCGTGCAGGGCCGGTGGTGACAATGAGAAATAAAAAGTGACTAGAAGATGTTGAAACAGGAAGCAAAGTTTTCTCCAAAATCTCTCACTTTTAAAGCTGTTGCAACATCGGCCTCTCTCCTGTGTTGATATAAAACTGAAATTGCAGTAAAGACAAAACTGTTTGTACACTTGTGTCTCCAATATGAATCTCAGTCCACTAGTCCTGCTGTGAGCATCAAATATTGAGAGGTGCACAACAGGCAGAAATGATGACTGCGTGTGCTAGCAGTTGTGGCGTCACTTTTGCTGAGTTCCTGTTGCAAACATGACAACCGCAAACAAATAGGATACTTTTTTAAAACTCAGCTGAACCTTTTCCTACACCTTTTATGTCTGTTTTGTCATTTGTAGCCCAGATTCCTCGCCACACTCCACCTTTCCACCTTTTGTTTGTCCCTCACCTTCTTCCACTCCAGTGACGATGGAGGCAAAGTTGTCATCTAACAGGATCATATCTGCAGCTTGTTTGGATACGTCTGAGCCAGAGATTCCCATGGCAACACCAATGTCAGCCTTCTTCAGGGCAGGAGAGTCATTCACGCCATCACCGGTCACAGCCACGATAGCACCCTGACAGAGGAAGAGGCCACATAAACTCACTTTACAGCCCCAGAGATAAAAACTAATTACACTTTTGTTTATCTCTGTTCACCTGTAAATCAGTGGCGGTGCAGTAACCGTACCTGTCTCTGGCAACCTTCAACAATGATGAGCTTCTGCTGTGGGGAGGTTCTGGCAAAGACAATCTCTGTGTGATTCCTCAAAATGTCATCCATCTGGTCCTGTGTGAGGTCTTTTAGATCTGTACCATGGATGACACAGGCCTTTGCATCCCTGCATTCCAAAAAGAAAGAAATATAATTATAAATACATATATATATGTATATTTTTTTCTTTTCTTCAGTATCATGTATTATGGCTCAAAACAGCTTTAGCAGTGATGATGCAGCCACAGGAGTAAATGTTACCTGGGGTTCACTTGGCTGACAGGAATGTTGAGGCGTGCAGCAATGTCTTCCACTGTCTCGTTTCCCTCAGAGATGATACCCACACCCTTAGCAATGGCCTTGGCTGTGATTGGGTGGTCACCAGTCACCATAATAACCTAAAGGAAGAAAAGAAGAAATAAGATTAGAAGATCATAAACAGAAGACACATATTTTTAGAGAATGAGAGACAAATAACAGACTGTCAGAACAGAAAGGTGTCCACCTTGATGCCAGCTGAGCGGCATTTGCCCACAGCATCAGGCACGGCAGCGCGGGGAGGGTCAATCATGGACATGAGGCCAACGAAGCAAAGGTTGTCAGTTTGGAAGTTGACGTCATCGGTGTCGAAGGCAAAACCTTTTGGGTACTTGTCCTCAGGCAGAAACAGGTGGCAGAACCCTGAAGGAAGAGGGATGTTAAATTCTCACACAATTAATTTATTTTATTTAGTACAGTTTGAGCACAGAGAGCAAGAAAAGTCAAAATTGTATTTCACTAATTGTTTTCCATGGCATTTGAAATAATTAGTTTTCCGATCATCCTTACCCAGCACTCTCTCTCCCAGCCCTCCCAATTCCAGATAGGCATTCTGGAAAGCCTCCTTCATCTCATCGTCCATCGGCTGCTCCTTGCCCTGCACCATGATGGTGGAGCAGCGGTCAAGGATCCTCTCTGGGGCTCCCTTCATCACCAGCAGGTAATGCTTGTCATTTTCCTCCTCAGTTTCATGAATTGAGAGCTGATGGGAATGGATTGAACTATTAGTATGAATAAATATTTGGTATGCAGTTCTTTGCATGTTTAAGCCGGTTTACTACAAATTGCCTGATTCAGCTCATGTTAAAATGAACTGGGAATTTGTGTAATTGCTTATTATATTTTCTTTCTGCACAAACAAGTACTTGGTACTCACCTGGTACTTGTTAGTGGAGTTGAACGGGATCTCTGCAACTTTCTTATTCTTGTCCCTCATGGCCTTGACGGCGCCACAGGACAGTTCGATACACTTCAGTAGAGCTGACTCTGAGGCGTCACCGGCTACGTCTCGTTTCAGAATGGGCAAAGATTCCTGACCTGCTTTGAACACAGCGCGGTTGCACAGGGCAGCAATGCGAGCCAGAGACACCCATGTTGTTGAGCTCTTGTCGAAGGAGGAGCCTACAAGAAGCAAAAAAGAAGTCATTGAACCTCATCCAAGCATCCAGCTGCTGATACAGCGAAGGGTTACGGTTAAATCTTGCCATTTTATCTTTAGCTTTACTTCAGTGCTTTGTTTCCATGCATTATGTGGCATGGAAACAAAGCACTGAACAGAATGTAGTTCCAGTCTCACATTTTGCTTTTAGCAATGAAACAGCTAATCTGTTTGTTGCACTTTTTCAAAGCACAAAAACAGATTAAAAACTACTGAATACAAGGTGTGATTAAAATGTTCAGACATGTCCAAGTTCAGGTTCACCATTTTAAGAGTTTCTAAGATTCAGTATGAACTGCAGATGGTGCTCAATCAGCTTACAAAACGGTAGTACAAGCATGGCAGGAGCACTGGAGGCAGTGTATCTGCACACGGTGACTGGTTTGCTATATTTAAGGGAAGCTTTTTTGTTTGCGCCCTTTAAAATCCACACATTTCACAATCCTGTTTATTTGCACTTTACTTAATATATACTGCATGGAGGCACACATTTAATGCTTACTAAATAAAAAGAGAACAAAATCTCACCAGACTGATCCTCAGTCGTGTCAGCTTCATGAATCTGATTGTCAAACCACATGTGGGCCACGGTCATCCTGTTCTGGGTCAGGGTGCCTGTCTTATCAGAGCAGATGGTGGAGGTGGAGCCCAGAGTTTCCACAGCCTCCAAGTTCTTTACCAGACAGTTCTTGCGAGCCATTCGCTTGGCAGTCAGTGTCAGACACACCTGGAGGAGAGTGATGAAGCAGGAGACAAAAACAAGGAGGAAATGGGAGTGGCAGAGGAAAGGCATCAAAGGCAAAGAGAGAGGGAGAGAAAGAAAGAAAACAAGTGGGAAAGAGTTGTTGATGATCGTCACAAACAAATGGATAAAATCAATGAGAAAGAGAGAGAAAAATACAATTAGTATCTATGTTGTAAACTAAAAGAACAGATGAGCATCTCCAGACACTTAACTAATTTCTGCCAACAACCTGAAACACATAACCCCAACTAGGAACTTACAACCACCCAGATGCCTGGAAACGTTCATTCTGCTCACCAACATAGCACTCTATACATAACAATGCAGTAAGAACAGAAAAGTCCTTTCAGGATATAAAAACACAGCCCAACAAGCAGTGCAGAGAGAACATGAAGCATGAAAGAGTGATGCTGTGAAGCAGAGCAGCAGTGCATTATGGTACCATGCCAAGTATGGCAAGACCAGTGGGTCAAACTAGCCAAGGCCAAGCACAGGAGGCCTAAATTCAGTTCATGGTGCTGAGAAACATTTGCCTAATGTCATTACATTAGCTAGTCCTTGTCATTGCAGACAGCACCGCCACTGGCCTGGAAAAGAGAGAGACACACGAAAAGGAAGATGGAGAGAGAGACACACAAACGCATATGGGACTGCCTTTAATAGAAAGAGAGAGGAAGTGGGAGATGAAAGGACAAATACACAGAGGCGACACAACATTTCACCACAGAAACAAACTGAGAATGTTAAAGCACGAAATATAACAATCACAATATCAAACCACACAGAGAGCACACAAGCAAACAGACATGATCAGACCACACACAACACAACACCAGCCAAAAACCACAGAAACAACACAAAATAAAACAGAAACTAATGTAAATAACACACATTCAGATGTGGGTTAAACCGCTAACAGCCCAAGGAGTGTGATTGGTGACACCACCTTTAGTCTGTTACCTTCTCTCTGTGAGAAAATCGATATTAGAGTGACTTACTAACACACTAAAAATGAGAAATGTTACTATTTTTAATACCAGTGAGTGTTGGAATAAAATTTTTGAAAAAACAGGTTTCATGATACAAAAAGTTTTCAAAGATTCATCTAATTTCTTTGTATTTTATATTATGTGAAGCTACAGTTTGACCCAAGTCTGGACAAATCAATGTCAGACACACATACTACCAATCCTAACATTTCAGCCTTATTGACAAATTTAAAAAAACAAAAAAACAAAAACCTGAACCACACCTAAGGATCTTGGACACACACAGACACTCCATATTGCACCATCCACTACTTTCACATCTCTCTGCCAACTCACAGTGACTGTGGCCAGCAGTCCCTCGGGCACATTAGCCACAATGATACCAATGAGGAAGATTACAGCCTCCAGCCAGGAGTAACCCAGGATGATTGAGAGGATGAAGAAGGTCACGCCAAGGAAAACAGCCACGCCTGTGATGATGTGGATGAAGTGCTCAATCTCCTTGGCAATGGGTGTCTGAGGATAAAAAAAGAAGATGTTTAATTGACTGCAAAGAGATTTAATTTCTGATAAGGAGACACAACTAAGACAATATATAGGCTTTAAATAATATTACAAGAGTTTTAGTGAATGAGTGTATAGTTACACGGTTTTAGTTTCTTGCTGTAATGGATGTGAGCAGTTATTATATATAATATATTTACCTTCCCAGTCTCCAGACCTGAGGTGAGGGTGGCAATGCGTCCCATCACTGTGCGATCACCAGTACACACAACAATACCACGTGCAGTTCCTGGAAAAACAGAGGGAACGGTTTTAAAATATATGCACTTCAACACTGGCTGCAGGGGAAAAAATAGAGAACGAAAAAATAAATAAATAGAGTGTGATAATATAGATGAACAAGCGGACAGAGTGATGATGATTGGAGACGTAGTGAAGAATGTAATGTGTCCACCAGAGGGCACCACATCTTACTATTTTCCAATTAATACACTGTGAGATTCATAATGCGTTTTGCTGCAATGCTGATAATACAATGGCTACAACAGGATCCACTAGAAAGGAACTGGTACAAGGTTAAATAGGATCACATTTCTAGATCTACTTTTGATGACCAGAGAAGTCACTCATTCCATATCTAACTCACTGTCACCGTGGGAAAATGAAGAAATGCAATGAAATCCTGGGTCATATCTTGTTAAAATAACACAACACAACCCCCGCCAAAACCAACAACAGGTACAATATTATGTATGTTTCTGTTATCAAACTGTTCTCCCACTAGGAGCTCAGTCTGAGTGGAATTTTTTTTCTCCTCCTCTTACCTCATGTTATGTATTTTCGTTGTTTTTTTCCTATCAGCCTACCTTTCTGACATGTCTCCCCAATGTGATGTTTGTGTAAAGTTGGTCAGAAGGTTCCTTTGTAAGTGCGCATGCGCCATTAGCGTGCTGCCTGCTGTAACCCTAATTTCCTTCGGGATTAATAAAGTATTCTGATTCTGATGTACATTATCATATTAGAATAAAGGTGTATTTGACTGTTGGAAAATGGTGATGATGATAATGGTGATAAACTTACCCTCAACACAGTTGGTAGAGAAGAAGGCAATGTTTCGGGTTTCCAGGGGGTTGTCATGGGTACAGTCAGGTGACCTGGTCTGGGGCTCTGATTCACCAGTCAGGGATGAGTTGTCCACCTGGACAGAGCAGGATTGACAAAAAAAAAAAAAAACAAAGTCAAAGAAAAAGAGAAAGACAAGAGAGAAACTTGTTGAGGGCTACATACAAATCCAGAGAGAGAGATACAGACACAGATTTTCCAGCAGAATCCATACAGGAAGCGTTTCACTTGCCACAAATGTTTATGTTGCTGATGGTTTGCTCTTACTGGACATTCCAGAGTCCAGTTGCCTAGGTAACCCTCTAATGCACTTACCACCATGTCAATAAACAGTGTATTGCACTGTTAATGGTGGTACTCTAATTGGTTTCCTTGATTTTGAGAAAAGTTTCACTTGGGACCCACTTATGCTTTTCAGTGATTATTTTTCTTGCTATTGCTTGAAGTTGCCGAATGCCATTGACTTTCTGAGGTCTCCTTTATCCACACTGTTGTGAATCGCTTGCCCTGTGGATCTGTCTCTAGATCCTTGATTTCTACTATCTCTGAATGTCTGTCATCATGAATCTGTCTGTGCCTGTAGCTCACCTTGCAGCCATGTGAGGAGATGATGCGGAGGTCGGCAGGGATCCGGTCTCCTCCTTTCACCTCCACCAGATCTCCTGCAACCACCTGCTCAGCGTTGATCTGCATCTTTTCTCCCTCGCGGATCACCAAGGCTTGCTGGATCGCAGAGTGACAAAGAAAGACGGAAACATGCTATTTGGAGGATCACTTCATATAATACGTAACCACAGAACTCGACAAGCGATACACTCATTAATTTTCAGCACCCTTTGGTCTTTGAATTCTAAATGTTTAGTCACTCCACAAACTGCAGCATAATTTATTTCAAACCTCCTTCAAGCAAATTCATTTGGAAAACTGGATTTAATCAAGCAATACATTTTGTGAAAATCTCCTTCTGGCACAACAATCACCACAAAAACATCCCGGCATGATCCTGACGATGACTAGGAAGTCTCTGGTACCTGAGGGACCATGTTCTTAAATGATTCCATGATCTTGGAGCTCTTAGCTTCCTGGAAGTAAGAGAAGCAGCCGGTGATGATGACAACAGCTGACAGCACGATACCCAGATACAACTGTAGAGAAAGACAGAAAGGGGAAAAAAGGTGTCAGACTGTCATATTTATAAAGAAAATAACCAAAAGACTCAACTTTTATCTAAAACTTGATTACATGAGAGGAAAGGAAGGGAAAAAAAAGACAGACTAGCAGAGATACAAAGTCAGACGCTAACTTCGTGTCAATAAATGCTGGACTTCAGAGGCATGTAAGAGATAAAGACCAAAGCTTTTTCAGGAACTCAAGGCTTCTGTAAAGTCTGAAATCTAGAAATAACATAAATCATCTTTCATTTAAGTCTCGTATCCTGGAGCTGACAGCAGCACGTGGTTTGATTTGGACTCAATGAACTGAACGCTGTCCATCTGTTTGCAGTGTACTTTATTAGTGGTTTTATGACTATGTTGGTTTGCTGTCATATGTTTTACCATCTTAAGCTCTAAATCTGAATCTTGTCTTTCATATCTTGCGTTCAGCATCTGACAGTGTGTGAAAATACAGTTTGTTGACACACTCTTGGCCACTCGTAACTCATGACTCAAAACTGGTGATGTTTCACCCCGAGACCTCCCTGTGCTCTGAACAAAGCATGTTGTCCTTTAATGCTGTGTGTGTCAGAGTCATTTAGCCTCAGTCCTTTGCTCTACTCAGTGCTCTGACCTGGCATGAAACAGTGCTGACCTGTAAATGCCCTACTCTTACCCTGCAATTACCAATGCCAGGAGTCATATGCTCCCTGTGGCGAGTCCAGAGTGGATACAGACAAGACGGCGTCTGTCACTCCAGAGATGGGTCAGCTGACATGGTTTCTACAAACAGCTGACACATATTTTATCATAGGGATGAGATGCAACCTCATCCCTAAAGAGTAGTGAGTCAGCAAATTGCTTTGTAAAGTGATATGCTACAGGACAGAGCACACACACACTACAAACAATGTGTTCATCCTTATTTTGTGTATAACTTCTCATAGGTGCTGATGTTTGTATTTTAAGCAACAAACCCTGCCTACTTAAAATGAATGAGGATTAATAATCTATTCTATCATCTATCCACCCATCCTGGGAAACCACTTACATTATCCCCAGCAGGTTCATCCTCTGTGGCAGCCTGGATGGCATAGGCCAGGAAGCAGAGGATGGCACCAATCCACAGCAAGATGGAGAAGCCACCGAACAGCTGACGACAGAACTTCACCCATTCTGGGGTGGTAGGGGGTGGAGTCAAAGCGTTGGGGCCATCCCTGGCCAGATACTCTGCAGCCCTGGCATTGGTCAAACCCTAGAAATTATAAAAGCAATGGACAGAAAACGATGGAATGATGCGATGTGAGTGGAAGAAAAATAGAATAGAGGTGAAAAAACAGGAAAGGAAATAAAGGTAGTACAGTAGGTATGGCCTATTTATGTATAACATCCATTTGCACTTTAAAAAGTCTTCATAAGCGGTGCAACATACACCAACTTGTACGCCAGACAGAAATATCAAAAAGTGCAAAAGTGTAATTTTGATTTGAAATAAAGTACTTACTTGAACGATATCGGTGTTGTACTTCCGGCAAACCTCCTCAACAGACATTTTGTGTTCAGTCTACAAAGAATAAAGATTTATCATGAAATCAATCAAAACCTCAGTCACAATGTATTTATTTATTTTGATAACACTACAAATTAACTTCAAGAAGCAAATAAACGCAAATCACCACTTACACGAAGCAGTCACTGAGTTTTAAATATTGGAGATTTCTGGTTGCCAGCATAAAATTTCATCAATGTTTTCAGTATTTTACAAATGTTTCAAATAATTGTAAATAAGAATAGAGACTGATAACATTTATTTATGATTTTATTATCTGAACATCTGATGCAGTTTTGTATCACTGGGATTTCCTGTGGGTTTGGCTTCCTACCTCACACAAAAGAATATCCTTCCACAGGAGGATTAAATTGCTCTGGCATGTTATGTCAAACCACACTGTAACATTACTATGCACCAGCTGCTACGGAACACCTCATCTCTGCCATCTGCTTTTTAACCAGGGAGATTAGATTACAGTTGGATCACAGCTCTTTGAATGCTGGACACAGGCCAGGAAGCTTAACAAACTTCTCAGTACTCAGCTGGGATTTCAAGGTTTTTGTTTACTCTGTCTATGAAGAAGCCTACTCATACTTTGTATGTGTCTTTCTGCATTTTCATTTCTCAAACCTCAGTAAGAGTTCCATTTTATACATCAGCACCTGGCCAAAACCTGCAGGCAAAAGCAGTGGGCTAAGATGAAGTGGTTTTAAAAAGGGTACATACTATGGGAACTTCCTTCTTCAGGTCATCGAGATCCTTGCCTCCCTTCTTCTTGGGCGACTCCTTCTCATCCTTGTCCTGCGTGGTAGCCACGCGGTAGCTGTCCGACCGTCCATACTGTAACGCAGAAAGAAAACATGTACATCATTGTTTAATTTATCAATGCAGCACAGGAATCTTTAAATACAACAAACAACTTCACAACAAAAAAAATCCAAATAACAACACTGCTTTATTGAGCCATCAAGGGAGAAAGAAAAAGATTTGACTGCCAGAGTTGTAGCTGTTATAATCTATAGTTTTTACCTGTAATCACAAAATAACACAACAATGACTACAGAGAACTGTTTGGCTGGACCATAAACGTGTTAATAAACTTTGTGGCTTGTGTGATTCCGTCTCTACCTCTTCCATATTAAGCCCCAGACAAAACATTAAGGTTGAGATCTAAACTTGGCTATAATCCCCTGGTGTGTCAAGACTTCCTGATTAAATCTGGCATCATTAGAGAACAGGCTTGAATCAAGAGCTCCTCTTAAGCTGCTGTTTACACGAGTCTCTATTTAGGCTTCTGCTGTTTAAACTGTTGTTGTGGCTGAGAGGAGGATCAAGGGAAATTAATATGTCATAAGACAGAAACAACAAAATCTGAAGCCGTTTCCTAATGTGCAAATTATTGCACATAATGTGTGTATGCTACATTTATTTAGATGAATGCACCAGCAAGGTCTCACAATTTTTTTCCATTGTGCATTCATTTTCTAAATTATGTCGTTCTATTATAAACACTCTCATCCATCTTATTTGTCAGAAATCTATGGATTTTCTTGTTAGATCTAATTACTCCTTTGTCTTTTGCACACAGTCCTACATGTAAATTTGTCCATATTGAAAAAGAAATAAAATAATCTGCAATACAAAGATACCAGAGTTGACTATTTTTGCCAGTGGTACATTCCTAGCCAGTCACTATTTATGCTGTGGTTACTTGCCAAATGAAACGCATCACCAGAGAACATCAGTGCATGTCTCACTGGTAAACCGAGGCTAAGCTTACAGTAGAAGCTGTGACACTAGATTTACAACACTTGATTTGCATGACACGTTCATGATTTACAAGTTATGATTTACAAAGCCACGCCACGTGATTTACATTTCAGGCACAGTGTTATATAAATGCTTTACTGTAAAAGTAAAGAGACCAAACAGCAAAAAAACAATATTTCCCACTGTTTTTAAACATAATTAGATAAAGTTTGCTGTATGAAAAGACAGGTGCTTTTTTCCATTTTTATTTTCTTGCTTGATCCTCTGCTGTAATAGTCAAGGCAGTCTTTACATGTACTTTATACATACAAACTTATTTCTCAAAGACAAAATTATAAGTGACTTATTCAGGTCTGCTGCTGTGCTGCTTCTTTTACTGGCAGAGGTTAATCAAAAGTTAATCACTTAACTTTTATGTGTTATTAGGCTGACATTGATACAACCTAATGCTTAGTATCATTAGGAACAAATGTGAGAGGTACACTGAGGCAATTTATGACATATTGATTTGGTTCATGAAGCTGGGTCAATAAAGTGATGCATTTATAAAAACATGGAAAGGAAATCTCTTTCCCTGATTGTGAACATTGAACAGTCTAATCAGATCTATGAAGTTTAAATCTAAATTTAAAATATAGTTTGGGTATAAAGTCAGTCCACATTTCCTGAAAGGGTTTTGACCCTGAAAAACGTGTGACTATTTTGTGTGCAACACTACACAGATGTTTGCTACCATCCAAATGTGACAATGTACTCTGTGAACAGCCACACACTGGCAATCAGATTCTGTTTAACCTTGCATGATAAGATGAGAGAAGTGACTTATTTTGGGAAAGCTCTCATGTGGATTAGTCTGGGCCGAGAGGTTTCACACTGATTTGATGGTTGCTTCATACTGTTTACCATCTGTTTTTTCCTAACTGCAATGAAAGCTGATAGGGTGATGGCTTGTTGACAGCCAATGACATTTTGCTTTGCACAGCTGCCTATGTGCAGTCTTAGAGTTTGTGCATATGCCAAATAGTTCCATGTCAAAATTGCATCAGCATCTTTTACTGTGGAGAAAACCCTGTCTAAATGCTACTTTACACAACAAAGTGGTGTATTAGGATAGGTGCTACAATATAACTTGCAAATAGCTCTTATCCAGCCTAGTAGTACTCCTGTTCAATGTGGTGCAACAGACAAAAAGTTATGGCTGGACGTTTGGTTCTATTCTCTCTTTACGTTCATTTGGAATGAATGACTTTTAAAACAATAAAACTTATTGACTACGTCACATATTAACTTGTGTGTTTATAATTCAAATGTGTTAGTGACTGCACATCATGATACTGGCAAATAAACAACTGTTTAGCCACTCTATAGAGACAATACATCACTGCTGACCTTTTTATTGCGTGACAGGCAATGAATTACTTTAAAAAAAAATAACAGGAAGTAATATTAAAACTGGAAATTTTAAAATGTATATATGTGTGCAGTAGTGATTTAATCAGTGCACGTGTTTATTTTCTGCTTAGCTACAAGTTTGTGGTTTCTGTGTGTGCACATAGATTTCTATTTGTCTGTGTGTATGAGAGTATCTATTTTTTTGCCATCTGTCAGGAGGTGAAGTGTTCCCTGGACACTGATCCAGCAGGCCATCAGATTACGGCTGTTTACTACACTAACAGATTAACCCAGTGAACAACAATAATCCCTTTTCATCACTCTCTCTCTCTTTACTATCTTCCCAATACTACTCTCTCATTCATCCTTACTCATTCGCTTTGTTACAACACTGAAACGTCTGAAGAAAAGAAAACACTGATTTAAAAACTTGCACATATAGAGTCATCAGCTAAAATATATATCATTAAATGGCTCATAAAGTTTGGCACCAAATATAAGATTTTAGAAAGCAGAAGTTATACCTCTCAAACAATCTTTGCTGTTGGAGAATCGTGTAAATTTTTATAGATTTCTTCGCAGAAATCTTTGCGTGGCACGTCTTTCTTATCAAGTCTCTGGCAAAAATGCAGTGAATATGTTTAAATGTGAGAATTACCACTGACTGAAACAATGAAGGAAAATGATACTGCTATCCTGCATTTTTCTAACTTCCTTTTTTCTATCTTTACTGTACATTAAAAATGCCAAATTGTTAATTAAATATCAATAGTGTTAGGCAAAAACTTGCCAATGTAAGTCTGATTCTTTATCTTGATTATGCTTTTCTTTACTGTGTGGTAAAAAGTTGCGTTTTTCAGTATAATAACAGTCTAAGGACTGCACGAGATTCAGGTTTACAAAAGCACCACTGCCATGATTGTGCTGTCTATCAGAAAAGTAGCACTGCTAAAATTAAATGGCAGACTCATATCTTTTAAAACATTTAAATACTTTAGCCTGACTGTTTAACTCTGAGAAACTTCTACACAGAGATTTTGCAACGTTTCTAATATGAATAAGTATGACACACACATCACTAAACTTTTAAAAAATGTTTGTGCTTTGTGCCTCAATATAAATTTAACCAAATGAAGGGTTTTCACCAGCTTTCAACTGTGGGTCAGATTACTGTGATGATGGTTATTCATGATCACATAAGATGAAAAGTACGTCAGAAAACTTCACAGTGTACACTGATAAAAAGATTTCTGTGAATAGACACTGCTCTCATATAAAAAACCATCTGTACTACACAGTCGGACAGAAATCAGGCAATCAGTAATGCATCCACACTTTCTGTCTCAGAGTTAAGTCAGTTTGTTCTCCTTCAGTAGGATTCAGAAATCCTGCAGGTGAGCACTGCACTTGCTGCTCTAACGTTGGCCTGTGCATATTCATTCCCAGTCATGTTTTTCCTAACATTTACTCAGCTGGAGGAGACATTCTTGATGACTTTTTAAAGATTTTCAAAAGATTCACAAAATGCAAAACAACAATAGACTTATTGAACAGTGTCAAAAGACAACAAAGAACACCTAATTACCAGTCAATGTGACATTTAAAGGTATTCCTGAACCAAACTAGAGCCAGGATAGGTTCTTAAATTCCCAAAAAAGGTGTCAACCTTTTGAGAAAGTATTTTCTATATACTCAAAATTTTAAACAGGAAAACCTGATTTACTTCACATTTCATAAGTCAAAGTGTTGGGATGGATGAAATTGGAGAGAGACAGCAGTGCCACAGTAAGCAACACGAATAGAAAAAAAACGCCTGGTGCTGGTGCTTTACTGTGACATTTGGGTACCGAGGACATAAGCATATAAACTATAACAACTGGAAACCCTACAAAAGAAACCCTGACATCCAACTGTGAAAATACTGTGAAAAAGGAAGAAAACCACAGAAGACCACACATGAACTCACTGCGTCACATTAGGGTAATTTAGAGCTGGTACAAGTCCTATTATAAGCAATAAGTAGAATATGCACCAAACAACAGTCGATTTCTCTCAGCACCACCTGTCAAACTGATCTAGTTCAATTCTACTTCATATTGATGATTTTATCTTTCTCTGCTAAAATACACACTTCCTAGTCTCTGTCTAGTTACAGGCGGTAAAACCTGAGGAGGTCTGAGCAGCAGATGTTGTAAGCTGAGGTAGGGGACAGATTGTACATGCTGAACATTTGTAGTCTGCTCAATCTGTTGGTGTATGGCCCCTGGCTCATGACACCACAGCAAGGAAAGGCGCTGGATAAGCAACTTCTTAATCTGCTCAAATCACTGCTTGCTCAAATCTCAGACAGACAGGGACATTTATGGAGGCATCCTAATTAAAATAATGTAAGGAGAATTAAAACAAAACAACAACACTAGGATTCTGATACAACAAATCAAAGTCAGCAACCTGGTGGGCAACCATCAAATGAGATATATACAAATCTTCAAATGTCACCAAATGTCTAAACTTTTATTTTTGGGTTACTATGACAACTAACATATAACACTGCCACATCTTTGCAGGACAAATATTTTTTTGTTTATTTACTGCCAGTAATTATCAGAATCATTATCAACTGAACTTCAGGCCAGATGTGAAGCAATTTTTACATGATGCAATTAGATTCAAAGTTTATGCAAAGACAAAATACTTGTACAGCTGCTGTTATTGTGTATATATTTATTTATATTTAGATTTCTTCATACATTCTTATATAGTTCTATATTGTGTATTGTGTATTTTGTTGTACAGTTATTTTATTTTCAACTTTAATTTATATATTTATCTTTATCTTATTCTTCCCAGTTAAATTTACCCTTCATTCTAATTTGTGTTGTACAGTTATTTCATTTTTAACCTTAATTTATATTTTATTCCTTCCTAGTTAAATTTACCCTTTTTAATTTTTCATATTTATTTCCTATCTTATTCATAGCCTTTTCCTTTTTTGTTTTCTTTAGGTCACGAGCAGTTGTCCAAGCATTTCACTACATATCGTACTGTGTATGACTGTGTACGTGACAAATAAAATTTGAATTTGAATTTGAATTTGAAACTTTAGGCCAGGTGATGTGAACAGAGGCAAATGAATGTATGCTAAACCAGCGGTCCCCAACCTTTTTTGCGCC
This sequence comes from Diplotaxodon limnothrissa, assembly GCF_057381915.1. Classification (NCBI taxonomy): domain Eukaryota; kingdom Metazoa; phylum Chordata; class Actinopteri; order Cichliformes; family Cichlidae; genus Diplotaxodon; species Diplotaxodon limnothrissa. Next base: position 6,932,427 of record NC_140616.1, on the reverse strand, counting down.
ACGGACCGGTTTATGCCCGACAATATTTTCATGGACCGGCCTTTAAGCTGTCGCGGATAAATACAACAAAATAAAACTAGTACCGGTACCGAAAAAAAGAAAATTTATTCATAACACACGTGAAAAGACCCAGGAAAACCGAGTAAACGATAAAAACGATAACAAAATAACACTGAAAATCGATAAAAACCCTGAAAACTAGACATTTCACACCTGAGCCTCAACTCTCGCGGCCCGGTACCAAACAACTCACGGACCGGTACCGGTCCGAGGCCCGGGGGTTGGGGACCGCTGTGCTAAACTATAACATTTTACTGAAAAGCTTTGCGTTTTAAGTCTGTCAGCTGATATCGTCCTACAGACTTGAGCTTATATAACTAAAGCCAAGCTTATAATCAACATTTGGTGTCAATAAGACATGTTTTATCTCATCAAAATCATGTCTTATTGGCATCATTTAACCTGTTTTTATAGAGGCTGAACAAAAAAAAAGCAGGGAGCAAGCAAATTATGCTGCTGTTACCCAAGCCTAGCTACTGATTCTATTTTGGAAATACATCAACTATAATGATTGGTAATGATTTATGGTTTGCAAAATGGCCCACAAACACTCATAAAGCAGCCTCTATACTGGGGATATCAAACCCACTTTAGTTAAAAGGCCACATATAGCCCAATTTAATTCCAAGCGGGCTAGACTACAGACTGAAATTGTAACCAATAAAAGTTCAAATTCAATGATACATCCATTTTTAAAACGGATGAACAGCCTGAGCCATCTTCAATGATGTCTTACCATGTGCATTACACATTATATGAAATACGAAACCATTAAATGTTCACATGTACAGTTTTTGGAATGAGACATCTGACTGTAAATGTAAAGAAATGAAAGATTTTGCTGCAATTTCACACTTTGCAAAGCAAGACTGGGACATGACCTTGGCCACAAAAAAAAAAACAAAACAAAAAAAAACAACCCACCAGCTGGCACTAAATTGTCTAGTATTTAACCATGTTCAGTATGTAGTATTTAGCCTATTTTCAGCTAAATCTGAAGATGCTCCAGTGAACAGAACATCATAGTCTCAGCTCAGATTTTTGAATGAAGGATGCTGCTGCTGGTGTACTGCATTCACTGGAGTTCAGTAGCTCTGATGGGGACACAGTGGCTCAACATAACCACATACACAAAGAAATGGATTATCACACAGATCAGTGGACTGACCGACCTGGAAAACACAGATGAACTGCCTGTCACTCACACACACCGACTAAGAGGGCACTGCCCCCCTTCACCCTCTCCTCCCACTTTGTTTACATTCTCCTCCCTCCAGGCTGTCCATCTGTCTCTGTGCTGTCTACTACTCTTATCTGCTCATTCGAGCAAAGATTTAATCAAAAGGAGACAGTTTGAACCATTACCATGATGCAGGCTATGTAATGATAATGTCTTAGAATATGTATTTACAGTGATGAACATCGAACACTGAGTAAAGCCATTGTGATTTGGTCAAAGGCACAGTTTAGACTTGGTTATCACTGGCTGTACATTCCTAATAACACAAAGTGCATTTTGCAGCATTCTCCACCATTAGGCTGTGTGCCACCCCTGCAGTGCATTAGATCTATGAGTATGACAGAAAACAGCAGTTGCTGAAAGGCTCAGAGTGATGGCATCAACTTTTCAGTGGGTAATGTGAGGTTTCCTGTGACTGATAGGAGGGTGTAGGTGCAACTAAAATGTTTTAATAATGTAATGTTTAATGTGATGGTATGTTATGTAACAATACTGCTCTGCATGCAGTGTGTCTGTATGGTAGTGCAGGAATGCATTGAGTGGTTCACCTTCATTATCCTCCTTAATTTCAGACTAATTTCTAACTCAGACCAGAGACGTCATACAGATAGTTAGTGATGTCAAGGTAACATCACTCCACATTCCAGGAGGTTTATGTTACACTGACCAGAGAGCACAAACTGTGATATCGGAAAACCCTGATCACTGATTTGCTGGAGTGTGGATCAATGCTATTTGCACGCTCACACACACAGATGGAAACTAGTTAGACACAGGAAGCTACAACTAAGTATTAATGAAATGAAATGTAGATAGACTGGAACAATTACACAACATGACCATGAGAACAGACTATGTTGTAACTGCTATTACATATATAATAACAAACTGTGGCAGCACCGACTATTTGTACTAAAGAACAGAAAAAAAAGAATTACACACAATTTTATAAAATTCGTCGTCTGCTACTGGGACAATATATTTAATTAAAAAAAATAAAAAATAAATCACACTTATCATCTATGCACAGTTATTGTCAGGCGTTTAGGTAGGAATTGGCATGCGGGGATACCAAGGTTTGGTATAGCGACACAAAATAATTTATTTCATGAGGTCCAGTAGATTTTTATTTGTGTAAGGTCTGTGATTATGTAACCTGTGCAACTATTTGTGGATTTAGCCAAAAATAATCAGCAAAACATCAAGCATAGATACAGTATCTCATTTAAAGACTTTAAAATGAATTTTTAGTCTGAAATTTTATGTCAGACTTAAATTTCAAGTTTATAACATGTCAATTGCTATGCTTACCTTTGAAAATAATCTCTCATTTTCCTATCCTATCCTTTTTTCGTCTTTTTCCATTTATCAGAGTGGCACATTAATGTTTTATTCTTTCCTGAGGAAATACATCAGCTGTACTTTTAGGTCACAGAAGTATTTTGTGAAAACTGTGCAGAATGTATTGAAGATGTAAAAAGTCCACAGGATGTTTATCATTAGTGAGCAGGTATTTTCATGCTGTCACTAAGCAAGCACATGAAAATGAAACTAATTTGATAGTAATATGCACTAAGATGCTTATAAGATTGAATCATTCATTAACTGGAGGTCATTCATGATCATTCATTAACTGGAGGTCCTGGAATGATGTTCCAGATCATTCCAGCCCACTTTTTAACCCCCAATTATGAAGTTACCTGTGACTAATATCGGGCCTTTAACCCCACAACTTAAAGCCTTGGCTCAGTATATGGTTTATAGCTAAAACTATACTCTGCAGCCATTAAACCCATAGATGTTTTTGTTTTTTTGTGGTTCTACAGTAAAGTCCAATACACCTCTGGACATCAGAATGGCTCAAGCTGCTTTATTTTGGTTTAGCTTGGTCGCAAATTTAATAGTGAGAACGTATTTAAAATTCAGTATCTTAATCTTACCCAGAACCTTCTTGTTGTGAGGGGAGAATGCTAAACACTGCATCACTGTGTCACCACCCATCTTACATCATCATCTATGACACATTACAAATTGGCTTCTACAATCAGACCATGCGAAAAGTCTGGCCAAAACCTTAATAATAATAATAATAACACTTTAGTCTGAATAAGTGACTTGAATTGAGTAATTCACTTTAGCACGATGAGCTCAGGACTGACTGTCATCATGTTAATGAATGTTTAAGACACGAGACTGATAGCAATGACTAAAACAACAGTTTGACATGTTTTTATAGGTTATAGAGCGAGACAACACTTAATGCTTTCATCTGCTATTTTTTGACATGAGTGTTTCAACCACGAATGACTGTACACTAACATTAACTGGTGTACGAGAATATGAGCTCACTCAGTTAGCTTCAGTGCAGCCACTACAGTGAAGAGGTCTGACAGTGTCGAGAGCTTCATCTGTATGAATTACACATCGTCAGTGAGAGCGTGTTTATTCATGAGAGCTGCCTGCCTCACACATGCTTACACTCACACAGCCACACCATTCTCCACTGTGATTGGCTCTTCTCCTGAAGCTTCCGCACCAAGTGCATTATGGGATATGAGCAGATGCTTTCAGCCTTGTACATTTTTCTTCTCTTTCTGAATCTCAGCATTTATTTCTCCATTTTTTCTGCTGGGGCTCCATCATTGTTCCCTCCTCTGTGTCATCGCTGCACAGGAGCAGCATCCCACCAGCTCTTTTTACATTTCTGCCTCCTCCATCTTTTTCAGTGTTCACCCTTCTCAAGGTGACTCACCACACAGCCGTCTCTTTCTCACCCTCTCTCTCTACCTCCATCAGCTAGTGTCAGTCACAGTATCTTGGTCACTCTACCAATTACAAGGACCTCCGTGCGAAGCCTGTGGCTGCTGACCTCCATCCTTTCACACCACCAATCCAATTGCTGCCTTCTGCAGCATCCATCTCTATCGATTGATTGGCCTGGATCAAATGACCCTGTAGTTGCCTTGTCAACTGAGCCTCCCTCTGGTGTTCCCCACCCCCACCACAGTGCATTTCACTCAAATCCGCTTTATCTATCTGTCCAGTCTTCAGGCAAACCACAGCTTGAAAATGGGAATTTCCACTCCCCCCACATGCACTGACACACCCTCCTCCTCAGCTCCTCTTCCTCCTCCTCCTCTCTTTCACGCAGTGGTCAAAGATGTGTATGGTTTCCCCCTTCGGCAATCTAGTGGAAAGCATTACAACCATTTGTATTTCCACAACTCAGCCTCCACTCTCATCCCATCCAAACTGGGATGTAGAACAGAAGAGAAAGCGACTACATTGCACAGGGAGGGAAAGGCACTAAAGAAGAGCAGCTACAGTTTTCTAACATACATGTTAACCAGATTTTATCAACTCAATATATTTATGTATATATTAAAAAAAAAAAACCCACTAAGATGCAAAATAGGGTTTTTCCTGTTGTAAAATGAGCCTTGGGTACATGACTATGCAAAGAAATACAAATCATTACTTAAGCACAGACTCTGTGTTTCCTTACTGAACAGAAGTCAGTGTTTTTTCCTGTCATCTCGGGCCATTTGATAAAGCAAAATGTTTTATTCTTTAATTATAAGCACTTACAAGCTGCTTTTATTACAATAAAAGTGACAATAAAAGTGATTTGATTTGATTTGATTTGAATATGGTGGCTTTGATTAGAGCATCATTTTTTGTATGCAGGAGAAACTCAGTATTTAGTGAAAGTAACTTTGGAAGATTAAAAAAACTGTAATAAAAATACAGGCTGTAATACTACATTAATGAATATGGACACTGAGTCATTATAGTAATTAACCCGTTATAATCAAAGTAATAATATATGACTGAAGCTGTGACATCGAAATGTTGTTGCTGGAACAGGATGTATTATGAACTGACAGATCACTGACGTTTTATGAGTCTAATGGGGTAAAACAGGTAGATTTAAGCCCATTTTCCTTTGAGTTCTAAGCAGTTGATATTTTTGTGTGTGGGATGTGAAAAATTGGGGGTGGGGGTCGACCACTGCTGAGGAACCATTTTGACGCATTTGCCTCCGTGCCCATTTGGTACCCAGACCTAAGATGCCTCCACATCCACCGAGCCCGTATCCTCAATGACAGCAGCACGACGCATCGTCGCATTATGTAATGTTTGAATGAAAACGCAGCAAATGGCGGGTGGGGAAATATAAGGGGGGGGGGGGGGGGGGGGGGTCGTAGCCTTTATGGTTCAGAGTCCCAGACACCACCCTCTCTGTGCATCTGGACGTTTAACATTATGACTTTCAAATTATCAAATGAATTCAGGACATCGTGATCGCTCTTTTTCTTTTAATAATAACTGGGGAGACGCACATTTGCGCTGAGAGTTACCGCAGTCAGACTTGGAGGGATGAGATGATATTCCGCAGTCCGGACTGCGGGTTTACCGGCAAAAGGTTACACGTATCCCACGCGTAATTCCGCGTTTCACACGCGTATTATTCACAAAAGATTTCATTTCGGACCGGGCGTATCCGTGTCGTTACGCTGTCTGAATAATTGTGCATTTTGGATTTGTGAATTTCCTCAATCGTCTGCAGCAGGTCCAACGCCAGATGTGCGGTCCGTGTAATCCCGTTTTTTGGAACCGGCGCATGAAGCAGCACATTTTTCTGTCACTTCATCACCAATTCTTGCTAAAACCAGAGAGAGAAGATACTTATTTCTACACTGGGCCTGCTTGGGGTCATCGTTAGATTACTGAAAGCATTACAGCACCATTCTGGGAGAAAGCTCCTATGACATCTTTAAAAATCGGGATTAATCTCAGTGCGTTTGCAGTGCAGGGTCAGTGAGCTAAACGCCCCTTTTGTCTGCTGAATGATTAAACATGAAGGCGTGACAGCACTTTTCACCCACTGGGGAAAATGAATCAGATTTCGCAGGTCAAGCAGCAACACTAAGGGGCTTGTCGTATGGTTGGGAGCTGCACATATGCTACTTGAACTCAAACACTAAATGGCCAACGTTACTGTGGCGGGTTTCCACCCTGCACCGGCTCCGTCGCACCGGCTGGAGTCTGGATGCGGCGGACTGACTCACAAATCTGGCGCATGATCCGAAGGAAAAAGAAGACCTGGTGTGCAGGCAACAGGAATCACCTCCATTACCCGTTAATTACAAGTGCGCTGATTTGGTGTGGTAAATGGCGTCAGTGACAGGCACATAATGGGCGATCGCATCCATTTGGGAGACTGAAAAATTAACGTAGCACAGCCAAAATAACTCTAACCACTTGATTAGGCAAGTCATACATATCCCAGCACGTTCAATGTCATTGTAACATCATGCATGTGCCTCCATGTACAGTTAACCCTTACGTCGATGGCCACAGACCGTTAACATTACTAACTCACACTTTAGCCGACATATATATAATTTATAGCATGTTAGCTAAGAAAGACGCAAGAAATTCGTCTCTTACCCCCATTTTGGCGCTTTCAGTCGGCTCTCCTCAGACGAGTTGCTTTTTTAGGCTCGATTCAACCAGAAAAACTGGCTCTATAAGGCGAGGAGACAGGGAAGAGGACAGAAGAAAAAATGCCCCTTCGGCTGATTACGTTAGCTATTGCTCAAACGACAAAAAAAATCAATTAAGTAGCTATCATAATACCCTAAAATATTATTTCTTATGAGGAACGGGACTAAGGTTACCCTGACAAAGCGACGGCTCATAAAACACTTAATCAAATCTTCATCCCGTTCAGATGAACATCAAAAAGATGTGTTCTGTTGAGTAAAATGTTAAATTAAACGCAGCCGCTGGTGATACTTCACCAGCCGTGTCCCTGCGAGGCTCAACTGATGCCGGGGGAAAGAAGAGCCGGGCGGCAGGCTTCTTCTTCGGATGCCGTCTCCCTCCGCGGCTGTGAGCAGGCTGCCGTGGCACCCAGGGTTCCCCAGTTATCACTCCGCGAATGAACAGATAGGTCCTAAGCAAAGTGGGGCTGAGTTCAGACTGTGATTGAAAAAGTATCTGTACTTGTCACCAGACATTCCGCACAATTAGAAGTAAAATAGAGGAAAAGATATTTTCAAATAATCTATGTAAAATACAATAGACAAGTTGGATGAGTGATATAAGACAAACAAACAAATAAATGTGAAATCATTTCAGTTTGTTCTGAATACTGTTATTGGAATGTCTGGAATAAAAAAAAATGTTAGGTAAATTTGACCTAATTTGATATTGGAATAACGTTTTGTCTTAATTTGCAGTAATATGGTAAAAATACAAACACTTATCTTCTTTATTTTCGCTGTATTATTTAAAATTCCTGCTACATTTACAGTGCCCTGAAACAATATTTCCTGATTTTCTTTTTCCTTTTGCATATTTATCACATTTTTCAGATCATCAAGATCATCAGTATCATTTTGATATTAGACAAAGATAAGTAGAGTAAATGCAATTAGTTTTTAAACAATGATTTCATTTTTTAATGGAAAACAGCTGTCCCAATGTCCTATGTAAAAACGTTAAATCATGAACTAATTGTGATTAACCACATTGTTTTGGAAAACTGACTTCAGTTTAACTACTCACACCCTGCCAGTAAGCTGAAATGAGAAATCAATTAAGTAAAAACTTGTCTGAAAAGTGAAGTATAGCCTACTTCACTTCAATGTAGGATCCGTCTAAAATGAATAAAACTTGGAAGAGTGGTGAGCCTTTAAGGAATGGCCAGACTACTAAAATTACTCCAAGATCACATCAAAATCCAAGAGGTCACAAAAACACTCAGAACAACATCTAAAGAACTACAGGCGTCACCTGTCTCAGTTAAAGTCATTGTTCATGGGCAAAACTGGCACTCATGGGAGAGTTCAGAGGAGAAAAACACAGCTGACCAAAAAGAGCAGAAAACCATGTCGCAAATGTACCAAAAACATCTTGGTGAGCCCAAAGGCCCAAAGACTTTTGGGAAAATGTTCTGTGGACTGATGAGACAAAATTTGAACTTTTTGGAAGGTTTGTGTCCCGTTACATCTGCAGTAAATCAAACACAACATTTTATAAAAAGAAAATCCTACCAGCAATTAAACATGGTGGTGATAGTGCAGGGATGGGCAACTCCAGGCCTCGAGGGCCGGTGTCCTGCAGGGTTTAGATCTCACCTTGGGTCAGCACACCTGAATCAAATGATTAGTTCATTACCAGGCCTCTGGAGAACTACAAGACATGTTGAGGAGGTCATTTAGCCACTTGAATCAGCTGTGTTGGATCAAGGACACATCTAAAACCTGCAGGACATCAGCCCTTGAGGCCTGGAGTTGCCCACCCCTGTGATAGTGTGATGTTGTGGGGCTAATGCAAAACACACCAGCAAGTCCACCTCTCAAAGTCTAAAAAAGAAAAAAAAAAAAGGTCCTGGATGGCTGAATTAGAATAATTCTGCAAACAACAGTGGGCCAAAATTCCTCCACAGTGATGGAGTTATCGCAAATACTTTATTGCAGTTCTTGCTGCCAAGGGTGGCGCTATCAGTTATCAGTTATTATGTTTCCATGGTTCTAGGGTGGATTGGATAATTCTTTCCCTTCGTAAATTCAATCATCTTTTAAAAAATTGCTTTTGCATTTACTCAGGTTATCTTTGTCTAATATTAAAATTAGCTTGACAAGGAAAATGTAAGCGTGATAAATATGACCCCTTCAAGAAGGGGGCCAAATATTCATTCACACCACTTATATTTATAAGTGCTTTTCACAGACAAGACTCACGAAAAGCCAGTCAATCAATCAATACTTTACACTTATTCCTTTTATACAATTAATGCAACGCAAAGTTTTGTACACATTAAAAGCAGAAAATAAACAAAAATACAAACACATGCATACCTTTCACCAAACCCTCCCGTCACACCTCCGTCCCGACACCCAAACGAGCCCACTAATGTTGTCTGCACTGTATAGGAAAACAAAAAAAATCGTATAATACCAATCATAATCATATTGCATCAATTTAGTCATAAAGATATCATTTTAATCACCTGTGGCATAGAAAACCTTTTTAAAAATTTTGTTTTGTTTTGTTGCTGGCTGGCATCAGCTGTTCAGCGTGCAGCTGTTCTGCTGTTGTGAAAAAGACGGATCCGTCATGGACAAAGTGAACATCTGCATCATCAGTATCGTCAGGGGAAAGGCCAGACACATACAGAGTATTCTCCAAACGCAGAATCTAGCCTGCATCATAATGAAGCAGATGTGAGCAGCAGTGCGCTGCACAAAACATGATATTGTTGTAAGAACAACAATAACAAAACGACAATTCATAGAAGCAAGGAAGAAAAATAAGAAAAATGGAGAAAGCAAAGAGAAGACGAGAATCATGGCACACAGTGTAAGCAGCACATTATGAAAACAGACACCACAAGGAAACAACATGTTATCAATGGTGGGCAGAGTACATGCTTTATTTCTGTATGCACCACCTGCTGTGGCAGATTAGAAAATTATATCACTGTTTTTAGAACCTTGGAGCAAGAGGCTATGAATACTGTGCAGCTGCTATATGCACAAACACGCATGTGCACATCCTGGCTGAGGCGATGCAATCGCACACAGTAAGCAATCGAATGAAAGGAAAAACATATGTTGCATAACACATGTATAAACGTGATTATGCATCTGCGTGCGTATGTGTGTGAATGTCACTGCATGGGCATGTATGCGTTGCTATGTAAATCTATGTCTGCAGGCTCTGTGCATTACTGCGGCCAGATGTGATCAATACGCTCCTCTATCATAGGTCAAGTGTGGCCTGGTTTGTACCCTGCTTTGTCATCAGTAATTCGTGACAGCGGGAGCGGGTAAAGATAAAGTTCTCAGTGCAAGCACGCTGTAACAACCTTTAAACAACAAGTAAAAAAAATAACAACTGTACATTTATTTTAGCCACAGTTCATGGCATATGATATTTTAGCTTTACATAACAAGACCAAGGAAGCATTTCTTTTTAGTTCTTCTCATAATAACAAGTTAAATCTTGCTAATACAGAAAAAATACAGCAGGACTGTAAAAGCCCCTGATAATGTATAAGAAAGGCAAAAACCATCAGAAAAATAACCATTGTCCTACAAGAAGACACATTACAAACACTGACTAACAGGGTGTGATGTGTACATGTTTCTTGTGAAGGCATCAATCATCTGCTGGTAATTTAAATTGGCATTTGGTCCCTTAAACTCTGAAAACCCCTGGCTTAGACTATGCAGCAGCCATAGTACTTAATAATTTGTGTCTGGCATATGGGATGAAGTATGTAAATATATTCATAGACTGAGCTGTGCCAATCTATGCAGCTGCAAATAAACAAATAACAGCTGCTTTAATTTGAGGTCCTTCCCAATGCTTGAGCTCTTCCAACCTATATTTAAGGGCGAGGAAAGGCCCCCGTCAGAGGATGCCAATTTCTGTTTCTTGTATCTGCAGTCTTCTTTTTCAGTAACTATCCACAGCTACCAGCTACAGATGCGGATGGGAACAGATCAATTAGGAGAATCCACAGTGGTGCTAACACTCCGGGGTACTTGAACTCCTCTGCTTGAGACAACTGCTAATACCCAAGTCAGAAAGGGCAATTAATCACTTATTTCACTTGCAAATTTGTTTCTCCAAATGAAATTACTGCTGTGGACGAACACAACAGTTCCAGATTTTGGAGATTAATTTGGCAAACAGCCAAACAGAATTTTGGGCTCAGATTTCAGGTCTTTTCTGACTTCATATTACGGTTTTTTATATCAGCTGAAGTGAACAACATATTATTGCATTACAAAGCATCAACTTGGCTCTTGTTTTAAACTAGTTGTTCACTTTTTTTTACAATCTGAACTCTTTCTAAGCACGACAGACCAACCCATTCAGAAAACAACTTAACTGTGTGGAGACATCAGTGGTGTTGGAGTTTTTTTTTTTTTTTGAGTTGGCACTTCTATTTGGGGACTTTTTGCTATGAGGCTCAAAGGAATCATTTTGGTGCACAGTGACCTCACTGTCTTATGTTTGGCGCCTTTTGTTCTGCCTCTGCCAAAAGCCTCAAGTCAGCCTGGCTGTTCAGTGTGATCCCTTATCTGGGGCCAAGCTACACCAAGCCAACTTTATTTATAATGCACTTTAAAAAACAGCTAGCACTGACCAAAGTGCTATACATAAAATGACAAAAAAATATGGAGCAACGCATAAAGAAAGCTCCCGGTGGAAGGATAAACTTCAGAATGGAATGAGCACTCCTGCAGTAACGTGTGCTCATCTTTCTTTTTATTGATCTAGAACATTTCCATAACAGATTTATCTCTTCATTTATACTTTAAATTTCCAAAAGGGTTATTTCTGCTTGAGGAAAACCTGGTCTCACCAGTTTTTCCATTAGAGTTGGAAGTGATGGATGGTTTCTTTGACCACAAGGCTTTGTTATTGAAATGACCCACTGCAAAGTCATGAATCTTTCTTCTCCACAAGACAAAAGATCAATTCTTTTCACTGACCATTACCCATCTCCCCCTTTCTTCTTCTTTCTTTCTGTCTTTATTTCTTTCGTACAGTCTGGATATTCTGTGCAACTCCCAGGTGCACAGCAGAGTTTAAGCAGCATGCAGCTGAAAATAACCAGAGAAAAAGAGCATCTGAAATGCTCACTGCATCGTTTCATAAAGGTTAGACAACAAAGAGTGTATTTTAAGGTCTAAGAGAAAAGCTGAGATGCCAGGCAGAGCGAAAAGAACAGAAGAAAAACATTTCAGAGACCTGGTAACCATAGCAACAACTGCCAGGTACAGTGGCTTCCTAATCATCTAACTGATGCAAAACAAAATCAGGGAAATTGGATGAGATGAAGGAAAGGACAGAGATGAAAGCAGATGCAGTGGAAAACAAGTGTATGGTAAAAAAAAACACCCTGTAATTTGTTTTTGTTTTTTAATTATCTGTAAAAGAACAAACTAAGCAAATAGGTGTAAAATGTAGATCCTGTGGTGAAAAAAGCTTTGTCACTGTTATTACTGCAGACAAATGGGAGCTAGTTTTCTCTCATAATCACAAAGCGGACACACACACACACACACACACACAGCTGAAGGACCTAGAACAATTTCTTTACCCGAACCTTCGATTTGCTTTGCTTGTGAAAGAAATGAGAAAGTTCTAATTTTGTATCGTTTTGAGTAGATAACATACTAGATAAGTTGGGAATGCCTTTTAGTCACAGCTGCTTTTCCACATACAAGAAGAACCAAAATCATTTTCCAGAGACTGAGAAATATCATAAAACAGGTAGAAACGAGGTGCAAAAAACTCAATAGTAAAATCATGAATCTCTTGAGGAAAAAAGTGAAAATTCTGATCTTTGAAAATGTGAGTAGTGTCTTTGGGCTGTACATGTAATGTGACTTATCCTGACCTGGTGAGGCAAGATGGAAAAATCAAGGGATCATTAAATACACTAGGATCAATCCTCTGGGAATCATGACTATTTATAGGCTACTAATTGCCAATTCATCCGTTTGCAGCTGGAAAATTTCAAATTCAAATTCAAATTTTTATTTGTCACGTACACAGTCATACACAGTACGATATGTAGTGAAATGCTTGGACAACTGCTCGTGACCTAAAGAAAACAAAAAAGGAAAAGGCTATGAATAAGATAGGAAATAAATATGAAAAATTAAAAAGGGTAAATTTAACTAGGAAGGAATAAAATATAAATTAAGGTTAAAAATGAAATAACTGTACAACACAAATTAGAATGAAGGGTAAATTTAACTGGGAAGAATAAGATAAAATATATAAATTAAAGTTGAAAATAAAATAACTGTACAACAAAATACACAATATAGAACTATATAAGAATGTATGAAGAAATCTAAATATAAATAAATATATACACAATAACAGCAGCTGTACAAGTATTAACCGGAAATGAAGAATATAGTGACCAGTGTTGTGCAAAACCAAAGTCCAGAAAGTCCAGTGTGTGTGTAAGAACCATATGTGTGGGTCAGTACTGTGTGGTGGTGTGATTGAGAGACCGTATCGCCTGCGGGAAGAAGCTCCTCCTCAGTCTCTCTGTGTTGGTCTTCAGGGAGCGGAATCGCTTTCCTGACCTCAGCAGAGAGAACAGTCTGTTGTTGGGATGGCTGAGGTCCTTCACGATCTTCCTGGCCTTGGTCCAGCACCGCCTGCTGTAGATTGAGTGCAGGTCAGGGAGCTCGGAGCGGATGGTGCGCTCAGCTGACCGCACAACCCTCTCTAGAGCTCGTCTGTCCTGCATGGTGCTGTTCCCGAACCAGGTTAAGATGTTTCCCGCCAGGATGCTCTCTATGGTGCACGAGTAAAAGTTCCTGAGCACCTTGGAGGGCAGTTGGAAGTCTCTCAAGCGTCTGAGGTGGTAGAGACGCTGTCGGGCCTTTTTCACCACAGTGTTGATGTGACAGGACCATGACAGGTCCTGCGTGATGTGAACTCCGAGGTATTTGAAGCTGTCCACTCTCTCCACTGGGCACTCGTTGATGACGGGGGTCTGGTAGTTCCTCTCCTGCTTAGTGCTGAAGTCCACTATCAGCTCCTTTGTCTTACTGACGTTTAGAAGGAGGTTGTTCCTCTGGCACCAGTTCTCCAGATTCCTAATCTCCTTCAGGTAGGCCGTCTCGTTGTTATCAGAGATCAGGCCCACCACGACGGTGTCGTCAGCAAACTTGATGATGGTGGTGGAGCTGGTAGTGGCCACACAGTCATATGTGTACAAAGAGTACAGCAGGGGGCTCAGAACACACCCCTGGGGGGCTCCAGTGCTGAGAGTGGTGGAGGCTGAGACATGTCCGCCCATCCTTACTGCCTGTGGTCTGCCAGTTAGGAAGTTGGAGATCCACTGACACATAGATGAGCTGAGTCCCAGATGCTCCAGCTTGGTGGTGAGTGTGGAGGGAATTATGGTGTTAAATGCAGAGCTGTAGTCTATGAAGAGCATTTTAACATAATTCCCCCTTCTAGTGTCCAAGTGAGTGAGTGATGTGTGGAGGAGATGAGAGATGGCATCGTCTGTGGAACGATTTGGACGGTAAGCGAACTGTAGTGGGTCCAGTGTGTCTGGTAGTGAAGAAATGATGAAGTCTCTGACCAGGCGTTCAAAGCACTTCATCACTACTGAGGTGAGGGCTACAGGGCGATAGTCATTGAGAGAAGCAGGGTGGGGTTTCTTCGGGACAGGAACAATGATGGACTCTTTGAAGCATGTGGGGATCACCGACTGAGATAAAGAGATGTTGAATATCTCAGTGAACACAGGAGCTAGCTGGTATGCGCAGTCTCTGAGGATACGACCTGGGATGCCGTCTGGTCCTGCTGCTTTCCTGGTGTTCACTCTCTTGAAGGCTCTCCTTACTTCATGCTCGGAGTTGACGAGCACGTTTCCGGTGCTGGCAGTATCTTCCTGTCTGCAGCCGTTAGCGCCGCTAACACTAGCATTGTTGGAGACCTTAGCTGCAGCCTCGAAGCGAGCATAGAAAGTGTTCAGCTCGTCTGCCAGAGTCACGGCCGCGTTCGTCATACCGGTTGTTGGTGCTTTATAGTCCGTTATTGTCCTTAGTCCCCGCCACAGGCTCCTAGAGTCACTCTGTTGGAGTTGTGACTCTAGTTTCCTCCCGTAGCGCTGCTTCGCCTCTTTCACCGCCCTCCGCACGTTATATGACGCGGCTTTGTACGGGTCCATGTCCCCCGTCATGAGTCCCGTGTTGTAGGCAGCGGTGCGGGATCTCAGAGCGTCGCGGATGGTTTTATCCACCCACGGCTTCTGGTTGGGAAACGTTGTGATAGTCTTTGTCTCCACGGTATCATCCGCTAGTTTCCCGATGAATCCCACAACCGCTTCCGTAAACACGTTGACGTCATCGTCGGAGCTGTTTCTGAACATGCCCCAGTCTGCGTCATCGAGTGCGTCCTGTAACGCGGCCACCGATTGATCCGTCCAGCGCGCGACCTTCCTCTGAACCGGAACTTCCTGTTTCAGCCTTTGTTTGTATTTTGGCATGAGGAAGATGGCGGCGTGATCAGATTTGCCAAACGGGGGGCGGGATTGTGCCTTGTAGCCGTCCTTGACCGTAGTGTAGCAGTGGTCCAGTGTCCTTTCACCCCTGGTGGGGCAGGTGATGTGTTGATAAAAGTTCGGCGCTGCGCGTTTGAGGTTGGCGCTATTAAAGTCCCCCGTCACAATAAGCGCAGCGTCCCGGTGTTGTGTCTGGTGCTGTGTGAGTGCCTCATGCAGCTCGCATAAGGCGGTGACCGTGTCCGCTTGTGGTGGAATATAAACGGCACTTACAATGACCGATGTAAATTCCCGAGGTAGATAAAAAGGACGGCACATGATGGACAGTAGTTCCAGATTTGGTGTGCAGGAGCGTGTGAGAGGAACAACGTTCGCACTGTTGCACCAGTTGTTGTTCACCATTAAACACACGCCGCCTCCCCTTGACTTCCCCGAGTCCTGTGTCCTGTCCATGCGGTGAACCGAGAAGAACTCGGCCGGCTGGATGGCGTGGTCCGGCACCGCTGGGTTCAGCCATGTCTCGGTGAAGCAGAGGAGATTGCAGTCCCGAATGTCTCTCTGGAACTTTATCCTGGCCCTGAGGTCGTCAAGCTTGTTCTCCAGTGACTGGACGTTGGCGAGCAGGATGCTAGGCAGAGGTGTGCGGTGTGCACGAGCTCTCAGCCTGTTCCTGACGCCGGCTCGCTTCCCTCTAGGCCGCCGCCGCTTCCCTTTGTTCTCCCTCGAGATCTCACTCGGCCAGCTCGGATCCGGAGTTAAAAACTTCGAATTGTGAGTACATTGTATACCAATAGAAACAAGAGTGTCACTGTCATACCTAATGTACCCAATGGTGATGATTTTGCCGATTTAGAAACGCTGAAAACTAACTTAAAAAGCAAAGACAAAGAAAAAGTGGTCGGAGCAGTCGTGACGGCAGCCGACCTCACCGGCGCCATCTTTATTAAAATTTCAGTTTGGACTAGAATGGTTCACTGATCAAAGCTGCTATTAATAGAATCTGTTATATACTAACAGCATTTACTATTTACAAACTATATTTTTATATTCACTTAAGAGCTTTCACATCTGGGGGCTTCTGAAAAGAAGTCCTTGAAGCCACTCTGTGAACAGCTGCAGGGTTAAGTGCCTTGCTCAGGGGAACTCTGTGCTATTCATTCATTCAGTGGAGGTTGTTAATCTCTCATTTCCTTTGCCAAGACATTCCCAGCTTCTCTGAGGATTCAGGTCAGCAGCTTTAACCTTTAGCTCAGAGACTCTGTAAATGCCACAGTATCTGTCCTGCTTATTCCCTTACTAAAGCTGGTGCTGGATCACCTCTCACCAATTTTAGCTTATTATTGAAATAGTAATTAAAGGAAAACCAAACCTCTTTATCGAGCATTTCAAACAAAATACAGAACAAAATAAAAGGGATATAAACAATATTCACAAGCTCTAATTATCAAAGTACATAATTAAATACATATAATAAATATACATACTGTGCATTGTGGGTGTGTCTTTATCCATAGTACCTTACAATTCCTATTACATATAAAAAAATTCCCATTTAAATTCATAAATAAAAGAAAAAACATGTTATTTGCATACAGTACAGAATAAAAAAACCCCAATACCAAAGTATTGATATGTTTCTCTCAAGTGTATGTGTGTGTAAATGTATCCACGTGTGTGAGTCAGTACCTGGAAATGGGCAGGATGCCATGCTTGCTCTGATGAACATTATCACTGCCTCACTAAGCACAGACATACCCTGCAGATATAAACAGAAACATACAGAGAAAAATGCACCCAAGTACATGCTTCTGAGAGGCCAATGAGTGGACACACAGCCATACTAAGATGACAGGTGTTTACAGCATGGTTCAGCTGTAATGATGGCACAGTCCAAGAGATACAGGTAATTGCAGGATCCACACACACAAAGATACACACTCAATTGTGTGTTGTGTAATGTCCTGACAACTTAGAACAAGGGGCTCTTCTGGGCCCCTTAGGCCTGAAGTGGATGGTGAGTGTCATAAAATTAAGGTAAAAAAAAAGGGGAAATTAAAGTGGACAAAATCTCATCCTCATGATGGGCATGTTTTGAAATTATAGAAAACACCCGAAGGTAGCGAGAAACTCTTATAAGCAGCTATACAACAATATGCATACCTGGAAACAGACATGAGTGAGTCGTTCAGCTGGAACCAGAGAAAAGAGGATTTGAAACATATATTAGAAAATAGATGTAGTATCTTCCAAACACTGTATCTAAATGCCATAAAGGTTACTGATGTCAGTCACTGTGGTATATAATGGCAAATATCCTGCCCAGCTCAAGGTTCAGCACTCTGGACAGCGCTCATCACACATCTGCCTCAAGGAACTATTCTGTAAGTCTCTATCTAAATAGACAACTCGGTGGAAGAGGATTGTGGAGGTTGTTTGAGAATGAACAGTCAATATGTATGATAATTTATGAGCACATAACCCAGAGACATTTACAGCAACTATGACTGTGCGTTCTAATTAATTGGCCTCTTTCTCTCCACTTCAATTCCTTTCTGCCTTTCTTCTTTTCCTCTGTTGCACCTAATCTGCCTCCAGCTGTTTGATCTCGCTCTTCACTGTCTTCCCACGACTTGCAACCTCCCTCTGCCTCTCTTTGCCTTCTCCTGTCATCCTGTTGTTTCAGAACAATGACAGTAGCAGCTGACTGACTTTGTTTGAACAATTAGAGATATAAATACCCTCTATCTGCCTTTCTGTCTCCATCATTTCCCATCATGGGCCCCTTTGGAGTGATATGGTAGTTTCATTTATCTCTCCAGAGGTCACATTATCAGCAGAGTCACCAGCCCATTTCTTCTCCAATACCAGTGACACATACACTGTATGAAGGAGACGAGCTCTCAAGGACAATATTCTTTTTAGAGTTGGATAACTTTTTAAAGGTGTTAGAGCTTAGAATGTATACATAATATTTATCATTGGACATTATACAGCAAGATGTAATTTTGACCATTTTCTGATGTCTCTATTTCTCTTACCTTAGCCAAGAAGAATGTGCTGGGACTTCATCTAATGTCAGCTTTTTAGGCACCTGGTTGGTTGATTTTTTTTGCAATCTCCCATATTTCGCCTTAAAACTCCCTCAAACATTCCCCTCCCTTTTCTTTTTGGAATTGCTGCACTGCCAAATGAATATTTCATCAACATATGGAAGTTCTTGTTTGTGGTTTTGTATGTGTGGACGTGTATATCCGTGTGTGAGCACCACTGGCTAAGCATCCTTCTCCCCCACCTACGCTTAGTGCACTTTCTGCTCCAGTCAGTTTTCTGATCTTTTTATAGAAACACTGGGAAAGATACTGCAACGATCTGGATTTACAACAGGAATGCTTTTTCTTGTAAAGACAAATGGCAAATGCATAAAGGAAGTGCTGGTTGTTATGGTCTCCTCTTTCCTCTATCTTTTCTTCCTTGTTTCCTGTCTCTCCTCTCTATTTGTATAAGTATGCCCTTTGTGTTTGAGTTCTGCTGATTTCTGCCTGGGCATGTCTATCTATTACAGTTTAAAGCCCAGGTGAAGTGTTCCATCTATTCAGATTCAGATAACTTTATCAATCCCACAGAAGGGCAGTTTATTTTCAGCTGACCCACAAAACCTACTCACACAACTTACAGTCTTTAAACAATAATCACAAATACTTTTGCATAAATGTAAGAAACAAAACCAAAGACGTAAAATAACATGGGCATGTTAATATTCACATGATCATCAGTCAAGTGACCTAATAACTAAAGATTTTAAATATCTATTTGTTCTACATCAGTGTACAAGGTAGTTTAGAGCAACTTTCTGAACAAAACATGGTCATGATGGTTAACAATGTATTCTTCACTACCCGATGTTCCGAGATTGAACACAGATCTCTGTCTGATCCAATGACTTCTAACCTTAGATAAAGCACTATTGCCAAATCATATGCCACTATGATTGGTAGTCACTTGGCGATTTAAAAAAACATACATAGGGGATCACTTGTGATTTTGATTCTTTAGCATTTGCACTTACCTGGCCTCTTTTCCTGCTCTCAGGAATCACTTGCTGGTGTACCAGCCAGCTTATCTGTCCTGAACACCTGCCTGCCGACTCTCTGAAACAAGTCTTCCTCCTTGCTACTGATGCATTGCTTTTGTAGTCATTAAAGGCTATAAAGCAGCGGTCCCCAACCCCCGGGCCTCGGACCGGTACCGGTCCGTGAGTCGTTTGGTACCGGGCCGTGAGAGTTGAGGCTCAGGTGTGAAATGTATAGTTTTCAGGGTTTTCATCGGTTTTCAGCGTTATTTTGTTATCGTTTTTATCGTTTACTCGGTTTTCCTGGGTCTTTTCATGTGTGTTATGAATAAATCTTTTTTTTCGGTACCGGTACTAGTTTTATTTTGTTGTATTTATCCGCGACACCTTAAAGGCCGGTCCATGAAAATATTGTCGGGCATAAACCGGTCCGTGGCGCAAAAAAGGTTGGAGACAGCTGCTATAAAGTACTTAATGTACATTTAAAAAAAAAAAATATTATCAGTTAGATAACCCAAAATTAGCTTCTATATCTGGACTTTTCTTTTTATTGGCCATTTGTGATTTTCTTTCCATTATAAAATATAGTTTCTCTCAATTTTAAACTTAGTGCTACGTATAGCTTAAGTCACAGATTTCAAAGTGCTGACCATAATCCACATCCTGGGTTGAAATCTGACTGAGATCTTTGTTGCATATGATTCCTTATCTGTCTAACCTAACTTCCTGTCATATGCAAATGCCTCAAAAATATGTACAGTGGAAAAACTAAGTAAAGTATTAAGGCATTATGGAATTAGAACCATAGGTACATCTTGAAGCCATTTTTATAATCATAAACCAAGCTACACAGACACTTAAGCAATATAGGACTGAATAATGAGTTACTACATGTACGTCCTACTTTTCATGCTTTACAAGAAACTACGTCATGAGTATTTGCTGACTGTTGGCAGTGGATTCATAACTTTCTTTAGTGAGTATTCATGATTCTTCTCAGGTCAAAAAGAGCCTTTTTGTGCTTCTCCGAATAGATTTTGTAATGTTCTTGTCACTCTTTGGTCTGAAGAATGAGACAACCATTAGTCTCCAAAAAAGCTGGCAGGTATAATTTCAACCTCGCCCTTTCAGGTGTTGTGTGCTGAAAGCAAAGTCTGCAATCTATTACAGCTGTTCCATGTTTCCCCCTCCTTTAGTATTAACACAGACACTGACATGGTGCGAGAAATAAATAAACATTCATATGAAGAATATCTGATACAATTTTAAATTCACTTTTTCAGCTGCTCTGCATTCAAACATGGAACTTGTCAGCCCACACGGTTTAGACACCAGAGTCTTCCTGGTTTCAGACAGTGTGTGGCTGCAGAGTTATATGTTAATGTGTTGTAACTATAAATACGCAGTGAGTCTAAAACAATCAATAACTACTGAAGGGCAGGAAATTACTCTGACCTTAATTGTTTGGAGGTGCAACAAAAGTTAACTGTCTGCTCTAAAAGCTATTTTAACTGTTCATAATTAATATTTCAGGAGGAGGAAAAAGAGCATTTTGGGAAAATCCGTGACTGTGAGGCAGGAGCGGTCAAATGCAGTCACGCCTCCCCCAGCTGGTGCCTTTACTGTGGTAAAGATGGCTGCTGTCGAGGTGAAAAGCCCCACTATGCTGCTGTCTCTTTAAGGCCTGGCTCTGCTGCAAAAACCAATCACAAGCCAGAAAATGTGGTTAGACTGTCCTTGTCAACGACCTTGATAAGAAGCGGAACGAAGGAATGGAAGATGTGTGAGAGCAGATGTGAATGAATGAAAGAGAAAGATCGAGACGAAGGTTTATAAATGAGGATGAGTCGCTCATTGTTATTCTTTTATTTTCCCTCATATATACTCTCTTTCTCCATCCCTCTCCGACGTCACTCTATCACACTCACATATACGCACAGTGCTCCCTTCAATCCTCTCTCCTGTCAGCCCTGCAGAGTGTTGCATAATTCCCAGCGTGGGGGAGGGAGGACAGGACGGATGGAGGGAGGGAGGGATGGAGGTGAGGAAGGGCGAGAGAGGCAGCAGGGAGAATGACTCACGATGCAACATGCACCACAACGCCACACTCAGCTCAACTATTGAAATCATCCAGTGTCACAGAGTTTATCACAATCAGGGAGCAATTTTCCACTTATCCTTGCATTGCTTATTGTCTTTTGGATGAATGTTCTTTGCAGGTTTTCAGTGCGGCAACAATTCACATTGACTAATTAAGCTTTGTTCTCAGCTCAGCAAGTGATGCTTGAATTTTAATGTGTTGCATGCCTGCTTCGTTAGAAATCCAATAAGGAGTGAAAGATTGTTTCTCAGCAGAGCCATAACACGGATCATGAATAAGAGATGAGACGTCTGATGTCACGTGGTGTGAAAACAGATTATTCTCACTTTAGAAATATTACACAAAAGGTGACTTATTGTATGTGTTGCAGCTATTATTCAAGAAAGTGTAAATGTTTAATATGCAGCTACAATTTTAGACAAGAAATATGTGCGTTGGCTCCAAGTGTCCACTGAGAACAAGGATGTGAAAAATAGATTTTTCAGGAATAAGTACTAGTGTATTTCTAATAATAACAGAAGTGGTAAAAAGATAAAAAATAAAAGGGAAGAAATGGTAAATTCAAGCAAATAACTGAACTAGTACCTTGAACGTCTGAACCATCAGGCTTTGGAAAGGACCAGAGGGTATTTTATCATCAAGGACTTTGTGTTCGTCTACACTATGCATGCAGAAAAGTTAAGATGTGACATAAACTTGTAATTTTACATTAAAAGAAAATGATGTTGTTTTATGTAACAATTTTACTAGTCCAGTCCTCTTGGCATGTGGCCTATAAACTACACTAGTACAGGGAGTGCAGAATTATTAGGCAAATGAGTATTTTGTCCACATCATCCTCTTCATGCATGTTGTCTTACTCCAAGCTGTATAGGCTCGAAAGCCTACTACCAATTAAGCATATTAGGTGATGTGCATCTCTGTAATGAGAAGGGGTGTGGTCTAATGACATCAACACCCTATATCAGGTGTGCATAATTATTAGGCAACGTCCTTTCCTTTGGCAAAATGGGTCAAAAGAAGGACTTGACAGGCTCAGAAAAGTCAAAAATAGTGAGATATCTTGCAGAGGGATGCAGCAGTCTCAAAATTGCAAAGCTTCTGAAGCGTGATCATCGAACAATCAAGCGTTTCATTCAAAATAGTCAACAGGGTCGCAAGAAGCGTGTGGAAAAACCAAGGTGCAAAATAACTGCCCATGAACTGAGAAAAGTCAAGCGTGCAGCTGCCAAGATGCCACTTGCCACCAGTTTGGCCATATTTCAGAGCTGC
Organism: Diplotaxodon limnothrissa; assembly: GCF_057381915.1. Classification (NCBI taxonomy): domain Eukaryota; kingdom Metazoa; phylum Chordata; class Actinopteri; order Cichliformes; family Cichlidae; genus Diplotaxodon; species Diplotaxodon limnothrissa. The sequence continues at coordinate 6,909,614 of NC_140616.1, read as the reverse complement.
AACATCACTGGAGTGCCCAAAAGCACAAGGTGTGCAATACTCAGAGACATGGCCAAGGTAAGAAAGGCTGAAAGACGACCACCACTGAACAAGACACACAAGCTGAAACGTCAAGACTGGGCCAAGAAATATCTCAAGACTGATTTTTCTAAGGTTTTATGGACTGATGAAATGAGAGTGAGTCTTGATGGGCCAGATGGATGGGCCCGTGGCTGGATTGGTAAAGGGCAGAGAGCTCCAGTCCGACTCAGACGCCAGCAAGGTGGAGGTGGAGTACTGGTTTGGGCTGGTATCATCAAAGATGAGCTTGTGGGGCCTTTTCGGGTTGAGGATGGAGTCAAGCTCAACTCCCAGTCCTACTGCCAGTTTCTGGAAGACACCTTCTTCAAGCAGTGGTACAGGAAGAAGTCTGCATCCTTCAAGAAAAACATGATTTTCATGCAGGACAATGCTCCATCACACGCGTCCAAGTACTCCACAGCGTGGCTGGCAAGAAAGGGTATAAAAGAAGAAAAACTAATGACATGGCCTCCTTGTTCACCTGATCTGAACCCCATTGAGAACCTGTGGTCCATCATCAAATGTGAGATTTACAAGGAGGGAAAACAGTACACCTCTCTGAACAGTGTCTGGGAGGCTGTGGTTGCTGCTGCACGCAATGTTGATGGTGAACAGATCAAAACACTGACAGAATCCATGGATGGCAGGCTTTTGAGTGTCCTTGCAAAGAAAGGTGGCTATATTGGTCGCTGATTTGTTTTTGTTTTGTTTTTGAATGTCAGAAATGTATATTTGTGAATGTGGAGATGTTATATTGGTTTCACTGGTAAAAATAAATAATTGAAATGGGTATATATTTGTTTTTTGTTAAGTTGCCTAATAATTATGCACAGTAATAGTCACCTGCACACACAGATATCCCCCTAAAATAGCTAAAACTAAAAACAAACTAAAAACTACTTCCAAAAACATTCAGCTTTGATATTAATGAGTTTTTTGGGTTCATTGAGAACATGGTTGTTGTTCAATAATAAAATTATTCCTCAAAAATACAACTTGCCTAATAATTCTGCACTCCCTATATTATTAGCCTTGTATCATATGGACTGTAGCTTTTGCAACTGCACTTTTGCAGAGAAGTAACATACTGTCAGTCACAGCTGAGCTCTCGAAAGGGATCCACTGTAAAAGTCTTGCGGTTTTTACCACAAGGAGAAAAAAAGTCCTCCCTCATAATTGAATTATAAACAGATTTACTTGTGTTTGGTTTCTCTGGGTTTCATTTTTTTCCTTTTTTTTACTACTACAGTACATAAATCTCTTCTGTTTCTCCTCATCTTCTATGATGCTGCTCTTTCATTACACCTCTAAAACAAATGCCATCTCTGTCTCCCTGGGAATCACACATACTGACATCGACACCCACACACGGATATTCAGAGGTGTCAGGATGACCTTGCAGAGGAAATCACTGGTCATTTATCATGTTATGGCTCCAGTGGTGCATGGAGCAGGAGTTTTGATAAGACCTTGAGATAAATTTGGTCAATTTATGTCTGCAAGGCCACTTGGGGATCGGAGAGGGTGGCAGACATTAAGCTAGTTATAGCCCACTGTGTGTTATATAAGAGGTTTATGAGCATTTTTCTATAGAGTGCTGCCATTTGATATTTTACAACATCACATAAAACAAGATTTTACTTTTGCTGACCTGAAAAATAAAGGTTTTCCATCAGTGTGTTGAGAAAACCCTCTGGACTGTGAAAGGCATAGGCTACATTTTGAATCATGACCAACTGTCAGGTACAGATAATAAGAAATCGAAAATAACAGCTTTTGTTTAGGCCGGTGGATTTAAAGATGTTTGTGTATAAATGTGTTCAGTGAATATGAAAGTCAAGCCATTTAAAGGACAGAATTTCTATGCACTGAAGCTCAGCAATATTAGTGTAACACATGCAATGGCATGAGTAATGTATTCCTCTGAGAGCATTAAAAACGTACGTTTGGTCCTGCAGTAGTTGTTTATCACCTGACGACAGCATGCTATGTATTATTGAATATCAGAGGGTACTGAGTTCAATGCTTTTGAAAAGAAACTAGCAGGTTTAGGGTTAGGGAGTTAGGGAAGGGTTAGTAATGAAGTATTTTTGGGCCGGCTGCTGAAAATGCTTCGCTATCTTCCAGTGGGCACGTGCCAGAAGAATCAAGTGCAAAACCACATCTTGAATAAATCATCTCTTCAAAGATTGCATCCACCTGTCAGTCTGCACTCTTCCTGTGCAGGCTGATAAACACCAACGCCTCTCACTCACTGGCCTTTCCTCCAAAGTAATGAGGAGAAGCAGCTCTGGGACGAGCCCTGAAATGTCTTCGCATTTGTCTTGTGTGACATGTTTGGGGAAACAAAAACAAAAAAAGCCGCCAGTGGACACAATAATAACTTAAAGTTAAATGCATCACGGTGTAACAGCATCTCAAATTATTGATGGCATATGAGCACTCTCTCACAGCAGACAGTATGTGAGCCCTTTTCTGCACGTTCGAATTTGAAGGACAATTAATGGAAATCAGCCATCGTTAGTTATTTTCTACACCAACTATTTGTTGGTGTTTTTTTGCATGCTGAAATGTTGGACTGCATCAAACTGTACAGGTGTTACTCCATACATATGCATGTACAGCTCATTTTTAGAGTCTTAATGAAGGTGACAAAAAGACAGATGAGAGACCGCAAGACAGACCACAGGAAAAACAAGCTGTGATGCTGTTGCTTTTGAAACCGACTGCTATTTTGGCTTTAAAGTACATTTTCAAAGTACAAACGAGTGCAGTGACTCAGTGAAAAGCTTCACGAATCAGCCTAGAATGAGCCCAGCTGTGAAACAACAGTCACGACAAACATTTGTCACCACAAACCTGCAAAGAAAAACAGCAACCTTCAGTCCTCATTAAGGGGCCGTATCAGAACTTATTCACATTTCAGTCAATTTGTTTCAAACATGCGGGCTGTAGCTCCTCTAAACTCACTAACTGTTACAACTCTCCATTGCTCATTTTGTTCAAACATTTTCACACTGGCACAAACTCAAAAAACTGCTAGGTTCAAAATCAGAAATCCAGAAGTCACATAATTTGGGAGGAACTTCATCCCAGCTTAAGTGACATAAGGAGTCTAGGAAGATCGTATCAAACAGCACACAGCAACATGTAACAACATGCCTTTTTCTGCTGTATATATAACCCGTACATAAAAGATGGATGTAAACACCTGGAAATGTCACCTATGGTTTCTTAAGTCCTGTTTTGAAGCCTTGACTTGAGAATTTTTGCCACTCATTCTGACCATAGACTGTACATAAATGATGGACATTACCCAGTGGTTTGCAAAATCCTGCTTGTCAACATCATAAGAGATTGTCATTCAAAAGGCAGGCCTGACCTAAAGCTTTATCATGTTTCTGGACACTAATGAGGATTTTAATATACAAAACAAACATGTCGTATTTAATGACCATACACTTATTTACTTTTATCTTTTAATCTTTGCATTGGCTTCAGTTTTAAGATCCAGACGCTAAATCTTTCATCTACAGTGCATTTATCAGACTGATAACTCAAGGTTGAATTCATGAGACAGACAAGTTCTCTACTTTTAAGATTAGGCTTAAAATTTCTCTTTTTGAAAAAGTTTATGGATCAGGTGACCCTGAACTCTTCCTTAGTTACACCGGAGTAGGCCTTGAGTGCCGGGGGCTTCCCATGATGCACTGAGTGTTTCATCTTCACTCAACTCTTTTCACTCTATGTGTGTTTATACATCACTCTGCATTAAATAATAAGTTATTATTCATCTCTGGCTCTCTTCTATAGTTTATCTGTTATGCTTATCTCCCTCCTCTCACCCCCCATCTGGTCGCAGTAGATCTGCCCCTCCCTGAGCCTGGTTCTGCCAGAGGATTCTTTTTGTTAGGGAGTTCTTCCTTCCCACAGTCACCAAGGATTTAGTAATAGGTCATCTGATTGCTAGGACTTTTTTTCACTATTATTGCAGGGTCTTTACTTTACAATATACACTTATCAGCCATAACCTTTATTTTGTGTAATTTTAAAAAGTATCTCACATTTATATTATTTAATGAGGAAGAAGCACAATTATCTGAACTATGTTATGTGCACTTTTGGCCCTCGTGTTTTCCTGCCGTCATCTTTCAGTCAATCTTTTTCTGTGTATCTGTTTCCATCCTGTTTTTTTTTTTTACACATCTATTAGTTACTCTCTTCTGCTGTCTCCTCACATCTTTTACTCCACCTACTACCCTGTCATCCTGTCATCTTGCAGATCCCATCCATCCATTACACATGCAGCTGTGGCTACACTGTGATGGGCACTCCATTTTAACACCAGCTCCCAAACAGCACCGTCTAAAATGGTTCCCCTGCGCAGGACTCGTGGGATGTGGAAGCTGCAGGGTGATTTAACTCACTATGACAGGAACGTTAATGGGAAAATCTATGATTTAGTGTTTTAGGGTTTGTGTTTTAGAAGCTTTGTTGGCAGGCAGGAAATCTGTGTCGCTGTGTGATTTACAGTTGGAGGATTACAGCATGACTAGTATGTTAATGAGAAGCACTTTAACATGCAAATATTTACATATTTTATGTAAATGTAAAGAGGTGCTTTTGTTTTTAGATGATTGCTGTTATCTAAAGTGATTTATCTGTACTGACCGAATCGTATTTTACAACTAGTTCTTCTGAATTCTCACTCCCACAATTGTCATACATCCTTGTCATCTTATCTTACACCCTTCTCCTTACTGCATCTATGAATGAATCAGCCAAGAAGAGTGAGTGAGTGAAATGTAGATAGAAGAGAGAGTGAGGGAGAGAAGGGGAAATGGCAAGTTTAATTTTAGACACGACACGTAATTCCCCCTCTTTTGCATGGCTTCTATAAATAAACTCCGCTCACTCCCCCCGCTCAACCCCCCACTTGCCCACGCAATCATTGTTTGATGGACAAAAAGGGAGGGTGGGGGTGTTGCTTAGCAACTGTATCCTGACTTGGCAAGTCATGTGACTGGGAAATGACTGGCACCGTATGTGGTAGTAGCACAATTGTGCCTCAGAGCAGGACACATGCATAGTGACACACAGACACACACACATACACTTAAACATGGAGACATAAAAGTAAAGGATTAGAAATATACACAGTAAGATCTTCTCTCTCATTCAGCCAGGCTCAGTTTACAGAGTGAATTGATGTCGTTAACCATTAATGCATTGATGGCATTGTCACAATAGTACCTTAACTGTACATGTTGATTATATATTGAACTGAATATGTTGATAAATCAGTCAGATTGAGCAGTGACACATGACTGACAGAGAAACGTCTGCGACCGCCTGATGCTTCCAGATTGGTTTAACTGCAATGTTATGTAACAGGGAGTCTCAAGGCTTTTAGGAGGAGGGATAATGGGTGTGTGGCTCCTTTAATGGACCACTAAGAGAACTGAATGTACTGTACATGAGCCTATTAGCACAACACTTTGCCTAAAACAACATTATAGTGAAATTGATGTGATGAGCGCCATTACAAATGGGGAGAAAGGGGGAATGTCCATTTTCCTAATGAATCACTGGCATCAGGACTTGTAGCGTCACAGTGATGTAAAGCATTGCTGTCAGAGTCAGGATTTTTACCCACTGACTGTTGATGGCAATTAAGATGTTTGTTTCTTTACAGGAGTATTTTTTTACCTAACACCTTTAAACTGAGATAATTACATTAGAAAATTAGAAAAATGTGGCAGATAATATGTGCTTTACAGTTTGAATTTTATTTAATTTTTTTAAAAACAGGCTGCATTTACGAAGAGTGTAATTTTTCCACATTTCATGAGTCCTGAAAAAATATTCAGTCTCAGCAGAGCCTCTAGGAGTGCAATGACCTGACTGTGGACTGTATATGAGACATGAATATGGCTACTCAGGTATTTAATGAGGCCATAAGAGGAATTGCAGCTTTGCAGCTCCCATGTTGGCTTAATTTTTTAGAGCTTGTCACATGTTATATGCTGATGGTGCTAGTTGCTTTATCACCTCAGTGGGCTACATTACTGTTGATGTCTCTTTCCTGTGTAAAAGTTTTAGCATCATTGCACTGTGTAAATGTCACTTAGTGGATCACTTCAGAGTGAAGCTTCAAAGTGCTATTTATATATGCTACCCTAGAGAAACGTCAGGGGATTTTTGGACTTTTGCACTACCCACAAGGGTTGGCTAAGTCATATTTATCATGTTTGATATAAAACAAATTAAACGTTTTCTGGTATTACTTGCATTTTGAAAACAACATTGTGGCGGAGGTGTGGTCCTGGGCGCGGCTGCAGGGGAGGAGTGGTGCAGTGGGCTCAACGGGGCGGTGCTGGAGATGCCGGTGAGAACAGCTGATGGCGATTTGGACTGATAATGGTTTCCTTCCCTTTCTATAGTGAGACGGAGAGGAGCGGAGGGAGAGGGAAATCAGCTGGGACTGACAGCTGTCAGACTGTTTTCAGTCATAACCTGGGAAAACTGTAAATAAATGTGGAACCTGGTGATAAAGACCTGTGTGTGTGTGTACCTGTGTATAGTTCATTTCACAAACATCTTGCTTTACATGTATGTGTTCTGGTTGTAATGAATGATCGGTCCAGTTAGAAGTCACAGTTGTTTTGGCAATTTGTACTGGCACACTGACTAAGTGCTGATTCACTGTTTGCATTTTAAATCCTTTTAACAAGGCACTTTCAGGGAAGTCTGGAGGCTGTTTAAATATATGCAAGTAAGAGAGCTGCAGCACTGTGCCTCTAAATCACAAACATGAATTATAAATGAGCTACAGTGATTTCAAATTCATGCATAGGTTATGTATTCACTGTTTTTAGAACTTCTTGCTGAATCTGTAGTATCTGTCTCCGCTACAGTAAAAAACTGCTGGAAGTGAAAAAACTCTAATAAAGCATGAACCATGTATGCCGAATGAATGCGGACCCCCCAGCCGAGCAGCCCGATCTTTAACAGGTAACAAAGGTAGTGATGAGCTGTCAGGCCTGCAGCAATGTAGCCTCGTTTAGGATAAGGACTCCTTGTGTGTAGAACCGTAGCCTTATGTTTGTTAAATGGCAATTATGTGACAGTGCTTTCAGGTCAGTTTAATGGAGTGTAGTTAACAGTTTACTTTCTCTGCTGAGCAATTAAATGTAATGCTTTTTTTGAGTAATGACCCTAACATTGCATAGAAGTACTTAGATCTTATCACAGATAAATGCTTACTGTGTTGTAGGTGGAATTATTGAGCTTTAAGTGGAGATCGCAGCTGTGTGGGTAGAATAAGAACTTACTTCAGGTTCAGGCACCTTCTTCAGAGACCAGCATAACTGTTGGTAGGAAATGGGAACCAAACAGTTAACTCGTGTGTGCTTGAATTACTTTACATTGACATCCCTGCCAAACCACCCGGCCAACAGTGATAAATACTTTTTCATGGAAGAACATTCTCAAACTGCCAAAGCATGATTGTAGTACGACATAAAAATGATAACACAAATGGTGGGTAAGCACTGCAATTCTTCTTTTATTACTGGGTTTATAAAAATCACTTCAGAGAAGGTAAATGCACAAAATTAACAGTTTGAAAATTATATCTCCCTTTACCGTGTACAGTCAAAATGACATTTTCAGTTCGCCACAGGATGTTAGATTCTTTAAAAATCAACTGCGGTCATTTTGGAACAAAAAATAAAAAGATACTTTTAAATGTACATGCTTTGCACAAGTAAAGTTGCACTGTACAAATTGAGTTTAGTATCAAACCATGGGTCATTGGTTGCTACATGTCCCATAATCCTTTGCAGAAGGCCTCCCCATTACTTGATCAGCGTCCTGGCAGATTGGCTGGGATTCAATGAGCCTGGCAAGAATAAGATCTGAGCAGCTCTAATGTGCACAATCCATTTTGTTAGCTGGCAGGTGGTGTAACTGTTTCCCACTAGTCCTGCATAATTGCTGAAAAGTAAATTTATTTTCAATTCAAACTGAATTAACTAAGCTGATTACTTTTATAAACAACTGGAAAATTGCCTCTCCTCAACTCTGAGATGCCGATGTTCTCAGACCAACCAGGAAGTGTTCACACCTCCCCGAATATTCACCTTGACAACCCACAACTCCCCCCTGCACACCCTCCTCCTCTGCCCTTCTCATTGGATGAGAGACTGTGCCAAAGCATACTCTGATTGGTTGCCAGGACCAAGCCTGTTGCTGGGCTGTTTCCATGGAGATCACTATCGCCTCTTCCCCTCGCCTCATCCAGACAGAGAGAGAGCGAGGGAACGATGGCGACAAATGATGACAATGAAAAGAGAGTAATTAGATTTGGGAATAAGGGTGAGACAGAGATGGAAGGGTCTGTCTGTGTGTCAGTGAAGCAGTAAGGAGAAAAATTAGTTAAAAATGAGTGGAGGTGGACATATATGTTGAGGAATTCTGTATAATTTCTTGTATCATGATGTTTCTTTTTGCAGACATGCAGTCAACATATTGACAGCAGCTGCAGGCATGTCCTCATACGCCATATACCTTTATCCTGGACCTTCCCTCCCATTTCTGCTTGTTCTACTCTCTAAGGCAAATTAAGAGCATCCAAAGAATCAGACCTATAAGAAAACAAGATTGTAATACTCTCTGAAATCATGCCAGCATACTCACTATAGAGGTGAGTTCAATGGTATACTTACACAGATTAATACGAGTCTAATGTGCTATTATTAGATAACAGAAGAGCCAAGTCCAAATATCAATTTGCCTGAACATAAAAACGTCTGAATATAGAAAATTAGTGCCCCAAGTACGTCTGAGAGAGATGTTAGTGAAATAGTGCTTACAATGAAACTGTGACGAATTATAACAGCAAGCTTTCAGTCTATTAAACAGCATCATCATGTGGCGTAATTACACATCAGCATCTTTCATTTTTACCAGTATGTTCTCCTTCAGAGCTCCTTTGCTGTAGCTAATCTCACTGAATCCCTAATGGCGTCTAGTCGATTCATCTGAACCCACGGCACAGCACAGCCTGAAGAAACCAGCAGCTTTTTTTGGCGATCCAAAAACAATATCAGATCCAGTGATGTAGCCCAGCTGACATGTCTGCTTAGAGATATTTGAAGCATTAAAAAAAAAAAAGAGAAAAAAAGAGAAGATGTGTGAATACATGACCAGAAGGCAGGAGGCAGTGATAGATGTTACAGTACGGGAAGGTGAGGGGGCTGACAAAGAAAAGGAACTGTGCATATTTAATTAGCTGCAGAATAACAGCACTGCACAGTTTAAGCCCCACAAAGACACGCACTCAGTTTTTATAATTTACAGCTGAGTTCTGATTTATGGGCTTGAAATATTGCACATGTTGCATATGAATGCTATAGATGAGATTCCTCTCTAATGTTGGATGAAACTGTTTTCCCACAGCGGAGAATATTTGTATTAGTTTGTCTGGTAGCCTGCAGTGCAGACATTCATCAGATCTGCCAGATTCTGTTTGTTAGAATAAAGGTGTAAACCAGGCTGGTGAGACATCCGTCAGCTCTCCTGCAGAGCCTTGATCACAGGGATCATGTTGGTGAAGAGAGCACTGCTTATTCTTTTTTTCTTAGTGTCAGAATTTGTTATAGAAGCAAACTGAAGCGATACTAGTGGAAATTCAAGACTAATGTTTACAAAAAAATACAACTGGTATTCTAATCCACTTCCAGTTAAGAGAAAAAAAAAGTAACACTTGGCCTGAGTTTGGGGCAAATTAATATGCATAAGGAAAGGAAATAGTCGGGGTATTCGAGGATACCACGCTGACAACATGTGTGGTTAAACTCTGGGTCATTGTAAGCTGCATTTTTCCAGCAGGCAGATTTTGTATGTGTGTTTGAAATACCAAAGCTATTATGCTAGCAAGCAAAACTGAGACTGGGATTTAAAGGCAAATCAATCTTGGGTTTTAAATATGAATGAATAATAATCCACTTGCCATATTTGCCGTCTGCCAAATTCTCATGTGATATTGCAAGCAGTTACTTATTGATCCTGCAATTAAGGGGCAACATTAGTATTCATTTCACTACCATTTCTCATGACATGAGGAGTTTAAGTCTATATCTTAAGTCCAATATTTGCTCTGCTAGCTTCACTCCTGAGGGAAATATCTGGCTTTTTAGATATTAAACGCTTCACTCACTTGTCTGCACAATCTCATACGTCAAGCTACTTTTTGCACAATGCTCAGTCTTTTGCACAACCCAGTGTCACTGATGCACTTTTCTATCGCACTGTTGTGTCTGTATCGTTCTGTTCTGTCTGGTGTTATTTTGGTTTGGGTTTTTTTTTGCTATTTTTGCACACTTGCACTTTATGTAGTCCTTTGTTGATTACCTGTTATATGTTATATGTAGCACCATGGTCTTAGAGGTACATTGTCTCCCTTCATTGTGTACTCTACCACTGCAAATGGTTGAAATGACAATAAAGCCACTTGACTAGACTTGACTTTATCTACTAGAACTTCCCCAAACTGAGTCTTAATGGAAATATATCTGGAGAAAAACAAGGGTCAACATATTATTTTTGTCGGCTCATGTCTAGATACAGTTTTTATATTTTATTTCTTGTAGTGCGGACTGCTGCTTTAAATTCTTTGATTAAATAGCATGATAATTAAAGGGCATTTTTAAAGGCCAGCCAGAGACACTTAGTATGCATCAGCAAGCATAAGAGCATAAATTCCCAAATGTGCCATATGCTTGCAACAATATGAGTTTAATGGGTTGCATAATGTCTTGCATCATGAGGTGGGGACATCACTTTGCTGCTCTGCAGAAAGATGTTGGGAAGGAAATTTCCTTTTATAGCCCAGGTTAGATTGCTCTCTGTAATGTTGAGACTCTAGCGGTGAATAGTTAATACAGACTGCTAGTATCTGTCAAATGATAGCAGGGACAAAAGCAAGGAGATGGAGAATCCCCCTATTCTTCCTGTTTATCTGTCTGTGACCTTCAACCATAACTGAAGGGGCATTTGTATTTGGTGGGGTGTGAATGAGCTCTCCCCATTTCTTCCTGACCTTTATCCTCCCTCTCCTCTATCTCTCTGCAACACACTCTCTCTCCTTCTGTCTCCTTTTTCACAATTCCTCCTTTCTTCATCTCTCTTATGGCATCCACTCTGTAGGTAACTGCTCTCTCTGCTGGAGGACTGCTGAAACAGCATCTTGGACCTCTAAAATGAAGAGATAGTTCGCCCCCAAATCAAATATACATTGCATGGTTTGCAGAGTTTTGAAAATATCAAGTTTAGACTTTCCATGTTTTTAGAAAATTCTCATTCCTAGGTTGCCATTTGCTGCTTTTTTGTTGAATCTGCAGTGTCTTCCTGTCGGCCACAAGGTGACCTTTGCATCAGTGTGTGACCTGTCATAACTTCTTAATTACAGGAGATATCTATTTGTAATGTAAATTGTGTGTAATTTATCTCAGCAGAACTGCACCAATGTGATATCTGTGAGTTATAGTGACAGAAACAAGCATGACCATCCTAGTATCCTTTGTAGTTCTGAATTTTAAAGGGTATAAATGTCAAAAAATCGACTTTGTTCCAAGTTTAAACAATCATATCAACATGTGAGATAGGTTCGGATGTGAAATTTATGGTTTTCGGGGTTTTTATCGGTTTTTGCCATTATTTTTTTATATCGTTAACTCGGGTTCCCTGGGTCTTTTCCCGTGTGTTATGAATGATTTTTTTTTTTGAGTACCAGTACTGGTTTTATTTGTTGTATTTATCCGCGACACCTTAAAGGCCGGTCCATGAAAATATTGTCGGACATAAACCGGCCCATGGCACAAAAAAGGTTGGGGACCGCTGCTTTATAGCATAAATGAACACTAGTGAATGTAGCTTAACGCTGTGAAATGTTGAAACAAAGCCGGTGTTCAAATGTTCTATACAA